>NC_136067.1:821308389-821908389 GCF_964261635.1 Lissotriton helveticus | reverse complement strand
CCTTGGCTATGTATGACTCAGTATTGTGCCTCTCGCACTGTGGCTTCAGGTCCTGTTCCTGCGCCTGTCCTGTATGGGGGTCGCCTTCTCTTTTTCCACAGCCCTGGGCGTGGCACCCGCTGCGCCCAGAGCCCCCACTACCTAGCCTTTTAGTTAGCTTTTTATCTGCATCCGGATGTTTCTAGCGCTTCCCAGTTGCGCATGGATGCGTTTACGCGCATGCGAGCAACCTCCCGTGTTCCTGGTAACTCGCCCCTTTCCATATGGGGCCAGGAGTCACCAGACCATCAGAGGCACGTGATCCCAGTTCACTGCTCAGTGCGCTGAGTCCGGTGCGCGGCAGCGGTCTACCCTCTTTCACCGGCATCCTCAACTTAAATTTGAAAGGGGGCTGAAACTAAGACAAGGGATTGGGGCGGGGGGGTGGGGCACCCCGCCTGTCCAGTTATAACTGGCCTTGTTATGTTTCCTAACCCAAAGCCCTTGAAGCATGAAAAAACGGCCTTCTAAATTGCTGACACCCATGTCAAGGCTAAAACTCTCCAAGTTGCATGGGGCCTCGCTGTATCATCTCACCTCTGCTGCGGATAACCATCTGTGCTAAGAGCCTTGATGATTGGATATCAAGGTCGTCCCCCAGTCCCACTTGGTTGCATGAATTCATTGCAAAGAGGCTCAGCCGCCTACTTAAATGGAGAACTCCAACGTCAACTGCAATCCGTTTATTTCTTCTAACTAGCCAGCGTCTGTGGCGCCCTAGGTCTGCGGCCACCCTTCGTTGCCAGGTACCTAAAGTTTTAGCCAAAGAAACACCCGCAGCCATAGCCCGGTGTAGAACCTGAGAGGATAACTCCTCCCCCCGGTGGACCTATCAGGCGTTCCCCCACCGGGCGGAGCTCTATATGGCAAGCCCCCGGATGCTCAGGTTTACAACCGCCCTAAGGACACCTGTCCCGCAGCTCTCCTAATGATGAGTCCCTTGAGGGTGCTGCTCTGCTTACACGGGGCCAATAGATCACTCACCCAGGAGCTCTGGCAGGGTTGGGCTACCAACATCCTATAGCTTAACTAGTTTACTGTGTACCTGAGCATCCCGTCAGGGCTAATGTAAGTTGGTGGTTGTTCCCCCAATTGGCACGCAGGTAAAGTATTATGTAATCTCACCCTGTCCTCAAGGTGTGATCTAGGGCAGCAAGGCTATGGAACCCATAATTGACTTTGAGCTTAGAGGTAATTCGCCTCAATTATCGCATGGAAGCTGTCTGGGATGCTGGGGTGGTTCTATGTGAACCGGGGAATGTGCTTTCTATTGTATTGACCCGGACCGTGTCCTGCCTCTAGCATTCTGGGTAAATCTTATAATAAATCTGTTATCCGTCAGTGCGCCAAGTGATAGGACCTTTCTGTGCGACATTACTAGAGGAAACTGAATCTGTTGTGTCTTTTGCGTTGCTTTCGCTTTAACAGAAGTTTACCCCCAGATCATATAGATGTCTTCTGGTCTATATTGTTTGCAGATCAGGGCACCGTGAGGTGTGCCTGCAAAATCTGACATGACTACCGCGACTCTGTTAGGCTGTTAATACTGCGTTGCTCTTAGTAACGGAGACACTACCAGGATCCCTGCAATTTGGCCCGGTAAACCCGGAGATCTTTACATTCCCAGACATAACGTTGGGAGTGCCTTAATTCACCCAAGTTCACTGTTGATACCTGTTGGCAGAGAAAGAGTCGAGCATGTCTACATCAACGCTCACGAATAGAGTCAGTATACGTGGACCATTGCATGGACGGAATAACTTATATACCATGCCAGCTACTGATGCCCATTATAATGCATCACAACATATGACCGAAAGCGGAAACACCATTATATATAACTTAGCTAAAGCAAGTGTAGAAGTATACACAGCATAAAAGGAATGATCACTATTCTAAAATAAATTGCTTATAAACCCGCCCTTGTCAAATTTACCACTGCACAGCACTACAACTAACAGATACAAATGTTAAACGGCCCGATGAACTCAGTTCATCAGCATCGCTATGATGAAGGTACAGGCAGGTGCTGCAGGGATTTCAACTGTACGGCGATACTGCATACATGGGAGCAGAAGATGGTGATTATGTGATCTAACTTACTGACTGCATCCGAGGCAAAGTAACGTGCGACAGGAAGGAAGTTCTGAAGTGTTCAATTACTTAATTCATTAGAAAAGACATAAGGCAATGCGCACGTGTGATGACACGGCAGCCCTAAGTATAATACGAGGACCAGGGAAGAAATGTAGATTGTGGGGGGATCTACAACCCAGTTTGAGTCACAATGATATACCCCTCAATGTCGGTGGTGGAGTCAAACTCCTCGAGGTGCAGCGGAGTACACATCTCCGGCCTGTGGCGGCGTCCCCGCAAAGGCATGGGAGCGCCCCCCCCATGGCTGGCAGTAACTGACAATAACCCAATGACATCACCTGCTGCTGCAGCTTGGCAGGCAGGCGGGGCAGGGCAGCTCACAGATGAGATGAGGAGAAGTCATTCGCCCACTCCACGGGGTGGGGAACCCATCCAGGCCCCTACTGCGTGTTCGAGCCCCGAACAAGCACAAAGGGATTGTAGCATTGCGAGTGGCGATGAGGTACCAGGTGCTTCCTGCTTCCTGTTCGGGCTAAGACAGACGACAGAGGAAGCGCGAGGGAGACGCGGCTATAAGGGTAGTTTGCTGTTCACAGCAGTGCAAGGACTTCAATGTGCAAGCCCTTGAGCGAGAGTAGAGGGCGCACCTCGTGCCAGCCCCAACCCCATCTCAAGTCCACGCGCTATCTCGTGCAGTAAACTATGACGTCGCGACTGGAGATCATCATGGAGCAGCCGCATCACTGCTGTTCGGGAAAAATTTAGAAACATTTCTCATATATTTGGAAGTGTGCCACCGTCAGTTGTGATGTGCCAATATTACTTTAACTAACAAGATGTGCATTAAACCCAAAGGCACCCCGCACATTAATCGGTACTATTCCCCAGCCCGTTCAACGTTATGATATTTGAAAATTGGAATAAAAGTGTGGTCATTCGTTACCGCATTTTTATTTGTCACTGTAGACCTCCTGATGGAGACCTAACGCCTAAACGGATTCAAGGTCATTGCATTTCTTGACGCACGTGCATCCAACCCGGGGGGTTTTCCGACTGGGTGCATGCAATTCAAGCAGCGGACCTCGTGCACCGCGAGAATCAAAACACCGCTCAAGTTCCGCTGTGGGTCCTCTGAGGACACGTGGAAACTACTGAGATAAATTGTGCATTCATTCCAATCTGTAATGAGATTCCATCTTGTCTATGGGCGGGATGTGCAGGTATAGTTAAATACAATCTTTATAGCTAGCAAAGTCCAGAGTGGATTCCTACTCTGACGGGCCTAATCAAAAGTATCTGTTTTGAGGAGCTCGTTCCATAACGTCTCCCTCTGCAAACATGAATGGCCGCACCAGCCGATCCCTTGATACATTATGTAATATTGTACATCTTTGCAGCCCAGAAGAAGTCGAGGGGTGCTTCCCAGGACGAACGTGTGTTGAATGGCAAACTTTTCGGCTTAAAGAGGGACACTACAACTACAACTGCACTTTCTTTGCATAATATATGCCCTCTTGAGTTCTGTGAAAATTTACGTATCATGTCGCCATAAGCACTGTAATTTTGCGTGTGCATGGCTTGCAGTGGCAGTAGTTGCCCATGAATATGTAAGGCCAGATGAAGTAATGTGTCCTTCCTGATAGCAGGAGATGTTAGGGGCCTAATCTGCATAGACCATTGAGTCTCTTTAAAGTTAACCAGGGGTTGCAGTAGCTACCCCTACTGATGAAGTCAATTTGGTACATTCAGGAGGTGAAGCTGCTACCACCAGCCTACTCTTTCGTTCTACCTGCACCGCTCCTGATATCCGTGGTCTCGGGGCTTGATCCCAACGGATATCATTCTTTGAAGATGCCTGTTCGAGGCCTATGTTGGCATCCAAATTTTAATAGCAGTGAGCAGCAACTTGTGTATTTGGCTGATTCATGGTATTATAGTTGACATAATACATAATGTATGCATGCTACTAACTTCTTTAAAAGCAATTTCGCCAATCTTGAGGACCAAAACAAGTTCCCATTGGGTAAATGAGAAACCCTCCAGTCTCGCTCACTTATACACCGACATTTGAGCCTGAGTTTACCAACTGGAGTTGGCTGTGCTCGAACTCCCAACCTTTCGGTTAGTAACCGACGCTGAAAAGACGGCGTCACAGAGGCTGATAATTAAGCCGATAGAAATTAATCTCCTTTCTCAATCCCCTTTCTCGTGTGAGTTCAAACGGGCCCTGCAATTGACGCCTCTGCCAGTGAAACTTCGGGGTTTTTGGTCGCATGTTTGCCATGAACCTTTGCATTTACCTCGGTGTGTATTCCAGTGGTTACGACACTTTTCACTGTAAGCGTTAAAAGTTGATTCACTGTCTATGTTGCAACATAAATTCTTATCATGCAAATCCCCCTCTTATTCGCGTGTCCTCTTGATGCGCAACCTAAATTGATTGTCGCAAGGCTAATAACAGCTCCCGAAACTTCTCGCCCCCTCGTGACCGTCTGCTCCACGAAGGGTGCAACGACCTGAACTAATCCGAGGCTAAAATGGGGAAGGAGGCTCAGTCCCCCGATACAGTCGCGGCCAGGACACCGGGGGGTGGCACCAAAGGGGGCCTTATCTTTAAATGCGAGTTGGTGGCCCAGCCAGCTCAGCGCTCTTCCACGTCTTCAAGTAAACATGGATCCTTAGCCCGCCGCACAGGCGTGGTGGGGGGGGGTCGCCGAGCCCACGAGGAAGGGCTACGGCATGGATGCCTGGGAATGCGGGCACAGTGCTGTCAGGATGCTAAGCAGCCGCTGCCTGCGGTCCCCAACCTTGCCCTCCCCCACCCCTGTCCTGCTCCTCTACCTCTAACAGACACGCCCTCCAGTAGCAGGCATGTGCAAAGCAAAATTGCACGCCCACTGCTTGCGGCGTGTTGATGTTAAACAGCTGCATGTGTATAGTTACCACGGAATTGTTGTCAGTTTATCGACCTCAGGAGGATGAAAGTGAATTGGACCTGCCGCAGTTCGAAGCGGTGAACCAAATTCCTGGAGTGGAGGTAGAAGCAGTCCAGGGAGAACTAGGGGGTGGCGGTCATCTAAGGGGCTGGGACTCGTAACTGGCTTGTCCGGAGCGAGGCTGTGCTACCTGGAGCCTGATGCCCCCCGACCAGATGGTGCCCCTGACCAGATGACCACAGTCAGACCAGTGCGGTCCCATCTCCAGACCCACGCTGATTTGCTGACCACCGCGAATCCACAGAGACGCACACAGCTGCCCATCTGAGCCCCACGCCCCCAGGAGCAGTGAGAGTCAGGACACGGACCTCCCCAACGTTTGGCTTTTAGTTTTGCTGCCTTTCCCCCGGCACACCGAGGGTGCCATTTGCGAAGCGCCGAGACGCCCCGCCCCTCCCCCTGAGTGGGAGCAGAGACTGCGGCAACCCCAGCGAGGAGCAGCAGTAGCCGGAGCTGTCCCAGCGGTGAGAGTCAGGACACGGACCTCACCAACGTTTGGCTTTAGTTTTGCTGCCTTTCCCCCGGCACACCGAGGGTGCCATTTGTGAAGCGCCGAGACGCCCCGCCCCTCCTCCTGAGTGGGAGCAGAGACTGAGGCAACACCAGCGAGGAGCAGCAGGAGCTGTACCAGCCCATGCACACAACCCCCGCTTGGCAAAGCGCACTGCAGCGCCGCTGTTTGCCCTGACCACGCTGCTAAAAAGGGGGGGGGGGTTGCCTCGCCGCCCGTGACTCCCCGACGATGCTGGCCCTTCAAATGCGGCCGGTGGCGGCGGACCCCACACGGAGATCAGCGCATATGTAAATCGCCCCCGTTGATCAAGTCGACAAATTGGCGGCGGTTTGCGACCCATTGTATTTGCAGCCAGTGGCGGGTAATTCATCGAGGCCACTCTACCCTTCTCGTCGCGCGCATCACCACCACCATATTTATGTTGATGGCTTGATGGCGGCGGCGGGACCCAGACGGTGAAATCAACAAATTTGGCGGCCGTTTGCAAGACCATTGTATATGCAGCCAGTGGCGGGAAATTGATCGAGGCCACTCTACCCTTCTCGTCGCGCGCATCACCAGCACCATATTTTTCGTTGATGGCTTGATGGCGGCGGCGGGACCCAGACGGCGGATAACCCTTCTGACTGGTTGCGCGCCTCAACACTACCATATTGAAGTTGATGGTGGCGACGGGCCCCACACGGCGGAAAAACATTGCAACTGATCGCGCGCCTCAACACCACCATATCTAGTAGGTGGCGGCGGCGTTCCCACACGGCGATCAGCATGCGGGCCCCCACCCCACGACCCATGCCACAGAGCACTCCCACAAACAATGGCGACCGGTCATCATTGAAATTGATGACGGCGGCGGAGCCCACACGGCGAGCAGCATGTTGCCCGCGTGATCTAACTGCAGTTCGCCCTGTACTGTTGCAGCGGGGCAAACCTTTCCGTTATTGTACATGCGCCTCACCAACACCAATCTGATTTCGGTGACGGAGGCGGGCCCCACGCGGTGATTTTGGTGGCGGGCCCCACGCGGCGGAGCATACGGCCCCCCCGACGGCCCCCCGACGACCCCCCGCCACTTAGAACTCGCAACAACAAATGCGACCGGCCACAAAGTGGGATCCGAACCCACGCCTCCAGAGTAAACCATGCCCTGAACGCAGCGCCTTAGACCACTCGGCCATCCTCACCTACCAGAACTCGCACATACAAAACTGCCTCAACATTGCGACTGGCACACGATGATCGCATCGTTATTAAATGCACCGAACGATCACCGCCAATAAATACTCGTCTCGAGTTGACCTCCGCCCTACACTCGGCTACGACTGGTCGCGTGCGTCCTAAGACGCTACTCTTGTTTACTAAATCTATATTCCCACGCGGACAATGGCGGCGGACCCACACGACGCTCCCCGCCACTGCCTCGCCTTTAAACCCGCCGCTGCCCCGCCTTAAAACAGGTCACCCCATTTACTCGACACATCCCCTTCCCAATGGCGCCATAACTCGCCGCCCGTACCCACGCACGCAAACGCCTTAGTCCCCACAATACCAAACTCGGATCAAAGGCTCCCCCGTGGTAAACCACGGAGCCCTGTCGACTCGGATATACCGAGGACTGGGCTCAGGGGGGGAGGCGTAGATGATCCCTTACCTCCTTGGAGGGGAGTAAAATTGCGGGCCTCGCGTCCGGCGTCGTGGGGGGAAGTGAGGGAGAGGAGGGGGCTCGGGGCCTGAGACTAGGCTGGCGAGGACAGCCAGGAGCGACCGACGGGGACAAGGGGCAGCAGCAAAGAGGGCGCCAAGGAGGAAGTGCGCCCCATATCACTACAGCCAAAAGGGGGGGGTGGCCTGGAGTCCGGCCCCGCCCACCCACCCTCCCCAAGGCGGGCCTGCGGTTCCCTGCGCACTACTACGGGGTTTGCCCTCCTATGGGGTCCCCTGCAGGGACCGCGGGCCTCCCGCATAGCTTTGATAAGCAGCCATGTACCCTGCTTTTGACTACAACCAAGTGAAACGGCTTTTGTGCCATTCCTAAACCTGGGAACATGAGAAGATTGAGGACCCAAAAGCAAATACAAGACTGAGGGCTCAAAAGCGAGTCCCTTCTAATCTCTCCCCCAACCTCTTTGCCACAGCTGCTTACACACTTCATTTGCTAGGACCTTTAGAAAAGTGGGACCGTTTGCACGAATCCCAAGTTAAGATTGGCTAATGTATTTCCTATTCTCTTGGTGATAGTAGCCTATACTTTCCTATGCCGTGATCTCGTAACAAGATCTCTGTGCTTCATACCACATTCCCAAGGGGCTAGTCGGCTCTTTGGGGCCTAGGGCAAGATCAATCTTGCATTCATTTTATGCCCAGATGCCTACACGAACTGGCCCCGCAGGTATCAGAACACCTTACATGACCACCAGTTGCATTACAGACAGACACATTCAACTTACAGCCAGGGCCGTCGCCGAGATTCGAACCAGGTTCCCCAGCTTCAAGGTCCACCGCTCTCGCGGTTAGGTCACATCGGATCGCTACTCCCTCCTCTCCTGTTCCTCCTGTTCCTCCCCTGTTCCTCCTGTTCCTCCTACTTTCCTCCTCACATGGCACCATCCCTCATTGGCTACACACGGGGAAGGGCAGAGACAATGGGTCACGGCGGCAGCTTGGTTTGCTAGCTCTCTTGTGCTGCTCGACCAGAATCCATAGCGCTGACTTATTTCAAACTTTCTAGTTAGCTGCTCCTAACCTTGTGCCGCCACAGACTGCCCCTTGTCTAATGAAAATGCCAGTCTTTGTATACTGGAATTCAAAGATCTTGTGTATTTAAGTGCACACGCTGCCATGGAGTTTGGGACCTTGAGGGTGGGAACCCAGAGCTAGAGCACTTTCCTGTGGCCACAGTATTAAGCACTACGCTGCACCTCCAGGCAAACAGATGTGTGGGTGTGTGTATGTGTTTCTTTTTGTGTCCGTGTGTGTACTCCCAACTGCGCATGCCTTCACATGTGTGTCCAATTTACCACATGATATGAGCGGAGTGCTCTTGTTACTTGTTGGCAACGGGTGATCCCTGGTGTCACGGGTTCTGTAGCATCTGTTAGTGTTTGCCACTTTAGGTTTGCTGGGAAGTGACAGTCCCTTGTCATGAGGAAAGGTCAGCTCTTATGAAGTACAGGCAGGGCTGGAACATTGCTGAAGTAACAGCTTGCATCATGCTTGCATTAGTGCCTTGTTCCAGTTGTGATGTTGATGTGGTACAGGGCATAATTGTACCTAAAAAGGCAGTTAGTTGCTTATCCCAGATAAGTGTTTTTTTTTGTGTGTGTTTTTTTTTCTTTCTTTTCTTTTTCTCGCACCCCCCTCCCTCCCGTCTTAGTGCTGCTAGTTGGAAGGCAATGCGAGCCAGCTCTAATAAATTATCTGCGTGGCTCATTAAGGGTCCAGTACGTTATGTAGCTAATAGAGGTCTCGTTAGAACTCCAGAGGGACACTTGGTAACAGTCTGTGGTACTGCACCCTTTCCTTGCTTCATTGCTTATGCTATTGCTGGGATATGTTTTACAAAAAACATAACTAATAAACATTGTCATTTGCAACACCAATAGGTCTAACTTTCACTAATGCGAGACCGATTGCATTGCAAATGCTTGTTAATTACGTCTTAAGTCTCAGTTTGCCCAACAACTTTCATTTTTGCTCTTCATTTCTATTGGATCACAATAATTCTAAAGAGTAAATGTTTTTAGTGAATGAATGTAAGAAAAACTCACAGAAAGACACCGATCTGCAGTAGACTAATAGTGACTTTGTGCATCGGACATTGAAGCTTTCAAGTGAAATCAACGAGCATGTGTCTTTTGTTTGTTTTGTAAAGCAACATATGTTCTTTTGAGCACCAGAATGTCTTGGCATGCAGTAGCATTTGGTGGTGTTCTGTGGCATTGAAAGTTCAAGGTGCCTCAAACGAGGATGGCAGGTTTTTGTACAACTTTTGTTCATGCATGGGGCACAAAGGTGCATTCTCAGAAGGTGTTTTTCAAGCATGCCTTCTTAAAATCTAGTTTGAACAATAGGACCCTGGAAGTTATAGATGAGACCAAACTACCCGCAACAGTTTCATGTTTAAAACCCCAAACACTTGTTTCCTCCAGCTGTCAGTTTTACATATGAAGGCATTTTCTCTGTCTGGGTCTTTGGTGTTGTGGTAAAAGATATTTTGTTTACATTGTTCCTAAAACTGTTCACTTTTTAGGTCTCGTAGACCTATTGCAGCCGAGTTGCCTGTGAAGCGACATACACAGGTGCACGAGCAGCTACAGACAGGTGCACGAGCGTCGATTTCCCAGTGTGGGCGCGCACGCCCAGCCCAGCCCCCGGAGCCGTGCACATCTCCGATCTCAGTCAGCCATGCCTCTCTCAGTTCTCAGTTGCGCGCACACACACACACTCTGCATACACGCACGCAGGCACACACGCACTGCATACACACACCCTCACACCCCCCCCACCTACTCACGGGCTCACGCGCACACACACACAGTCACACACGCGCATCCACACACTCGAAGTGCCGATCTCCTGTCTCGCTAGCCTGATGCACCAAAAACACAGTATTTACACGCCCCCCCCTACTCACCGGGCTGACTCAGGAGTTCTGCTCTCGAGGCCGGTCTTTCCTCCTCAGGTGTGCAGGGTTAGCGGCTCAGGCTCGGCAACAGCAGGCGACGCAGAAGGTGATGACGAGCTCCCTAGACGTCCGATGTGCACGCTCACGGCACATGGAAACGCGCACAGCGTGACTTGCTCCCGTACAGCTGAGGTGCATGCTCACGTCATTATCCTTCGCTTGTTTCTGCTTGTATTTATTTCATTTCGCGGCCGCCAATGCTTGTGCGGCCACTAATGCTTGTTACCTGAAATGAGGAGAGAGCCCGCCGCAGCAGAGCCGTCCTGCTGAAAGCTCCAGCCAGCGTAGGACGCTCCCTCCGCAGCTGCGTGTCTCAGGCATTTCGAGCAGCAGGTAAATCCAGCTCTGATTTAATCACCCTTGTTTATTGTTAGTGCTTAGTCGAGTAAACGGCAGCCCAGTGCTCCTGTTGAGCAGAGGGCGCCCTCGGGCCGTACTCCTAGTATCATCAATGGGTTAAATGAATGCAGTTCAGTGTGGTAGTCCACATCACCACACTGAAATGCATTGTCACACATTGATAGCGCCTCAGCTGTCTGCCGGAGCTCTGCTATTTAGCACCTACAAACTTCGCAAAGCTTAGCTGGCAGCGTGCAGTACTTGCAGCAGGCTTGGGGGCTGGCTACAAAGTTTTACCCGACACCGCGGACATTTCACTGACACCAAGGCAGTTTCGAGGGAGTCTTCACTCATGTTTTCATTGGCCCAATCACCAGCAGCATAGGTGGATCCAGCCAGCTGCCCATGCAGCAAGCAGCAGTTTGGTAGCCAGCGGGGGTCTGCAGCTGCAGGCAGCCTGCACAATGCGACCAGCCATTAAATTAGATTTGGACCGCAGACACTGCTGGAGAGTGTGATTGTGTGCTGGAGCGCTGCTATTTAGCACCTCCACCGACTGGGCAAAGCTTTACTGGCAAAGCACGGTCCATGCACTGATTGCAACCCCTTCTTGTACAGTTTGGCAAAAGATCCCTGTGCCATTCATACTGCTTCATATAGCATGCGTCGAAAGCCTTGCCGGTAAATCCCCTCTGTGCGCCTGACACACGATCTTGCTTCTGAGCCTCCCCTTTACCCCGTTTGCCAGTTCGTCTATCCTTGAAAAGCAGAGCAGGTCATGGATTTACTACCACCAGGACGCAGTTTATTGTGCTAATGTGCGACCATGCCGATCCTTTTCCGACTGTCACACAGGCATGGCTTGTTTGTCCCGCTTCTTTCGAAAAACGACAGCAATCGCACATTTATTTCTTTTGACTGTATTTTCTTGGTGCGATTTACCGATGTTGAGTTCCAGCGTCCCTCAACCTTCACTCGTTTTTTAAAAAAGACCTTCACACTTGAGCGAACAAGGACGCTTTGGAAGTTTTGATGGGAAAAGCCAACCTGCTGCCTTATTAACCCAGATCCTCCGCTGATGTGACGTTCTGCCATTTACCTGGCCTCCCAGTTTGTATCGCAGTGCAGGCAGAATCCAAAGGTTCTCACCAAGTATTAGTATTCCGTGTTTGTCTGTTGTGCACAAAATCGGCCTAGGTGCAAGTATTTTTAACTCCGAAACTGCATTGTTTTTTTTAAAAAAAATGCTAATTTGCTTGCGTAAACAGAAGTTACGTTCGCTTGTTCTAGTATGTGGAGCATAACTTATTTTGGAATGCCAGTTTTGCCTTTAGCAATTCAGTGTTAGTGGATAGCTTGTGGTGGCCGTTTCCCTATAGAACTGATTTTGATTCCCGAATTTAATGCATTGTTTTTCTCCGTTTGTGGCCAGATTAAGCGCAGCTGCAAATAACTTGTTTTGAGATTTAGTAACATACTATAAAACTATATAACAACCGAATGACAGGTGGGGAGACAGTTTCATTAGTACCAGGGCTTTAAGTGTGCCTCACCCTCCCAGTGTACTTTTATTTTTTACATTCAAGTCTGTTTTTTCCCTTGTTTTTCTGCCATTCTGCCCTCTGTTAGACTCGTTTTTGTGCCTTTCTGCCCTCTGTTAGACTCGTTTTTTGTGCCTTTGTGCCCTCTGTTAGGCTCGGTTTTTGTGCCTTTCTGCCCTCTGTTAGACTCGTTTTTCCCTTGTTTATCTGACCTTCTTCCCTCTGTTAAGACTCATTTTTTGTGCCTTTCTGCCCTCTGCATCACCACATCATCACTCAGCGCTACCACAGTATCACTCAGCACCACCACATTATCACTCGGCACCACCACAGCACCACTCTGCACCACCGCATTATCACTCAGCACCACCACATTATCACTCTGCACTGCCACATTATCATTCAGCACCACCACAGCACCACTCAGCACCACCCAGCACCACCACAGCATCACCCAGCACCACCACAGCACCACCACAACACTCAGCAGCACCACTCAGCACCACCACATTATCACTCAGCACCACCACATTATCAATCAGCACCACCACAGCACCACTCTGCACCACCACATTATCACTCAGCACCGCCCCATTATCATTCAGCACCACCACAGCACCACTCAGCACCACCACAGCACCACCCAGCACCACCACAGCACCACCACGCACCACCACGCACCACCACATTATCACTCGGCACCGCCCCATTATCATTCAGCACCACCACAGCACCACTCAGCACCACCACAGCACCACTCAGCACCACGACGGCACCACTCAGCACCACCACACCACTCAGCACCACCACTCAGCACCACCACATTATCACTCAGCACCACCACATTATCACTCAGCACCACCACAGCACCACTCTGCACCACCACAGCATCATTCCGCACCACCACAGCACCAATCAGCACCACCACAGCATCACTCAGCACCACCACAGCATCACTCAGCACCACCACAGCATCACTCAGCACCACCACAGCATCACTCAGCGCAACCACAGCATCACTCAGCGCAACCACAGCATCACTCAGCGCATCCACAGCATCACTCAGCGCAACCACAGCATCACTCAGCGCAACCACAGCATCACTCAGCGCAACCACAGCATCACTCAGCTGTGGAAAAGAAAATTTTGCCATGTTCTGTGTCCCTACGCCTCATCCATCATATGTTATGTGTGCATGACCAATATGCATATGTTATTCCCCATGTCCGATTAATGACGCAATTCCAGTTGTGTCCACCTCTAGTATGTTAGTTTCCAGTCTTCGTGAATACTACGAATATCAGGCCTATGTAAAGTAATGTTGCCACGTTTCTTAGTGTGCACGTTATTCCATTATAAAGTCCCCGTTTCCAGGCCTCAAAAGGGCCCGGACCACAGATTCAGCTCCTGTCTCCTGAAAGCCTCACTGAGGAGCGATACAGCCCCCACCTGTATCCTCGACCCTTCACTTACTTCCTGCCTCGCAGTGCCCGGTGCAGCTTGGCTCTGCCTCTGAGTCTGCCAAGAGTATGTTATGATTCCAGCTATCAGTTCAGTCCTCCTCCTCTGCATTCCTAAGCTACTGAACTGCATCAATAGTTTCCGTCATTGTCTAGCCTTCTCGTCTCCATGTTAGAGAAATACTGTATTTAATGGTCATTTAATATTCTTCATCACGCATTTCATGTAGAATAATGCATGGTCCAGTCTTAGAATCAAGTTAGCTTTTCCTCTCATGACTTCTAGTTTATATCAACATGTTCTCTAAACATCAGATACCAGATAGGGTTTAGGTACATGTCGCTCCGACCCTTCAGACTCTAGTCTCTGCTCCTAGCACAGAGTTCATAGCCCCCAGCTTCTCCTAGTAACACGTCATTGCCAGTTTTCGCGCACCATTAGGTTAGAGGTCCCGGCTCCTTAGATAGCCCCCTCCAAAGTTTCCGCCCATTCATGACATATTCTGTTACGTTTGCACCACATATCTATGTATACGCCCAGTTACACCTCTTTTTACTGTTATCTCTCGCGACTGCTACGCGTCACGCCTTCTGCTCCACCCACTGCTACGCCTACTGCAATGTAATGCTATGTGTTTGCGCTATGTATATAAGTCAATGTTTTGTTATTGAATGTTAGCGCGCTCATCCCAGACCCAGCCCCGGCAGCTGCCGGGCCTTATTGTCCTATTCCCATGCAGGTTGTCCTGATCCTGCCCTTATGCTGTAATAAACCTGCAGAAACTCCTACTACCTCGAATCTTGACTCTTATTTTATTGAGCTATCTGTTATGCTATAAGTCTAGTCAAAAATAGGGTATTATTTATTTATTTACCACATAATGGCGCCCGAACAGGGACTTGCCCTTTCCCCACGCGTCGGTAAAGCCACGCCGACCCCCTGACCCTCTGCAGTCGTGACGGAACCATACCGTGCACTGGCAGATATTTCTGCTCCAAGTATCCCTCAGGCCCACGGAGGAGACGGAGGAGGCGGTCCAGCATCCAAACGAGACGGTGGAGGAACGCGGCGAGTCCCGACCAGAGCCCAAGCCGAGAGCCCAAGGTCCGAGGTATCCGGAGGCCCACCCGTAACTGAAGTCCGAAGTCCGAAGTCCGTCGTAGTCCAGTCCCGTTCGAGGCTTTCCGTTCCGTGCTGCCCGGTGAGTACCATTGCTGGGGTAGTATCTAGACAGGACCAATCTAAATTGACTCCTGGTCCGTGGGTTGGTGGTACCCAAGCCCACAAACGAAGTGTTCACCTAGGTGGATACGGGTCTTGATGCGTTCCTTTATGGGACCGGTATGTTCCGTACTGTTACAGCAGTGCATCCAGTAACTCTAGTCTGTTCCGTTCTCGAGAATTCTGTTCTGTTTCTGTTTTCAGTATTTTCAGGTAGTATTCTGTTCGAACTGTTATGTTATGATATTGTTTAATGTATTTCCAATGTCGTGGTATGCCTGAATTGTTTTCCCAATTGTTATTGTTTTTTCGTGTATTGTATTGTGTTCCGATTCAAGTTTAGAATGCCGCTCTTTTCCAAGTTACGTCAGTTAAAAACTAGAAAGGGTCTGTTAGAGGAAGCAGTTCCTGTCCCGCCTAGGGACAGTCCAGGTCATTTTATGTATCAGAAACATGGCATAAGCGCCATAATGTATCTAGATTTATGGGTAGAGTATACCAAACAGTTAGAAGAAAAGTATAGATGGCCCGTATCGGGTACATGGGATGCCGAATGTATCATGCGAGTAGAAGAAGCATTATGGAAAAAGAAAGCCAGACAGTCACAGAAAGATGCCATCGAGTTATGGCGCAAGGAAGCTCATAAAAGAACGGAAAAGGAAGTCAGAAAGTCAGAGTTAAGTAGAGAATCCCAAGAACGAGCCCAAGAAAGAGAATTAATCGAGATAGGTGAACAAGTCAAAGCCGAACAGTCAGACAGACAGAGGCATGCCCTTATTAAGGGTATGTATCCTCTCCTTGCCGAAGGCCTGCCAAAAGCGACCCCAGAGGCACCCAGTAATTTCCCGCCGCCATTAATTCCGACCAAGCTACGTCACAAACCGACCGCAGCTGATATTTTTATTTCGTCCTATTTGGACGACACAGTCCCCGAATATGCAAATCCTGTTCGTGCTCCGCCAGTCCCTGTAAATCAGGCACTTCCCGCTTCTCCAGACACCGGAGTACCTGTTACGGTACCCCCGGTCCAGCCTACAGTTCCATTTCCCACTCTGCCAGGACGTAGAGCCTCAGTAGACGACTCTAGTCTAGGGGCCGCAGGAGGAGCTACTCCTCAAACCCCGCCGCCACACAAGCGTTTATCGGCACTCGAATTACATGCTCAAGCATCACAGCGTACTCCTAAAAGTAATAAGTCTGTTACAGAAATCAGGCAAGCCCTTAACGAATGTGTCTATGATCCAGTTCCAGGCGAATATACTATGGTTTTATATTCCTTACGTATAAGGAGGGTGACCGAGTATCTAGTCACCTTACCGAATATGAAAGAAGATCTAGACAGAATATATCGTTTCATCCGTACAGGGGATGATCCAGAAAGTATTGGCGAAATTATGTCTCAAAGGAAAGCCGAGATTCAGCTCATGATATTAAAGTTCCTGATCAATTGTTTAATAAGAGAACAAGATTACCCGTCTAAAGATCCGGCCGAAATGAGAATCCTGACAAGGTGGAGTGATAATATAGCCGAGGGTAAGCACAAGACCGTCAGTGCCATGGAGAGTATGTACAAGAAAATTCGTAAAGAAATAATAAGGTTACACGACCAGCGTAAAGCAGCACAAGTAAGCGAGAAAGAAAGTATCTTTGATCCTGAAGAGGAAGAGAACGAGAATCCCGCCAGAATAGCGTATGTAGGAAAATCCAGATTTCCAGATCGCCATTTACGTCTAGAACCCAAGTCTATTTTTCAACATCTAGCACCAGAACAAGGTTCCCTAGAACAAGTATTTCAAGCTACCGATCACATTCTGAAATCACGAGTCGGTTACAGTGAACTAAGTACTATGCATGAACAAGAACTAGCCCGATCAGCAGTCCGATGGATTACTGATTCTACCACTTTTCCAGACGAAATAGTGGCACAAATGTTTCTAAAACTGCCCCCAGCCGAGCAACGACTGGTGGGTATGTATATGATCCAGCACCTCATTACTCTGTATGAGGGTCAACATTCTGATCCAGGCCCGTTGCATGATGTCCTGAACGAGTTACTCCAGTATGGATGGAGAGGTCTAGGTACCGATTTAATTAGTGTCATTCTAGAACAGCGCCACAAATATAGAACGTTTTTGAACCCGCATTTTGTTCATGTCTCACCCTCAGAAAATAAGCCATTCTACATAGACAGACAGAATCCGTTACGAGAAGTCCACCCAGTCCAGGGGGCGGGTGGCGTAATGCAACGAATGTTTGTATACACTCCAATATCAAAGATGGAACTTCTTGAAATGAAGAAATTAATTCCCTGTCATGACAAAGATCCAGCAGGGTTCCATAGAGAATTAAAAGACATGCTCCGTATGGGAGAATACACTTACCCAGATATCATTAAAATGTTAAAGGTCCTGTTACCCGCAGGGGTGTATGAAAAGTTAAAGGAAAAAGAATGGGAGGTGGGAGAGAAAAAGATCGATTGGGCAGCTCTAGAAGCTGAAGACAAGGCACGAGTACCAGGTACCGGTCTTGGAGATAAATGTAAAGATTTACCAGAATTATTGATTCAAGTTTTACCCAGATTATTGACAACTAGGAAAGAAGACTGGGATGCAATCTCAGCCTGTAAACAGAAGCAAGACGAGGATATTAGTGATTTTTATTCTAGATTTGAAAAATGTTTCAGTATCAACAGTGGTCTCAAGACAAGTAGTGAGTCATACCCTCATCTTTTCGTCACCAAATTAGTCGAGAATTCAAGTCCACAAATTAAAAATCGAGTTTTGAAAGTCGAAAGCACCTGGCAAGCTAATACTCCGTCCCAGATGCTCCAGATGCTCCAGTATCACCAGAATAGAATTAGAGAAGAGCAAGAACACGAGAGAAAACGTATGAAAGACACGAAAATGAAAGTGCTAATTGCACAATCTATTCCTCAAGACAGTCAGAAGAGGGGTCCAAATCAAGCCAGTCATCCTGCAGCTCCCGTTAAAGGGAACTGCAATTATTGTAAACAGCCAGGTCATTTTATAAACGAGTGTGCAGTTCTGAAACACAACATAGCTACTGGTAAGACTAAAGAAAGACCACGTCCGCCGAGACAAGAACAAGTTTCACAGACTCCCCAGTCACAGAATGCACCGCAGACAGTTACAGTACCGCAGCCCATTGCTGCAACACAGCATGTCACATCACAGATGTACCAGTATGCACAGTCCGAGTATCCAGAGTACCAGTCATATTCATGAAACAGCCTAGAGAGGGAGGTAGGCTTGCCTCTCATCGAGATACCTGTAGATCAAGAAGGTCCCTATGTTCACAGTCAAGTATTGGGGAAAGACAGAAAGTTTTTGATCGATACAGGGGCAAGTAGGACCACAATTAGTCATGCCGAAGTTCCAGGGGCTCCGCTCTCAGGCTCAAGAAATGTTTCCCTTGGATTTTCAGGAAAACCCATCGTTAATGAGATATCTAAGCCAGTTACTCTAGAAGTAGGTCCATTGTCCCGCACTACTGATCTGTTACTTACTAAGTCATGTCCAGAAAATCTATTAGGTATTAGGACACTGAAAGAGTTAGGTGCAGTTATTTGCTGTTCCCCAGAGGGAATACGTCTGTTCCTACGTGACTTTAAGGGTCACTATGTGTTACGAGATTTTGATTCAAGATTGTCTAATGTTCCACAGCATTTATGGGCGCAAGGTCCAACTGATGTAGGTTACATGCAAATCACACCCCATCGTGTGACTCTCAAACCAGGTGTAGTGTTACCCCGAATCAGACAGTACAGATTGCCACCTGAGGCTGTAGCAGCCTTATCCAAAATTATTGACGAGCTCATGGCTCAAGGAGTAGTTGTAGAAACTGACTCCAATGTATGCAATTCTCCGATCATTCCAGTCATGAAACGTACTGATCCAAATGCACCCCCAGTATATCGATTAGTGATTGATTTACGAGAGCTGAATAAATGTGTTATTCCTCAGTACCCAGTTGTTCCAGATATTTCTTCCCTGTTAACAGCCATTGATTCCGAAGCCATGTTTTTCACTGTCATAGATCTCAAGAATGCATTTTTTAGTGTTCCAATTCATCCAGATAGCCAGTTTCTTTTCGGATTCTGTTTAAATGGAAGGAGCTATATGTTTACACGCGCTCCTCAAGGTTTCACAGAAAGTCCTAGTATTTACAGTCAAGCACTCAAGAGACAACTAGACAACATTCACATGCCAACTGACACTGCCCTGCTCCAGTATGTCGATGATCTACTGATCACAGCCCGTTCTGAACGTGCTTGCGAGCGAGCATCACTTACAGTTCTGTATTTTCTAGCCGAGATGGGGCACAAGGTGTCACCTTCGAAGCTTCAATTCTGTGTCCAGCAAGTGGTATACTTAGGACACTTGCTGTCCAAGAGGGGTAGGCAGTTGACACCCGACCGTATCCAGTTAATAGCGAGTCTTCCCCAGCCCAGAACCCAGAAGGAGGTACGTGCTTTTATCGGCCTTACTTCTTATTGTAGACAATGGATTCCCCAGTATGCATTTCTAGCCAAGCCACTGATACAGTTAACGACACAGGAGGCAGCCGTATCGACTGTCCTCCCTTGGACATCTGACCATACACTTAGTTTTAACGAGTTAAAGAAAGCCCTATGTCAAGCTCCAGTTCTAGCTACACCGAACTACAGTAAGCCTTTTACACTTTTCGTTACTGAACGGGAAGGTACAGCATTATCTGTTCTCACACAAGATCAAGCAGGTCAATACAAGCCCTGTGCTTATTTTTCGAGCACATTAGATCCAGTCGCCCAGGCGTTGCCTGCGTGCCTCAAGTCAGTTGCAGCCACAGCACTAGCTATCAGACAAAGTGATTCCATAGTTTTAGGACACTCCCTGACAGTACAAGTCCCACATTCAGTAGAAGTTCTTTTAAACCGAACACAAACTCAGCACTTGACAATTGCACGTTTAACAGGTTATGAATTGACACTGTTCCAGCCACACATAGAAATCAGACGCTGCAACGTTCTGAATCCTGCTACACTGTTACCATCAGTTAATTCAAATCCAGACCCACATGATTGTGTGGAAGTAGTTGACATTACGACAAAGCCAAGACAAGACCTGACAGACATTCCGTTACCAGATCCCGACCTGACACTTTATGTGGATGGTTCATGTATGAGAACTAGTACAGGAGAACTAGTCGCCGCGTATGCAGTGACTACTGACACTGAAGTTATTGAAACACACCGTATTGACACCCTGTCCGCTCAAGCAGCAGAGCTAGTCGCTCTGACACAAGCCTGTATACATGCCAAGAACCTGAAAGTTAATGTTTACACAGATTCACGTTACGCATTCGGAGTTGTACACGACTTCGGAGTGCTCTGGCAGGAGAGAGGTTTCATGACTTCTCATGGAACCAAGATTCAGCATGGTCTCCTTATTCAAGCCCTGTTAGATGCCATACATTTACCGACATCTATTGCTATTATGAAATGCAAAGCACATACGAAAGTCACTGACATTATTTCCCAAGGTAATGATTTAGCAGACCGCACAGCCAAGCTTACAGCACAGACTCCAGACATTCCAGTTAATCTGACACATACTCCAGATCCGATTACATGCATGACAGTTAAGGACCCTACACAAGATGTCATAGATATACAGTTACATGCTACTCCCGATGAAATCAAGAAATGGTCTGAACAAGGAGGGGTCCAGACAGATCAAGGATGGTTAACGAAGGGTAGAGCCACATGGTTTCTCCCCGATTCTATGGTTCAAGTCATTATCAATACCGCACATAGTCCAGCACATTTAGGAGAAAAAGCTATGTTAGACAGTATCCAGAACATTTGGTTCAATAAGCATTTACGAGCTGCAGCCAAGCAGAAAGTCCGTACCTGTATGATATGTTGTCAGTTTAACCCAGGTAAAAGTGTCCCGGTGGAACAAGGTGGTTTCCAGCCCCCTGACCACCCTTTTGAGGTCCTCCAGATGGATTATATTCAGATGGAGCGATGTCGAGGTTTCAAGTATGTCCTTGTAGTTGTATGCGCTTTGTCCAGGTGGACAGAAGCATATCCAGTCCCAGATTACACAGCCGCGACCACTGCCAAGCAGTTGGTTCGTGAATTTTTCCCTAGATACGGACTCCCTAGAGTCGTATATTCTGATAACGGTCAGCCATTCTCCTCAGAGTTAATGAAGCACGTTTCCCTGTTGTTAGGGTACCAGTGGAAGTTTCATTGTGTACGCCATCCAGAAGCAGCTGGACTAGTCGAAAGGCATAATCAGACCCTGAAAATCCGCATTGCAAAAGTCTGTAAAGACAAAGGTGTAGACTGGTTAATAGCTCTGCCAGTCGCTTTATTTTATATGCGTATGGTCGCACATTCCAGATCAGGTCTGTCCCCGTATGAGGTCGTATTCGGCCGCCCCCCTAACATGTGGGGTACTCCTAGACCCCGAAGTATTACCGATGTTTCATGTAATATGCTGACAGATTACCTAGCTTCCTTGATGTCTGCCCTCAACTCATGTCGTTCACAGGTTGCCGCCGCATTTCCAGACAATACCGAGGTGGCACCGCACGAGATCGTTCCAGGCTCCCTTGTGATGATCAGAAATTTTGACAGATCAAGTCCGCTGGAACCACGTTGGAAGGAGCCACGCCAGGTCCTCTTGACCACCCGAACTGCCGTCAAGTTGGAAGGCAGGAAGGGGTGGGTCCACCTTTCTCATGTAAAACTTTTCAAAGGATTGAAACCAGCGTCTAAAAACATTTTCCAGGATTCGAAAGACTGCCAGAACATTGTTTTAAAGGACTGTCCCGCACAAGACATTATTACAACCCCTCCCTTGTTAGAGAAAACCCCGCAACAGGAGTATAAGTTGAAGCTCAGGTCTAGTAAAATAAGTCAGTCAGTTTGATTGTATAAGTCCTCCCCTAGGTGAAACGGTTAGATTGTTTCTGACATGTATAAAATAGACCCCCATAGTGAGAGAGTCAGTCGAAGTTCACTTCACTGTATCGTTTTTCTGAGTTTCCTATTATTTCTCAGCATAATGATTTCCTGCACTAGTTACGCACTTTTCCTGTGTTTTCCAGATCCTCATGTAAATATGTCTACTAATGCTACAGTAGAGCACACGTTTAGTGATCTGCCTCCTCACGAATATTCTTACCGCCTCGCTATGCGCAACAACACATTTATCCGTATGTTACATTATTCACACCAGACCAGCAATGCCACTAATTGTTGGGTGTGTGGTCGACTCCCCCCTTTCCAGACACCAAAGGGAGTTCTGCCACTTTTTCCTTATCCATTCTCACACAATGGTTCGTGTGGAGCATGGTCCACGTTAACGTCATCCTCAACAGATATGTCTTTTCTTAACAGTACATGTTTTCCAGACAAGCAAGGTCTCCCCCACAGAACAGGTTTAGATCTAGAAAATGAAGTATATAATTTAGGTAATTATTCGTCGAATTTCATGGTCCTGAATGTTCAGTCTGATATTACTCCAGACTTACCTGCTATTTCAGTACTACCTGTCAAAGGCGAATTATGTGTCCGTAGTTATGGTTCTGTACACATAGGTCATCGTGAATGTACTACTGTTATCCAGTATAGTGACAGTGGGAAATCTATTTTCAAAGCTTCACGTCATTCTTATTTTATTTGTGGTCAAACTGCATATGTCCGTCTGCCCCTCGATTGGGAGGGAACCTGTTACATTGCCTTCCTACTGCCACCTGTTTTCCTAGCCCCATCTGATTATCACAGAAACACACATCTAGTACACATTAGACATAGAAGGGAGTCCCCAATTGTCGATTATACTGAAACTACTCTAGAACAGTATACAGATTTCAATAAAGGTTTCTTCTTCTTTGTAGGACCTGTCCAGAATAGTAAACTGATCCGTAGGTTAACAAGAACCCTTGAAGCTGTAGTTAATGAGACTGCCTCTGCTCTAGGTAACCTAACCGAAGAACAATCTGCTATGAGATTTGTCGTTTTGCAAAATCGTCTCGTCCTTGACGTCATACTGGCCGATAGGGGCGGGGCCTGTAGAGTCATCGGATCTAGTTGCTGCATTTTCATTCCAAATAACGCGCCGTCTGTTTATTCAGCTATAACCAGACTCCATAAAATTGCCCATCTGTTACACCAAGATCCAGGCACCTGGACATGGTCCGGTTGGTTCTGGAATATAATTTCCGCATGGGGATGGAAAGTCCTGTCCTTTCTAAGTATAGCAGTAGCGATCATATTTAGCTGCTGCCTCTGTATACAATGTGGCCCTGCGATTTGCGGCATGTGTGCTACCTCTTGTATTCCTAGTCCCAAGCCCCGTTCTAAATCCCGTTCCAAGACAATTCGAGACGAGCAAATGATACTGTATGAAATGATAGATGGTATCATGAAAATTGATGTTTCCTGATGGAAACGTAGTGACAAGGAGGGAATGTGGAAAAGAAAATTTTGCCATGTTCTGTGTCCCTACGCCTCATCCATCATATGTTATGTGTGCATGACCAATATGCATATGTTATTCCCCATGTCCGATTAATGACGCAATTCCAGTTGTGTCCACCTCTAGTATGTTAGTTTCCAGTCTTCGTGAATACTACGAATATCAGGCCTATGTAAAGTAATGTTGCCACGTTTCTTAGTGTGCACGTTATTCCATTATAAAGTCCCCGTTTCCAGGCCTCAAAAGGGCCCGGACCACAGATTCAGCTCCTGTCTCCTGAAAGCCTCACTGAGGAGCGATACAGCCCCCACCTGTATCCTCGACCCTTCACTTACTTCCTGCCTCGCAGTGCCCGGTGCAGCTTGGCTCTGCCTCTGAGTCTGCCAAGAGTATGTTATGATTCCAGCTATCAGTTCAGTCCTCCTCCTCTGCATTCCTAAGCTACTGAACTGCATCAATAGTTTCCGTCATTGTCTAGCCTTCTCGTCTCCATGTTAGAGAAATACTGTATTTAATGGTCATTTAATATTCTTCATCACGCATTTCATGTAGAATAATGCATGGTCCAGTCTTAGAATCAAGTTAGCTTTTCCCCTCATGACTTCTAGTTTATATCAACATGTTCTCTAAACATCAGATACCAGATAGGGTTTAGGTACATGTCGCTCCGACCCTTCAGACTCTAGTCTCTGCTCCTAGCACAGAGTTCATAGCCCCCAGCTTCTCCTAGTAACACGTCATTGCCAGTTTTCGCGCACCATTAGGTTAGAGGTCCCGGCTCCTTAGATAGCCCCCTCCAAAGTTTCCGCCCATTCATGACATATTCTGTTACGTTTGCACCACATATCTATGTATACGCCCAGTTACACCTCTTTTTACTGTTATCTCTCGCGACTGCTACGCGTCACGCCTTCTGCTCCACCCACTGCTACGCCTACTGCAATGTAATGCTATGTGTTTGCGCTATGTATATAAGTCAATGTTTTGTTATTGAATGTTAGCGCGCTCATCCCAGACCCAGCCCCGGCAGCTGCCGGGCCTTATTGTCCTATTCCCATGCAGGTTGTCCTGATCCTGCCCTTATGCTGTAATAAACCTGCAGAAACTCCTACTACCTCGAATCTTGACTCTTATTTTATTGAGCTATCTGTTATGCTATAAGTCTAGTCAAAAATAGGGTATTATTTATTTATTTACCACACAGCGCAACCACAGCATCACTCAGCGCAACCACAGCATCACTCAGCGCAACCACAGCATCACTCAGCGTAACCACAGCATCACTCAGCACCACCACAGCATCACTTGTTCTAATATGTTCTCTCAATGTTTAAAGCTTTATTACAAATGACACAAAAAAATGTTAAATAATGCTATTGGTGTCACATTTGCAAATTCTATAAATATTGGCATTTACAATAACAAAATTAATACATTTGCTATTATAAAAACATAAACATAACTAAAAAAATTATTAGATTTACAAGACCAATAGCTCCAACTTTTCTAATGCGAGACCTATTGCATTTCCAATGCTTGTATAATGTAGTGTTAGGTTACCGGTAGCTTACGGCGGACGTATTTTATGTTCTGATGTATAGGCACGGTCTCTTTTTCGTGATTATTTAACCTGTTTACATATTGAAATCAGGAATATGTTACAGTTATTAACTGTGCAGGCAACACCACGTGTGTTCAGATTTGCACATTAAAAGCAGAGGCGAGGCTGCTGGCTTTCAGCGTGCAACTGCCGGGCGTTAACAGCAAGAATCTGAGAGGATGTGGTCCATCGGCATAAACGCCTGACGCTGGTGCTGGAAACCAGGTTTCGAGCCTCAAGGTTGCGTCCACATCCTGTGATTCTGGGCAAATCAATTAATCTCCTCGTGCCCGAATGTGTAATGTAAATACGGTGCTCATGTAAAGCGCTCCAACGAGAGAGATTAAGCTATTGGCATTGTAAATGACATTTCCATTTATTTATCTGTTTTTAAAACCAACACATAAATAAAAAGTTTGTCATTTACAATGCCAATAGCTCTAACTTTGGCAAAGGCGAGACCGTTGCATTGTAAATGCTTGTTATTACAGATTCTGATTGTAGTTCCTTGAACAAGGACTCTGTGTGAGACCTAGGCAGTCTCTGCTGCGCCCCTTTGCACTGCATTCTCTTCTGTATAGTGTCCAGTCTAATGCTACTACTTTTGATTACATTCACAACTTATCACTCCCACCTCCCACTCCCCCAATAATCAGTTTGTGATCTTTGTAGGGTCTTTCTTTAGGTGTCTTATTTCTTTTAGGAAGATATTCTTCGTATATCTTTATGTCAGAAGAACCTTGTATTCCTTCAATGCGAGTGAATTTCTGGACTTATTGTGTCCAAACAGCCAAATTGAAATAAAATAGTTCAGTTGACAGAAAAATCACTACAGTGCACCCTAATGGGAAAATGTAAAACAGGAAATTGCGGCCGAATACCCAACAAGCACATTAGTAAAAATATCTCTATGCAACTTCCAGAAGACTGTACTATGCCATCTTGCATAGCAGGACGATAGTTCATTATTTTCTGTCCTATGAAAAGGTTCCTAAATATTTTTTTTATGTTTTCAATGCTATTTTTGGCTATGTACTCCAACTTTTAGGTTTAAAAAATAAATATTCGACATCCTTTGAGGTTTTTTAGCATTTCCGTCATCTTTTTCTGAAAATCCAACCATTGGTGTGTTGGCTTTCAAGAAGGTTTTTGGCATTGCTGTCATTTTAGCCACCATGCCTGCAATGTTTGACCAGTATCCAGGCCATTGAAGTAAAAAGAACAGGAGATAAAGCAATCATTTGAGGATGATCTGCCTCCTTGAAACTCGTTCCATAAAGGAATGAAATAGAAGCAGAAAGGAGGCTGAGGTATAAGGAAGAGGTTTGCCTCACGACCAAGAGAGGCGAGACTGCAAAAATCTGTGACATCTGCATTTGCCGTAGTAGTCAAAGGGCTAATTTTCCACCCTCTACCTCTCAAGACACGCTTCTGCCTCTTCAAGACGTGAGGAGGCAGCATCTTGAGATTTTTATATTTTTCAATCCCTATTCACTTCTAAGCCTGTAGAACCTATGCCATACACTTTAGCTGAAATGAAGACTTAAAAGACAGTGTTTGTTGTTTAAGTGCACAGTGAACTGCAAGTAATCCCATAACCTGTATACTCTATTTTGAATGGTCGAAGTTAGTTTAAGAACTCATTCTTCATCCTTTCTGAAGGTTCTATTTGATTTCTATACAAAGCACAGCATTTCCTTTGTATGTTCTTTTAATCCAACTTCAGAGGCTGTAAACTGCAAGCCAATTACATACCGAAAGAGCTGGATAAAGCAAGGTATTAAGAGATCATTTGTTACATATAGTGACCCTAGTCCAGGCAAGCAAACATTTGAGTCTTCCAATGCTGGACAGGTCATCTTGTGTGTTTTGGGACAATATAGCTAGGGGAACATACTCAACTGGACAATACTCCGGCTCCAGAAGTTAAGACCTTTGTAGTGTAGGTGGCCTTTGACAGACACATTCTGTAAGATAGGTTGAGGATATCAAACAAAGGGTTACACTTCACTCTTTTTGAAAATATCAGAAGTTGTCTGTCAGCACAATATCTTATGCTCCGTTTGGTCCTGTATTTCGTATGAAGATTTTCTTCTAGACGTATTGCATTTCATGGTTCTTTGTCTCTCCTTAACTTGGTTTCTGGAGGCGATGTAAGGTGCCACTTCTGCAGTTAAACCCACCAGCTTGGGATCTGGGTTGCAGCTGGAGCTGCCAGCATGAGCACTGAAAATGCCTGCATTGTTCCTGGGTACCTTGACATCTTCCCATAATTTTAAAGAAATTGAACTACGTATAAGTTACTCATTGTAGTGACTCTTGTAGTATTTTCTAATTCACTTGACAACACACCTGACATGTCCACTTTTTATTTTGGTGACTATAAAATGGAAGGAGAGAAATGAAAATAACCTAAAGCTAAACTGTCTGATGTGTGGGGGCAAGGCTTCAAGGCTTAGTCACAGATGTATTGGTGCAAAGCTCTGGCTTGTCATCAAACATTGTCCTTCAGTTACACACTTCTCTTATATCCATGGTTGTGAGAGCTTTCCCAAAATAGACAAGGTGTTCCTCAAAACTGGATGAATTGCCACGATAGCCCTTAAGGCTCAGAGGGTTCATATTCACCCTAGGAATCTGCTTGTGACAGGTCTCAATCCTAGCCGAGCTGAAATTGTGTTTCATCCTTTCCAGGTCAATGAAATTAATATCATTGAGTTATATTAGCACCTAATATTCCAGCGCTTAGAGATAATTTAGTTTGCAATGGGCAATATATGAATAGTTAACAGCATACTTATTAGTACTACTCTTTAAGTGCTCCGGGACTGTTTGTGCTTGGACAATGTATCTCATATATCATGGCTCCATCACATAAAGACCACCTTTAAAGATTTAGGGAGACACGGTTTATTCTCAGATCCCAAGGGTATTGAAAAAAAGATCTTACCTGGGTTAAGCAGAACTTCTCCCTTAGGGTGGCAGTTGAATGGGAGGTCACTGCTTTAACCAAGCAGTCGATGTGTAAATACATATGGTGAAATCTGTCCGCGGGATCGAGCCTTACAGCCTCTTGGAAAAGCCCAACCACCATTGTCGTCCTTTGACATATTTTAGACTGGGAATATTTCATAAGTTAATGTTACCCAAGGAGGTTAGGAATACACCATTCAATTTGACTCTTTGTATTTGTGATAATGCATCAGTTTCCGACACCATGCACCTAGTACTTATCTGCCCCAGATTCACTACCCTTCGCCATAAATATATAAGGCCCCTCTTGTTGTCAATCGAATTTAAACAGTTTGGACCTGCATTTCTATATCCGCAACTTTTATCTACTTCTCAACTGTGTTTTTATGTGTCATGGTTACTGGCTGGTGTTTTTAGTGTAAGCTTTTAGTCTTTTCTGTCTACAGACATTAGTTTTAATGGTTGTCCTGATTGATACTTCCCTCTACACCATGAATCTTGCTTATGACTGTCTGCGAGTTACTTATTCTCCTGCATTTTATATTGTTTGATGATATATTCTTTCAACTATGTATAGGTTTGATATATTTTTAAATTGATGTTTGCGTAATGCCATTGCAGTGTATACTTGTATGATTTATGTTACAAAAATCGAATAAAGTTTGATGATTAGTGGTAATAGTGGTTGTGTGTCAGAAAAATAAAATGTTAATCTAGATAAATCTCCTCAAACATGCATACATTCTGCCCTAAACTTAATGGAATGGGCCACATCATTATCATACAAAACATTTACCATAGTTCAACCAGTGAGCTTTGAATTTCAAGTCAATGGGTCTCATTCTCCAAAGATACATGACTAGGGACTCACTTTGACAGCTCTTAGTTATGGTGTGGACGTATTCACGGTTATCCCTCAGCATGGGCACAGACAATACTGGTGGTGGTACCACTGGAGGAATCTGGAGGGTGATGGCTGCAATGCGTCAACAGATACTTGGGTGGGGGCAAAGGGCAGTATGGTCTCCCATTTGTTAGATCAAGATGGAGGGTCAGAGTTTGAGCCAATCTTGCATCGACTACTTGTTGCAAGTTGTGTCAGTGAGAGATAGCCTGTAATGACTGAAGCATTTGTGATACAGCTGGTTTGAAATGATTTTTGAGATAACTTACAATAATTGTAAACTGATACCTAAAGCAATTTCATAACAATGTTTTTATTGAAAACGTTTTCATTTTGTTTTTAGGATTTAGTTGTTCGAATTATTTTCACCATTGGTAACTTAACGGCAAAGAACAATCAAGCCCGTGAGCAGTTTCATGTGGAGAAGGGCAGCATTGAGACATTATTATCACTGTTCAGCACTTATCTGGAGCTTGATATGAAAATAACTAAAATACGCATGGACAGTGAAAAGACCAAGAATCAAAAAAGGCCTTCTGATTTGGAAGATATTCTTATAAAACTGATAAGAGTGATTGCCAACATTTCCATCCATCCTGGTATTGGAGCAGCACTGTCAGCTAACCAACAATGTGTGGATCTTCTTGTTAGAGTCCTAGGTATGGTCCAGATGACTGGTGTGATTCCTTTTTTGGTTTTCAGATGTTTAAGTTCAATTTAAGTTAACCTGCTAATCTTTAAAGACCACAATTAGAGCATAAACCCGTAACAAGTATTTGTTTACTACAGACAGACAGTAACTGAAGGTTTGATTCAGTGCTGTAAGCTTCACACTCAACACTGTGTTTTAAATCCATAAACAATGCTGCACTTTAGATTTTCGTAAGATGTTTTACCACATGCGCATTTTGTTCCTCTGTGACTTTATAGTGTCTTTATTTAAAAGAATGAATCACTAGGAAAGGAAAGGTTATATATTATGCTAAACCGATCAAGTTATCCGTGCTTTGATTGAGGACCTGCCTTGGAAATAATACATAATTTATATTTACAGTAGCAGTTGTTTTGCAGATGCTTTTTAGGATTTATGTTGTACCTTAGACATCCTACAGAAGCATTAGCCCATCATAGACGTTCTTACCTTTCCTTATCTGCAAATGAAGTCTATCAAGGGCTCTTGTAGGATCATTGTTAGGAGCCATGGCAGACATTGAAATAAACCTAGAAAGTATTGCTCACTTACAGTCCCCGATTCTACCTACAGTAAACATATCTGTGGGTTTTAGGATGATTGCACCAACTTCTAAGGTACCCTCTCAGCTACCTCGGCAGTTCCGTGCTTTTCTATCTAGGAATCTCAGTCTGATACCAGAAATACCCTGTGTAATTCATTGAGTGGAGCATGAGAACCAAAACCAAGTATTTATTTCTTGACAGCATAGTCAGACGAACAAGTATTAAACAAGAGCAGACGCATTTCTGAGTGATTCTGATCACTTCTGCACATTAAGCCTAAAGATGAGTGCTTAATTTGAGCTGTTGATTGCAGTTATAGCCCACTGGAACTCATTTTGGGGACTGGCATGTATTTTTCCACCACAAACTTTGATCCAGAACAAGGAAGAACAAACACAAAAGATTGAAAGGAGGAGGAAGAGAAAGATGGAAAAACAGTGACAAAGGGAGCAGGGATGAAAAAGAACCAGACGTGGTTAGATAGGGAGACAGGGAGAGTCTGGTGGTGGAAAAAGGGGCATTACATGGAATTATGAGTACGCAGTCTTGATATTTGGCACCCTGACCTTTATAGTGGCAACTGCGGGCTTCGGACCAAAACTTTGGGCCCAATACTTATTCAGTTACAATTTAAGTACTGCCAAACACTGAATTGGTAACTTGGCAATTACTATTTCTAGGTTTTCTATATTATTTTGAGCTTGCATCTTGACCGTGAGGTGCCAGGACCGATATGAGGTTGTTTTGTTGTTTCTTAATTAACCTCCACCCCTTTTGTAGATGTAAACAAAGTCACATTCTTTTTACACCACTGATTGGACTTTTACATCTATTTTGTGATTGCTCTTTTGTACTGTACCAGACCTAAAGTTAATACCACCTTCTACAGTGACCAATACTCTTCCACTTAATAAACAAATACCCAAGCACACACATGCAGTCCACGGTTGAAGTATATAGATAGATATAATATTCTTCTTGTTTCAGACTTGTAGTTTGGTGTCATAGATTCTTTATTACTCCAGTATTGGAACTTTCACAGATTCCCATGCTTGTATCATTCCCCATCGTCGGAATGGGAGTCCCCGGTATACATAAAACAGCAAAAGAAACCATTACCAAAACAGAACCTAGGCCTAGGCCCATTCTTGTTTTGCAACCTATCCACCTCTTTTTGTAAAAGAGATTTAAAAAAAGCATTGGCACAGCCAATAGGTAATGCTTTTGGGACCTTATAAGTGTTTAGCCATGCAACATTTGATGTTGTTTAATCAAGTATATTGTGCTGGATAACTAAACACTTATAATGTCCTAAAGGCGAGACCTATCGGCTATGCATTGGGGGGGGGGGCTTATAAGGGTTTAGGTAGAGCTATTGAATTTGCAATGTTTCTAAGCTGTGCAGTCGAGAAGTGTGACTGCTGTGCAGCATGCTGAGAAGTTGTAATTAAAAAGTGTAAGAAGCACTGAGTTATGCTGTGGTGTTGTTGAGTGATGATGTGCTGGCCCTGAGTTATGCTGTGGTGGTGTTGAGTGATGCTGTGCTGGACTTGAGTGATGCTGTTGTGGTCCTGTGTAATGCGGTAGTAGTGATGACTGATGCTGTGCTGTTATGTCTCTGGTTGCTTCGTTTTATAAAAGGCATTAATTTATTATATATCAGCACACATAATAATATGGGGATGTTACAGATGAGCAAACTGAAAACGTGACCACTATGACATTTAGACCTCACAAAACCGTTCACTTTGTTGGTTCGGTAAGTCTTTAGAGCCTTCCAGGTCCTTGGTCGGACTCTTCTAATTAATTCTTTGGATGGTATTCTTCACACAGACAGTAACGTGCATACTTACCTCTAAAATGGTCACTCGCCAGACACAGTAACAGCTAATTACGCGCTCTAGTTGTTAAGTGGATGTATCTTCAGCTGTGGGCAGGTGGAGGACAGTAGGCGGGCGAAGGAGGAGGAAAGCTTTGGCAGAAGGTGAAAAATATGCTTGACCTACATCCCGCAGTCTTTCCTTTTATGTGGTTTGTTCTCCAGGAAGATGATCACTTGGTTCACATTATAAAAGTCCCCCATTTGCAACCATGGAAAGGAAGAGTACACTAATTTTGATCTCTGTAAATGAACTCAAAGGAGATACAACACAATAAAACTAACCTTAAAGCCAGGATTATTGGGGTTGCGGCGGGGGGGGGGGGAGTAGGGGGGAGGGCTTTGCTGCACTCCTGGCACTCCACTTTTAGCGCCTCTGAGTTTAACCCAGTACTTTCTTGACAATGTTCCCTCTGCCTGCGAGGCTGCTCATATTCCACTCACCCTCCCTTCCCCTAAACACGAGGAGGTTGCGCCTAAACCTACATGGTAGGTGAGAACTGCAAAAGAAGAGCTAGCCCCGGAGCTCACGTGGAGCTGCGTAATTGTGGCACGAGTCGCAATTGCTAAAACGTCTTCCACGTTCCAAGCTCCCTGGAACTCAGGTAGCTGCAATGTAGCATGAAGCTCGGCTGCACTAACACGACACGCATGTGGAACTAATGATTTCTTTCAGCATCTGCGATTAAGGTAAAAAGTGTGCATTTTGTTTTTCTTTTGCAGACGCATTCAGGCGTTCATAAGTGAAAGCATATCTCAGACACTTCCACGTTTATGCATGCATTCTGGCCTGTGTGGAACTGCCTAAAGAGCTAACTGCTCCCGCTCTGGATTCGTGGATTTGTAATCAGAAAGTGTTTGGTTTCAGAAAGTAAGTTTGAGTATGGCAGAAACCCTGGGGCGGCAGAAGTGCAAGCTTCATTCGCACAAGCTGAAGTACAGGGCAGGCAGCACTATCGCTACCGTCACACATGCAAAACGTGGGGGAACACAGGCAGGGCTTTGAGTAGGCTGTGTACTCAGTGGCATAAAGCACATTTTATGGAGGATCTGGTTTGGGGAGGGAAAGGGGCAACAAAGACGCTTGAGGATTTTTTTTTAAAGCTGCATTGTGATGGAACACTCTCCCACGTAAACAGCAAGGCCACACATTGTTTTTATTAACAGACTTTAATTTGCTTCCTTGAGGCCTGTCAGAAGCACGATTAATGAGTCTACACCCAGACAAGAATAAAAAACTACAAAACATAGGGAAACAAAACACGTACATTACTTAGCTAGTTAGATACCTTGGGGGGTTTTGCGCCTGTTGCAGTGATCTAGTTGCAACCGAGAGAGTGGAGGGGCAGCCTGTGCCTTCGGATGGTCTCTGTGAGGAGATCTCGGAGGACCTGTGCACTCACCGCACACTGCAGCCACCGCTTGCTCTCGCTGTTCACTATTAGGACACAAGGCTGAACATCATCACGACGTCCAAAATGAGCTGTGGCTACTAGGGCCGTGAGACGCACGTGCATTTCTTGGCGTTATGTAGTAGCAAAGGCCGCACTCTGTGGTGGGAGAGGGGGAGGAGCGAGACGCGCGCTTGTACTGTGGAGCAAGGAGGTGGAGGAGCATTAAAACTAAAGTGATTTGTGCGCTGTAAGGCTTAATAAGCCATGACAAAAAGCCAGATAGCGTCTGCGCGCGTGCATGCATGCATAACTGCAAGCTTGAGGCCAGGAAAAGCATGTGGTAGCACTTTAAAAACCCCTCTACTAAATGTCTCGCAGAGCAGCACATGTGCTGGCTCAGGCGAGACCTAAAAATGAACAACCAATCTGATTAGCCTCACCCCTTAGAAACCTCCTGAGAGAAGCTCAGAACCTCCGATTTTCTACCGCACGTTGTGCAAGGGAGTCTCCAGTGAGCTCTGCTCAGTTTTTTCCTGTCAACTTAATTCTAAGGAGCCAGTCTCCAGTGACAGTGATGAGGCATCCTCTGCTGCATCTTCCAGGAGGTCTGTAAAAAGGGGTAGAGCTTCTACTTCACCTTCTGAAGAACGTCCTGGTAAGGCCTTAAAAAATACCTCTCATAGGTCTGAAGGGCATAGTCCTGGCGAATCTCCTCACTGAGGTGAAAAGGAGAGGGAAGGACTGTCAAAAGGAGTAATGTCTGAGAGGAAATCCAGCTCTGTTCCTCCAGCTTCTCCTCCAGGGGCTCCAAAGACCTTCTAAAAGCCCTCCTCACTATCTTCTGAGGTAAAATCAGTGAAGAAAGTTCACTCGACGACGACGCTATCAATGACTCCGTCGTCGAAATCATCAAAGGTACAGTCTTCTCCTTCATCTCTGGTTCCGTCGGCGGGCTCGTTGACGGTGATTTCATCGTCTCCGGCGCTGAGAATTCTGAGTTCCGCGTCAACGATTTCGACATCAGTGGTGTTGTGTCGCCGCCGATGGTGTCGAAGATGTCAACGAGGATGTCGACGATGAGGGTGACGACGGCTACCACGTCGATGGGGTGACGAATGTCTCAATGGATGGGGTGACGAAGGTCTCAATGATGGCTGTGTCAACGACGTCCATTTCTTTGTCGGCGACACTCTCATCGTCGTTTGGAAAAAATTACTATTTCTCTCAGAAAGCACCAAATTACGCCTGATATGACTTCCCCCCGGAGGGTGACTCCTTTACCTTCTGCACTCCTCCTCTAAGAAGAGGGGTCTGAAGAGAATGATGGACCGTTTGCCTATCCTAATAGCCCTTCTCAATTGCATGTCAAGTGTCAGGACACAGATTCTGAGGGGGAATACGTGGAGGACGAGCAATATGATGCTTCCTCACAGTATCAAGAGGACTACCAGCAGGAGATGGTCTCTATGCCTTCCTCCTTACTAACAGACTTGCAAGCTATGCTTTTGGACTGTAGGAGCCAGTTACTGCTATTCCTCCTACTCGGCCTGTTACCCCTCAATTGCCACCGCCTCAGCCAATGCTTGTAGCTCAGTATGCACCACATGTTGTGCCTCCCGTTCAGGATGACACCTCTGATGACAACCAGGGCACCATCACAATTCCAGATACAGATACAGAGTGGGATGACTGTCATTCCTGATCCGGCTTCTCCTGCGACAGCACCTGTTGATTCCCCCCTGCAGACATAGGGCACTTCCATAATTTGATGGAAAGAGCCGCTAAAAGATTTGAACTGCCCATGCCCTTGGTGCAGTCTGAATGCTTCCTTTACGACTTTAAGGACCCTTACAAGAAGTCGGTCCGAGCAATACCTATTGTTGGTCATGTCTGGGATGAAGGGTTAAAAGTGATGCAAAATCCAGCCACTGGTTTTCCAGTACTACCTCGCCTGGAGAAAAAGTATAAGGCTCCAGATGATAGCTCAGCCTGTTTGATCAGCCAACCTAAACCGGATTCGGTCATCTCTCAAGCTGCCCAGAGGAAGTCCAGGAATCCTTCTGCTCCCCTCATGACTCCTCCAGATAAAGAGGGTAGGCGTCTTGATAATGCAGGCAAGAGATTTTCCTCCTTGTCCAGCCTGTTGGTCAGAGCTGCTAACGCCTTAGCTATACTTGGTCGCGACGATCGCCAAATGTGGTGCGAGCTTTCCCCCTATCTGGACCAGTTGCCGGAAGATGGGAAGAAAAAAGCAAAAAACATTCTTCAAGAGGGCGAGATAACATCTGTGGAAGTCATTGACTGTGCAACGGTCTTTGCAACAACTGCTTTCCGCTCCCTGGCTGGCGCGGCAGTCCTTCGGCAAGGCTGGCTGCGGGCTACATGGTTCCGTCCTGAAGTCCAAAACAAGATCTTGGATCTTCCATTTGATGGGGAAGTGCTCTTTGGGAAGCATGTGGATGATTCGCTCCAGGATATTAAAAAGGACACGGAATCCGTAAAATCCTTAGAGACTCTGCAGTACCGCAAGGTTCTCTTCCGAGGAGCCAGAGGGAGAGGTAGCACCACATACAGAGGAGGATACCAACCGCAGCGGTATTCCTCGTATGGTTCGCAGTCACAATCTTACCAGCCAAACTACAATCAGCGGGAGAATCAATCCTCCTCTTTCTCTCGATCGAACAACAGAGGAAGACAAGGACGCCAGGGGAGGGACGCCTCTAAGCGTCAATAGCGGCATGCTGGCTCTGACTACTGTCCCTTCTCCTCCTGTGACATCAGTTGGAGACAGAATTTCAATTTACCTCCACAACTGGCAACAAATAACATCGGACCGTTGGGTGCTGAAGATCATTCAATGTGGCCATACTCTGGAATTTGTCCAAGAACATCCTTCAAGCCCCCTCGCGCCACTGCGTCAAAACATCTCCATCTAATACGGTTCGAAGTCCATCAGATGCTCCTCTAAGGAGCGATACAACCGGCCCCTCTCTCTGTGGGCAGAGGATTTCTACTCCCGGTTCTTCCTGGTCCAGAAGACTTTAGAAAAGTGGCGCCCAATTCTAGATCTGGGGGAGTTCAACACTTGTCTCATCAAACAATCATTTCGGATGGTTTCTCTGCAAGACATCCTTCGTCTTTTCAACCCAGGAGATTACCTGGCCACATTGGATCTAGAGGACGCTTACTTTCACGTACCCATCCATCCACCCCACAGGAGGTTCATTTGCTTCACAGTAGCCAAGAGCCACTTTCAGTTCAACCCTTTGGACTCCGTTCTGCTCTGCGGATCTTTACAAAGGTATTGGCTCCGGTGAAAGTATTACCATGAAAACAACAGCACCAGGTCTTCCCTTACCTGGACAACTGGTTGCTGAAGGCCTCTACAAAGCAAGCAGCAGAAGACTCAGTCGTGGCGTGCACACAGCTTTTCAGCAATCTCGGGCTAACTCTCAATACAGAAAAGTTAACCCTCTGTCTATCCAGAACAGCCAGGTTTCTGGGAGCCATTCTGGACACGTCCATCAACAAAGCTTTTGGAGAGGCAAGAAAAGCTGATGGCTATGGCCCGTATGCTGTTAAGAAGACAGTCACTTTCAGTTCGTCTCTACAAGTCCCTCCTAGGGTCCATTTTCTCCTGCATTCCTCTGATCCCTCACTGCAGGTTGCGGATGCATCCTGCCCAGGAGAAGTTGGACTTACAGTGGTGCCGAGTCGTCAGATCTTTCGAGGACAAGGTCATAGTTACCGTGTCCATGAGAGACGCCGCATCATGGTGGACGAAGGAGGAAAACATTTCTCAGGGTCTCTCCTTCAGGATCACTCCTGCTTCTCAGATAATTACTACAGATGCCTCCCTAGAGGGCTGGGAAGCAGTCTTGCACGACGTTCATGTAAGTGGCCGTTGGTTGCTTAAATCGTCTTCTACATATCAATCTGCTGCAGCTCAGAGCTATTTTCCTAGCCTTGCAGGCCTTTCTTCTGCGAATACAGCAGTTTGCAGTTCTGATACGGACAAAAAACACAACGGCCATGCAGTATATAAATAAGGAAGGAGGCACCAGATCTCGTCTTTTGTCACTAGAAGCCCAGACAATTTGGAAATGGGCAATCCAGCAGGGGATATCATTCACAGCGGAGCACCTCCCAGGCGCTCTCAACAAGACAGCGGACACGCTGAGCAGACTGGATTCGGTCAGCCACGAATGGGAGCTGGACCAGTCCACTCTGGAAGAGATTTTTCACCTATGGGGCAGGCCTTCCAAAGACCTCTTTGCCACGCCGGAGAACAAGAAATGCCGATTTTACGCAAGCAGACTTCACCATCCGGGATCATTGGGGAATGCACTTTCGATGGCCTGGTCAGGCGCATTTGTGTTTGGCTTTTCTTCCCATTCCTCTGATCCCCAGACTTCTCAGGAAGCTCAAAACAGAACCCTGCAAGATGATTCTGATAGCTCCTGCGTGGCCCCGACACTTTTGGTTCACAGATCTGCACTTTCTGTCCCTGGACCTTCCACTTCCTTTGCAGCCGATTCCTTCACTGCTGATAATGTCCCTGGGCCAAGTCTGGCATCCGGATCCACAGTCTCTGCAGCTTTCGGGATGGCTCCTGAGCAGCGAGAATTTCTTGGTTTCACCCTTTCAACAGAATGTAGATAGGTTCTCTCTCAGGCACGAGCCCCAAGTACCAACAAGACATACAAGTTAAAGTGGAAGTGTTTCTGCATCATGTGCCAGCAAAAGGTGTCCATCCTTTTAAGTCTGAACCGCATGAAGTTCTTCCATGTATTCTTTCATTGGCAAAATCGAGACTGGCTCACTCTTCCATTAAGGTGCATCTTGCAGCCATCTCTTGTTTCAGACGCACATCTTTAGGTCCTTCCCTCTGGTCGGCAAGAATATTCAAGCAATTTCTCAAGGGCCTTTTCAGAGTTTTCCCTCCAGTCAAGCCTCCAAGCCTCCTCCTCCTCTTTGGCATCTTAACTTGGTTCTCGCCAAACTCATGAAGCCTTCCTTCGAACCTATTTGGGGATGTGCTGTCGCACATGTAGAGGCCGGAGGTTTCAAAGGCAAGTAAGTAGCCTTGTTTCCCCATGCATAGCAGTTTTCTGGAGGCAGATGGCCCCACGAAACAAAATGTATATTTAAAGGTGATTTGTTCCCTGAACCCCGAGCGCCAGACGCCGGAGATACAGAGGCACGGCTGTGCCTTGGACCAATTTCTACTGCAGATTGTGAGGACTAACGTCAGATAAAGGTCATCCATTGTGAACAAGATGTCGTGCTGTCATAAGGAATTCAGGGTGGAACGTCTTAGAAGGCCACACACAGATTATTTTATGTCCTGAGGAAGACCCCCCACATACGAATACATTTTCACATTTTTCCAGGGGTCGAAACAACGATGCTAAATGTCAAGTGCAAATGATCACCCAGATTAATACAGATTAGTCCGATTTACTTCGCACTGGGTTGATACAGTCTCAGCAATATTTCACACTGTGTCTAAATGTGTTTCTTTGAATTTATGTTGATGTGTATTTTATATGTAGTGTTGTGGTAAGTAGAGTCATAGTTTTGTGTTCACTTCATGCCATTTATTTTTGTAATTGTATAGTGTTTATCTGTGTGTGCATTTACTTATTCCTTTTGAATACATGATTCACATGAATGGACTATAAAATCATATCTGAGAAACAAATGAGTTTTGGATTTCGGTTTGGTTTGGATGTAATTAATATACATAGATTTTCATTAGAGGTGAGTCCTATCAGATTAGAGGGACATAAATTGAATACAGGTTGTATGCTCTCTTTAAGCTATAGAATGGCTTCTCAGCATGAAAAAGCATAAGGTGATGGAAGGTGATTGAGGTGAAAGAAAAGCGGGGTTATAAGTCCTGAAGTGTAGTGAGCTGCAAGCAAGGGGGAAGAAGTGAGCTACAGTGAATTTGGCCATGATAGAAGGAGGCTGATGCATTGTTGGGGTACGTTCTAAAGTTCAGAAGCATGCATTATATTGTGTAGACTGATTGAGATGTATGAGAAGGGAGGCAAAGGATAGTCGGAGATCAGCTGAGTTTAGAGTTTGTAATTGTTGGCTACTGCTCAAGAGGCTTGAGTGAATAATAATCTCAAAAAGAAGAAATGGTGACCAATGGTCAAATGCCGTCAAAAATATCTCCGCAGGGGCATATTCCTATAGTTTTATGGTTGGTCAAGAATGTTTGTGTTTGTAAATATTGATATAGGTTATGTGTTTACCATAGAATGGTGGAGTCCTTGGTGCTTTTTTATGAATGTACTAATCATGTTATGAGACAGTAAACATCACTAAATACACTATTCCCCATCTCAGATATTTTTGAATAAATATGGCCTTAGGGACACCTTTTCTTTTTCAGCAGGGAGCCTCTGCATAAGATTTACAGGATGGCCTTTTAATGTTTTTTTCCACATTTACAAACATTATTGTCTTGGGCAGGGCAGAAGCCTTGTTTGTAAGGTCGATGGTTCCTCACATTTTCAGATAGCTTGACCTCTTTAGTCTTATCCAGCGCCTCAATCCAGTTTTTACACATTAGTGGATAATCTTTCAAACACAATGAATCTGTAAAAGAGTATAGTATTTATTCAAATAAAAAAGCGATGTACCTTCAATAATGTTTATTTTGATAGATGCAGTGTTCTCCTCAGAAGATTTTTTATAATCGCCCACTTCTCCTCCCAGTCATTAAAGCTTCTTACGCCTTCTGAACTGGCAAATCCATAGAGCTATCTAGGGCCTGACCCTGTGGCATGATTTACGCAATCTGTGCCATCCACACTCATTCTTTTTCTAGTGGTGCATTGGACAGAAACGTGAAAGATAGCTGATCAGCAGATGTGGCACATCTATCAGCTTCAATGTTACCAAATGTATTAAACCTCTTCTTACAGCTTTAACCAGGTTGTTACTAGGAAGTGCTCAGATTCCCCTAGGGGTGACAGCGTTGCACTTTGCAAATGCTGACGGATTGATTGATTTATGAGTGAATGCATATATCCCTCTTCAAATTCAAACCTTAATGCACAAATGTGCTAAATCTGTTTTCTGGGCCTGAATCCTAATAGCGTTACTTTGACTTGATTGGTTTGTTTTTGTGATTAATTGTTATTTTACTTTGCATCAGAGTACAAATCAATTGATGAATGTGACGAGCTGGTAATCAACGCGGCAGCAACTATCAACAACTTATCGTACTATCAAGGGAACGAATCCATAGTGCAAGCAAGAAAGATGCATATTGCTGAATGTGAGTATAAAGTATGATATATCTCCTTATTTTAGCTTCGAATGTCTGAATTGCAGTTGCTGTAGTAATGTCAGAATCAAAACCGAGGTTAGATTTTGAAAGAATTCTGAAACATTTCACAATCAAGTAAAACAAAGAGGGGAATAAACATGAAATATGTTTTTTTAATCTTCCTTTAAAATTCAGTATGTTGTACTCCACCACTTCCTAAATTAATTTTTTATAAGGATATTACAGCCAGGAAATGTGTGTTGTCACTTGCTTCCCCTTTTTCCCAAATATTTTTATTAAGATTTTGTCAAATAATACAATAACGTGTTGGAAACAACAATAACCCCGGACGTTGTGGGAAATGAGCATTACAGATGGCCTAGCCTCTTAAAAGCAGGATGGTGCTTCCTATCCGTTGTCCATGAAGTTCTCTCCTCTGTAGGCCTCCCACTCCCCTGCTATGTCCATGGTGCGTTGGGTGTTGCCTTTTGCTTTCTCAACCTCTATTTGGAATAATAGTTTTCTAACGTTTAGCTCACTGCTGCAAAATTGTAATTCTAGGCATATTCATTTAATTTTATAATAGGTACTTCATATAAACACATGCATAAACGTCAGCAATTTAATAGGTCATTATACAGACCTGCATATGTGCCTAGTTAGTAAATGATATCTCTTGAACCAGAATGTTCTTTTTTTATACATTCTGAAACTACCTGTTTACTTACCGTCGGTCACTATCAATCTGGTTTGAAAAAATGTACACTCCCCTAATATTGATTGATATGCCCACGATGTGAGTTGGAAGGCTTTTCTTTTTTTATACATTGGTTGAAATTAGCAACAATAAGATTTATATATTTTTTTTGTCCCCTTATTATTTTCTGTCTTAAAAACATCAATCCCCTTAATCATTGCATACTTTCTGCATTTAGGTTGAAGTCTAAATATTTGCCATTTCCCTTTTGTTAGAGTCATGATAAGAGCTATTTTTTTTTCATGTCATTTTCATGACATGCTATTGTCCATACATTTAATTTTCCTTTTGGGCCTGAGACCGGGTGACCTACTACACAAAAAAATCTTACATAACTTAGTTGGCTCTAGCTGACAAGTAGAGGATGTAAACTGGGACAAGAAGTTCTGAAATTAGCGCTTCCTTAACTTACTTTGGAAATTTGTGTTCGAGGCATATGAGCTGCAGATCACACACTATGCATAGATCGCCATCAGGTGTTGGGCCCAGATGTTTGCACTTGTTTATGTCTTGGAAAAGTCTTTGGAAGTCACGAGATAGGTGACTCCTCCTTTGGATCATAGTGCGCATGGGCATCAGCTCCATATTCAGATTGTTTTTTTCTGCCATCGGGCTCGGATGTGTTTATCGCGCTCCAGTTCAGTGCCGTTACCGATTTAACTTTTGATGTGCAATCCTTCACCCTTTTCTCCGGTATTGATTCGATCGCGATCCCGAGTCGACGCGCATCTTTCCAAGTTTGAAGTCCTCGATTCCGGTCGTCGACGAAGGCCTTCGGGCCTTTACATCCGGCTCATGGAAAGGACTCCATTTAAGAAGTGTCCTCAATGTGGGTCGAAGTTCCCACACACAGATCTTCATGAGGTGTGTAACCTCTGCCTTTCACCGGAGCACGAGGCCAGAGACTGTCCAACTTGTGCCTCTTTCCGCTCCAAGAAAACCATTCGAGATCGTCGAGCTCGAACAACAATGGCTCGCTCGTCGACATCCATTCCTGACGACATCTTCAAGGGGGGCATCGATGGACCTGAACAGGAGCGGGCTGAAGAAAGTCTCGTCAGAGGCCTACGATGCCGATGACTCCGACGTCGAAGACATCACTCCTGGGCAGCGGGTAGTAAGTACTGACGTTGATCCCGACCCCCTCCCCCCACCACCGAAAAAGGCTTTGGTCACACCTTCACCTTCGGGCCCAGGTACACACCGAGACAGTACTTCTCACGCCCCGCCTCTGTGCCCGGCAAAGAAGTCAACAACTAGGCCTTCAGGCCACTCGAGCTGGAGTCAGCCTGCCGACGGTGCCGAAACCCCGACACCCAAAAATAAGCCATTGTCTTCCTCCTCCTCCTCAGTGCCGACTACTGCCTCTGCTCCGTACTCGGCACTGAAGCCTACCGGCAACAATCCCTCGACTCCGAAAAAAACCATCGGAACCTAGCAAAAAGCCGCTACCGAAGACTACAGATTCTCAACCTTCCGAGGCGAAAAAAAACCTTGGAACCGAAGAAACAACCGGTTCCGCAGGCTCCTGAAGAGACTATAAAACATTATAGTTCCAAGCCTAAAGAGCACAAAACCACGCTGGAGTCGGTGCCGTGCAAGCATTCAGAACCGAAAAAATCGGCACCGAAAGACCAGCATCCAGCAGAAGAGCTTTTCAAACCGGATCCCACCCAAAAAACTCTTCTAAAAGACCCAAAGACTGGTCAACTGACTCTAAAAAGAGACCGCTGGACACCCCTACTCCGGCTCCGCCACCCAAGAAGAGGGACATTGATACATCTCCTCTCAGGATCCCTTCTCCACCTCCTCCTCCACCTCCTTCTCCACCACACCACTCTCCTCCACCAGTGGACGATGATGACAACTCTGATGACACAGGGGAGGGTGCAGACGATGAGCCACTAGGGCATCCTAGTCCGCCTTCTACCCCAGACCCCTGGGACGATTACAACACATCAGATGTCCCTAAAGTACCACAAGATGACATCTACCCCTCTAGACTTTCCCCTCCAGAGGATACCATGGGTTTCAACCAGCTTGTTCACAGAGCTGCACAATACCACAGGGTTGACGTACACACAGACCCTGTGGAAGAGGATTTCTTAATGGATACTTTTGATATTTCACAAAAGTCCACCATTCTACCTATGCTGAAAGGGGTAATTAAACATGCACCGGAAGTGTTTAAAGATCCTGTTAGGGCTAGGTTTATTAACCCCTGATACAGAAGAAATATAGAGCTGACCCAGCATACATTAAGAGCCACATACCGTTGGACTCCGTAATAGTCTCCAATGCTGGGAAAAGGGCTAACTCTCAAACGTCAGGGGATGCTCCACCTCCCGACAAAGAGTCCAAACTCTTGCATGCTTCTGGTAAACGCACAGCGTCACAAGCAGCTAACATATGGCGTGTCGCCAACACTCAAGCTCTACTAGCTAGGTATGATAGGGCACACTACGACGAGCTAGAGACCCGATTGCACCACCTTCCTGACAAATATAAAACCAAGGCCATCGACCTCATACAGGAGGGTAAGCTCATTACTAACACCTCCATCCGTTGCGTTCTAGACATAGCAGACACCGCCTCCTGAGCCATGAACACAAGTGTCCTTCTGCGTAGACATGCTTGGCTACGCATTTCAGGCTTTAAACCTGAAGTACAAACTTCCATCCTTAACCAGCCATTTGACCAGGAACACTTGTTCGGACCCACCGTGGATTCATCTCTGGAAAAGATGAAAAAAGACACTGAACGGCTAAATCAATGGGAGCCTTGCAATCGCAAGCTCCTAGACGTTCATTTTGTTGCTCCTCTTACAAAGGCACCTGAGAGACTACTCCTCTGACAACCCCTCCACCCCTTACAAGATTCCCACCCAGACCACATTCACCAGAGGTTATGAAAGAGGTGGCAATAATAATAAAGGAAGAGGCAAGACCAACAATACCCACTCTGCCTCCACCCCTACCCAATGAACTCACCTCTACCCCCCAAACATACCACCCAGGCAGCGCCCAATGTTACTGGAACATTTATCACTGCTAAAACAGGAGGTAATATCCCTCCTATACAAACATGCAATACAATCAGCCCCCCTGCATCAGCAAAACACAGAAGTTTTCTCCCTGTATGCCTCATCCCAAAGAAGGACGGATCTCTAAGACCTATCCTAGACCTCAGACCCCTTAATATGTACATACACTGCTTCAACAAGCCCTTCCTGTTCTCTCACATGGCGACTTCCTTGCCACTCTAGATCTCAAGGACGCCTACTTCCATATTCCCATTCACACCTCTCACAGGAAATATCTCCGGTTTGTAGTGGACGGTAACCATTACCAATTCAGGGTACTCCCATTCGGAGTCTCCACAGCGCCCAGAGTGTTCACCAAATGTCTGGTGGTGGTTGCAGGTCACCTAACAAGACAACAAATTCATTTCTTCCCAAACCTAGACAACTGGCACATAAAAACCAACTCATACAGCCAGTGTGTACATCACACTTACGCTACAATCCAACTACGCCACGACTTAGGGTTTACCATAAACCTTGCAAAGTCTCACCTACAACCGTCCCACATACAACAGTACCTCGGTGCCACAATAAACACTTCAAAAGCACTTGCATATCCCAGTCCTCCCAGGATAGCAAGCATACAAAGCCTCATAACAAAATTTCACCCTCAACACTCTCTTCCAGCTCGAGTATTCATGCAGTTGATAGGGATGATGGCCTCTTGCATATTTATAGTACCTCATGCAAGGCTTCAGATGCGTCCTCTACAGGAATGCTTAGCATGTCAGTGGAACCAGGCTCAAGGTCAGCTTACAGATCTGGTGTTGGTGGATTGCCGCACACATCCTTCTCTCCAATGGTGGAACACCCAAAACCTTTCCAAGGGGCGACCGTTCACCAAGCCTGTTCCACATATTGTGCTAATAGCGGACGCATCGCTCTCCTGCTGGGGATCTCATCTATTACATCACACCGTGCAGGGCAGGTGGACGCCTCAACAAAGGTTACTCAACATCAACCACCTGGAGTTACTAGCCATATTTATGGCGTTAAAGTCATTCCAGAAACAAATATCAGGCAAAGCTGTCCTAGTCCGCACCGATAACATGACCGCAATGTACTACATACAGAAACAAGACGGGACACACTCCCTACAGCTCTCTCAACTAGCACAAAGCATATGGAGATGGGCTATTCCCCAGAACATTTTTCTCCTAGCCCAACATGTTCCAGGAGTCCAGAACAACATAGTAGATCTGTTAAGTCATCAGACGCAACAGATTCATGAGTGGGAACTTCATCCGCAAGTTCTTCAACCATTTTTCCACATGTGGGGACAACCAAAGATAGATCCCTTCGCCACACACAAAACTTCAAATGCCCAAGCTTCGCCGCCAGATATCCACACCCACTTTCCAAAGGCAATGCGATATGCATGAATTGCTCAGGCAGATTTGCATATGCTTTTCCGCCTCTCCCACTTATTCCACTGGTGGTGCGCAAACTGCAGCAATACTCACTGACACTCATCCTAGTTGCTCCAACATGGGCCAGACAACATTGCTGGAAATATCAGTAGTCCCGCACCAAAAACTACACCTCTCCCCATGCCTCTTAACACAGAACCATGGAGAGATCAGACACCCGGACTCAGCACAGCTCAACCTAGCGATCTGGCTCCTGAAGTCTTAGAGTTTAGTTATCTTAACTTTCCCCCTAACTGTATGAACGTTATCAGACAGGCTAGACGCCCCACCACTAGAGCCTGCTATGCAGCCGAGTGGAAAAGATTTGTGATATACTGTAACAACAACAACATTAATCCTCTAGATGTGTCTATTCAACACATCATATGTTATCGACTACATCTTCAAACGTGTAATCTAGCATACACATCTATTAGGTTACACCTTGCTGCCATAGCAGCCTACTTACAGAATAGGCAACACTTATCACTATTCAGAGTACCTGCCATCAAAGCATTTATGGAAGGTCTCAAAAGAATAATTCCTCCCAGGGTACCACCCTCACCTGTGTGGAATTTGAACATTGTTCTCACTAGACTAATGAGCCCTTCATTCGAACCTCTACATAAATGTGAGTTACAATTTCCTACATGAAAAGTCGCTTTCCTTGTGGCCATTACTTCCCTTAGAAGAGTCAGTGAGCTACAAGCACTCACTATTCAAGAACCATTTTTACAACTCCATCATAACAAATTGGTTCTGAAAACAATCCAAAAGTCCTCCCTAAGGTTATTTCTCCCTTTCACCTCAATCAGTCTGTGGAGTTGCCAGTGTTCTTCTCGCAACCACAAACAGTTGCAGAAAGAGCTCTTCATACTCTAGACATAAAAAGAGCACTCCTTTATTAGATAAAAAAAAAAACCTTTTCGCAAAACAAAACCACTTTCCGTGTCCTTCTCACCACCACATAAAGGCAACCCCATATCAAAATCTGGAATTGCAAGGTGGATTGTCAAATGCATACACATTTTCTATCACAAGGCAAAATGTTCATTATCTATTCCTCCTAAAGCCCACTCTACCCAAAAGATAGGGGTTTCAATGGCTTTTCTAGGGAACATTCTCTTAGATGGCATCTGCAAAGCAGCTACATGGTCTACACCGCACACATTCACAAAGCACTATTGTGTAGATGTGCAAACAAAACAACAAGCTACTGTAGGCCAAGCTGTACTCAAACCACTATTTCAAACTACTGCACCAGATACTGGTGGTCGCCTCTAAGGAGGGGTACTGCTATACAATCTGTGCATAGTGTGTGATCTACAGCTCATATGCCTCAACCGGAAAATGCCACTTACCAGTATGCATCTGTTGTTGGCATGTAGAGCTGCAGATCCACACACTCCCACTTATCTCCCCGGCTGCCTTTATCTGTTCCAGTATTATCTTATTTAGATAAAGCATACATGGGTATCTTTTCTGTTTCTTACAAAACTCCATCATTTCCCTGCTGGCGAAAACCAATCTGAAAATGGAGCCGATGCCCATGCGCACTATGATCCAAAGGAGGAGTCACCTATTTTGTGACTTCCAAAGACTTTTCCAAGACAAAAACAAGTGCAAGCATCCGGGCCCAACACCAGATGGCGATCTATGCTTAGTGTGTGGATCTGCAGCTCTACATGCCAAGAACTGATGCTTAATGGTAAGTTCCAGAAAAATTAGCACAAAAAGATAGTCTCGGTGATAGAGGACCAGGACTCACCAAAGCTGTTAGTGAAATATATGTCTGCGGATATCCTGTTTCTGCTCTTCCAAACTTCTACATAAAAGAGTAAAGAAAATAATAACGCTTAAACACCTTCAAATAGTGGTCTAAGATTGAAGGGGACTAATATTTTTCAAAGAGTACATTGAACTAAAATGTGCCATATATCTCAAAGAGGAGGTTGGATGGCAGAAGGCTGAGCTGACGGCTCTGCATCAGAAGGTAGCTCAGCGGGTGTGCTAATGGGACCCACCTAGAAAGTCAAGCTGCAGCCTCCCCTCACTTGTCCTCTCCCCTACACACATTATTATCCCCCAGTTGTGTGCTGCTGGGTGCTTGCTACTAGCTGTCAGTCTGTGCTACTACAGCAACATCTTGTGGAATCTGTGGATGCCTCCCTACTTGAGCAGGGAACATTGCTAAAAAGCTCTCTTACTTCTGGATAGTCTATGCATTCAAGACGTGTGGTGGCACTGTCAAGCCCACTAGTAAGACAGCCAAGAATGCTGCAGCATTTCACAGTACCCAAGCACCCCTCTGGTGGGGTAGACAATCCCTGTATTTCTAGACTGTCTCCACCACTTTAGCCCCTCAGCCCACAAGGAGAGCCTCATGCTCTTCTTCAACTGCTGCAGACAAGGATCAGTGGAGCTTGCTTTTGCTAGAGACTTACCTGTTTCTACTCCTGAATTACAGTAATAGCATTGATTCCTGTAGAAGAAGTCTGAAATGTCTTCTTCATCCTCAAGGGAAATCCTGTCGAAAAAGTCGGATGAGGGCAACATTCAAATGCTGTTTTTATCTGCATGGCGCTTGCTTGGCCAATATCAAAGGGTTGTAAGAAATGTTCCTAGTAACCTAACCCCTAGCAATGTTGAAAGCTGTAGTGTTGTAAGTATGATTGGTGCTACACTAGGGACCAATGACTCAAATCAACTCACAGGCCCTAAAGGAACTATGCAAGATTAAAGTGCACATAAGAAAATCATCCCACCTCCTACAATCAAAGGGCAATAAAAGAAAAGGAGTTTGTGCCTGGGGACTTCCACCTTGAGCTTTTAAATCTATGAATATTACAACCGCTGGTATATTCATTTCACCGTCAACTATAACAACCAGCACCCCCTGAAATGGTCATACAGACCCAGGGGGCCAATTGAAAGCCACATTTAAAGTGTTGAACAAGTCTAGTACTACAAATATGGAACGGTCAATATGGTTATTTCTATTACAGAGATTAGCTAAGCAGGAGGAGCAGGTCCTGGTCTGGTGGCACTCTCCCTAAATGAGAACCCTGAACTTTTGTTTCTATTCTTCTGACTACTCAGATGAGATTCAGAGATTCCTGACATAATGAGCTTATATTCAGCCATCAAATGAGGTAGCAAAATGGATAAGATGGGTAAATAGAACAAGGTAGCAAAGAGAAATGCCCGACAAATTAACTCTTCAAAGGATTGAAATTTACTTTAATTCATCAGGCACAGTCGAATCAGGGGCTGATTTCTGACAATTAAACAAGGACCCCGCAACCATATGATCACCCCACTGTTACATCCACATACAATCTTCACTGTCTACATTGAGAAGAATACAGAAAAGACTGCTGTGTTAAAAACTTCCCACTTCAATACTGAGATAGCGATTCTCAGAATGTCCAAGAAACTCTCCACAATGGGCTCAAAGATGAGCAGTGCATCTCTATTTTGGAAGACAACGTTCACTCAACAAACCAACGATCTCGGGATCAGAAGCAACTAACTAAAAACAGGAAAGTGGTGGAGGTAGAGTGCCAAAATAACCTGTGAGTGTTGGGTGTCCCAAAGGGCATAGAAAGAGACGATGCTTAATGGGTTTCTGGAACATCATTTACAGCAGGTGTTTGTGTGTCTTGGTGAATGGGAATTGCCTGCCAAAACAAAAGGCCTATTGATTCCCTTTTGTTCAATCCAAAAAGTGTGATAACAGCTTACGAGCTATTTTAATCTATATGGGTAGTTTTATTTTTCTGCAGTGCTTTAACCAGATTGCTTCCCCAAAGAATCTAGGCAGAGTGGAGGAGTTACCACTTTTGTGAGATTTAATTTTTCTCAACCCACGATGACTGGCAGCAGTGGCAATTGATTCCCTCCCTCAGGATGCTAGGGCAAAAGTTTAGGAGCCAGCAAAACATCAGATTCTATTTAACGGGCATGCCCATTTTGTACTTCAGAAGCCCAGATTCAAGCTCTCACAAACCAGTGGCCCAAGAGTAATGGATCTGATATTGATTAAGATAGACTGAAAAAATATCCCTCCATGTACATTTTTGTGCCATTTGTCTCATTCTCAAGCTCTGTGTTAACCTAGAGCTAGTGGTCATCCATATTTATTTTGTTTCTCCTCTTTTAAAAAACATTTTTATATGACCTCTGTATCTGAGCATGATGCCAAGGGAGACCGAGGGAATATGGCATTAGGGGTTATCTTCCTAGAGAGGCAAGCAGGCGTGATAATTAGTATTTGGAAATAAGCTGGACTACCCCCTTTTTTGGAGCTATCACTTTTGGTGTAGGGCTAAACACTATTGGAAGGGTAAGAGTAGGACTGGAAGGGGGTGGTACCCAGCCAGATCTAATAGGAGTGGCAGTGGGAGTGGAGGGGTGGTACAAGGGGAGTGAGCAATGGAACCAAAGGTGGGGTGGGGTTTGGGGAAAGGGGTTACAAAAGATGAGAAGTTGAAAAAGTCACGAATGTCTTTTTTCCATGTTTTTACACACTTGCAAGTTACCCAATTATTTTATGACCAATTTCAACACTGCTCAGTCTGATAGACAGTATTTGTTCATACTGTCTTGAAATATAAATGGCTTAGATCACCAGCAAAACTCAGATATATTTTAGAAGGTTTGCAAACTCTTCAGCACCAGATTCTTCTTCTTCTTCAACAGATCCATCTTCTTAAAAATTAGAGTTACCAGATTAAAAAAAGCTAGGCTATAAGATATTGGCTGCATCTAGTTTTGTCACACCACAGTGCACTGTGGTACGGCTTGCTCAGGACTCTTCCTGGGAGATAAGCAATATTAAGATTGACACTCATGTTTGTTGGCTTATCACCCAGATTGAGAAAGGTGGGTCCCATGTTACTATCTGCCCAATTTATATCCCCAATATGGATGATTCATCACTATTAATCATGTTTATAAGTTATCAGTGGTAGGACCTGATTTTGCCATGTGGTAGTTTTAATTTAACTATAAAACCCAGGCTTCAGTTTGCTAGTCCTCAGGGCCTGCATAAGCTTTAGCTGATCCTTGGTGATTTTGTTGCTCCTCCGATCCAGGCTACACATGTTTTCAGCACTCCATTGTGCGTTGTCCCTAATAGATATCTTCTTTATTAGTTATGGCTTCTACCATTTGTTTCTTTAACCCCTTCGCCGCGGGGGTAATTCCCCCACGGCACAGGGGGAGTGGGGGACGCAGCACTGCGGTGCTCGTGACGAGTCTAGCTCGTCATGAGGCACAGTGGAGCTGTGCTCATGACGAGCTGGGTTCGTCACGACTCCGCCCACTGATTCATTCTCACCCACAGGCAGGGAATCAATTACACGTGGGAGTGCCGCGGCCATTATGATGAGCCCAGCTCGTCATGAGCACAGCTCCACTGTGCCTCATGAGGAGCTGGGCTTGTCATAAGCATGGAAGGGGTTAAAACTCAACCCTTAGATTGTATCTCTTTATAAGGCCCTTTTCCTTTACATCAAAGCCATTTACTTTAGAATCAAGGCGTTTCCACACCGCTGGACGTACGATTGTAAGTTGCTATTGGATACTTCTAAAGTATCATTTCAATGAATTTATTCTGGATTAATGTGGGTTCAGCAGCCGTCACAACCATTTGTAACATTGTGATGACTGTGGTATGCAGCCACATGCTGAGCTTTTGCTATTCAAAAGGGAAGGACCGAAAGGTTAGCTGAAGCACGCTTTTGGTTTAAACTCTTCCTATTTGAAATGGAACATTCCTGTAGTATCAAAGCTGCTTGTCCAACTAACAAGGAAAGGTTAGCATTTAGAAAAGTAACCCCATAATAGATGTTGTTAAAAAATATCTGGCACAGGATGAGCTTAAAAGTGCATCTGTAAACAAAACCTCTGCTTAAAGTGAGAAACTGTTAGCATTTCAATCAAGGAAACAAGTAATAGTCATTTTATCCGTAAGAATCCATAAGCTTACCGCAAAATAAATCTTTCTTGGGATAAGAAGTGAGGCTTTTGGTGGCCGTAGTCTGCTGGCAACTATTGTTATTGCATGTGCCCGTTCATGTATTGCTAGAGTCTGGGTAGATAATGTCAGTCCTAGTGTTAACACATTTTGGGTCTTACTCAGACAGGTCTATGAGATGGAATTTGCTTTGGCCAAAGCTAGAGGGCAGCGTTCTTGTCTTGTATTCAATCGGATATGGTCTTATCGACTATTGGAGTAACAAGGGGCTGCCTACCTATGATGTTCTTTATCATGGCTCTATGACATAAGTTATTCCCTATTCTTTTCCTATTTTTCTTTTTTTTCTTTGGAGGGGAAAACCTTATTGTCTCTTCTAAAAATGTGGTTATGACTGGTTCTTCTGCTTTTTCTTTTATTTGATCATATTGTTGTCTTTTCTACTTGGTTACTATTTGGTTGCAAAAGAGATTTTTGTCTTGTCTATATTTCTAATGTCATGTACATAATGTTTGTCTTACTTTTGGCTTAAAATAAAAATATATATATATTTTAAAAAAGAATCGGTAAGGCAGGCCATATCTGACAACCACAATTCGGAAACATTCCAACAGTTGTGCTCAATGCTATATGAGGAAGACAGTGTGGCACCTAAGACACTAATTGATACATCAACACAGGTAATTTGAGCAAAAAAGAGTGGTATTAGATGCAAAAATGAGTCCACTTGAGATCAAAAATGCTATTTGTCAACAGGCATCTGGTAAGGCAGCCTGTCTCGATTTTCTTCTGTTAGAAATGGGGGCTCTAGTTGGCAGAGGTAGGTACCTTTGTCCTAATAGGGACCCTTGCTTCTAGTCAGGATAAGGGAGGAACATACTCTAGATAACCCCTACTCACCCCCTTGGTAGCTTGGCACGAGCAGGCCGGCTTATACCAAAGGCAATTTGTAAAGTATTTGTACCAACACTCACAGTAACACAGCGATAACACCACGAATGGACACCACACCGGTTTAGAAAAATAAAGGTATCTTTAGATAGATTCTAACAAGACCAAAAAGACAAAAATCCAACATGTGTGTCTTAATGTAATCGACTTTTCAAGATGCCATGAAAAATAACTTGCAGGTTTGTGTTTCTTTGTAGGATTAATAAAAATGTCACAACACAGTTCGCTTTGGCACCGGTTCACGGTACACTCGTGGTTGTGGCTTCTCACCATGTGACAAGCTGACTTTGCCGTCAGCGCATGCAAAGTTATGCCACCAAATGCTCAAAATTGAAGGAGATATGCGCAAATGCCGGCCCCTGTATCATTCTGCTATTCAAAGCAGGTACGGGCCGTCCGAGTTACCCAGCGTAAAAGACTTCATTATGCGGGTGAGATCGGAGTAGTCTCTGCAGACACACGCAACCCGCCCCAGGCGGTGACACACGCAGTGGCTCTGGACTTGAGTCTCAGCGTTACCTGGGGGTTGCTTTCTCTCTCCTCCTCGTGGCCCGACTTCCCGCTGGCAGCTCCAGTGGCCATAGCTGTTCCTCGTGGAGGGGTAATCCTGGTTGCTAGGCGACGCCTCCCAGATGATCGGGTCTCGGCGCTTCTCCTCTTCTGTTGATCTTGGACAGACGACCCGAGCCGGGGGCGGTGTTTCACCCTCGCAGCTCCTCTTCAGATGGCGGTTCCCAGTAATCCTTTTGCACTTCAAGGTTCGGGCCGGCGGCAGTGACAGGCACTCGGAGCTCCTCTCCAATGACGGCTCGGGCCGGGTCGGTGATTAGCTTCGCAGCGTTACGATGATTACGCTGCAGGGGTTCAGTGCGGTCACGGCTGGCCCAGACACACGGGCACACAACGGTCTCAGGTTGCGGAAAAGCACACGCACACAGCATCGCTAAGACGATGGGGGAAACATTGATGGCCCTTAGTTCCCACAACAGGAAGCCAGCTCTTCTCAGGCCCTTGGAGATGTCCTTTCAAGCAGAGGACACAGCACACAGCAAAGTCCTCTTCCTTCCTTTGGCAGAATAGCAACTGCAGGTCAGCCCAGGACACATAGCAATGGCAGTCCTTCTTCTCAGTCTCTTCCGCTCTTCTCCTCAGCAAAGGTTCTTCTTGATTCAAGGATGATCTAAATTACAGGGGTTCCAGCTCTAATATTTATACCCCAAATGTCTTTGTTCTCTATGTGTAAGGGGTCCTGAACCCATTCAAAACTAGTTCTGGGTGCACTCTGCCAGTGCACAACTTCTTCTTTTGTCAGTGTGGGCCAGGGTCTTCAGACACACCGCAGGAGGTGGAGCCAATCCTTTGTGGAAGGCAGGCACAGCCCTAGTCCGGTACAGGAGCTACTCCTCCCAGCACTCCAAATGCAGATCGGCCTGTTCAGTCCAGGGCTGACTCAGACTCCTGGAGCTACCCCAACCTCTGTTCCTCCACAGCCAGACAGTCAATCCACAATCAGGCAGAGGCACACAGGAAGGTTGGACAAGAAAACAGCCACTTTCTAAAAGTGCTATTTTCAAACACAGAATTTAGAAACCATCCTTCCTAAAAGATGTGTTATTAAATTCTGAGTTCAGGGATACCAGACTCCAATTTTCTATCTTGCTCCAATGGGAAGATATGCTTGTATCAATGTTACAGAGCATTCCCCATTCTGTCCTGTGGGCAAGATAGCATTTCAATAGTGAAAAACGAAATTGGCAGTATTTCACTGTCAGGACATGTTATACACACCAGTACATGTTTTACCTTTCTCATACACTGTACCCTGCCCAGGAGGGGTACCTTGGGCCGGCTATAGGGGTGTCCTATGTGCACCGAAAGGGAAGGGTAGGGCCTGGCAAGTGAGTGCACATGCGAGGGCAACATGGCAGTTAACAAACTGCCCACAGGCACTGTGGTGGCAGGCCCAAGACATCTTTTTGGGGCTACTCATGTGGTTGGCACAATCAGTGCTGCAGGCCCACTAGTATCATTTGATTTACCAGCCCTGGCACATGTAGTGCACTTTACTTTGGACCTACTCGTAAATGAAATGAAAAATGAAATGAAATGAAAATAAGATTTATTAAGCGCTACAGCTGCCCTCAGGCGTCCAGGCGCTAGGACTAAAAGATGCCATCAAAAAAACAGAGGATTCTAATTACTGAAACAAAAAAGTTTTAAGCTGCTTTCGAAAGCTAGACAAATTGGGATTGAGTCTCATATACAAAGGAAGAGTGTTCCATAGCTTTGATACATTATAGGAGAAGGAACGACCTCCTGATCTGGATCTGTAAATTCTAGGGATCTTGGCCAGAGAACCAGATGAAGAGCGAAGCGCTTTATTGGGCAAATACGGGGAGATCAAGGAGTGGTTAATTTCTGGGCCCAGTTTCCAGAAAGCTTGGTGAGCAATACACAGGGATTTAAACTTCACTCTTTCCCTAATGGGCAGCCAATGAAGCGCTCTTAGCCCAGCCTTTATTGACGTTCTTCATGAGATTCCAAGTAGTGCGCGGGCTGCGCAATTTTGGGTGCGTTGAAGTTTTTGTAGGCTATATTCTGGTGCCCCAAGATACAGGGCGTTGCTGAAGTCCAGGCGGGAATGGATAAGTCCCTGTATAATTATCTGCTTGGCCTCAAACGGAAGAAGGGGAAGGATTTTTTTAATCACCCTAAGGAGGCCAAAGCAGGTGGCCGACACCTTAGTAGCCTGTGTATTGAAGGTCAATGACTTATCTAACCATACCCCCAGACTTTTGATGTTGTCTCTGGGGGCAGGAACCGCACCCATGCTCACGGGCCACAACAGCTCCAAAGTGGAAGGGGCTGCCGGACCCAAGAGCAGGAGCTCGGTCTTATCGTCATTGAGCTTCAGACAGGAGCTCACCATCCAGCTCTTACCTCCTCCAAGCACACTGCTAAATTCGGCAGTGATTGAAGACCACTCTTCTGCACAAGGGAAACCACTAGCTGGGTGTCATCCCCATAGGAAATGATGTTAATACCATGCGGACGAACAATCCCAGCCAGCGGTCTCATATATGCATTGAAGAGTGTAGGGCTCAGTGAAGAACCCTGAGGTACTCCACACCCTAGAGGCCTGCTTGCCGAAACGGATGTGCCATCAAAGACCTGGAAGGTTCTGTCAGTTAGAAAAGACTTGAACCAGGCCAGGGCTTCTCCGGACACACCCAGATCGGCGAGACGGTTCACAAGAATTTTATGATGAACCGTATCAAAAGCGGCACTCAGATCGAGGAGGATCACTGCCACTGACCCCCCCCCCCGATCCAAGATCCGCTTCGCCTCCTCTGTCACAGCTAGCAGGGTGGTCTCTGTCCCATGTTTCGGATGGAAGCCCGTCTGGGAAACATCAAGGAGATGGTTTTCCTCGAGAAACTGCATCAAGATGGTGTTAATGTGTTTCTCGAGGATCTTGGCTACCCAAGGGAGCAAAGAGATCGGGTGATAGTTGCTAGGATTGGCTGGGTCAAGGGCAGGTTTTTTCAGCAAGGCCCGTACCATGGCATGCTTCCATGCCAAAGGCACCATCCCACTCAAAATGGAGGAATTCAGCAACTCCATGAGGGTAGGAAGAATGGCTCTGCTGGCCGCAACCAGCGGGCCTGGAGGAGCATGGTCGCACGGAGAGCCGGATTTTATTTGGTGTGCTAGAACCTCTAATGTTTCCAAGTTCAATAGAGGAAAATGATCTAGCTTATTTTGAAAAGGAATTTCAGTGTCCAAGACCGGGGCAGCGCTTTGGATGGATAATTCAGTGACTGGGTCCGAAAGGGAAAGGTAAATTTTGGTGACCTTATGAAAAAAAAAGTTAACCAACTCATTGCAACAAATAGGCCAATCAGGGAGAACCAATCACAATATCAATTTACACAGGGAGCACTTGCACTTTGACAGTGATCAGCAGTAGCAAAGTGCCCAAAGCATCTAAGCTAGCAAAAACAAAATCCAGCACAGGATCAAAAACACAGGAGGTGGAGGCAAAAAGTCAGGGAAAACCACGCCAAGGATGCCAGGTCCAACAGTTTCCCAATGGGGTTCTATATAATTTTTCTGAAGTACTGATACCCTACATGAGAAAAGGTTTTACCTCAGTGGAGTTTTTAACATTTTTAACACAATCTCCAAGTATTCCCCCTGCCTCACTGGAAGTTTTCCTTTCTTGGTATTATTGCACGCTTAAGTACAGCACATGCTTGGCTTCAGCACAAACCACTGGTCTGTACAGCTTGGTGGCAGGAATTTGTTTTTTTGTGTGGCTTAGGGTTTTAATCATACAAAATGGCCCTCAGGGGCACAAGCAGGAAACAATATGGTGTGCCATGCCATTAAATGACTAGTTACCCCCACTTATTCCTGGCTATATGGATGCTATAATTTGAACAGCTATCAATCACAAATGTATTTATTTCAACAGTGCGGCAATGGCTTTTCTGAATATATGAAGTAGGTTTATGTAATGAACAGCATAACAGTGCAAAATATTTACATTTTTCACTACTGTAAGGATGATAGCTTCCCAAAATAAAAAAGTGTTGCATAAACCCAAATAACAAAGTGCTTGCAATTAACTGCCAATGTATCTTAACATTAAGTATAATGTGTTACTAGGTGCAGCATATTTGCGGGCTAGAGGAGAAACTTAATTCCACTCATCCTAATAGAGAAGTCGCCACCGGAAGAAAGACAGACTGTGCTATTAACAGTAGCCATTCCATCTGCCCTAATCAAAGAAATATTGAATGGGTTTTATTCCTTCTTCTAGTGCAATTATGGACTGAGTGTGGTAGACCATAAGTTCAGAAAATGTCAACCACCTTGTCAGTCATCTTCTGTTAATGATGCTATCCCTTCAAAAGGTCATGAGGGCTATCTTCCAGGAGTCTTTCTGTCAACACTTATTATTCAGGAAGTTTATCAAAAGATCATGAGGCCTATCTTCCAGTACTCTTTCTGTCAACACTTGTATTCAGGAGGTTTGTTTGTATGTTTATGTTCCTTCTAATCATCGGAGGTCGTCAGACGTTTTTGAATGTTTATGACAAGACCATCATTGCGGGTGTAGACTGTCCCCATGCATTCTACTGACTCTACTATCTAATCAAGCTCTTGGCTCAACAGTGGGGTTGTTTTCCAAAGAGACATGGTGACTTTATAACAACACTGGTAGTGTAGGGCATTATACATATGAAGCCTTTGGTGTGCCTTATATTTCATCAATGGAAACCCATTTCATGGATTTCAAATATTTGATTCTAGTTATTTCATCCATCTGGCTCTGGTATGGTGGCTACCTCTTTCCAGTCTATTATCTATCAATGGATGCCTTTTTATGCTTCCACTGGTTCTTTCCACCTCAGCAGCCTGTTCATCTAAGTGGAACGGTTATCAGCCTTTGCAGTCCAGCTGTGATGTTGACTAATTCTAATGTGAATAAGTTGCCACAGGGCTAAAGCTTAGGCAAACCGACCAGTGGGCACCCATTTTGTAAATCTAGCAGGGTCTGTACACTGCATATCACTTAATTTGATTTGTTCCAAAGTGTTGTATTTCCTTCTGTTTTTCAGATCTATCCATTCAGGAAGGTGTGCCTCTGTACAATCTGTCTGGTCATATTATGTTGATGATTTATCTTGATTGCTTTGCTGAGTTTTACCTTTGTGATTCTTTGACTATCTGGGTCTCCCTTCGGGTACAAAACATTTACCATCACATTGAATCCATATTTATTTACAGTATTCCAGATTACAAAATTCCTCCCATTGAGCTTCTGTGCTGGTTATTCTAATATGCTGTCACTAGTATTTAATTTATAATGCCATGAAATACTATAAATAAAGCCATATGTGCTTATCTTTCTCCATCATCCGCATCTGCCTAGGCTCTGAAGTGTAAGCTGTATACAATGGTTCTTTAAACAATATTTTGGTCTTCCATTATAACATTTTTGGTGGATCATTAATGGAAAATAGCTTTATCAACGATTATCTCATATGGTACCACATATTGTAATCTGTTCCTGTTTTGGTGAGGCTATATTTGTATCATTATGTTTTTACGTTTAGTATTCGATCATGTGAGTAAAAAAGGATTAAAATATCAAACAAAAAAGTTAATGGAATACGAATTTATACATTTCTCTTTAATATCTTTAACACCAACAGTGCTTCTAAAGCTGCTGTTAGGCAACAGTATGCATGGAATACTGGAGGCAGCTCGTGTTTATGGCAATCTTTCGCAGTACCCGGAGATTCGTGACTTCATCGTTCAGAAAAATGGTAAGCTACAAAAAAATGCATGCTTCATAACAGTCATGAACTATTAAACCCAACAAGGCCTCATTTAAACTTAGGGCCACTCGTGAAGGACCTGGGATACTGGGGCAGCTGGAGGCTGGACTGGTAGACCCTGGAGGCGATGGAGGCAATGAACTGCCGATAGCAATAACAATGAAATGTACATAGGGCATGATGATCTGGGAGTGGTGGCATTCCACTCTACCTAGTGGATTGGCAGACCTGCACAGACATGCCACTTTTCCTTTGGATATTTGTTTAAACATCACTAGTGTTCTGAAAGTATACCAAGATGTCTACTCGGTTAATTGTATATATGGAAATACCACTAAAAATATGCTTTTAAAAAGGTGTGTTTCTGCCACCAGAGCCATGACTGACCACTTAATTTAAAGTTCTGCATAGACTCCCATGCTTTTATCTTTCCCTGTCATCAGGCTGAAAATACCCAGCACTATAATTTCCAGTAATATTTATTTTAGTAAAGGAGCAGTCCTGTTGTAAAGAAACTCAATGTCAGGATCTAAACCAAACTTTAAGCCTCCACCGAAGGCCTAAACATAAGTTTATAACATATAATCTTTATCACTTTTCTGCTTACCAAAGTTTGACTCAAAAATAATGGCTATGACGTGTTTCTTGGAGCTATTGATTCCTGCAAAACATTTTCCTTGTCAGTTCCACTCATTAAGGGGCTTTTCAGACAATGGCAATGGCAGCTTCCGCAATCTTTGATGCAGCAGACCATTTAGTTGTTTCAGGGCCATGGAAGTGGCACCAGCAGACATTGCATGGGACAACAGGGCCACCAGTCGTCCCAACGTCTCCACTGCTGTAATGGCTGCCAAGCCATTTTAGCTTATCCTTCACATCTGACACATAGGTCTTACAAATTGTTCAAAGGAACTGTGCCCAATCTTTCACTTCCTCCCAACCCCACCTTCCTTCTGCACCAGAATGATTTTCACAGGAGCATCTCTGTCCATCCTACTGCAGGAGGTACAACTCTTGCTCTGCCATCAAGCAGGTATCCGACTTGGAGAGAAATGGGAGCTGTTATTCATGCTACTTTCTCATTCTGAAAAAGGCCTATCCTAGACACTCAGCAACTATATGCCTTTTCCTGGGAAATACAAATTCAAAATGCTCACAGATTCTATCTACCACGGACTTGGGAGACTGGATGGTATCCCTTGATTTGCAGGACATGTATTTTCGTATACCCATCCTTCCATCCCAGAGGCATTACCTGTGGTTTAGGGTGAAACCTTTCAATTTGCTATGCTCTCCTTGGGACTCACCTCGGTTATTCACGAAAATGGTCATAGTGATTGCGGCCCATTTTCCCAGGCCAGGATCTTCTGTATTTTCATACTGGAATTTGGGTTCACTGCTGTCATTTGTCAGCTACCTTCGGATGGCAGCAGAACCCTCAACATTGTTCAGTTTCACAGTTAACAAGCTGAAGTCCCACCTGATTCCCTCTCAGAATCTTTTATTCATTGGGGTCATACTGGCCTTCCTCCACCGCAGTGAGCCCGGGAAATTCAGGTTATGACCCTGATGTTAAGGTTCGGTCCAGAGCCTCTGTGAGGATGATTTGAGGCTGCTTGGTCCCCTAGCTTCCTGCATCCTCCTTACCAGCAATTCCAAATGGCTCATGCAGGCTCTGCAATGGAAACTGACGTTCTAGTGGGCTCAGTATCCAGAATGACTCTCCAACTCTATTCAGATCTCCATGCATCTGGCCCAAGATGGTGGTGACTGACTGATATCATTCAGTCCTACAGTAGACTGCACTTCCTTCCTACCCAGAGCTCAAAGTTGTGACGGAATGAATGAATGACTGAATGGCTTTTATATAACGCTCAGCTACTTTATGAGTGTCCATTGCTAGGCATCAAGAACGGATCAAAAGGTGGCCGCATCTGTCAGGTATCCCCAATCCCTAAAGTTTGAACAGATATGTTTCCAGTGCTTTCTTAAAAGTTGCTTCATCAGTGATTGATCTCAGATGGCCGGGCATCTGATTCCATATGCTTGCTGCCATAACCGTAAAGTGGGAACCCCTTCTCCATTGTTTTTTTAAACGGGCCACTGTTAATAGGCCAGCATTACTAGAGCACAGGGTCTAGTAACTCTCTTGATCCTCTCAATCAAGTAGGATGGACCATTGTTGTGGAGGGCTTGGTGGCTCAATGTCAGGGTTTTAAACATTATGCACTTGCGAACTGGTAGCCAGTGTAGTTTCTCACGGAAGTGAGATACAGAAGAGTGTTTGGGTAACTTGAAGAATAGGCCGACCTCCATGTCTGTACCACTTGCTGACACTGAACTAAGTAATCTGGTAGACACAGGTACAAAACATTGATGTAGTCCCTCATACATGAGCAGGATCTGTTTTTTTTCCACGTATGGTATGACCTTGATGCCAAAGGATTTGACCCGAAATGCCAATGGGGTCATATATATATTAAAGAGAGTAGGACTCAGGGCAGAGGCTTCAGGGACACCCATTTCAAAGGTTTAGCTCTGGAGGAGAAGGGCTTCATCCATACTACCTGCTCTCAATTCTCTAGAAAGGAGCCCAGCCAGCCTAAGGCTGATCCAATCATCCCCAGGTGTTTCAGCATACATAGCAAAATGCTTTAATCCACTGTTTCATATGCTGCTAACACGTTCCGCAGCACCAGAGCTACATTGAGTCCTGAATCAAGGTTGGTCTTAATTGATTCAGAGACCTCTAATAGCACCTTCTCCATGTTGCGTCGTACTCTGAAGCCGAATTGTGGCGAGTGTAGTAGCTTGTTTTCTGCCAGAAAAGTGGTGAGCTGGCGGTTTACCATTTTTCCCAGAATAGGGGCGGCTGCTGGTAGTAGTGAGACTGGTCTAAAGTTAGCGAGCACTTCAGAATCTGCATTTGCCTTTTTGAGAAAGGGGATAATGTTTTCCCTCTTCCAGGAATCTGGTTAGACACTTGAATGGATCGAAACAGAGAATATCTCCTGGTAAGTTGGAGCAATATTGTCTGCTATAGCCTTCAGCATATGAGGTGGAAAAGGGTCATCATGGGATCCTGAACTGCAGTTTGCAAAATGCGTCTTCACCTCCTCCATCGTGGGTGCTAGGAAATGCATCCGCTTTGTTACCGCTTTGGCCTTGCTATGTCGTCTGGTCCTGGAGCATGATCCAGATTATGAACCTCCATGTTTGCCTGAATTTTGGAGATCTTATTTTCAAAGAAGTCACAAAGTCTTGAGCATAGGGCTTGATTGGTCGGAGGGGCAGGCCATAATTTTTGGATCCATGAAGTAAGAGACTATCTTAAAGATCTCCTTCACATTGTTATCAGCCTCTTTAATACATTGGGAGTAAAAAGAGCATTGAGCTCATTTTATGTTTGTATGATATGCATTGAGATACAGTTTATAGCGTGTTTTGTCTGCCTCCTGGCTCTTTCCAGCCTTTTACATAAAGCTCTCTCCAGGGCTACTTCTTGAGAAAAACAGCGGGCCGAAGAGGCCGTAAATCCCTTTTGAGAGGCCCTCCTTGGTGCCACTGGATCGGCTGCTTTCAAGATCCATGTCCTGATAGCTCTGTGCCCTTGCCCGAGAGCATTGGTCTAAACTCATCTAGGAACCTCTTACGGTCTGGTAAAGATACCTTGTTCCATGACCTTTTCCCTCGCTCATGTTGGGATAATCTACTTTCCTTAGGACATGCAAAGGCCAGAAAAACAGGAGTAAGAAATGATCCTACCAGATCATCTGCTCAGGGCTTTCCCACAGTACCACTATATTAGACAGAATACTGTCAATGGCATTGCCTGCCGTATGCCTGGGGTCTGTATCAGCTCGTGTTAGGTTGAGTTAAACTAGGGATTCCAAAAAGTGAATAGACAGTGGATCGTCTGAGAAAAAGACTATTTGGTGTTGGGAGAAATAATAATGGTGAGGGCTTCTGCTCCCTTTAGCTCCTCTAGCATAAATGTCTAGCACTTGAATGCCTTCCTATATACAATGGCCACCCCCCACCACCTTTTGCCCACCCTGTCTGCATGCACACAAGTAGTTGTCAGAAATGGCTAACTACAGATCAGGGCATGAGTCCTTGCTCATCTATGTATCAGTAGTAGCTGAGGGGTAATCTAGGGGAGGTGGAGATTATAGACTTCAAGTCTCCAGTAGTGAGCTGGCTCCACATCAGTCGTCTTGGCTTAATGTCTCTGGAGGTGGTTGAAGTTGCAAACGTCTTTCTAATAGCCAACTACCTGACAGAATCTTTGAATGCAAGATTGGATGAATTGAATGGACGTCATCTGACAGATTTCAAGTGATATCTGACTGACTGACTGATGTATTTGTAAAGCGCTCGATTGCCGAGGCGTCTTGGCGCTAAGATAGGTTCATACTACTCCAGATGTTTTCATTATTCAAGACTGCTAAAGAAATAGCCAGGTCTTAGCCTGTTTCCTAAAGATGTTCCTGTTGGATTGCAGTCTCAGCTGTGGGGGGAGGGCATTCCACAGCTTTGTAGCTAGATGAGGGAAGCTCTTACCACCCCATCTAGCCTTTTTTATTCTAGGCACGAGTACCAGCCCTGTGTTAGCGGATCTCAAGCTACGCAGAGGTTTGTACCAGGAGAATAGTTTTTGGATGTCAATAGCACAACCTCCATATAACGCCTTGTGCACTAGGCAGAGGGCTTTGAATTTTACTCTTTCAGGTATGGTAATCCAGTGGAGCTGTCTGATGCTGGCAGACGTGGGATGGTATTCAGGAAGAGTGAGCAACACACGGGCTGCCGTATTCTGCATTCTGAAGTTGCACAGTGTGTATTTGATCAGTGGGGAGAGCCCTGGCTAGGTCTTTTCACCACCATCGAGAATACACAGTATCAGCAGTTTTGCTCATTGGAGTTTATTTGACAGCACTCATTAGCTGATGCATCCGGTTTGAATGGAACAAGGGACTCCTATTTGCCGTCCCACCACAACCTCTCCTACCCTGAGTTCTGATTAAGCTCAAGAATGATTGAACCCAAGTCATGCTAATTGCTGCGGACTGTGTAAGGAGAGTGTGGTGAATGGAACTTCAGAGCATGAGCATCTGTCTTCTGATCAGGCTAACACTTTGGGTGGATCTCCTATCTCAACAACTGGGCTACATCTTTCTGAAATTCCACAATTACACATCCATTTGTGGTAACAAATGACTTAATTTGAAGTGCTGACCGAAGTGGTGTTTGTCATCCTTACTGCCGGCCACCCTTCCACAAAATCCATCTTTGCCTGGGTACTGGACGAAGTAATTGGGTGGTTTTGAAAAACCAACCACACTTGCATGCTAAACTTTCAGATATTGTTATGTTATGTGTAAAGTGCACTGTCACCCGTGAGTGTATCCTAGCACTGAGCAGGTGTGTGCACCTAGCCCTGCCTATAGTAGGTTGATTAATTGCAGAGCCATATCTTCAGCTTCTTACAGAATTCAAGAAGAGAGGAGAAGGCTCTGAAGCGGAGTGGGAGGATATTCAACTCTTTAGAAGCAACGCATGTGAATGCCTGTCCTCCTGATCTGGTTGTGTTTATGGTTGGGATGTATTCGAGTAGGAGTATTATAAAGCATTGGTTTGACACATATGCTCCCTTACAAATCATTTGTTATGCCCAGTGAGATCTTAACTTGGTCTTGACGTTTTTTATGTAGACGCCCTTCAAGCCTATGAAAAGTTTCTTGCTGCATCTCTTGACCCTCAAAACTATCTTTTTTGTTGTGATTATATTAGCTGGTCACATCAGTGAACTGCAGGCACTTTTGGTGCAGCTACCCTACACCACTGCCTATCTGGACAAATGTGTGCGAAGGACCGGGGCAGCCTTCTTACTAAAGGTTGTGACTCACTTCCACATTGGGCAATCGATCACTCTCCCAGCAGTCTTTGCTGCCCCTCACACCTTGAAAGAGAGAGCAGGAGAGGATCCCAAAAGTATTGACTTTTTATAACAATTGGACCAACACCCATCCAACGGATGATCAATTGCTTGATTTTGAGGTTTTCTGCAGTGAACAAAGCCAAAGCTGTGGAGAAGACCCTTTCTAGGTGGATAAGCCTTTACATCAAGATCTTCTACTGGCTAAGAAATAGCCTCCTGAGAGTCCATTGTTCCAGGGCCAAGGCTTCCACGACAGCATTGGCAAGAGACGGGGCTATCCTTGATATTTTCCAGGCTGGGACATAGGCGTCAGTGCATAGGTTCAAAAACCACTACTGCCTTAGCAGCCAGGTCCAACTGCAAAGACAATTTGCCCGCTCTGTTCAGCAGGACTTTGATTTGAGTCCACTCCACAAAACCTCCTCCTTTGAGAGGTACTGTTTTGGTGTCTATTCTATAGGTGAGGAATATGCAGTTGGGAGTATCCATTAAACAATCAATTTACTTACCTCTGGTAACGATCTTTCTGGTGGATACTCTACCTAACTGCAGATTTCTCACTGCCCTCCCAAACCCCCCACTTTGTAGAGTGGCCTCTTTTTAACATGTGAAAAGGTCCAAACTTAGCAATCAGCACACTGTCACAAACAATTGTTTTATGTCTGAGGGCACAAACATGGAAAAGAAAATGATCTGACATGAGCGTCTATGGATTGGTGTGTCGAGGGCAGTACAGATTGAGTACAATGCTGCATGAGTGGTGGTTCAACAATAGGAATACTCTAGTTGCAGTTACATTTTGACTGCTCCTTCACAAACATTCGTGATAGTTGCATCTCTAAATGGCTGGAGATCTCACGTGAGCAATCTTCATGACTCTTGGGTTGTGCTTCACTGGGGAAGAAATAAAACATTTTGGACTACATTTATCATGCACTGAAGTATTTCCTACTAGTTATCAATACAATTCCTTGCCTTCGCACAATCCCAACATGTCCACCATGTAGTAGATATGCAAGCATGAAGCGATGACACCCATTGTTCTCTTCCAGGATGTTCAGATCATTTGGCATTGAGTGAGAGACATCCAGCTTAGGGTGATACATCTGCCAGGTCTTCAAAATATGAGAAGAGACAAGTTAAGTCATAAGTTGGCAGAATTGGGTCTTAAACAACAAAGTGCTGGATGTCATCTTCTCATGCGGGCATCAGGCAGAAGTTGATCAATGTCCACTTATGCCTCCATGTTTATGGAGCCAAGATCATTGGATAATGCAATTTTGATTACTTCTCCATGCTTTTGTTCCGATCCCTCCACTTCCCAAGTTGATCAACAAGTTCAGATTCAGATACTAGAAAGTTGATCTAATTGCTATAGACCAGTGACACCAGTGATGATATCCATATCTTCTGCATATGCCTCTAATCCCTCATAAAAGACATCCCAGTCTTCTCCTCAGAATGTTAACCCTAATCTTCCATCCCAGCTTTCCATCGCTGAACATGAGTGTCTGGCTTCTAAGTTCTTACCCTGTTGACACTTGAATTTTACAGACGATTATATGGCCATTTTCAGGGACGTGGAACATTTTTCGTTTAGATCGTTTTTCATTTGAATCCCACTTTCCCTGTCAAATGGTTGTTGCATAGCCTGTATTTTAAGAAGCGTTTACGATACTATCTAGAGAAGACCAAATAAATGTATTACTACAAACTAATCTTTGTTCAAACAGACACACCCTAGGTGAATAGTGTTCTGTATTGTCATTTGCTAGTATGCATTCATATATTATGGCCAGGGCTCCCTCAAGAAAAGAAAAAAAGCTACTGTTGCTCAGATGAGAAATGTCCCCTCTGCTGACGTTTGTAAGGCTAAGGCTGCCACTTTGAAGTTGGCCTGTAGCTTTATAAAGGATTATTATTTGGACTTTATGTAGGTGGGTCAGACTTTGCTACGCAGTTAAATTGCATGCCACTAAACACTGCAGCAGTGATCGTGCTTTGTTGATTGGGTTCGCTTGCTACCCTATTCTACCTTTTAGGAATATCATGGACATTCCCATGGTAAAAAAAAGAGATGGGACTTTAAAATGTAATTCTTTACCACGGGGATACTATTTGAATCCATAAAAGCCCTAGCCACCTCCCACTTGTGAGAGCAGGGCTTTTGAATTGATTGCTATGATTTTATTATCATACCGTTTCTCTGCTCCTGAAAAGAACTGCATAACTGACACCCTGCTGGACATTGCAGTATAGGTAAGTCAACAAAGTTGTTGAAAGGGAACGGGGTTAATTTGCACTGTTTTACCATGTTTTGCTTTAGGACACGCATGTCTGCTTTTATTTTTACTGGTATTTTGCATTGGTGTTTTCATCTAGATGTGCTGATGGATTTACAATTAGGCTCATTGGCTAGAATAAAATGTTGCTTAAATGGCAATTTTTCTGATCATTCAGTTGAATTTGGAAAATATTACATGTTGTGAAACTGTGTGTGGCAGATATATTCTACCTTTGTTAATTCAGAGGGAAAAATCATGGTGAAGATGGTTACAAGTAAGTAACTTTTAATTTTGCTTGAATTTTCCATTGCAGCAAGCTTGGTAAGGTTTCTGTTAGTTAAGCTCATGAAACATCTTGATGGGTGTTTGGGTTTGTGAGCAAGTGAAAAATAGTAAGGTCTACCACCTGGCACTGACACCCATAGGATCAAAGTGAGAAATATTTTTTTAAACAAGGTCACCAAGTTGTACTACCAACAATTATTCAACATATTCTCTTCACGCAGCAGGAGTCTTAGCTAATGGACAAGCCATTTGAGTCATTGACCACCTTAAACTAGTTGCTGTCTTGGAAAAACACTGTAATGATAGGCATGACATCTTCCAAAAGTCTGGGCTATACACCATTCTTATAAAGAAAAACTGTGATTAGAGCACCTGTGCAGGGGGACTGACTTTGATCAAGAACAGTGGAAAAAAATTATTGGGTACTTTTCTTTACCATAAAATAAAGCCATGACATAAAGTAACACTTAACAAAAAAGAGTATGCTGTTCCTCAAAGGTGATCAAAATTAACAAGAAGTAAAAAGAAGAGAGAGATATATAAATGTAAGTAGGAAAAGTAACACTCCGCAACACCCAGAACCCAAGTAATGGGTCTGGTGGGGAACAGGGGGGGAGTGGAAAAGGGGGAAGTCCTTCCTTCAGAACTAGGGGCCTCACACACCCAGCCAGCTAGGTATCATGCTTCATCATTGGGCCTGCTCCTCGTTGGGTTTGCGCTGCAATACCCAATGGGCACCCAATGAGGGGCTCTTTGGCGGAGATCTTTTGTTCCTTGCCATTTGTTGTGGTGTGGGTGAGGGGCCTAGAATAGTGTTGGTGTGAGTGAAAAGTGTGGGATAAAGTGAGAGTTAAAACAGGTTAGGTGAATCAAAAATAATTGTATTCACTTGGTTCCTACCTGATTAAAAACAAAATGAGAGGCGGCCTTATCCAACTAAATGAACTGGGAAAAGGTAACGCTCTACTCAATTGGGTCTACATGTTTCTTACGGTGACAGTCCCACAGGGTCTATGGCAATTCATCAGGACCAAAAATTATCAAAAAACTAATTACACACCGTGGTACACGTGAAGTATCTACCTACCATGTGTTGAAATCACTGAAGGTTAGGTACCCATCAGCCTATGAAGGAATTCTGAAAAAGAAGAGTATACAACATACGCATCATGTGCGGCGTCTACTTGTAAATAATACCTCTCTCTCAATGATGGTATACACAGTTGAGAACTTTATAAAAAAGTAAATAACTTTATCAACATTGTGATTGTTATTAAAGGCAACATCATTGATATAATGCTTAACCATAAAAATGAAAACAATGTTTACCATAAAGCACTCACTCCTAGAAAGTATATATGGAAAAATGTACATACACACGGTAACTACTATAGCCTTCTGATATTTGGGACTGTTAGTTGTAGCTTTTTATTTGTGTGTACTTACATTTTACCATGTACACTTTCTAGGACATTGAGCCTGCTGGTATTTTAGCCCGCCGGGTACGGTTGAGGCGTGGCGATATTGAGCAAATAGGTGAGGTTGTATCCTTTTTAGGAGTGAGTGCTTTATGGTAAACATTGTTTTCATTTTTATGGTTAGGCATTATATCAATGATGTTGCCTTTAATAACAAATCACAATGTTGATAAAGTTATTTACTTTATCAACAGGCTCAATGATGAAGCATGACACCTAGCTGGCTGGGTGTGTGAGGGCCCTAGTTCTTAAGGAAGGACTTTCCCCTTTTCCACTCCCCCCCCCCCCCCCCTTGTCCCCCACTGGACCCATACCTTGTGTTCTGGGTGTTGCGGAGGATTACTTTTCCTACTTGCATTTATATATCTCTCTCTCTTCTTTTTAATTCTTGTTAATTTTGATCACCTTTGAGGAACAGGATACTCTTTTTTATTGGTTGTATCCTTGGGGCATGTATGCTGGACCTCCCTAAAAGCCCTACGTCCCCCTCTTTGTTAAAAATATAAAGTAACACTTAACACATCGTGTTACCACTGAGGGTATTACAGAAATGCTGATGGACTTTGTTACGGTCAGAACACCAGTGCCAGTTGGGATTTGCCTTTGGTGGAGAAACTTGGTGACAGTTTTAGTACAGGGATACAGTAGTTGCTTTGAAGGTCAGAACACTATCTGTTCAAACGAGGGTATGATATTTTTATTCTCAAACCAAAAGTGAAGGGCAAATCGCTATAATACCTATGCATAGAAGTTGTGCGGACAGCACAGAAATGCTTGCAGTTATTATTATTATTCTCATCATTGTTATTAATATTATTATTATTAATCTCTACCTTCTTCTTCTTCTTCCTCCTCTCCTTCCTCTTCTTCTTCCTCCTCTCCTTCCTCTTCTTTCTCTTCTTCTTCTCTTCCTTATGGAATAAATAGTTGAACTGTATTTCTCTAATTTTGCCTGATATTTTTTATTAACCTAAAAATACGCCATATTGGTTTGTTAGTTGTAACGTTTTTTTTTACAGATTTTAACAAATTGGCATATATAAATGTACTAGATATAGTTTTTAGTTTATACAGCATATGTTAAACTCAAATTGCATTTATTATTAAACTAACAAATGAAAAAATTAAATTCTGCAACAGAAGGGCATTATTGTCCATTTATGGATACACAGGGTAATCATCTGTGCCACTGAATATATCACAAGACCACATCTGTGTGTTTAGCCCACTGTAAATCTTCATGGCGGTTCTAAACCAACAGACCTCGGTCCAGTGCATTTTCTCATGTGTTCCGCAGTATTAAGTGGCACATGGCTGTCATATACTCTGACCTGTTGCACACACAGCATGGCAACAACGTTGCCCACATTCCTTATCCAGGGTGTTGCTAGCAGTCTCACTATCTATTTAAATCCTAAGAATGCCTAACCATAATTGTCTTTTTATATTTTATGATGCAGTGTACAAATTCATGATTGCGTTGATGGATGCCAAACACGAGGATGTCTGCTTTTCTGCCTGTGGGGTTCTTACTAATCTGACGGTTGATGGCAATAAACGACACATTTTGAAAGAAGAAGGCGGAATAAAAAAGTAAGAGTGCATTCAAATTGCTGTTCCTAATGATTATAGTTATATTGTTTTTTATGTAATCCCCAAAAAATTACTGCTTCCATCTGCCATGACTCCCACATTGAAAGTAAACACTTCTGCGTTTGAGTGTTTGTCTTTCTCTTCAGTCTTGCGATTGTAGAGCCTCAAAATAGGACTTATATACCATATATTAATGGTCATAGACAACTGGAAAACTAACCCTTCCTTCGTCTTCATCCTTCCTAATCCTACCCCCACATGAATATATGTCAGAAATGCCATGTGCCTATGTCCAGGGCAGGACTTGCCATTCTGCAACTCTAGCATATCTTTTTGTGCACTGTAGACTCACTGATTTCAAGGCCATGAACCAGCAATGCACCCTATTTCCATTTCTCGTCATATTATGCTGGTTGAAGGGCTTGTTTGAACATTTTTGTTGTGGCTGATTTTGGTTCCCAGGTTGTCCCTGCTCTAGGTCTAACTTGCTTAGCCTTTTTGACGGGTAAGGGCCTCACTCTGGGATGGTGAATGTGGGAGATTTTGGTCAATTTACACCACTAACCCTCGACATGAAATAGACCGTTAACATGTCTTAGCATAAGATGCAGCCAGAGAATACTCTTGATTTGCAGGGAAAACACTTAAACAAAGACAGTAAAAAATATGTTTCATGAATTTTATCAAATGCCAACGTAGTGTTAAATAGAGCTCTTGCTACTCTGTGTAATCGTGGAAATAATCATCGGCAGGTACATGTTGTTTCCAAACAACAGGAAAACCTCAAAATGTTGATTAGTTTGAAAAGGGGAAGACCACTCCTACCAATGGATGGGGTTGTTTCAGGTGGCCAGTGTTCTTACTTGTATTACCCAAAATCTACTAAGCAATGATAATGGTGCCTTCAGAGCAAACACAGTTTTGTTTTTCAACCCAATTTCAAGTGGAAGTAAGATTTTTCCTAAAAATGTGCGGAAAAACATGATCCTTTGCAACAGTTCCCTAGTGGAGCGAAAACTGCCACTCATTTTCTTCCATTGCTGTGCTTTAAAAAAACCATTACAGCAGTGTCTTTCCATCAGCGGTTTGATGACCACACTGCGGACACACATGGGTCACTAATGGGTTTGGGTTCACACATAACCCATCTTCAAATGTAGTTAATTTGTTCAGTAAAAGAGTTAACACGACACATCATCCTTTCTGGAATATAGGGTCATGTGTGTAGCTCCTAAATTGGTCTATCATTTTGTCACAGACAGCATAATCTTGATTGAGAACGTCCCCTGATTATATATACCTTGAACAAGCAGGGGATGCACTAAGTCCAAGATTTTATTGCTCAAGGCTCAATCCACATATGATTAGCTGAATCTGAAGACCACCATGATGCCACTACCAGTAATGTAAAAATACATGGTTGAGTCTTTGAGCAAGATGTTCCAATAAGACCACAAATGGGTTTTGAAAGATACATAATGAATGATATTTTCAAAGATTTGAACTCTCCACAAACAGACCTACTTGAAAACTGAAGCAACAATAATTGTCCAGACTTCATTTGCCACATAGATTGTGCCTGGGTCCAAGAGCAATGCTTTTTGATGTACTGACTGTAGAAACATCTTTGTATTTTAACTCTCGATCCATTTAACCATCAACAAATTCAAGTCTGCAATTAGGAATTAAACTAGTCGCTCTGGAAAGGTATCTGCAGTGGTGGTTCACTCCCGGATGTTTGAGAGACCACAGATAAGATTGCCATACAACCCAGATCTCCAGTCTAGACTGTGTGGAAGGATTTTTTACCTCAGCTTGCTATTGTTGCATGTGTTTGCATGACTCCTAAGGTAATACAGTGAAGTCATTTACATTCCCACCAATAATATAGAGCCATGCTCGAAGAAGCAAAATGCCCTTTCACCGGGTCATTCTGTCTATCAGATGTATGAGTTTCTACAGCTTAACAGGAGAAAGAAGTGTTTTTCTAAAGACCTTCTGTATTTCTTGCACCTAGGGAGATCTGGTGTACAAATCTCTTTCATTAAGGTACCCCTGATCAGGAAAGGTCCTGTTTTTTTTTTATTCCTTAATGGATGGTTAGATTATGCATGCATATTTCTGAGGACGGTTAGGACAAGTCTGAATGGTATATCCAATATCACAACAATAGGCAGCCTTTCACCAGTGTTCCTTTATTCTCTGTCAATGGGCCCTTAGCTGCCTATTCTTTCCTAGGTTCTTCCTGAACCAATGGGTTCGCCGAGGCATCTGAATTGATGAAGAAACTGATGAAGTTAGAATAACTTCCTTGGAACTTTTTTCTTTCTTTTCATCTTTTTCTTCCACCTATGTTCAATTACCACCACTAAATCAGTGAGTTCAGAAAGTGAAGTACAATGTTGTGAATTAACCAACTTAGCCCTAACCTCTTCTTTCAACTCTGTTATTTCCACCCAGTAGTTTCAGTTGCTGATTGATGTAACTGAGTCACATAAGTCAGTACATCCATTTCACCTTGCTGAATATCACACTGTGCTTCCTCAGCAGACTGCTTAAAATCAGGACATTAAAACATCTTCTTAAATGCAAGTAGGAAGGTATAAGATGTATCTGCCAGCAGAGGTTGGTACTAGAGCAGTAGCCCATGCTAGAGTTGGACAAGTAAGGCAAACAACCAAGTAACTCACCATAACTGAGTGAGTGATATATGCTTCATTTCGATACATAACTATCTTAAAAGCAATACATACAATAGAAAATACATTCTCAAGGCCAAAGATAAAATGCATTATGATTTAAAAGAATAAAACAATTGAAACAGTTACAATAAATAATTAAAAAGGGATTAAATTGAAATGGAAAGCCTTTTCGAACGAATCACCCAAGCCCATTTTAAAAATTTTGTAACACCACATACAATGGGGGACGATGTATCAGTCAATAAGATGCGGAGGGCCACCGAAGGCTGTCGTGTACCTAAAAGTCTGCACAATGGTGTGAGCCAGCACCTCCTTGGAGCACAATAGTCCGGGCATTCAAAAAAAGTGTGTGCCACCGTCTCCACCCGTGTCGAACCCAGAGCACAAAAGGGCGAGGACTGGAAAGATGATTTCCACCTGGACACAAAATTGCCTAGAGGTAAGGTACCCACTCTAAGCTTAAAGTAGAGAGCCCTGTCCAGTGGAATAGAAATGAGGTCCAGATAAGGCTCATATGCAACCACATCTTTGATTCTTAGGAATGCTGCGGTTGAATTGCAGTGTCGAGGATTGCCAATGAGTTTTTGAAGATACCCACTCCCAGTATAGTTTCTTCAAGGTGGCTTTGGGAGGAGCAGAACGAGTAGCTCAGCAATCATCCAGCCCCAGCTCCCCCAATAGAGTCTTAACATCCCTTAGCCATTTTATACGATACCATCCCTCCATTGCAATCACCTCAGACAGGCCTGCTGCATATGAGGCTAGCTCGGGGACCCTCCACAAGCGAGCCCACAGGAGCAAGGGCCGAAGTCGCGCCTGGTCCGCAATTGGTCTGCAGCCCAAGTCGAGAAGCACCGGGACTGTGGGTGTGCTCAATGGGAGAGCCATAAGTTCTTTCAGGAATTTACTTTCCGCCTTAGCTAATACCTCAAGGTTTGAGGTGCCCCACAACTCCGCCCCGTACAGGGCGGCAGTAACCCCTCTGGCTTTGTAAATGTCTATAACCGGGGAAATGCAATGTTTAGTGGATGAACGATGTTCCCTGAGTAGGACGCCAGTCACCCTTTTCTGGCTGAGCAACATCTTTTGAATATGTGGGGTCCAGCTCATGGAGTTACTAAGGCGGATCCCCAAATAATCAAACTCGCAGACCCTCTCCAGGGAAACAGTATTTAGAACCGGGAGAGGCCCTATCTTTTTAGGAGGGTTCATAGTCAGGAATTTGGTCTTATCTACATTGATCGTCAGGCCCCTAAGAGAGCAGAACTCCTGGAAGCGGTTGAGGAGCTTTTGGAGACCCTGAGGTGTCTTTGCGATGAGAAGGGTATCGTTGGCAAAGAGCAGGGTGGGGATCCGAGTGCCCGCCCGGGATGGAGCGTCTGCTGGTTCTTTAAGCAGGTGCTCTACCACACCATTCACATACAATGAGAATAGTGTGGGAGCTAACACACATCCCTGGCGGACACCCCTACACACCGGGATCCTGTTGGTTTTCTCCCCATTCGTGCCCCACCGCACCTGTGCATAATTGTCTGTATGAAGTTTAATCAAAAGCGACAGGATGTAGGGGGGCAGCCCCAGCCCTTGCAGAACCCTCCATAGCTCCTCCCTGGGTACTAGGTCAAAGGCAGTCTTCAGGTCAATAAAGGTCAGATAAAGACTGCCCTTGCCCAGCACCACCACCTTCCAATACAGGAGCATCAGCCTGAAGGCCTGTTCGATCGTCCCAGTACCTGAACGGAATCCTGCCTGAAAGTCAGACAGTATCTTATGGTCATCAGCCCCTTGAAGGACCCTCCCCAAAATCACCTTCCCAACCACCTTTTGGGAAGAGTTGATCAAGCTAATGGGCCTATAATTAGCGGGGCTATCCCGACACCCCTTTTTGAATATCGGGACAACCTCCGCCCCCTTCCAGGAATCAGGTACTAATGCGCCCCTCATGATTGCATTAAGTAGTGTGGCGACCAGTTGTCCCCATTCCTTGGGGTCGGCTCGTAGCAAGTCACCTGGTATCCCATCCGGCCCAGCTGCTTTTAGTGGGACCAGGGACTTAATTACGGCCTCCACCTCCCTCGCGGTAAAGTCATCACTGCCACTAACGATTACAACTTCCTCCAAGGAAAAAGACTCACTAAGGTCCCCTTCAGGTTGAGAATACAGGGCCTCGAAGTGGTTGTACCAGATCTGGGCGGGGATGTTACACGTGACCAGCGATACATCTGGCCTGTTCCTAGTTCTAACCAAACTCCAAAAGCCCCTTGCATCCTTTCCCTTACTTGCTACCAAAAGGTCTTCCCAAAACTTCTCCTCCCACTCCTTTTTCGCTGCCCATAAGGTGTGGGAGTAATCCTTCCTTCCTGTCCTAATTGCTAGTTGGGACTTAGATTTAACTGCCCCTATCAAGGCTTTTTTCATGGTCCTGCATTTTGTTGTAAACCATCCCTGTCTGTTAATGGGTTTAGACCTGTTGGTAGCACCAGAGGAACTATTAGGTGAGATAAAAAGCTTACTTAGGGCCCTAGTTAGATCACAAAAAATCTGCGTGGCCTCCTCAGACGCATGAGACAATGAGCCTAGATTGTTCTGAGCAGCAGCCAGCAGAGCCCCTATGGCTGTGACTTTCTCTACAGATAGGACAAGCTTGGCCCACTTCAGTCGCCTCCCACAGTTAGATACACTGGCCATCTGAGAGTTGACTGCCGACAATGGTTGTAAATCAGCCTTGCCCTTGAGCCACTCAGGGGATAAGACAAGAGAGAGAAGATTGTGGTCACTCTCAATGGTCTGAATAATCTCCATATCCCTCAGGGTGCTCCATGAGCATACGTCAAGAAGAATATAGTCTATTCTAGACGTATGATTGGGCCTGTTGTAAGTGTGTGCACCAGTCAAGTCAGATTTAGACCTCCCGTTGACCGCCCTTAGGTCAAATTCCATATTGAGGGCATTGATCTGCAACGCCACTTGTGACCACCTTTTAATGGGGGGCAGGACCAGGGCCGGAATCCCCTTTCTCGAACCCTCCTCTTCTATGCCTAGGATGTCGTCAAGGCCTAGGGGCTCGAACGTACAATTTAGATCACCCGCCACCAAAATGCATGATTTTTTGGGCCGCTGCCTAAGGAGATCTTCCAAAAGAGCGATGGTGGGTGATTGTACGCCTCCCCTAGTGCCTCTGATTCAGAAAAGGGGGTGGTGATGAACAGAGTGTCTGAATTAAGCAGACCACTCTTACCCAGTCCAAAGATCAGGGCTTGATCCATCACCGTTATTTTGCTCACTGCCCCATCCCAGCTCAGAACCTGGCTATATGCAAATTAGTCTGTCCCTGGCCCAGTGCATCATGGGAACAGGTCAGACCAAACTACCAAGCCAATTCTTCACCAGAAAGGAGACAAGCTTCCGGGGACCGGTTTCTGCCATTTCAGGCGTCGTCGGCCCGGCTTGCTTGAATCCTGATGGAGCAGTGAGCAAGGGACTCATGTCTGAGTATACCCTTCCACGCTTATGGTGGACAAAATGATTCAGAAAAGGGGGTGGTGATGAACAGAGTGTCTGAATTAAGCAGACCACTCTTACCCAGTCCAAAGATCAGGGCTTGATCCATCACCGTTATTTTGCTCACTGCCCCATCCCAGCTCAGAACCTGGCTATATGCAAATTAGTCTGTCCCTGGCCCAGTGCATCATGGGAACAGGGCAGACCAAACTACCAAGCCAATTCTTCACCAGAAAGGAGACAAGCTTCCGGGGACCGGTTTCTGCCATTTCAGGCGTCGTCGGCCCGGCTTGCTTGAATCCTGATGGAGCAGTGAGCAAGGGACTCATGTCTGAGTATACCCTTCCACGCTTATGGTGGACAAAATGATTCAGAAAAGGGGGTGGTGATGAACAGAGTGTCTGAATTAAGCAGACCACTCTTACCCAGTCCAAAGATCAGGGCTTGATCCATCACCGTTATTTTGCTCACTGCCCCATCCCAGCTCAGATCCTGGCTATATGCAAATGAGTCTGTCCCTGGCCCAGTGCATCATGGGAACAGGGCAGACCAAACTACCAAGCCAATTCTTCACCAGAAAGGAGACAAGCTTCCGGGGACCGGTTTCTGCCATTTCAGGCGTCGTCGGCCCGGCTTGCTTGAATCCTGATGGAGCAGTGAGCAAGGGACTCATGTCTGAGTATACCCTTCCACGCTTATGGTGGACAAAATGATTCAGAAAAGGGGGTGGTGATGAACAGAGTGTCTGAATTAAGCAGACCACTCTTACCCAGTCCAAAGATCAGGGCTTGATCCATCACCGTTATTTTGCTCACTGCCCCATCCCAGCTCAGAACCTGGCTATATGCAAATTAGTCTGTCCCTGGCCCAGTGCATCATGGGAGCAGGGCAGACCAAACTACCAAGCCAATTCTTCACCAGAAAGGAGACAAGCTTCCGGGGACCGGTTTCTGCCATTTCAGGCGTCGTCGGCCCGGCTTGCTTGAATCCTGATGGAGCAGTGAGCAAGGGACTCATGTCTGAGTATACCCTTCCACGCTTATGGTGGACAAAATGATTCAGAAAAGGGGGTGGTGATGAACAGAGTGTCTGAATTAAGCAGACCACTCTTACCCAGTCCAAAGATCAGGGCTTGATCCATCACCGTTATTTTGCTCACTGCCCCATCCCAGCTCAGAACCTGGCTATATGCAAATTAGTCTGTCCCTGGCCCAGTGCATCATGGGAACAGGGCAGACCAAACTACCAAGCCAATTCTTCACCAGAAAGGAGACAAGCTTCCGGGGACCGGTTTCTGCCATTTCAGGCGTCGTCGGCCCGGCTTGCTTGAATCCTGATGGAGCAGTGAGCAAGGGACTCATGTCTGAGTATACCCTTCCACGCTTATGGTGGACAAAATGATTCAGAAAAGGGGGTGGTGATGAACAGAGTGTCTGAATTAAGCAGACCACTCTTACCCAGTCCAAAGATCAGGGCTTGATCCATCACCGTTATTTTGCTCACTGCCCCATCCCAGCTCAGAACCTGGCTATATGCAAATTAGTCTATCCCTGGCCCAGTGCATCATGGGAACAGGGCAGACCAAACTACCAAGCCAATTCTTCACCAGAAAGGAGACAAGCTTCCGGGGACCGGTTTCTGCCATTTCAGGCGTCGTCGGCCCGGCTTGCTTGAATCCTGATGGAGCAGTGAGCAAGGGACTCATGTCTGAGTATACCCTTCCACGCTTATGGTGGACAAAATGATTCAGAAAAGGGGGTGGTGATGAACAGAGTGTCTGAATTAAGCAGACCACTCTTACCCAGTCCAAAGATCAGGGCTTGATCCATCACCGTTATTTTGCTCACTACCCCATCCCAGCTCAGAACCTGACTATATGCAAATTAGTCTGTCCCTGGCCCAGTGCATCATGGGAACAGGGCAGACCAAACTACCAAGCCAATTCTTCACCAGAAAGGAGACAAGCTTCCGGGGACCGGTTTCTGCCATTTCAGGCGTCGTCGGCCCGGCTTGCTTGAATCCTGATGGAGCAGTGAGCAAGGGACTCATGTCTGAGTATACCCTTCCACGCTTATGGTGGACAAAATGATTCAGAAAAGGGGGTGGTGATGAACAGAGTGTCTGAATTAAGCAGACCACTCTTACCCAGTCCAAAGATCAGGGCTTGATCCATCACCGTTATTTTGCTCACTGCCCCATCCCAGCTCAGAACCTGGCTATATGCAAATTAGTCTGTCCCTGGCCCAGTGCATCATGGGAACAGGGCAGACCAAACTACCAAGCCAATTCTTCACCAGAAAGGAGACAAGCTTCTGGGGACCGGTTTCTGCCATTTCAGGCGTCGTCGGCCCGGCTTGCTTGAATCCTGATGGAGCAGTGAGCAAGGGACTCATGTCTGAGTATACCCTTCCACGCTTATGGTGGACAAAATGATTCAGAAAAGGGGGTGGTGATGAACAGAGTGTCTGAATTAAGCAGACCACTCTTACCCAGTCCAAAGATCAGGGCTTGATCCATCACCGTTATTTTGCTCACTGCCCCATCCCAGCTCAGAACCTGGCTATATGCAAATTAGTCTGTCCCTGGCCCAGTGCATCATGGGAACAGGGCAGACCAAACTACCAAGCCAATTCTTCACCAGAAAGGAGACAAGCTTCCGGGGACCGGTTTCTGCCATTTCAGGCGTCGTCGGCCCGGCTTGCTTGAATCCTGATGGAGCAGTGAGCAAGGGACTCATGTCTGAGTATACCCTTCCACGCTTATGGTGGACAAAATGATTCAGAAAAGGGGGTGGTGATGAACAGAGTGTCTGAATTAAGCAGACCACTCTTACCCAGTCCAAAGATCAGGGCTTGATCCATCACAGTTATTTTGCTCACTGCCCCATCCCAGCTCAGAACCTGGCTATATGCAAATTAGTCTGTCCCTGGCCCAGTGCATCATGGGAACAGGGCAGACCAAACTACCAAGCCAATTCTTCACCAGAAAGGAGACAAGCTTCCGGGGACCGGTTTCTGCCATTTCAGGCGTCGTCGGCCCGGCTTGCTTGAATCCTGATGGAGCAGTGAGCAAGGGACTCATGTCTGAGTATACCCTTCCACGCTTATGGTGGACAAAATGATTCAGAAAAGGGGGTGGTGATGAACAGAGTGTCTGAATTAAGCAGACCACTCTTACCCAGTCCAAAGATCAGGGCTTGATCCATCACCGTTATTTTGCTCACTGCCCCATCCCAGCTCAGAACCTGGCTATATGCAAATTAGTCTGTCCCTGGCCCAGTGCATCATGGGAACAGGGCAGACCAAACTACCAAGCCAATTCTTCACCAGAAAGGAGACAAGCTTCCGGGGACCGGTTTCTGCCATTTCAGGCGTCGTCGGCCCGGCTTGTTTGAATCCTGATGGAGCAGTGAGCAAGGGACTCATGTCTGAGTATACCCTTCCACGCTTATGGTGGACAAAATGATTCAGAAAAGGGGGTGGTGATGAACAGAGTGTCTGAATTAAGCAGACCACTCTTACCCAGTCCAAAGATCAGGGCTTGATCCATCACCGTTATTTTGCTCACTGCCCCTAGTGCCTCTAGCATAGATGTTAAAGATGTCTAGGAGAAGACATCCCCGCGAATCCTTCAACGTGATGTTGAGGATATCAGGTGAGTTTGTGGGGTGCTCCTCCACCCTACAATCTAGGGAGATAGCAACCCAAATGAGGAGACCGCCCGAAGGGCGACCCCTACCTGACAAAGGGGGGACAGCTGGAACAAAGTCGGATGAATATCCCACCTTATGGCAAGGCTCCTTACCCCACTTCTCCTGGAATATACAGATGGAATATCCTTCAACAAGAGCGTTCCAGTCGGGCAACCCCAGCTTCCTATCAATTCCTGCGATGTTCCAGCTGAAAATCCTAAGAACTGGATCCGCCACAACTGGGTCACCACCAGAGTCCAGGGCTCCTCCCCCCTCCAACAGGTCCTGAGTCATTAGGCTACCAACCCCACCTTCCTTCCCGAGAAGCTGATTACTCTCTTGTATCGGAGTGGGGACTATTATACTAGGAGGGAATGTACCATAATCATAACCAATGGTCGGCCCTCTCAGCTCAATGACATCACCTGAGTTACCAACTCCGAGGACTTCCCCAACGATGCCGTCGGTTCAATAACCCGGGGGTCTCCACCCAGGCGATGGCCAGACTGCCTGAGGATGGAATTGTGGATTAGCGGGAAATTCGGAATAGGCAGAGCTATTGCTCCGAACCCTGCCGAATTCTCGGCCAATCGGGGGAGTGACTGATCTTGGGTAAAAAAAAGGTTAGGTCCACTATACCAATTCCCGGGCCCCCGGGATTAGATTTATTTTTGCAAATAGTTTGTGCTACTCTACTATCCCTAAAATTGACCACCACACAGTCTCCTTCCAAATACTTGTGACCTTAGCCCACCCAACCCACCCTTCTGACTCCTATAATTGATCCGTCAAGACCCCTCGGAAGGGGTCTGTTGGACTCTAGCCAATGCAACGTTTTATTTTTTAAGGCTTGAAGAGATTCATTTTGATCAGCCTTCAGGGTGGGTACATTTATAAGGACAGCAACATATGGGTGGCAGTCTGGCGGCAAGTTCACAGGAGGGGATGTTGGGGCGACTTTGAATAATGAGCATTTTGGGACAGCTTTTGTTAGTAGTGTATTTGGGTGGATAAGAGCAGAATTATTATTCGAGGTTTTGTCGGGACAAGCCTGACTAGTAACTTTGCCTTTACCCGTCCCCTTTGGAGTTCCCTTTGATTTAGCAGGACCACTCCCCCCCGGCAACTCAACCCGGCCCGGCTTCGTACCCGGGGCTTTAGGGGGCTTGGGGATATTTGGAAGGACTTGCGCTTTTTGGCCAATGCTCCCAGAGGTAGCCGCAAGCAGCACTACGGGAACATAGGCAGCCAACTGAGGAGTTACCAAAGTAACCGCAGTGGATACAACAGGGAAATCATGCTGGGACTCCGTAGTTTTCCTATTTTCGGTGGGCCCTCCTTGTTCTTCCTCCCTTATCCTAGAGTACAGTTTAATTAGTGCTTTCAATGAGAAAAAGCTGTCTAGGGTTGATTGTGCAAACCTGTCAAGCCTATCACCCAGCCCTGTTACTCTGTCAACAATCGGGGACAACAAAGTTTTGAGCAACTCCTCGATTTGTGCAATAGTAACAGGGACACAGGAAGCTGGTGGCTGATGGCTGGGAAGGGGAGCTGCACCCATTTTTTCTAAGGTGGGACCACTCCCATTGATAAGGGAAGAGGGATTTATCATGCCCAAGCCCTCACCCATTTTGGCCTCACCCATTTTGGTACCTATGCCCTTAGTCCCCTGTTTCCTTGATTTCTTAAACAGTTTCAAGGAACTTCCTTTACGCGGGCTAGCAATCCTTTTCCTTTTCCTTTTAAAAGTTACAGGGATCTTAGGAGCCAACAGCGGGGTGCCCAGTGACTTTGGATTTTCCACTACGGCGAGGGGGCAGTCAGGGCCTACTATGGTAAAAGGGGATACAGTGGGAAACAAGGCCGGATTGCCCCCATCCTCAGAAGAAGGTATGGATGAAGCAGCCAGCCTCTCCAATCTATCGATACTGTCCCTCAGAGATGCAACCCGCGGTTCATCAGGTACAGGCGATGTAACTAAAAGGGGAACAGGGTTACATACAGGTGACACTGCCTGAGCTAAGGGGCCCAAGGATGATCTTTTAGACGGGTGATATTCCTGCGAGAGACGCCGCTCCGTCATTACAATCTCCTTCTCTATGACGGCTGCAACCCGTGTAATGAATTTGTCCATAGTACCGGTTACACTACTAGTTCCCACCTCGCCACCTCCCCTCAAGCTCTTCCCCGAGCGGGTAGACATTGGCACAGACTGTAAAGAAAGAGCGGATACCCTTGTTAGCGTTGATTTGTTTACCGGGGCTGAAGTATCGAATGACGGTGTCAGAGGGATGGCCCAGCCCAGCCTTAGACAGCCCCTGACTGCCACAGACAGCCCGCCCTTTGCCCGGGCTTCGCACGGCGTTGCGCTCGCGTTCCGCTACGCGACGGTCGTGCTGTTAAGTAGAAGGCGTTGCGGGCGGGGGGCGTGGTTTCAAGGGGGCGCGGCCAAGATCTCCGGGGCTTTGCAGGGACTCCTGGACAAGCGAGTCCCTGCCTCGCACCCCCCTTCACGTTGTTCGCCGAATGCTCCTCCTCTCCTCCGTGATCCGGCGCTGGAGCAACACCAAAGCCCCTCGCTACAGCCCTCGAAGCGGCACCCGCAAAGGCTGCGAGAAGTTACGGGAGTAGCGGTATCCCTCTAAGGTGAGGGATAAAGGGCAGTCCAAATCTCCAAACGCCACACAAACCTCACGGGTCCTCGCCAGGTAAACTATCCCACCTGTGACCTGGCGTCACGGGCCTTTAACTCTCAGCCGGGCGGGGGGCGTGATTTCAAGGGGGCACAGCCAAGATCTCTGGGGCTTTGCAGGGACTCCTGGACAAGCGAGTCCCTGCTGCGAACCGCCCTTCACGTTGTTCGCCGAATGCTCCTCCTCTCCTCCGTGATCCGGCGCTGGAGCAACACCAAAGCCCCTCGCTACAGCCCTCGAAGCGGCACCCGCGAAGCGGGTGCTGCGAGAAGTTACGGGAGTAGCGGTATCCCTCTAAGGTGAGGGATAAAGGGCAGTCCAAATCTCCAAATGCCACACAAACCTCACGGGTCCTCGCCAGGTAAACTATCCCACCTGTGACCTGGCGTCACGGGCCTTTAACTCTCAGCCGGGCGGGGGGCGTGGTTTCAAGGGGGCACGGCCAAGATCCCCGGGGCTTTGCAGGGACTCCTGGACAAGCGAGTCCCTGCCTCGCACCGCCCTTCACGTTGTTCGCCGAATGCTCCTTCTCTCCTCCGTGATCCGGCGCTGGAGCAAAACCAAAGCCCCTCGCTACAGCCCTCGAAGCGGCACCCGCGAAGCGGCACCTGCGAAGCGGGTGCTGCAAGAAGTTACGGGAGTAGCGGTATCCCTCTAAGGTGAGGGATAAAGGGCAGTCCAAATCTCCAAACGCCACACAAACCTCACGGGTCCTCGCCAGGTAAACTATCTAACTAACTGGATCTTCATTGAATGGTGAAGTGAAGTAGCAAACTGCACTGTAAAAGAATCCCCAAATTCTCCTCACTTCACAGAGGACTCCCTGAAGAGAGCCGTGTCGACGTGATTAAACTTCCCTCGCTCACGTGCATTGGACGTGACTGCTGGGGACTCCTGTTCACCTTTCACCCAAGTAAGTGAGACGGTGTTACACTTCGGCTCCATGATTTCTCTGATACTCCTTATTGTAGCAATTTTCTAACACATGTCTATAGAACTTTGTCCAAGCAATACTCCTTACTCATTGCAGACTCTTAACTTCGAATACGCGCAAGTGCGCGTCACCGTGGCCATATACGTATCCCGCAACCGTGGATCTAGGTATGTCAGGGTAGCCTGTGAACGTTTTATTAATTTTTCAGCTTATATTCTCTTACAATCTTTTATAATTTTCACAGATACCACTACTGACTTGGCATTGCCATTTGCACCGTATCGCAGATGTGCTGGGTTGGAATTATCACCGGCATTTCGGTGAGTCTTGCCCAGGGGTACACTTTTGCATGACTATCGCTCTGCTTATCAGTTTAGACCTTACATGTCTGTTGCTATCTTTACTAGGAGTTTTATGCCCCCCCTTCCTTTGCATCTCTTTCAAGTTACACCACCCTGTACACTCCTTCACAGGTAGTGATTCGTGACTTATTTCCATTTAATTTTCCCTCATTTAACATTGTGGTATTATATGGGAACCTCCATCTGTTCAGCTCATGTATCCTCTTAAACCTCTTGTACTATCAACACAGATATCCCTACAGATTTGGCATACCATACGTTTCCTTTCGTTACTGATGTGCTGGGTTGGAAATATCACCGGCATTTCGGTAAGTCTCGCCTGGGCACATCCTTGCATCAACATGTTTTTGCTCATTATTATTGACCGAACACGTGGTTGTGGGTCTCCTCATTGAGTTCTTATGCCCCTCTTCATACTCTTATCTCTTTCAGATTACACTACGTGGCTTACACTAGCCCAGGTAACAATTTGGGCTTCAGTCCGTGTGATTGTTATTCCTGGTATTTCAGCACCCAATTGATGCTTTTTACCCTTTTTTCTTTCCCTGTTGTCGCTCACTCATGATCCTCATTCCACGTTTGTTCTTTTATATTTTCCATCATGCCCCATATGTCTAGTCAGCTCCACACTTTTGTACTGAGATCATCCTCACACCTGAGTCATCTGTTCTTAATATGCCCTTCGGTTCCTTTTCGGATAATAGCACTTAAATGTTCTAACCAATAATTATGTACATATCACTATGAGTCACTTTACATGATACCACTAAACTGTTTCTCAAGAGAGTATTTATTAATTGAACACGGATGCGCACGTCGTACTCTGTCACGTTTATAATGTGGTTTTTTTTCTAGGGTTTCCACTATTAATGGGTGATATTCACAATTGTCACCTTAAGGCACTATCTACATCATGAGGCAGTCAGTCTCTTTTATGTTATGTTTACGACACTTTTGTATCTTTTCAAGCCCTGAAGAGTCAGGGATCTATTCTACTCTGACGATGATTGTCAACTTAAAGAAATTAAAAGTAACTGGAGACAACTCCTCTGCGCACTTCCTTATGGACTCTTATTATGGACTTACGTTTAGTGAATTGTTCTAATTACTCTCTGTGAGTGCCCAGGACTGTAAGAATTGTCCCATCCCCAAGCTGAATGTATCCTTCGCATCCTGATAGGTAATATACCTATTCCCTGGATATAGGTCCAACATCATCAGACAACCCCCTCCCCCCTTCCTTTTCCCAGTTGATTGACATTGTTTGTTCTATTTGAGCAAATTGTGGTATAACCCAGATATCTGCTTCTGGTGCATAAGCCATCCCTTTAAGAATTCTTGTAGTCGTTCTATCCCATATTTGAGCTTTTAGTCCTGTTAAAGGAGGATATAATTCCAGATACGGCTTATTTGTCCAGAGAAGCGCTCTCAGCTGTCTCTCACCATAGGCACCCTCTAGGACGGAGTGCTCCCACAAGGGATCCGTATCTAGCCATGAGATTGCATGTTGCAATTGGGCCGCCAAATAGTATAGCTATAAGTCTGGAATTTCTAGACCTCCCTTACCCCACTTTCGTTTCATCACCTCCAAGCTTACCCTACATCTCTTTCCATTCCACAGCAGCTGGGTGAGAAGGACATATAACTCTTTGAAGACTCGCTGTGGAATTTCATGGAACAAACCTTGCATTGTGTACGGAGTATCACCATCTTGATTAAGGCGATTATTCCCATCCGGAATAATTTGAGGGTATTCTAGAACTTTATACTCCCTTGCAAACCTTTTAAAATCCTACCCATATTATAGTTATAAAAGGTGTCTTTAGCCCTGGCAACACGTATCCCGAGGTAACGCACCAAGTCTAATTCCCAGGTAAGATCCATCCCAGGGAATTCGGACATCTCTCCCCCCTCTATCTTCTTCATCGGATATAATTGCGAATTTTGCTTGTAATGTGTAAACCGGAAGCCCTTGCAAACCTATCCAATGTGTGGAGCAATATGGGGATCGAATGGGACGGGTGTCGCAAATAGATCAAAGCGTCATCCGCATACAACGAAACTAAATGTTCGGTTTGGCCAATCATAATACTTTGACCCTGCAGCTCCATCCTAAGGTGACATGCGAGTGGCTTCATTGTGAGGGCAAATAACAAAGGGGACCGTGGACATCCCTGTTGTGTACCCCTTTGTAACATCATCGCATCCGATACAAATTGTCCCGTCCGGACTCTCGCCATGGGTCTAGCATAAAGTAATTTGACCCATTTTACAAACCCAGCCCCTAGTCTCAATTTCAATAGAACCTGCCAGAGATGGTCCCGTTGGACCAAGTTGAACGCTTGTTCGATATCCAGAAATGCAAGTGTGCTTTCCTCTGCTTCTACTCCAAGAGTCTGCATTATATGAGCGAGTCGGCGAATGTTCTGCAGCGTATTCCTTTCAGGTATCAACCCTGACAGATCCACATGTATCAGCCTTCGCAGATAGGGAAGCAGCCTTCTCGCCAACACCTGGCTAATGATTTTAAGATCTACATTTATCATGGAGATGGGTCTATAAGAGTTCAGGGTCGACTGGTCCTTCCTGGGTTTGGGGATCATCACAATTAATTTTTCATGCATTGAAACTGGCAATTCTACCCTCTCCTCCGCCTCTGCAATTACCTCTAACAACCTGGGAGTGACCTGCTCAATATAATTTTTATAAAATTCGGCTGTCAGGCCATCCATACCCAGAGATTTAGCCGTTCTCAGCTGGGATATTGCCGCTTTTATTTCCTCCCCATCAATAGGGCTCCCTAGTGTTTCCTGATTCTCAGTATCCAGGCTGGGTGTCTCTTTATCCATTAGATAAGTTTGAATGGTCTAGGTATGTGTGGGGTTGGGGGACTCCGAGTATATAGTATTTAGGTGGGTTGCAAATGCCTTATTAATCTCATGTTGTGTATAGACCATTCGTTGTTGGTCATATCTAATTGACAGGATCGCTTTGACCCCTTCTCTATACCATCTTCTCCTGCTCTTATTTCTATTATAGTTGCCTAAGGCATCCCATAGTTCCCCTATCTTTTGTCGCTGTGCTGTCCATTTAGTAAGTCCCTCCGTGTCTATGGGGAGTTCTGTTTCTAGAATGGCCAACTGTTGCTCCTAGCGCTTCATATCTTGCTCAAGCACTGTTTTAACTCCAGTCTCAGTAGACATACATGCCCCCCTTAACACTACTGTCATAGCATCCCATTCCACTGCTTTGGTACTGGCGGTATCAGTCAGTGCTTCGGTATTTAACCTCCAAAACGGAATCTTAGGTTTCGGCCTGCCTATAGTATATGTTATCAATAGTGGGAAGTGATCCGATAAATATCTAGCCAGATATTGCGCCTCTTCAATTCTATTCGCTGCCCCTTTCTGTATAAAAAAATAGTCTAATCTGCTATGTGTATTAGTAGCGGGCGTGTATTATGAGTACGCTATTTGGTGAGGGTTGCGATGTTGCCAGATATCCAAGTTGTAATTCATTAACATCTATCGCAAAGCTTCTCTAGTTTTCGGTTTGGCCCCTGGCCTTGGGGGGCATCTGTCCAGAGTCCCGTCCAAGGCACAGTTATTATCCCCTGCAACAATCAATTCTACATCCGGTGCAAGATCTATCTGCTGCATAACTGACCCCAGGAACCCACCGTCATCACTATTCGGGTCATATATGTTAATCAGGTACACCTTCCGCTCATCGAGACTTCCCTCCACTATCTTGTATCGCCCAATGGATCTGGGTTGGACTTTTCCGCTTTGAATAGGGCTCTGGGTGCCACCCATATTAAAGCTCCTCTTGCATATCCGGAATCGGAGTTTGCAAAAAATTGACCCTTCCATCTTCGTTGAACATATTTAAGGCAATCTCCCAGGAGGTGCATTTCTTGGAAGAAGGCTATATCCACTTTGTATTGTTTTAAATATGTAGCCACCTGAATTCTTTTGACCATATTATTTAGCCCTCTAACATTCCATGTTATGAACTTATAGTATTGTCTATCTCCTTTCATAACTGTATTACATTGTAGTATCTCTGTATCTCGTTCGTAGGAAATCAACAAAGCGCGGGCAATCACCTTGTGTACACCTATAAATTGTGTGGGATATCTTCTCTGCTCTTTTCCAGTAGCGAACCGTTTACCAAAATTATATGATCTCCATTGACCCCTACCCCTTCCCCAAGGCAGTAGCAACAGATCCCCCCCATCACAACCTTCGTCTAAGGCGTTGGGACACTGCCCCATATTTATTTCCTCCCCCACCCTACATCCCTACCCCCAACATTACAATCAACACTTTCACGAAAGGAATTCCAAAGAAAGCCTAAATCCTGAATTATGGCCAATTTGCCTGGCACCATGCTGCCTGTCCAACCCTAGGCCTAGCAAGGCAGCTACAGTGCACCACAGTTGCGGCATCCTAAACTGTATTGTGGTGGAACTATGTCCCAACCCCGGGATCTCAGTCTTTAACTCATAGTCCTTCAGGAATATCCTCCTGACTTTTAACCATTATCTCAGACCACAATCCCATACATCTAGGTCCTGTACTCACAGTTTCTAGGAGCTCCTCTCTCACGCTCTAGGCTGGCTCTGGCAAAACCCCACACCCCAAGGGCCTCCCCATGAAACTTCTTCAGCCCCCGGGGGCATTTCTTCACTCAGGGCCCCCAATCAGGGTCTGGATGACCTCCGAGGCTTCCTGCAGTTTACCCACGAGGGGCCTGGCCACCATTTGGAAGCAGGTAGGCGCCGTGTCACTGGGATTTCAAATTGCAAATTCTCCAGGTGGGCTCTGGCACTGTCACACGTACCTCAGGCCTCCTCGCGAAGCTACTTTGCCGTATGGTGGCTCCCTTGCCCACAGGGCCCCCGTTTCGGGTTTCAATGGCTTCTGGGGACTTGTCTATATTAGGCCTGAGGGGCAGGCGCCGCCATTTTGAGGTCAGGTGGGCCGTCTCTCCCCCGGAGTCTCACTTTCTGTTTCTTCACCGGTGTAGTCTGGCCACCTCCTGCTTCTCGGTGCTGCTATGCAGGGGGTCTTCTGACACTGTTTTCCCCCGGGTTGATGCCCGTTCCACCAAAATTTGTGAAGGATTATGTCGGATGGGGCAGGAGCTCCGCCACAACGCGTCTACCTTGCCATGCTTTTAGGCCACCCCCCATGTACATACATATTTGTGGCCAGTTCAGGTTTTCCTTCACACAGGAAGATACAGTTCTTTTAGTAATCTGGGCAAGGAATGATATTCTGAGATCTAATTAAATCGTAAAGTACAAATGAATTTACCGTTGCTAAATCTGAACATTGAGTAGTACTTGCTCGATAAGGAAAATTAAATAATACAGAATGGTCTGAATCATTGGATGGGTACACGGTAGATTTGCATTTAGTTTCCTTTTTATGCAGTTCTGCTGAAAAATGTGAAGTAGAACATCAAATAATATACTTTACTGTTCTTCAACAGGTTAATTGATTGCTTAAGAGACTTTGGACCATCAGATTGGCAGCTGGCTAGCTTAGTTTGTAAAACATTGTGGAATTACTGTGAAAATATGACAAACACTGCATTGTGGTTTGGAGCAGAAGAGGCTGACACACTTATTGAGCTCCTGTCATCATTTTTAGGTAAGAATTATGTGGTGGCTGTGACTCGTTACAAACAACTTGGCTTTTCATAATTTGCTTATTCATTGTATTGTTGAGAGGTGTCTGTAACAGTATTTCCTATGTGCATTGTCACTCTTAAAAAAAAAAAGTTACTTTGTTTTTATGCCTCTAGTAAGTATACAGTCGCATGACATTGCACACTGAGTTGGGATCCCACTTAGGGAAGGAGGGGGTCCATGGTTTCAGTCCTCCACAGTTTCAGTTCCGGAGTCCACTTTGCGGCAGGGGAGGAAGCCATGACCACTGCATTGTGAGTGGGGTCAGGTCAATGGTAAGTCCAGCTGTGTTTGCTGAGGAATATCTCTGGGAAACCCTAGTCTCCCACATCAGGCTAAAGTTTGCTTTTCAGCTTCCCCATATTTGGGACATCAATTCTCTGTGAAAACTACTTTTTCAGCTGTCAAACTGTGGGTCATGCCTGTTATCCACATGTCATTACTGGGGGGCGTGGCTTCGTCCCTATATCTCGCTAGGACCCTTTTAGAATAAACCCTAGTGTACAGAAAAGTAAGTGCTTCCTCTGCAGGTCAACATCTTTGCTGCATTGTCACTATTTATATGTTTAGAATATTTTGTGCAAGCAGACCTATTAGTATCAGAAAACACACTTATTAGTACTAGAAAGCTCTTAAAATACCTCATCCTTAAATCTTGTAACTGGGGTGTGTCATTCCATGTCAGTTCATTTTTAAGTACCAGTGGGGTGCAAAAAAAGATCACTGGCTCAATGGTTTCTGTCACTGCAAAAGAGGCCTTATTTATTTTTAACACTCCTTTTCATGAATCATCCATTTAACATGTACAGAACTGTGTACATGGCCTACACATGCATCTAGTAGCACCACTAGGGTTATTTGCTACACACTGGTGCCTTTCAGGTTTTCTCTCACTCTAGGTATACATCGCTCAGACTCCCTGGGACGTATACGAAGTCCTACAACTCCCTGGGATGTATACAAATCCTAAGAAGTCCAAAGTAATCCCAATTCGACTAGAACCATGAGTTACTGGCCAAGATGGTATTGCAAGACACACTGTAACTCCACCTGCTGAAGTAAAGTGTAAATCAAGACCTGGTTACTGAATCTCCCGGTAATTCCTAATTTCTAAGGAGGGCCTCAGTGTACTTGTAATCTTGGGTAACTCCACCTCATGCGATGACCTATGCCCCCTGTATTGGTAACCTCTGAGGCGGATATACCAGGGCAGATAACGGGGACCTTGTAACAAGGACATAGATGTGTACAATTCAGCTCAGTTAGTCTTTGTTAGTCTGAGGCAAGCTGTATTATTAGATGGCGGAATTAGGCTCTTGTTTACAGTTCACCCTACTGAGACATTAGGATTTAGCAAGAAATCAACATGGTTTTCTTGCTGACATTATAACATGCTGTTGAGTGGATTGAGATTCATGACCTTAACAATACCTTTAGGTAAAATCTTAAAACTCCTGCTCTGATTAAAGCAATATTCACATGGAGTAGCTAGTCCCCTTTATAAAAATGCCTTAAAGTTTGTTTACCTTATATGCAGAATTTGAGTGTAAGCCCACCATAACTGGGGATCTATCAAGAGGAGCTGATTGCAGATTTTTTTTTATTACTATAGCTGTTATGTTACCGTGTACTAGGAGCAATTGTCTTGAAGGTTTACAAGTACATGATTCTTTGTATACAAGGTCTTCTTGTGTGATAGGTAACATGTTCATTTTATTTCAGCTAAACTTATAGGATTTTCTAAAGTGCAGCTAATACCCTCATGATATTTCCTCGTGCTTCAAGCCAATTTACCCAACGGACATAATTCTAATCTTAGCGGTAGTAACCTAATCGAATTGAAACAACCAGGTTGTCCATATATTTGGGACCTATGTTGATTCTCACTGCCATTAAATTCAAGGGTATTTTATTCCAAGCCTTAATAGCCAGAAACGAAAGGGTGTGCCCGCCATGACTAGCTTTTCTGATTGAACTGAAATTAGATGGAAATCTTCATGTACGGAGATCTGTCCCTGACTCCGTACTTGAAGATTACCATAATTGAAGATTTCTGTACTTAAAAGCAATCACATAAATATTTCTGTAATTTTCACTTTTGGGTTCAATGGGTATTGTCTTGACTGGATTCTAGTTTATACCAAACACTGCCAGACTATTTATCATCCATAATCTAGAGAGGGCCTCATGCATTTAAAGAAGAGAGACCAAATCCTCCCAAGTTTCATTACACTAATACAATTTCTGTACTTAAAGACAAATTCATGCAATTCAGACAAATCATCTAAAGTAGGTATAAGAGATTCCATAGTTTGATAGACAAACATAGTAATTTCAGAGTTTGGAGACAATGTAGAGGTTTTAGCAGTTTGATAACCTAGTGGAGAAGTGTGGCTCACTGGTTAGAAGCGGCAGACCCTGAAGCAGAGGTCAGGCCCGGGACCAGGGTTCAATTCCCAACGCGGCAGGGTCTTGGGCTCAATGTCCGCGGACTCGATAATTCTCGCCTCGGTGCCTACTCTAATCATGGGTCCCACTCTGCAACTCTGGGCAATAGCTTGCTTAATCTCCACAATGGCCCCAACAGCGCTGGGATGCCTGGTTTCACCTTGGGGGTGCCCTGGAGGGGGCATCTCACAGGGAAAGCCAGGATGGGTTCCACAGCGGTATACAGCACCAGGATGCCCCGAGATGGGGCGGCAGTGCGCTTTACAAGCTTTTTCCTTAGGATCTCATATTGAAACGATTAATGTGCCGGACACTTAATAACGAAAAGACTGCATCTAGTAATCCTTTCACACAAGTGCCGTTCTTATTTGGGGTCTTTCCAGAGGTAAAGATAACCTGTTACACCCAGGGGAGCCCCGAATTATGCTCCACTCCAAAGAATACTTTAGGGCATCGAATGTGGCAATGATGTTTTGAGCTGCAAGAATATAGGCATGTATCAAAGCAATCAATTTGCCAACTTGAGCAGAGTATATTTGATATAAACATCTCTCCTCTTCTTAATACAGAGTGCGTATACCTCATCGGCAATTAGTGAGCCACAGTGTTTTTCTTAGGCAATAACCAAGGTAATAAACAAGATCACAATTGTGTATTGGAGCATTTGTGAGTGCAAGACTGAACTTCGTCAGAGGGGCAGGTACAGTAAGAGAGTCACATGGTTCCATATACTGGGTGCAGGGAGGCAGAGAGGCAGGGTTCTGGATTGGACATCGGTGAAGTGGCCTATGAGAAGCAGACAGCAAAACAATGTAATAATCTTTCAGTATTGCCTCGGACAGCTGTTGGGTTCTGGTAATGCGTAACAGGACCAAAAGAGCTTGGGGCAGGCCAGTTGTAAGGGTGTTGCCAAGAACAAGATTTTCAAAATAGTCTATGCAGTCACCGCAGCCTGCAAACATGACATAAGTCCTTTTGTGACTGCATCAAGGACAGAAGTATCATAAGCAATGGGCTTCTTTCGTTCTCTCTGATCTTGCCCCTATACTGCCGAAGCAAGCCCCTTTTTTCATCATAACACAAAGTAAAAGGTTTGCTATAGTCAGGCAGTCTTAGAGCAGGGGCAGAGGATAAAAGTTAGTTTAAAGTCACAAAGGCTTTTTCTGTCTCTCCGAACAAATGCAGCAGTTATGGGGTGCTTTTCTTCGCCAAATCTTAGAGAAGTGTAACAATGATCTCAAATCCCCAATTCCACTGTCTGACATAACCTACCTTCCCCAATAACGTGTCCTGAGAGATGGTAACTGGTCTAGGACACTTATGAATACCTTCAATGCAGTCTGCGCACAGGTGTCTTACTCTGCTGTAATATCTTGACCTAGATAGCAAACATTCCAAAAACAGAATTGCATTTTCTCTTTAGAAGCTGTGTGACCTTATTTGCTAATTTGCTGAAGAGATAGGAGTTCACCTTGCACTAGTCTGTGGAGTAAGGTGCAACTAAGAAATCATCTATATATTGGACTAATGGGATCCTCCTGGAAACACAAGGGTGCCTATATCTTCCTTGAATGCTTGAGAAAAGATGGCCACTCAGTTAAGCAGTGCTGCATGAGCTGGCCCCATAAAAATGTGAATGTGAAGAAGTACTGGCTGTCTGGGTGTATAAGGATAGAGAAGAAGACAGAGCAAAATCCCACCACCGTAAGCCAATTGGTGTTGGCTGGAAGAAAATTAATTATTGTAGCAGATAAACTTTGACCGCCCAAGGTATAGCTTTATTTGTGGTTAAGACCGACGATCCAGTAGCAACATATGAAGGTTCAACAAAGGAACTGGAATTGTGGTGAAACTTGACATTTCTGTGTATACTTTGACCATAGAAGATCTAGACTCAAACTTTCACCTAGTCATGTTATATCCATAGCATAACAATCAATATCTAGCTTAACAGTTACATCTGTTAGTTCTGCTACAAATTTCACATTACTCCAAGGTGGTCTATGTAGCAATAAAATATGCCGTTTGAATAGCTGTCAAGCAACGCTGAATCAAAGTAAGTTCAGCCATGAACAAGTTATCACAATCTTTCGGTTTTACATTGCATTGGCAACCACTGCTAGCCCATTCCCCTTCCATTTTTTCTATTCTTCATAAGAAAGGTATTACTTTCTGGGATGAGGTTAGGTGCAAATGGGGAACGATCTCATTTCTGCCATGCCTCAGTGAGGTAAACAATATCGTGCAACCAATAATCTGAACCCTAATTTCTGTCCTTTTCTTATCTGGTCAGAATGTATTAATTAAACTACCATTCGCAGATTGTAGTCTATTTTATTTACTGATTCCAGTCCAGCATAGCTTCCGGCATTGGTCCCCTCTGGGACCTGGACAGCTTGCTTTACATGTTTCACCAACATTCCTGCAGTGCTTCTCAGCAGCATGCATGTGCAGAATGCATATTTAAATAGTTTTTTGACTGAATAACCTGAGTGATTGGAGAGTCTATGCGATTTTAATTCAACACTGGTACTAGTAAAATGGCTGCTGCATACTGTGCGGGGATGCCTGCCTCTCCCTGACTCAAGTAAGAATTTATAAGAAATTGAGTTATTATTTGGGGTGGGTGACTACCCACCTCAAAGAATATTCATGACCCTTTTGAGGGTAAACTCTCAAAGTCACCAAATTAACTTATGGGCAATGTGTGAAGTATTTATGCAGTTCCAAAACAGTAATAAAGCCAAAATGCCAAACAATAAAAATCCCAAACTGAATTAGAAAAACCGAGTAGACCTAAATAAAGAAAATGGCACCAAAATGATAGACATCCAATAAGGGGAACTAGCAATATGAAATGTTACATTTTTAACTAAAAATAGCAATGGAAAGCTCAAAACGTCAATGATAGTCATTGGCTGTGGCAGACCAGGACCTAGACGCAATTTGAGACGGACTACGATGAAGCACAGGTCAAATACACCAATCAGGTTCATCCCGGTCAAAGATTATACCTTATGATGTATTCTTTGAAGTCCTAATCTTCCACCAGAGTACACTTTTAAAGCCCCCAGAACCTCAGGGGAGGCACTTACAGACTCACAGGGTATCAGAAAGAGGCCAACAATAGCGTCCAGTCCACGTGCAGATGCTTCTGGTCAACTGGGTACTTCCAGGAAAAGGCCTTTTTTCAGCGTGTTGCAGCTCCAACCAGGAGGTCATCCACCTGACCCATGGAGTCCATTTCTTTGTCTTGAATGCAAGAGGGAGTATGCCCAGTCCTGCAGGGCTTCTCTCAGGTCACACACAGCCTGTCTACTTCTCATTTGATCTTCCACAGGTCCAGAAAGTGTTCTTAAGTGGGTGCCTGCTGGTGCCACATTTATACCTGGATGGGTATGGTGTCTCCTGGGCACGCCCTAAAAAATGAAGTAAAAGTTCCTGGTCCAACCTTACTCTCTTTTTCAGTAGTTCCTGTTTGCCTTGTTACAAACAGGCCCAAAATGCCATGTGTCAGGGAATATTCAAGATGGCAAACGTTTTGCCCAAACTAAACTTGAGCTCTTAGGGCTGGGGGTGTGGGGAAGGTATGGTATGGTAATCCTAGTGCCCTCCCATCTAACATTGAAATCCAATTTGTAGCAGGTATTGTAACCACAGCAAACCCAGAGACAGAATTCTGGTAGAACAAATGCAGAATCCTTATGCAGACAGAGTAGTCTTGTCTTGGCATCCTATTCTCTCCATTTCAAGTGCACCCAAAGGTGTGTAGGTGAATCCAGCAGACCTGTCAAGCAGAATTTAGCACCGCAGTGTCCAAAAGGATGCCCACACCTTGCATATTCTTTTAACTTCAAAGGAGTCATCGCTGCCCATTCAAGTCCGACTTCACCATTGAATTGTATTTTAATGACTAATAAAAACAGTTGTGCATATATTTTTCTACCTTATCCTATTTCCAAGATACTGTATTAGTCTTTAAGATAGATTCCCAGTGTTTTGGGGGCTAGCCACTGTAAGGACATTTTAACATTACATTTCTACATGCCCTACTTTTAAATGCCATGCACCCTGCCTTGTGGGCTACATGCCTACATATGGATGACTTATTGATTTTCAAAAGGGAGAATTTGACCTTTCAAAAAGAGGTTTATTTTGGCAGGTCATGGTACATCTTTATCACTGTTACAGTCAGGCTACAGTGGTAGGTCTGAACCTGTGTTTGCACTGCCACTGTAGTGGAGGGAACAGTAGCTGCTGCAGTACACTAGTAGTTTCAGGCCCTGGGTACATTCGGTACCATATACCAAGGACTTATAGGCAAGTTAAATATACCAATTGGGAGTATGTCAATTCGACAATGTTAAAAGGGGTAGCACAATATTTTACTATTGGTTTCAGTGGTAACGTGCACAGAGTTTTAAAGCCAGCAAAAATAAACAATCCAGCAAATGATGATAAATCAGGGTGACCGCACAGCAAAGTCAGATTTCCTACATATACAAACATTTTTTTTTTTAGTCCTCATTTATCCAAATTATGCTTTAATTTCCAAGAGAAAGTTTATAGACCGAACCCTTAGGCAGATATTGTTTATCCCCGGTCACTCCACAAGGGAGAGAAAGATAAGGTTTTATCTCCGGGTCAACTCTTGGCCTCTTGGTTTAGGTGAACACCAAATCTTAGAATTTTTCTTTGGACCGGTGATTTTTATGGTGGTCCAACCACCGAAGCAGCCTCCTTAGCATATCGATAATCATTGGATCATATAACAGAAAAACTGAAGACAAGATATACAGAGAAAATAGTGAATAATAAGTGAATAAATAAAATAGAAGGAACTCTTTAATGTAAAACCAAAAAAGAGTGAGAAGAACCCAAAGTTCAGTTTTAAGTGTGTAGTGCTTACTAATGTATATAAGAAGTGGAATTTTTCTCAACCCAGTCATCCCAGATTTCCCAGTATTTTGTTTTCTTGACCTGTTTACCTGAACGATCTAGCAAGGATACCCTTTAAATAGAATAAATCCATTCCTCCTCCGTTGGGGAACAGGAAAGAATCCATTTAATACACAATTCCCGTCGTGCAAGGAGAACCAGTGCAAAGAAAAGAGCTTTACGATTTTTTGTTAAGGTTTGGTTATCCGAATTCTCCAGCAACACCCCAAAGATTATAGAAGGAATACTAAGCTTTATCTCCTGACCCATAATATCTGATATGGTCTTAACCACTTTCTTCCAGAAAGCCTGGATTGAGTAACACAGCCAAAACATATGGATCTTGTTAGCGCTATCTTCTCCACACTTCGGGCATTACTTGATCTCACGACTTCCCATTTTTTATATTTTCTGTGGATTCCAGTATGCTTTGTGTACTGTGAATAGTTGGTTCTTTTTTAGGGTGCAGATTTAACACATGACCATAAGAGAGACATTGGTACTTGCCCCAATTTTTCAAGATCGACATCCGGCAGGTCCCTCTTCCAAATCTCTGTGTAGGCAGCATTCCTAACTTCTCCACTTTGAATTAACAGCCAATACCACTCTGCGATTTCTTTTTGAGTTGTAGGTCATGAAGATATCTTTGACACCATGGCCGCCTCCCCTTCTAACTCTTTTCCTAAGGATTTTACCCAACTTGACTGTTAGAGATACTTAAATTTCGAAACCGAATGCTCACAAATCAGGGAAAAGTGCTGCCATGAAATTAGTTCAGTGTCCACCATGAGTTTTCCCCAGGAGTGGGTACCGCAAGATCTAATTGGGATGGCAAGGGCATCCTCCAAACAAGCCGGAGTGCCTGGAAAGTCCCAGATTGGTGCTGCGTCACTATAATATGGGATTTTTAAGTCTTCTCACCTGAACCCAGAGTTTGACTGCTGCCCCCAAGATCTTCAGTCTCACGTTCTTGAAAAATCTTGGGTGTCCAAATTTTAAGAGAAAAAAACCTGCCTGATGAGAGAAGCTGATCGTAAGGGCCTTAAAAAGTGGAGAAAAGATTGAGCTTTCCATCAATAGTTGCCGGAATTTTTTTAACTGAAAAGTGCAATAATACAGATATAAGTCTGGGGTAGCAATTCCTCCATGGGCTTCCTTTCTTCTAAATTTTTTAGGGCTACTCTTGTGCTTTTATTACCCCAGATAAAACTAGAGAAAGACCCCTGTACTTTCTTAAACCACACCTTTGGGAATTCTAACAGAATTGTATTGAACAAAAAAGTAAATTTAGGCAGAATTGAAATTTTTAGGAGATTATATTTACCCAAAAAAAAGAGTGGAAGGGCACTCCATGGTTGCAACTTTGATTTGACCATCTTAGTTACTTTTTCAAAATTAACTTGGACTATTTTATCAATGTCATGAACTATTTGAACCCCTAAATATCTAATTTTTCTTTTGGTGAGGTCACTCCTTTATTATGTATTCCATTTCATCAGTTTTGTCTTTTGTTGATTAATCATGTATACGGAAACCTTTCCGAAGCTCTCCAATTGATCCCATATTGCCGGCAATGATTGCTCTAAATTCCCTGTTAGTATCATAAGGTCATCGGCATATAATCTGTTTTTCTTTTGCCATCCGTTACCCCTAAAAGGGATGATATTCTGACAGGCTCTTAGTTTACATGCCAGCAGCTCAATATATATATTGAAAAGAAGGGGGACAGTGGGCAGCCCTGCTTGGTGCCCCTGCTGATTTTTATTGACCTAGTAAGATTACCGTTAACAAGGACTTTAGCAGATGGAGTTTTATAAATAGCTTTAACTTTTGTTAAAGATGTTTCCCCTAGGTTGAGACGCTGAATCATTTGGAATAGGAATGGCCAACTGACACTGTCAAATGCTTTAGCAGCATCAAAAGTCATTACTGCTAAAGGAATTTTATATGTTTGAGTCATGTCTATTGCTCCAATTAGATCATATGTTAATTCAAAGAGCTGCCTCCCTTTCATGAAACCTTTCTGATCTGAGTTTATTAGTGATCCTATAACCTTGTCCAGTCTTTTAGTTATTATCTGAGTGTATAGTTTATGATCACTATTTAAGAGAGAGATGGGCCTGTAGGATTCACAGGATCTCGTGTACTTGTTAGGTTTAAGTAAAATAGTTACAGTTGCATCATCCCATGACAGCCGGAGATCCTGACCTTCTGTGAAAAGCGAATTAAATAACTTAGTAAGAAAGGGGCAAGCTCTACTTTTAAGATGACATTGATCTCATTAGGGATTGAATCGGGGCCGGCGGCCTTGCCTTTCTTTAGAGTCCCGATAATTTGAATAACCCCCTCCGAAGTTATGGGCGGTTTAGATAAATGTTCTCATCATTTTGGAGAGATGATAAATCCAAATCTTAAAGATAGTCTTCTATATCTGATTTGTTTAATGTCAACTCTTCTGTATATAAATTTTGAAAGAATTGGACAAAGGCATCTTCAATCCCAGAGTCCTCCGAAATAATACTACCAGTATTCAGGCATCTGAGATCCCTTATCCAATTCCTGGACTGGTCAGCTTTTGCTTTCCAAGCGAGAAGCTTGCCACACCCCTCCCCATTCTCATGATGTGACAACCTACTGGCTTCCCACTTTTTTTTAGATAGCTTCTAAGTAATCTGCAAGCTTATTCTTTTCTGCTGTTAAGCTCCATAGAATGTTTAAATTACCAGGCGTTTTTTCTAGCTCCTCTTGGTAGGTATGCATTTCAGTTTCTAAGGTCTTTATCTCACCCCTCGTGTTCTTAGTTTGGACAATAGAGAAAGTCCAGTTACCTCTTAGAAACGCCTTAAATGAATCCCATACCGTGTTGAGCTCAGCTGAATTAAGGTTAAATTAAAAAAACTCCTTGGTTGCTATTTCCAATTTTTCAATAACTGTATTTTCCAACAGTGGTGATCTGTGAGGTGGCTGTCTCTTAACAGTAGCAATTTCCAGGAGCACCGCTGAGTGGTCGTACAAGTGTTCCGGAGCATGACTGACTTTTATGGTGTTTTTTTCGGTAACCGCGTCAACCAAAAAAAATCTATCCTAGAACGATGTCCACACTTCTTATTATGAAACGTAAAATTCCCCCCCCCCCCGCTGTTCCTATCTTGGGGCCCATCTTTCTCCAAATATCTGAGAGTCCTACATCTCACATTAGCTGTTTCATGGCTGCTCTCATATTTTTTTGCCATTGCCATTGCTCTGTTTGAGGTTAAGTCCTGAATAGGGTCCAAACCTAAATTAAAGTCAATGGCAATTATAATAGGGTCATTCATGTTGATTAGTTGCAGAAGTAGGGTATATAGTGGGGCCGGGTCATCTAAGTTTGGACCGTAATATCCTACAAAGTTCAGCCACAAGCCATTAATTTTGACTCTGGAGATTGCCTACCTTCCTAAATGATCAACTATGCAATCCCCCAATATTGATTGGACAGTTCTTTTAAATAAAAGAGCAACCCCTTTTATTGTACAGGTTTGAGTAGTACAGACACAGTGTTCTATCCATTTTTGGCTTTTTAGGATTAACTCCCTTTCCTCCTTAAGCAGATGTGATTCTTGAATAAAAATCTCATCTCTGTCCATGAGATTTAGGTATTCTAGGATTTTTTTTCTTCTGGATGGGACCCTAAGACCATTTATGTTCCATGACATAATTTTCAAACTATTTTTTTGTTCTTTCCTACCTACATCTGTCATTGGAATATTAGATGAGTAGGGGAAACGGATCTGCGTATGTTACCTATGGTTAATAAGACTATTAAGGTAAAACTCTTATCCAGAGCGGTCTGGGGTAATTGAATAATGTTTATAAATTAGAGATTTTTTTTTTTTTAAATCCCACATGCTCCCCTACCTTGTGTAAAAGCGTACATTTTGAATTTTATTTACATTTGTGGCCACCCCTTCCCTTTCATCCCATCCCTCCACCCTGGGAAATCCTCCCTCGGAACTAGAGGTATACCTGGACTACCTCTGCTTTCGGGCTGTCTCCAACTAGGCAGAATTTTTAACTATTAAACAATTCTCATTTGGATGTGCCTTTGATTTGGGTGATAAGGGAATTAGCATCAGCGGGGTCTCTGAAATTAAACATTTTATTATTCCACATTACCCTTTAAGTAGCTGGAAATAGTAGACCTTTTAGTTCTTGAATACATTTCCCTAATTCCCACTGTTTATCTTGTGCTGTGCGAGAAATATCTGATCTAACATGGAGCGACCAGTCCCCTCTTTTATAGACTCCTACTTTCAAGCCCTCAGCCAAAATGTTTTCCTCTATTTGATAGGTCTTAAAGTTGACTAAGATTCTTCTCTGTTTTTTTTCCTGGTCCCTTAGAATATGGGTCCCGGTGTACTCTCTGTATATCATCCTCGAGGGTCAATCTTTCAATATCAGGATGCAATACTTTAAGCAGATTAATAACAAAAGACCGTATGTCTGTTCCTTCAACTTCCTCTGGGACATTCAATATCCCAATATTGTTCCTTCTTGTGTTGTTTTCCATGCTTTCTAGCTTATCCCGCAATTCTTTATCGCAATTTTTTAGCCCTACGAATTCTGAGGAATTATCTTCTACTTGTTTCGTGAGGTCACCCAAAACTGTTTCCATAGCTCCAACTCTCTCCGTTATCTCATAAATTTTTGTCTTCAACGTTTTGCAAGCTGCTTAGATTTTTGATTGGTTAACTTCTGAAACCGCAAATTTTCCCCTAATTTTTGTAAGTAGGGTAACTAATAGTACCTCTGTAGAGGCTTGAGCCTCTGAGTTGTGGTCTTTATTGGCTCCTCTGTTAGATCTTGTCTGAGTTGACTCCCTTCAATCCCAAAAGCGGTACAAAAGGGGGTGGTGATGGACGGAGCATCTGAATCAATCAAACACTCACACCCAGTCAAAAGATCTGGGTTTACTCCATCACCGTTCTTTAGCCCACTCTGCCACCCCAGTTCAGACATGGCTATATGCAAATCAGTCTGACCCTGTGCCTCATGGGAACAGTCCAGCCCGAACTGCCAAGCCATGTCTTCCCTGGACCAGAAACAAGCTTCCGAGGACCGGTTTCTGGCATTCCAGCCGTCTTCAGCCCGGCTTGCTTGAATCCAGTGGCAAAGTGAGCAAGGGACTCACGTCTGAGCATACCCTGCCACACTTATGGCGGCCAAAAGCGGTACAAAAGGGGGTGGTGATGGACGGAGCATCTGAATCAATCAAACACTCACACCCAGTCAAAAGATCTGGGTTTACTCCATCACCGTTCTTTAGCCCACTCTGCCACCCCAGTTCAGACATGGCTATATGCAAATCAGTCTGACCCTGTGCCTCATGGGAACAGTCCAGCCCGAACTGCCAAGCCATGTCTTCCCTGGACCAGAAACAAGCTTCCGAGGACCGATTTCTGGCATTCCATCCGTCTTCAGCCCGGCTTGCTTGAATCCAGTGGCAAAGTGAGCAAGGGACTCACGTCTGAGCATACCCTGCCACACTTATGGCGGCCAAAAGAGGTACAAAAGGGGGTGGTGATGGACGGAGCATCTGAATCAATCAAACACTCACACCCAGTCAAAAGATCTGGGTTTACTCCATCACCGTTCTTTAGCCCACTCTGCCACCCCAGTTCAAACATGGCTATATGCAAATCAGTCTGACCCTGTGCCTCATGGGAACAGTCCAGCCCGAACTGCCAAGCCATGTCTTCCCTGGACCAGAAACAAGCTTCCGAGGACCGGTTTCTGGCATTCCAGCCGTCTTCAGCCCGGCTTGCTTGAATCCAGTGGCAAAGTGAGCAAGGGACTCACGTCTGAGCATACCCTGCCACACTTATGGCGGCCAAAAGCGGTACAAAAGGGAGTGGTGATGGACGGAGCATCTGAATCAATCAAACACTCACACCCAGTCAAAAGATCTGGGTTTACTCCATCACCGTTCTTTAGCCCACTCTGCCACCCCAGTTCAGACATGGCTATATGCAAATCAGTGTGACCCTGTGCCTCATGGGAACAGTCCAGCCCGAACTGCCAAGCCATGTCTTCCCTGGACCAGAAACAAGCTTCCGAGGACCGGTTTCTGGCATTCCAGCCGTCTTCAGCCCGGCTTGCTTGAATCCAGTGGCAAAGTGAGCAAGGGACTCACGTCTGAGCATACCCTGCCACACTTATGGCGGCCAAAAGCGGTACAAAAGGGGGTGGTGATGGACGGAGCATCTGAATCAATCAAACACTCACACCCAGTCAAAAGATCTGGGTTTACTCCATCACCGTTCTTTAGCCCACTCTGCCACCCCAGTTCAGACATGGCTATATGCAAATCAGTCTGACCCTGTGCCTCATGGAAACAGTCCAGCCCGAACTACCAGTCATGGGGTTTTGGCAAACGCTTGTCGTGTTGTCGCTTTCTGCCTCAACAGAGGATGCCAGTGGGGCAAATCTATTTGAAGAAACCCGGGATCCATGTTTATATCCAGTCTCCCAGTATTTGGATTATTAGGAGAGTCTACAGAATTTGCCTTTAATAAATCACTATTACTGCCGTTGTCGGGGTCACTGCAATAGTCAATACTAAAGTAGGCTGAGTGGTCTGAGAGAACTGGTTAGGTTGATTAACTAGAGAAGTTTGTGCTTGAACCTTAAAATACGAATGCTGTGATGGGGTAATTTGGAGGTTAGCAGGTTTATTTTTAACTTGATTTTTTTTCTTCTTAGTTAAGGGAGTCTTTTCTATTCGCACCTTTTTATTGTTTAGAGCTCTGGAGTGGTTTTGGGGGTTAATTTGCACCGTGAATGGAGTAGTTTCTTTGCTATGAGACTCAGTCGGAGACCGACTTTTGCCCCAAATGTCTCTACTTCATAGGGTGTATCTATTTATCCTGTTTGCCCCTGTGTACCCTCACCTGAAGCCTCATTAGTTTGCTGCTCCTCACTTGTGATATCACATTTCACTCTAGGCTGCTAGTCCCCCCTTTTTCTCCTTACTGGGGTCATTTGCGGGTGCCATAGGCACTGCTCAGCTTTTGCCCAATATGCCGGTTTCCTTATTTTGGTCCCCGTTGGCTCTTTCTTGTGCTCTTTCTTGTGCCCAGCCCGACTGCGCCCCATGCCCCCTCCCCCTCCCCCTCCCCGTGAAGGCAAACGGAGCCGAGAATCCGGCGACCGGCATTTTCTGCACATGGCTCCTGCTGCCCCGGAAGCCGATCCTTGCGGCGGTGTGCCTGCCATGCGCAATCCGCTTCCGACCACCGGCTCCTCTGTTTTTTCTCCTCCGCTCCGGCCGCCACTGTCAGCCCTCGAGTATCCGCCAACAGCACGCCAGTGGTTTCTCCTTAAAGAACCGTCCGAAACAGGTAAGAAAGCAAAAAAACGCTTTCATCTATCCCTAAGAGAACTAGTTTTTACCTAAACTTACTACATTCAAATTCTCCATATTGCCAGCATTCTGCGTAGTAGAGCGAGAGCCTGCAACCGCTTCTAGCTAGCGGCCACCATTTTCCCCGGCCACCCTATAGTCTATACTAACATCAGGGCTTTAAGTGGGAAAAAAAACTGGGGGTGCTCTAAAAGGGGCGTGGTAAATCTCTTAAAGGGGTGTGGCCTATCTGAGTAGGGGCGTGGTCTAAATCAAGATAACTAGCACTGCTGCTCACGGGATCCTTTTAATCCCTCGGTGACTTTCTCCCAACTAAAACTGTGCAGTTTTTTTGCTTGACCTTTCAGGTTGAAAGCCGGGGCTATCAAGGGCAGCCAAGTATAAACAACATTATTTTTGTGCCCGTATCACATCCACACACTCCTTTCACTCTTCCCCCTCCCCCCTCATCTCTCTGTGTTTTGTCATCCTCTCTTTCTGTAGGAATGTAGGTCCTCTACTGTGAATTTAACCTCTAGAATATTTTCTGGCTGACCCTCTAATCTTCATATTTGGTCATTTGATTGAACCAAAGGGGGTCAAAAGGCATTTTGGTGTCCAGTTTTGTTTTTAGGTTTACGTTTTATTTTTGTGAATCACACAAACAGCATCTAACAAATGCAAATACCATCAATATGGCCGCCATACAGTAGTATCTCACCAAGGAATTGTGTTTCTGCTTTTTATTTTATCTTCATTCGTTTATTTTTGCAAATTTATACGGTGCATACTCGACCCAAAGGCATTGAAGCAGGAAAGTAAGAAGTACCCTTGGGATAATACACATCACAAAGTCAAAGATAAGCATTACGGAACTAAAAGTAACAAAAAATTTGTTGCAGCGTAGACAGTCCCTTGCCAGGAGGCACTTTGCTGTCAATCACAACGCACGCATGAAAAAATAAAGATGCATGTTTGTAACTGTAATCTACATGTTTTACAAGCTCAAACTAAAAAACGATTTTAATCAAACTGTGGGGATAACGCACTGCACTTACAGATCAAGGATGGGGCTCCACAGGTGCAAAATGGTGAAACTGCGCCAATTTATTAAGTGAAGGTTGTGTAGGTCCTGCTGGAGCAGGCTGCCTGGGGCAGAGGTGCACCTAGAGGCAAATTTCGGGGGGAGGGGGCTAAGACAAAAATTCAGGGGGGGGGTTGAATCTTTAATCAATGGGCAGAGTGGAGCTGCAGGGGCTCTAAGAAGGGGTGAAACAACAGCAAGGCCTCATTAACAGGCAAATTGTCCTAAAGACCTGTGAAGTGCTGGGGTGCGGCTGTGTGGCTGTCTCATCCCGGGCTGACACACACGAAGGGGGTGGGTGAGAGGGGGGGCTGCCGCTGAAGCCTTTTGAGCCCAATGGGTGTTGCGCGCCTGGCTGGGGTCCTCAGCCTCTTCAGTTTTTTATCGGCCCAGGCTAACACCATGTCATGCCGTGACCACTTCTCAGTGAGGAAACTGAGCTCTCACTGCAGTAGCATAGGTTCAGAGATCACGTTCCAGCCCCCTTAGCTGCCCATCTTGAATACAGAAATACTTATAGAGGCTGACAGCCTTTTTGAAAGATCTCCCATATTTTTCTCCGGAATTGACCGGTTGGACTTTAACAGACACAGAGAAATGAACTTTTTGCCTAGTGTTTTCTACAATTCACAGAAAGGACCACTATAAGTTTTAGCAATTGTGCATCTATGCCCTAATAAACTACTGTTAAGCTTCAATTCTCCAAGCCCAGGTCTTGCTCGTCATAACCCTGGAGTCCCCGGCCTTATAGCCATGTACGGGTACCAATCATAAATGAGACTTAGTAGTAATCATGGAAAGTGGAGGACACAGGGCCCTTTTATTGTAACACGAAGGGGAGCCTTGCATGGGGGCGAGTTATAGGAAGAGCATTTTTTATTTTTTTATTCTCAGGCTTGCTTAGGCAATCCTGCCTCCCACAGGAGGCAATAATTCACTCTGTTATGGCTGCGGTGCAGAGGTGGCAGTGTGGGGCTGCTGTTAAAGCCGGTTATGCAGTATAGTTTCTTCCAGATAGCTTACCCCCCTGGGGTTACGGGAGGCTTGCCCCCAGCTGCACTTTACCCCTTCAGATCCTGCATCCAGAACCTTGGTGCCCTCCAGCTGCTCTTTACCCCCACACTTTACTCTCGACCACCTCAGTGCCCGTGGGCAGAGCTCAGAGGCCACCTGAATGCTCTTTACCCCAGGTCCCTGATATGAGCTGAGAGAGAGCAGATACCTTTACCTACCCTTTACCCTTTACCCTTTCTCGCCCACATGGGAGCAGCTGAAATCCCCTGGCTGCACTCGGTGACCTCATGCCCAAGGAGTAGGTAGGCACCCTCTGACTGTTCTTTGCCCCCTCGCCAAGCTCCGTGGCATTCTGTATGGCTAGCTCTGGGTTCCAGCCTCCAGACACCGCACTTACTGTCGAGAAAGCGCAGATAAAGACAAAGGAGCAGCTGATACAGTCACCCTTGAAGACCTCAGACAGACGAAGATAAGCGCGCGCTGGAGCCAGTGACGGGAGGGGGCATGCACGTGCAGCGTCAGTCAGGGGAAGAAGAGGTCTGCACTGCACACAGGCTGCAGACATGCTCTGCCTGGGCACAGTCAGGGCTTTAAGTGGGCCGTGTCTGAGCACCGGCAGGTTTTTTTGGGGCACTCGAAACTGGTCTGAAAAAAAAAATTAAGAAAGGACTACCTTTGCCAGCCGCGAAAATAGAGCCCGATAGAGACCCGTTTCGCGGGCCCCAAAAAAAAACTGCCGGTGCTCAGACCCGGACAGACCCGGCCCACTTAAAGCCCTGACTAACATCTTTATTCAATGTCACTCTGGTTTATTCTTGGGAGGATGGGGAAGACACATTTGAATGGTGTTAACATAAATCCAGATTGTTCCATTTTAAAAAAGTGAAAATTAAACGCTGACTGGTTAAAACAGATACAGTTAGATTATGTTACATTAATGAATACAGAAGGGACACATATCCACTCTTCAAGACAAGTTTATTGAGGAAATAATTTTTCTTCTAAATATTTTGTAGAAATAGCAAATGTTTTATGAATAATCAGTTTAATCAAAAGATGATCCAAAGAACATTCACAAATGTATAAGGAAATGAAATATTGGAAAAATAAAACACAAACAGTAGTTTCGTTTTTAATTGTCGTTTGCATATACCACCTTCCAAACCTATGTCTATAAAAGTTAAAGTAAAAAGGCAGAAAGATGGGCCCCATGTATGCTAAAGCAAGGGAAGTGGAGCTGATATCAATGATCCAGAGAGGGATAATTTATAGGAAAGTTCGGCAAGATAGGTAAGGAGTCTGGGAGATACACAGCCTGTCACAGCGAGCAAAACAGCACATTGCACAGCTGTAAACAGTTCTATTGCAAATGGTAGCTCCTGTAGCTGAATTATATTATCTGAAATGGCAGCTCGTTTTGGAAAGAGTACAATAATATACAAACTCATCCTTTTACACTGAAATACAGGCAATTAATGTCATCTTTCTCCTCGCTAATATTATAAATTAGATTATAACTTGAAACCATAATAATGTGCCTGGCTAGTTTTGCACATGAATGCATGCCTTACTCCAGAGAATAAATCTATCTTTATACAGCAAATGCTGAAATGAAAAGAGGTTAATGCATGAATAAAGCATGTAGTCTGACATCCACAAAGGTGCCTTAATAATTCAGATTAAGACGTTACTAGTTTCAGACTGTAGAGAAACCCTAAATTGAACCAGACAACCTGCTATATACAACTTCACCTTCAGCTGAAGTCTAAAGTGTCTACAGACACAGATAACTCTAGATTTGTACAAAATATTACAGCTGACTTAGACAAATACAAACATTTACAGATTACGGCTTATCAATTTAGGTTATCACTCTGTTTAGTTATCACGCACTAGTTAAATTAAAGGCTAATTTGGCATACTTTTGTTTAGTCTTCAAGACAAAACAGCCACAAAAATGTACTCCTGAAGACAAAAAAAAGATTCAAATTTAACCAGGGTTCTACATAGGTCGAAACATGGCCCAACTATACAGTTTTCAGATACCAGTGGTAAAGCACTCTGATACACTGTGGATCAGGTTCACGCTATTAGAAACTGATAAGCAACAACATGAATTAATTGGACAGCCCAAACTAAACGGAAGGCTGAGTAAACTGCAATCTCCAAACCCTTCTTTCATATTCCTTTGTAATATTTGGGTTAAAGGTTGCCCATCTTGAGTATGAATTGCCAGATGCAGCTCTATAACACCTTAGCTGTAGGCTGAATTCCCAGTTGTGGCAAATGAGCAGTGCAATGTAAGTTCAGAATTTGGCAACCTGAATGTTTCTTAAGAGAGAAGGTGTTTACCACGTAGTCAAGTGCTGCAGCGAGAGGATCATCCACCTAGGTTGTCTACGAGGATGTTATCCTTCTCAAGAAGGGCTTTTGTATACTCAAAAGAGTTTGAAATGCAAGCATGAGGTCTGCTGTGGTAGATGGTAGATCAAATATGACTTCTAAAAGCTGCCCAGTTGTATTTATTAATGAAAGCCAATTAGAAGCTTTGATGCAACTCTGAATAACTTCAAGCCCAGGTATCAAATATTATGGATATGATCTCTGCTCTTGAACTGGAGCTGGGATCTCCGTAAACATACAAGTGCAATGACATCCATATAGGGACCTTGTTGGAGTTGAAGGAACGAGCAGAAATCTAAATGTTTAAAGAACTCTGTGGTACCAAGTGTTTTTCCAATTTCTTTGTTGTGGAAGGAACAACTAGTTCATTGGAAAAAACCCACCACAGAACAGAGGTCACTTTATTGACCCTACAACATCTGTGTAGTGGTAAACTTGGGATGATTTGTTATGGGGATTGTTCTGGTTCCTCCTTCACCATCAGAGGCATTTCACTGCAAGAGATGAAGCATGCCTGACCATTCAATCTGGAGTGTTCTAATAGGAGTCTAATAATGTTTTAGCCCTAACAAAGTCATCAATGATGAAACATTTGTTGGCTAGAAAATAACGAGATCAATGGATGGGGAGGGAAGGAATCTGTGATCCATTCAATTCCCTTGGGTCAATATCATCTAATCATATGAGAAGGATCACTTGTCCTGCATAACAGCGGGTATGCGGTATTCGTTCTTTCTAGTCCCAATAAAAACCCTCATGCACGTGTTTATTGGTGGTAATATCAAGCGGTATATCTTGATTCTCCGCTGGCCCTCGCACGTGTCTGCATAATTATAGGGTCTTGTTTTGTATGCAGCCTCCACCAGGAGGTATTACCCTTTGTTAGGATCAGTAGTGATCAGAAATAGTGATTGTGATAGGGTGTAGTGAAAGTGATTAAAAGTCTCTCTTTACCAGAAATGTGTTTTAATAGTTCTGGTTCTAGGAGGCAATAAAAACAATATAGGTGATTGAGAGTGATTATGACTCTCTCACTCTGCAGTTGTGATTTAGGTCGACATGTTTCAGCCCTTCTGCGCCGGTCGGTCAGTAGGCTTTCTTCAGGACCAAGGGGTGTAGTGTATATAGACGGTTATTGTCTCCATGGGTGAAGGGTACATAAAGGCATTTCCTAATGTGCCCACTGTGAGAGGAACAAAACTCTGTCTTGTTCCTAAAAGTCAAATTTTGCCTTCGTTATCGGTAAACTTTACCTCATCAGGATCCAAGTGGGTCAGGGAGGCCTTCGGTCACTCCGTCTTCCGACTTGTACTGACTCTGCCACTTTGGTCCCGGATTTGCTTGTGAATTCCTATTCTGTGTTTGTCTCGCCTCTGGAGCATTTCTTCTTTAGTATGTTCTGATAGTGTTGTTCCACTTCTTGCAGTCAGGGGACCAAAAACTTTTTTATTTTACTTCTAGCACTCGATGAGATTGCATGTTTTTATTGGTTCTTTCCCTCAAGCCCTGCTACCCATTTCAAATCCCTCCCCCTTCTACAGTTACTTAATGGTTTCCCAATGCTTTTATCTTTTTATTTGTTATAACCTCCGCTGCTATTCCAGTCCTCTCCTCAGCCGCCCCTGCTGCTCTGCCACTTGGTAGCACTGAAGTCCTTATCTCCACTCCCTCCTCGGTTGCTGCGCCACCACCACGTCACTCTCTATTTTAAAACATATGTATGTATATATATATATATATATCGATCAATCTTTCTATCGGATGGCTCCTTTCTTTTAAATTACCTTTTGCACATATTTGTTTTAAGTTATTGCTTCAAGATTGTTTCTTGGAACTATGATTAAAAAAATAATAATCTATTGCTTCATGATGTGCACCAGCATTAGGATGTATACAGGTGCTTGCACGTAGGCGTATCCATGATCACACTCTTTTGTTTTTCTGATGCTGTTTATCATAGACAAAACCCATTGACAAAGCCTAAAGTCGAGACTGGTTTCTTTGACAATACTTGTTAAATTTGCATTATGCACAGCCGGTTCATATATTATATGTTGCAGTTTCACTTTCTGAAAACGTGTCCCTACACTAGGGTTGTACGAGTTGGACGTAAGAGTAATCAATGCAATGCAGGATTTTGGAAATCCTGTTATTTTGTGATTTTTTGCATTCACTGCATTTCATTGTCTAGTTGCAGTTTAGAAGCTTAAGTGCTGGACGTCTCTTCGTGACATGGCTCTGCGTACGTATATGAAGTTCCATGTTCTGTAGCTACTCTATTTGGAAGTGGCACAGTGGCTAAAAAGTCGAAATGAGCCACTGCATTGACCATGTGATATATTACAGTTTCTCTTTTAATGGGTGATTGGATTTGTTCATCCCTGTGCAATAACACATGCTACATTGGCATGCCAATAGAGTAGATTAGTGTATGGATGTATGTGCATGGGATTTCTATAGCGCACACCTAGCCAAAAAGCAGCACAGCACTGTGCAGGGTCAAAGACAAGCATATAGTCAACAAGCAATAGGAGAGGAAGCTCGGTTGTGTATGCCTAATGCATTGTAATGTAAAGCTGTTGACTTAGCACTCTTGATTGTCTCTTGCCTGTTTGTGTTACACCCTATCTTTCCCCTTAAATGCTGCAGAGATCATCAGTAATTGCCTTTGAACCATTAATATGACTTTCTCAGCAGCAGTCTCCATCATCATTTCGCTCTGGGTATTGCAGATTTTGATAACTGTGATGGAATTTCAGCCAGGCATAGTGTGGAAGCATTTTAGAATGTTGCTACTCTATCCAGGTATTTCAGTCTGTCTAGTTATTGGTCATTTTTTCCAGCACTGGTATTTACTGATGCTCTGCATTTATATCAGATTTCCTGATGGGATTGCTGCACTTGTGTTGGAATCCTTGGTGTGATTTTTCCAAACATTTTTGCTTTTAATCCTCCTGTTTTTCTGACTTTGTTTTTGCTGGCGTTGGGACTCTGCACACTTTACCACTGCTAACACATGCTAAAGTACTTCCGCTCTTTCTCTGAAACATTGTAACATTGACTTCCCAATTGGCACTTTTAATTTATGTGTATGTCCCTAGTAAAGTGGTACTACATGTACCTGCAGCACTGAGTGTGCCACTCACTTAACTAGCCCTTTAAAACATGTCTCAGGCCATTTCAGCCTGTGTACAGTATAAACTGTAAACTGTAATTTCCACATGGCATAATAAACCCCTTGCCAGGCCAAACCCCTCCTTTTAAATATATATAAATCACACCTAAGGTAGGCACTAAACAGCCAATAGGGCAGTGTGCATCATATTTATAAGGTTGACCATATACTTATAATCTTACGTGTCATGGTAGTGAAAAAGTCTTCAATTCATTCTTCACCACTTTAAGGCCTACTGCTTCCATAGGATAACATTGGGTTGCCTTATTACATTTAAGAAGTGATAACTTTCAATTGGGCGCAAGTAAGGAAGTCGTCTACCCTCTTTAGTGGTAAAGTTGGATTTAAGTCCCAATTCTGAAAATGCCACTTTTAGAAAGTTGCCATTTTTTGTCCTAACCATTTGGTGTGTGCAGCCTGTATCCTGGGTCACATGACTTGGTGTGGCTGGCAGCTGGCATTTGTGTATTATTCCTAAATAGTGAGACAAGGAGGGTATGGGTGTTGTCAGGATGGGCCATCTCTGTCAGGATGACAGGAGGAGCTGCCACCTACCACACTTGTTCACATCACAAAGACTCTGCCTCAGCACACTCACAGAAGATTTTAGGCCAGTCTTTTATGTCCCCAGACAAACTGGGGCCAGGGCAGGGAGGCAGTAAATTCAAGACACCTCTGTAGGAGGAGGACTGTAGAAGCACCTCCCACTTAAAAGTGGGCACCAGGTATAAATATTGGACTCTAAGACCCAACTCTTCAGTACACTTCTTGACCCGTTGAAGACTCCGAGGGCTAGACCCCTGCACCTGGGCTCTGCCTGCTGTGAGTCCTAGCCCTCCAAGTGGTTCCCCTCCAATCCTGAACCCTTGAGAGTGGGGCTAGAGGTGCTTTGCCAGCCCAGCTGTGGTCTCTACCTGAACCAACGCAGCGTGACGCAATCCCACACCTCCCTTTGCAGTGCCTCATTGGAACCAATTGGAACACAACCTACTAGCTTATCGCAAGCTGTTAAAAACGTGGCTCCTCCCATAAACTTCCTTTTATCACTTCCCCCCTGAAAGCTTCAGGTTAACTGTCAGCGCTGGGACGCCCTAGGGTAGCTATGCGCTTTACAAATCCGTATTCAAATTCAAAATTCAAATTCAAGTGTGACGCAACCATGACATAACCCCGCATTGCAGCCATCACAGATCATCAGAGCCATCGCTGCGTGACGCTCCTCAATGCAGACCTTGCAGCTCATCGGAACCGCGGGTACATGTTGCGGATGCGAGGTCAAGTCGGACCTCGCATCACTCCTTGGGACCATCGCTGCGCGGTACCACACTTGGGAACCAGGGTTTAAGATACATTTCCCAGCAGGACTAACTTGGTCCCTGTATCCGGCCCACGCTCCATCACTGTTGGCCTGAACTTGTGACTTTATTCCTGTGCAGCGTGACCAGACAACCACAGTTGGGCTTTGTTCTTTTAAGTACAACTTTTACCTAAACTTTTTTAATTGCGTATTTCCGGTTCTACTGATTGGATATTTATTGTTTTGCTGTCAAATAATGTATTACATTTTACCATATTTTCCTAAATTGGTGCAGGATTTTTCTTGTATTGTGTTTTCTATTTGTTACTGTTTATGTGCTGCATAAATGCTTAACACATTGCCTCTAAATTAAGCCTGACTGCTTTTGTTCCAAGCTAACAGAGGGTTAAGCAGAGGTTAATTTGGGGTTTAGTTGTGGTTGCTGCTTGAGTAGGGTTTTACCACCCCCTCACCCAGTAACACAATTTCCTACAACTTGGTGTTTAATGTTTCGCTATTTCCAATGTTTTTTTCAACAATTTTCAGCCTTTAACTGGTGCACTTGCTGTAAGGATCTCCATGATACAGAAACAAAAAGCAATATCGGGTTATCTGTCTTAATTCTTCAACCAGTGCATGGTTAGCAAAATGTTGGAAAGAAGCTTGCTAGAGTATAATTTATTTATTTAATCAGTTGGAGTTTAATTACACCAGACACGTATGGTGTAAATCAAATATCTGTAGTTTAGTTACTTATATTAATGAAAATTAAGGCAATCAACATTTTCATATTATTGTATTCAAATATTTTTTGTTGGTAAAGATAAATTGAAAGTAAGTAAAACATAACCAAAAATACTAACCCTGTCTTGAATTTGCCACCACAGATGATGACGCTGCATTGGATTGCAATTGTGATGAGGATCTGAGAGAATATCACAACATGTGTTGGAGCACAGAATTTAAACCTGTGGCTCTGCAGCTGCTGGACAGGATTCAAAGACATCATACATATCTTGAACCTTTGCCCATTCCTTCCTAATGACAGAATGACTTATTCAAATATATCAGACTTTTGCAATTGCCTTTTTGTTAAGATCAGAGATGGCAAAACAAACGTTTCAAAATGAACGAGTAAATTATATTTATGTATGCTTCAGCCACTGAAAAATTATTTTGGTATATAAATGATACATTTACAGATGATTTTAAATATAATTTATACATAACATTGAGGTGTAAAAATATGTATTGTTTGAAATTAAAGAAATTGAATTAAGTAACAAACAAATTCTACTTTTTATACTATTTCACTAATTTAACACACAACATATCTATGAACACTTGTAACACTGAAATATCAACATGAAAAATGCATTTGACACTTTATTGATCTACTTCATCCAATTTGAATGAAAGAAACGTATCTTGTATAATATATTTTAAAATGTTATGCGTGTTAGTTGTAATAAACATTCTATTACAAGTTGTTTTCTAAGTTCATTTTGATATTTGAAGAGCGTTATTAAACTGATGCAGTGATTGGTGAATATGAAGACAGATTGTGTACCAACACTAACCTCCCATTGTACACATTCCTTTTTTGAGGCAGGGTTTTTGCAGAGCTTTTTCTTTGCTTCTTTGTTGAGAGCAACGTTGCCACATATTTTTTGGTGGGACTCAATATAGGTCTCCTTATTTTGAATACTGTTTCCAGCCACTTTTTTCCAAATGCGTTTGAACATATATTGTTAGCCACGGGCTGCTGCTCTCACTCTAAATACCAGTGACATATGATATTGTGACTGATATTGTGCGCTTCCAAAGATTTTATGTACCTTGCACTGCCTCGTCTTCTGCTCTGATGCCCAAACCCATTTGATTTCTGCATTAGATATCTCTAAAACCTCATTACGTTTTGGATCACATCCTACCCTATAACTGTCAGCCTACAAAAATAACCAGCTGGATAGAAGTAAAACTAAAAACACCCCTGAAAGGCAGTTTACTGAAGGTCCAAACATTAACCATGAGGCCCCTTCTCAGAATCCCCCTCCACAATTTCCTACATCTCAAGATCTGAGAGAAGTGTTGTGTATATTTGTAGTCCTGTGCTGGCATGGTTGGAGGTAGAGAGAATAGAGAGATCTGTAAGGATGGGCATTTCATTACCATCCCATATTTGATTGCCACGGTGAGCTGTAAAGAAATAAATCAGATTGTTTACAAATTTGGAACCTGCAGTGGTGGAATGTATTATCTCTAGCCCTCTAAACTGTCCAGCACTGTGTAACAGATCTTTTCAGTTATTTCATGCATGCTCATTTGGTGATGACTTTTTATCGCTGTACAGTTCTGGTGATGGACAACCCTGAAGCAGATATAACTTATGTGAATTTAAGAGATATAAGTTATAATTTGTTGCTGATTGCTGCGTATTATCGTTTTTGTGTTATTGTGAGCCATAACTCGTATATTTGCAAGTACATAACTATATAGTGCCACAGGAAAATATAGGTCAACCCTGCTTTCCTGCATATCGAAAGTAGTTTGCTGTATGAGTTATTTGCCCTTTGTGGGTTGTAAGCTGACGATTGCTCTTGAATTGCACCTGTTTTTGGGCTTTGTTGCTGGTATGTGGGTGGTGCAGTTATTTAGGAAATAGCAATGCTTTTAATTGTCTTTGGAAGTGTGTATGCTGCTGGATGCTTCGAATGCTGGCTGGTAGTGAGTTGCGGAGCTTGGCAATGTACTGAGAAAGCAATGCCTCCTACGGACTTCTTATGGTAAAGTGTTATGATATGTGGTGCGAGCCTGGAGCACAGTGTTCTATTTGGTTTGTATTGCTTGAATTTAACTTGTAGGTATAGTGGTGGTTTTCTTTGGGACGCTCTGTGAACAATACAGATTGCCTTGAACATTGCCTTTCTATCCCGAGGATTGGGACTGGTGCAAACTCATCTATACAGGCAAGATGGCAGCGCCCGGCACGCCTTGATTCCACGGCACCCGCTGGAGCCTCCGGATCTTCAGGCCCGATACAACTCTGGCGGCTGACCCCTGCTTTGCTACCGGTATGCAGGGGGAATCCCTTGAGGATCGGCATAGGCCACGTCCCCTCCCCCTCTAGACTGCTGTGCCCTGGCATACTGAGAAGAGCTAGGTGGATTGCAGCGCAACCAAATACGACCCGCTGAAGACTGGTGAGAGTAGCACCAGACAAAGAGTGCGGCCAGCGCCAGGAGGGACATGCTGAGTTCCATGAAGGATGCTCGTGTTCTTGGGGGGGTTGGTGCGGCGGCCTCTACTGGGGCTTGCCCTGCCTGCTGGGTGCCAGGCGCACCCAGTTCTTGGGTATTGGTGGGTGAAGGACGCTGAGCCCCTGTGGGGACTGTGGCCTGCGGGAGAGTTCTGACCCGCCTGTAGAGTGGGAGTGGTGTCCCTGTATTCATCGGTGGCTCCCTGGCATTGGAGAGCCGGTGATTGCGATGCAAGGTGGTGGGGACATTCCCCCCTCCCTCTGTGCTCCCCTTTTCTGCAACTACCATCGCTATGGTGTGCCCAAAGCAGGCCAGGATGGTACCAGAGGTGGGGTGGTGCAGAGTCCAGGCCCATAGTCTCTGGATGCCAGGCTGAAGGCCCACATGGGCAAAATCCTAGCGGCGATCCTGGAAACCACAGTTCCACTGGAGGCAATGGTGGACTTGGTGGCCCTTAACCTTAATATATTGTGGGTGGACCACATGAAACAGGCGGATAAAGTGACAGAGGCAGAAACCTCTCTGGAGCTGATTGGCCCAACTGTGATGGAGACCCACACCAGTCTGGCCACCCTGCAAAAGGAGGTGACCTTTCTCAGAGATAAACTGGATGATGCAGAAGGTGCTGGTACAGCCAATTGTGGTGTTGTTACTTAATTTTCAGGACAGAGACAATATTTTGCCAGTGGTAAGGGCCCACGGACCACAACATCTACTGGGGGCTTCGTGTATATTTACCATTACTATACTGCTGCCGTCCAAAGGCAGCGTGAGATGTTCTTCGCTGTGATTAGACTTGAAGTATGCACTGCTTTTTCCAGGCTAAACTGGGAATTATCGACTGAGGGGAGTCGTGCTTCTTTGCCACAGTGGCAGAAGTTTGGACCTGTATGGAGGCTAGGGGACACCCTGCACCCCATAGAGGGCCCATGATTCCTCCCAGGCTGTATTTTGAAAGAGGCCAGGACCCATGGACCATGATGTCTAAAAGGGGGCTCCGTGAACATTTACCTCGCATGTACTGCTGCCATCCAGAGGCAATGTGAGACACTCTTTACTGTGAAGAAACACCTGCAACAATTATACTTAAAGTACAAACTGCTTTTTCCATTTCAAACTGAATTATCGACTGAGGGAAGTCCTTCTCTGCCGGCGTAGCAGAAATCTGGGTCTGGCTGGTCGCTAGGGGACACCCTGCACCTCGTAGGGCCCATGATTGCTCATCAGGCTGGAGGAGCAAGGTGTAGTGCAGCCAGTCCTGCAGACAAACGAAGTTGGCTCCCTCGCGGGACCACGTTGAGGTGGAAAGGGCCAGGGTGGTGGTGGTGGTCATTTACCACAGGCAGTCTGTTGTGATAGCTAACTGGTGAGAGGCAATGTACAGAAACTCTGGTAACACTGACGAGAAGGCCACGGGAGCAGGGGAGAGTCAGATCTGCCCCCGCCGGCTGTCACGCCGATTACCTCAGATTCCATTATCTGACTTCACCTTGATGCTAGCATGTGGTGCACTGAGGTTGCAGTGGATGGGGCCACGGGAGAAAGTACGGACAAGTGGGAGAGGCGGGTACAATATATCCTAAGCCTGTGGGGCAGTGCCTGACTGAAAGGATGACTACATTCAAGTTTGCCAAGCAGGCAGTTTCACCAGTTATGTTAGGGGGGCAACAGGCACCTTGTGCATTGGAGTGGCGGTTTGTTTTAAACCTGCGGCATGAGGTTGTGGAGTGGGAGGGTTTGGTTGGGGTGGGGGAGTTTTAGCATGCAGAAAAGTGCGCATGGATGAGTACTGCAAAGAGGGATTATGGACTCCCACATAGACAGGTCCACATGGATGGCTGAGACACCTAGCTTTCATCGAAGCAACCATGCCCTTAGGATTCTCTCCTGAAAAGTTAATGGCTTATGGAATAAAGTGGAGGGAAGGGGTGGTGATGTGGTATCTCCTCTTTCACAAGCCTTACGTGATTCTTCTTCAGGGGACCCACCTGGCTGTAGATTAGGTTTTAGGATCGGGGCAGATGCAAAATGTAGGTGTACTCTGGCTTTTTGAAAGTCTCCAGGGGAGTCGGAATCATGGTCCGCCGGTCTCTCAGTTTCACGCCACCAACACCTGGGTTGATTGGGGGGGTTGTCAGACTGCGGTGAGTGAGAATTGGAATGAGGGGACCCTGGTAATGGCCTCCTGGCACTTCTCACTGGGTCTTCAGACAAAGGTATTGAAACAACTGGGGGCCTGGCTGACCTAGGTTCCGACTGCCCTCCTGCTGGCCGGTGGGGACCTAAACCTCACAGCACACAGTGTGCTGGACAGGGTTACCTGTTCTGGAACAATCCCCCAAAACGACAATTGCTTCTCTGCCTTTGGCAGGGCCTTTGGAATGGCAGACCTTTGGAGAGTAACACACCCTCCCAGCTGCATTACTCCTATGTTTCAAATCAGTTGCGGTACATGTCCCACCTCAACTATGTGCTGGTTAAATCCTGGCAACTGGGCAGACATGATGGTACTCAGTATCTCCCAAGGGGCATCTCCAATCAAGCTCCCTTGGTAACATGCCTCCAGTCGCTCACACGGCGGCCCACCCTAAGTGGCGTCTAGACCCCTGGAACCTAATGCACTGGGACACAAGGAAATTGGTCTTGGAGGTAATGGATGACTATTATAAGGAAATAAGGGGATGATAGACTCAGGGGGCGTTATGTGAGAAGCCTACAAGTTGGTGATCAGGGGATGCATTTTTTTTTTTAAGTCTTTTTATTAAACATACGTCAGCATCAAAATATAGCATTATCATGAGTCTCATATTCTATGCATCCTCAGGACAATAGTGCACAATCAGCAGTCAATATTCGTATATGACCCTGAACACATTACAATCAGAATCTCAATCTAACACAAATCTCTTCCCCTACCCTCTCCCTTTTCTAGTTCCCAGGAATCTCCCAGTTGCCCCTATAAGATTCCCACTGTTGCCATACTTTTCCCCATTTTTTGGGACAACCCCTACTTTCGTATATAGTCTTTTCTGCGGTACAGCACCAGTCCATGTCTCTCTTTCATTGTGTCGCTGTTGGCATTTGCGTGGCCCCCTCAAGCTCTGGAAATGTTCAGTTTGGCAACAATTGCTGCCACTAATAGCCATATTTTTGGGTATTTAGGCCATGGTTGTTCCTCTGATACACATAGTACATGCCACTGGGCTTCAAGAGGAACCTCCTGTCCCGCCACCTCTGACGTTATGCGTATCACCTTCCGCCAATATAGCTGGATGACCAGGCACTCCCACACCATATGAAAGAAGGTACCTCTTTCATTACATCCCCTCTGACATTGTTCTGTAGGAATGCGCCCCAGCTTTAATATGAGGATACTAGTGTAATAGGATCTGTGGATTATTCTTAATTGAACCAGCCGGAACCTTATTCGCCACCTCCCTTGTGCTTTGTATCCCCTCCTCCCAGTCATCATCCTCTAGTAGGCCTACATCAGTTTACCAGGACTCTCTTAACTTTATCAGGCGATCCGGGGCATTATTGATTATCTTTCTATAGGTGCATGACAGTGCTTTTTATGGTATTGGGTCCAGTAGCAATCTATCTTCAAGTGGGCTATATTCGGGTATCTGTTTCCCCTCCTTTAAATATTTGTTCAAAGCATGTCTCAACTGTAGGTACCTGTAACGTTCTGTTTCCTAGCGCCGGGACACCTCCTTGTGAGGTAGCTGTTCGCGCTTTCCAAATATCAGTATTATTATTATTTCCGCTAGCTGGTAATCAGCCTGTAATTCAGAGAAAGTAAGCATATGTTGCCCCCGCCACACATCTCCCAGTCGCATTATGACGATCAGTTTCCATTTTTCAAAGCCCTGCAAGCTACCTACTTCCTGAAGTGTATCACTGTCCCAGAGAGGGGTCTGTTCTATTGATTTATCCGCCCAGCCGAGAAACCGGTTGGCCTTTGTCCACATGTCCACGACTATCTGAGTATGTGGTGGCCTGCCACCCGTTTTTCCAACAATACAGTGCCCCTAAATGACCCCTGTCCCATTTGCCCAGTGGTCCACCCTATACGCTGGGTCTTTCCTATCTGCGAACACCCAGTTGTTAATTACCATTAGCTGTGAGGCCCAATAATATTTTTGTAACTCCGGAATAGCCTGCCCACCCTCGTAGACACCCTTCTGCAGTTTGGCTAGCGCGATTCTTGCTCCGCCACCATCCCACAGCAGTGTCCTAAGTTCGCTGTCCACTTTCCTAAAGGATTTGTCAGGGATTAGGCACGGGGTGTTTTGTACTACATAGAGCATACAGGGTAATGACATCATCTTATATAGTACCGCCCTCCCCATCAGGGACAGCGGCAGCTTTCTCCAATGAGTAATGTCCCTCCTGAGGCGCTCCAGCTGTGGTTGTAGGTTCTCAGTCGATCAGGGGATAATTGATAGCCCATGTTATTGGGAAGAGGAGGAAGCTGGATGAAAAGAGCAGGGTGATGGAAAGTCAACTGGTTGACTGGAAGGCCAAATACATACAAACACTGACCGCTGGCCATTCGTTAGCATGCCCAACAGAGTAGACTATACGAGATGGGCCACAAGGCAGGAAAACCTTTGGCTTGGTTGTCGCACAGAGAGGAGGGACAAAAATGGGTGGAATCAGTGACCATGGATGAATGCAGGGAGGCCCAATCAGCTTGGGACATTGCGCAGGCCTTCATGGATTATCTGGGGGATCTCTACTCTGAGGGGGAGGGTTTGATGGTTCGTGATTTAGACCATTTTATAAGGGACCTTCCGTCTCCCACCATGGGCGAAGAAGCCAACACACTGCTGGATGGGGGACTGAGAGATGCAGAAATCTGAGGCGCTGACACAGCTACACTGTCGGAAATCTCCAAACCCATATGCAAAAAGTCCCTTAGTAGGACCCTTAAAAAAAAGCTGTTTTACACTGCTAGGACAGAGGGGATCCTTCCCAGAGACCTCAGACAGGCTACCATAATACTCATTCACAAGAAAGGGAAACCACCTCGAGACCGTGACTTATACAGGCCAACCTCGCTCCTCCGTATGGAGACGAAAGTCCTGGCAAAGGTCCTAGACAACCGCCTAGGCCAGATAGTGGACATCCTCATAGCACCAGTTGAAACAGGCTTTATGCCCTGCAGGGCAACCAGACACAACCTCCGACAGCTCTTCTGTTGTTTGCCCCGTAATGAACTCTTCTGACACAAACACATGGGTATGGGTAAGAACAGGCCCCCCAAATGTATCTACTAATATCACCACTAAAGACGGCCTGAAGCAAAGATGTGTCCTCACCCCCCTCCTTTTCAACCTCTATAAAGCCGATCTTGGGAGATTCCTGGAGCACAACTGCATGCTCCCTCTACAATTGGGCCACTCAAAATTACACATTTTACAATATGCCGACAATATTGTCATAATGGACCACACCAAAACTGGAATCCAACACGCCTTGAACAGGCTTTATGAATTTAACAATGCAAATTCACTCAAAATCCACCAGGACCAGACCAAAGTCCTGATCATTGGTCATTCCCGAAAAAAGAAATTCCTAAAGTGGAGTATTGGAGCAGCATCATCCAAAACAGCATCCAAATATAACTATCATGGGGTATGGTTTAGCGAGTCCTCGAGACCCTTGGTCCATCTAGTCGCCCTGAAAAAGAAAGCCTGAGCCATAACACACAGCCACCAGCTCCAACCAGACCTTGCCATTAGATGTAATGGGGTAACCCAGTAACCCTCAGAACCTGGGTATTGAAGCTAAACAAAAACAGTGGTTCTGTCAGGAATCACAATGTCTTAGTATCACTGTACTAAATACATATCATGAATCCTGTTTCAAACATCAAATGAAGGGCCCAAAGAAACACACAACACTAAATTTACTTCTAAAGGTAAGTCTTTAGTGTATACCTTTTCTGAATGGATCAATAGATACCTGGCTGTCCAAAACAGAGAAATACATAGACTGTGAAACACTTAGTGACTGGTCGTGATTGGTGACATAGTATTGTACAGAAATAAAACAAATTACATGTATTCATACATCTGGACAAAACATTTTTTCTTGAGTGTCCACTCTTGAAAACAATAGCCGCAACAGGATGGAGCATTTCCTTATTTGTGTTGAGACCTTGCGTGGATAGGTTAACTTAAACAACATCGACGTTTCGACCCTATGTAATAGTGCAGACTCATATGCATCTGTGTCGGGTCTTCATCAGGACTGGGGGGGGTTTGGACAGCCTGTGAATGTAAGATAGGGATCAGAACCGTGTGTGTGTAAGGGATGATTTACTTACAAGAGATCTAAAGTGCCCAGGGATGGCTCTCCTGAAAACACAAGGGAAGTGTGTTGAATGACTTCTGTGGGTCATATTTGCAGGGATGTCCGCCGACACCCTCGTAAAGTTTTCTTGAAGTGGTAAAATCTGTAAAATAAGCAGGGCACAATTCAGGTCTCTGCCACCTGTATTGAGTATAATACAGAATTGTGAAGGTACTACTGTTAGACATACCTTGCCTGATTTATGGGGATCTTCTTCACCAGCCGGTGGAAGGATTTAGGATGGGCGCCGCCATAGCGATCACCAGAGACTAAAAGTAAAGGGTGCCACTCGTGAGCATAATGTAATTGTTACCTGCTGTAGAATTATATGCTTAAAATACGGTGGTGTTGCCATAACATGCAGGGTAGGTGGTGATTTGGGTGATAAATTGTGAAACCGGGTGTCATGGATTGTAAAGCTATCCCACACATTAAAATGGGGGCTGCTTAGTGAAAAACTGAGGAATGCTGTCTTAAATTAAAGAACCGGGCCGAATGCGGTATGGGGAGCATGTTAATTACGGGCCGGCATTTCCTATGGTTATGTAATTCAGAGAATTAGTTAAATGAGCGCTTCCGTACGGGAACCGAGGCTCAAGTTGTAAGGCCGTGCCCAGAGGTCCTGTTATAAATGGTGAAAGTGGTGCGATCAATCGCAAGTGTGTGAAAATCTATTTCTCGGCGATCGTGCTATTTAAACTAATCCTGCGGGTGGAAATTAATTAAATGAGCGCTTACATGTGGAAGCGGAGGTTCAAGGTGTAAGGCTTTGCCCAGAGGTCATGTTCTAAATGGTTGATGTGGTGCATGCTATCGCAAGTGTGTAAAAAGCTTTTACTCGGCGAATGTGCAATTTACAAAACTAATCCTGCGGGTGTTCCACACAGGACGGAGGACACGCTGTGTCCTTAGTGATTCTAAACGCAGGGGGGCATGAGAAACCTACTTGGGAATTACACAAGGAGACGTCAGCGTCTGTCTCTGCTCAGCACCGAATGACTGCGGGGGCCTGCGAGCGGCCTGTATATGACGTGCACGGCGGTGCTGTGACGTGTCAACTAACGCATATGGGGGCAGATTTATGAAGGCCTTGCGCCGCCGGTGCGTCATTTTTAACATGGGAAAAAGTGACGCACCGGCGGCGCAAGGCCTTCATAAATCTGCCCCATGGTCTCTTGACTGGCTGGAGTTGATGGTGAAACACGGTAGTGGCTCAGGGCAATGTATGTGTTTAATAGAAAACGTAAATTCAATGTACAGTAGTGCATACTAGTAACACAGGTGTACAATTATTAAAAACAAGGTGTATACTAATTACACGGACTAATATATTCTTGCTCATTTCACAATTTGATGTTTATTTATTTATTTTTAAAGTTTTGTATAGCGCTAGCTAGACTCGAAGGTATCAGAGCGCTTCACATACATATTGTGCAAAGCCGAACGGCCTTACATTACCTAGAAGGCTGACAGTAAGTAAGCAAACCACGGATACAGAATACAGTATGAACAATAAGTAACTGTGCAGCGGAGGGGGAGGGAAAGAAAAAAAAAAGAAAGACAGGGAGATTAGCATAGTCACTGGTCACTTGCTCAGGGTAAATGGGGAAGTAGAATAGGGTACAGGTTGCACTGCCAGGGGCACTCAGGCGGCTGGGCACAGGGTGCTTTTGAGCCGTCGGGCGCTCAATGTTATCCAATGAGGATCTTGAAAAGGGAACAAAGGCTGCAGGCTCGGTGACGGTGGATATTCAGGAGCGACCAACACTTCGAGGGGTAAGTTGGGAACATAAGGATTCATGGAATGTTATACGTTCGTAGCTTACATACATAAACTCATGTATGAGAGGTTGGCTGTATGTAGTGGTACAAGGTTGTTCAATATATATTGAAGGACATAAAGGATACATGGAGTGTTATACATTTGTAGCTTACATATATAAACTCATGCATTAGAGGTTGACTGTATGCAGTGGTACATGGTTGTTATATATATATTCACATATTGAAGGACACATGTGTACCTGGTGTAACTTTAGAGACATATTCATGTACACAGGTTCCTTGGTCTAGCAGTGCCCATGGCGATTGATAGCTACTAGATATTTTCACATATGCAGCATGTCAATAATCACATGAAATGACACCTTCAAGCGAAATTGGACACAGAACAAAACTATAATCTGCTCATTTGTATGCACGTCTCTTCATGGTCGCTCAGCCCATAGTTGACCGACTCAAGGGTATGAATCCAGCGGCACTCTTTGAAATTAACTGAGGTGGCGATGTTCCCCCCTCTTTGGTGTATTACCACTTTTTCTAATACCCACCACTCTAGGTGCTCATGAGTGTGACCGGCTCTAGTGTAGTGCTCAACTAAGGGTGCCCCTTGGAGCTTACATTTTAGTCTGCTGTGGTGTTGTAGGATCCTGTTCTTTACTTTTTGTGTAGTCGGGCCTACGTAAACCATTTGGCAAGAGCGTCTAATAGCGTAAATCACATTTTGACTGTTACAGTTCCTAAATTGGGTAAGGGCATGTGTTTCTGTCTGGTGTGAATGAGCTCCCAGTCCTGGTGTACTTGCACGTCTTACAGTTACCACATCTATGATGACCTGTTATAGGTGGCAGACTGAGCTGTGATCTAATGTCAGGTGCTGTTGGTGTTTCACGAAATGAGGAAACCACATAGTCTTTTATATTCTTTGCACGTTTGAAGGAGAACATGGGTACCTCTGGCATGCCGATTTCCCATCCTACGAGGTTCAAGTATTTTTTGATGACTTTATTTATTTCATGGCTTCTCGTATTAAAGGTAGTCATGCATATTAATTTGTCCATTTTTTTGTCTTTTGGTTGCACTTCCAGCAACGTCTCACGTGGACTGTACCAGGCCCTTTTTCTGGCTGTGTTAAAGAGCCCCTTCGGGTAACCCCTGTCCCTTAACTTGAGGAATAGTAAATCTGTTTAATTGAAGTAGTCCTTTCGTCTTGTGCAATTCCGGCGCAACCGCAGGAAATGCCCGTAGGGCAAGTTGTCCTTAAGGTTCCTCGGGTGATGTGAGTTGTTCTGTTGGTGTGTTACGGTCTGTTGGTTTTTTGTACAGATTCATCACAATTTTTTCATCTTCTACTTCTAGAGTAAGATCTAGAAATGGTATTGAGTCACTGTTGTGGGCCATCGTGAATTGGATGTCCTGGGAACGAGCATTCAACCATGTGAGAAACGACTTCAAATGTACTTCTGAACCGGTCCAAATCATCACAATGTCATCTATGTATCAGTTCCATGTGGTTAAATTGTCTATGTAAGGGTTCTGGTGTGAGTATATGTACTGATCTTCAAAATTGTCCATGAATAAATTAGCCAGGCTCGGGGCGAACCCAGCCCCCATCGCTACTCCTCTGCACTGGTAGAGAAATGTGTTTTTAAAGATAAAGTCGTTTTTTGTCCTTGTGATTTGAAGTAGTTGAACCAAGAAATCAGTGGGGATCCAATGTGATGAAGGGCGAGTGTCTAGAATGTTCTTAATCACTTCAATCGCTTTCTCTTGTGCTATGCTCGTAAACAGCGAGCACAGGTCAAGTATGACAAATAGCTGTGTTAATTTGTTGAATGGTTGATTTTTAAGGATTTGAATAGTGTGCAACCAGACCTTGAGCAGTGCCTCAGCCGACCTTATATTAAAGGTCATAAAAGCAACTCTTCTCCCTAACTTAAACTGCGGGCAACAGGGCTCTCCAGAGGCATGCACAGTTAGCCTAGACCACGCCCAATGTCGGACCTACAAGCGAGTCTTCCAACTCCCCAAATACATACACAGGGCAAGATTGCGGCTAGAGCTGGGCCTCCCTAGACAATCACTTACCTGCGAGGCTAACACCCTGAAATTCTACATAAGGGTAATAAAAGCCCCGGAAAACACTCTTAAAGCCTGCTTAAAAGAAACGTTTGAGAGCCCAGGCAATCCTTGGCATCAGCAAACTCAAAAGGCTATAAGAACACTACAAATCGAATGCACAGTGCTAAAATCAGGCTCCAGCCCCTACACCGCTTGGAAAAGGGTCATAAACAGGCAGGTGAAACAAATTTCACATCAGCTGGACGTCCTGTCTTCAAAGGAGCAAACTATTCTATCTCCCTTGAATAAATCTTATTTACCAGGGAATCCTCAACCTTACCTTTTAGACAGTCTTAGCGGATCGGCCTGCAGAAATATCTTTTCTGATGGATACATCTGCCTGTGGATTCCTCACCTTTTCAATTACCCCCATGCACATCATGCCACGGAAACTTTTCTCCTCAGCTCTCCAACATTCAGGAGGACGTCACAATGGAACTGCTCCGCAAGCGAATCCGCGTGATGTCATCGGAGCCATAGGAAGACATCGTCGGCGTGCTGACGTTAGTTCCCCGCACTGTCGCATAACGTTATTTTCCAAGGCTCTCCTTTTCTGGAAGTTTCTGTGTTGCAAGTCTTCAGGTCTATTCGTAGCAGAGACTTTTCACTAGTCTGAGGAAATCCGGATTCAAGCCATGCAGGGAATGTGGGGGTCAGATGTCTATCACTGACCCTCATGAAGACTGTTTGTGGTGTCTCTCATTGGACCATAACGTCGGGAGTGTTTGTCATGCAGGTGCATGAACCCCAAGGCACTGAAGGAGAGGGATGCCACATTGTTCATGGGCAAAGCAAAGAATCTAAAAAGGGGTCAAAGAAGGTCGAGCTCCCGATTCAAGTCACCAACTCTGCGTACTTCGAAGTCGTCGAGGAAGCACAAGAAGAAGAAGTGCCATGGGTCTCAGCGTCGATCGTCAAAAGATACAATGCCGAAGTCGATGTCCCCGATCCCCAGAGTCATCAGAAGGATGAAGTTGCTCCATCTCCTTCTCCTGAGGTAACTGCAGCCCGTCTCTGGCTCAGAGAGCGGTGATTTCACCAGCTCCAAGAGAAGCAGTGCCACCACTGTTGCTGACACTCCACCTCTGGCTCCAGGGTCTCTGGCGCCACAACCGGAGCCGATTGTGCTGCCTCCTCAATCGGCTTCAGAGCCTGTAGTACTGGATCCAGGGTATGTTGCTTTCCTGACTTTATGTATGGATCCGTCGCATTTTCTGAATGTGATGTTTGGCTTGTTCGCCATAGTGGCAAACCCTACTGGTGCACCTGTTGGCCTTATGGGTCCGCTGGCATGCTCCCAGGGAGGTTTGCAACCTCATTTCCCTCAGGCACCTCTTATGACTTTTATGCCGATGGCTCCAGGGAGTTGGCTTCTCCCGACGCCAAGATTTTCGATGCTGGTACAATCTCTGGAGGAGCAAGTGCCACTGGATGGATCTTCTTCAGTGTCGACTCAACCTCGACCGGTGTCGACTACTGTCCTTGTAGACCTTCCTTCGGCGCAGATCCGGAAATCACCAGCACTGCATGTGACACCTCCAACGCCGGTTCCAAGGATGAGGTCTAGAAGAGAGGCACAGAGGTTAACGGAAGAGGAGGAGTACTCGGAACAACATGAGGAGGCTGAGGAACGGGAGATTGTGGATCCTGATCAGGATTTTGAAGGTCTACAGGAAGCTATGTGGTCTGGCTACTTCCCTTGAATGGGAACTCTCGTCTCCGCAAGGTCTCCCAATGCAGGAGGTGACTTCTTATCACTCTGTGATCAGGACGGCAGTTCGGTTGTCCCGGCTTTGTGCTCTTCAAGGAAGTCTACAGGGTCATTCCTATCTACACCTGCAGATAGAGAGTCCAAACGCATGGAGCAATCTGCAAAAAAGTTATTCTCTTCAGGCAGTATGGCTCACAAGTCAACAAATGCTACATGCCTTTTGGGCCGCTACATCCATGCACTTATGGACTCGGCAAGGAAAGTGCTCCCACAACTGACGGAGGACGTTCAGGGTCATTTTTCAGAGGTTCTTATGGATGCTCAAGCTGCTGCCCGCCAGGTCATACAATCTGGTCTGGACACAGCAGTTTCAGTAGGCAGGGCGATGGGATCATCTTTGGCGACCAGGAGGCACGCTTAGTTACTGGGTTTGAGGTTCTTCCCTGATGTCCAAGTGACCCTGTTAAACCTGCCTTTCAACAGATTGCTCCTATTTGGAGCCAAAGCGGACTCGGCGTTGCAGCGCTTTAAAGAAAGTAGAGCCACGGCAAGATCTTTGAGTCTCCAGTCTCAGTCCAGGGGCTTTGGATATAGCAAGTTCCATGTTTCTTGCAGGCCCTTATCCTTTTGTGCCAGGCAACGGTAGGAACAGCAGGCAAATTCCCTTTACAGATCATACTGGAGGTCTTCTGCGGGGTGCAGCATGGCAGCTAGTCTTCTCCTCCTACTCCTCCTCTTCTGCCCCTCCAACTGGTGCAGCTGGAAAGCAGCTCTAGCTCCACTATCATAGAGCATACTTGTCCCGTGGGAGGACGGGTGTCCCATTTTCTACAACATTGGAGGTCTGTTACTACAGATCTCTGAGTGTTGGACATCCTGGAGAATGGGTACACCCAGCCCTTCTGGAAGTTTCCCCATCCTTACCCTCCCCGTCATGGTATGGGCTCAGAAGAGCACCTCCTGCTTCTCCAGCAGGATGTTCGGTCATTACTGCAAAAAGGTGCAATCGAGGTGGTTCTGGAGTAGGAAAGGGGTCAACGATGCTACTCCCAGTACTTCCTGATTCCCTTTTGCCTCAAACAGGAGAAATTCAAGACGTTGAACCTGGATCAGGTTCTTCAGGCGCTGCAGAAGGAAGTCTGGATGGTGTTGATCAATTTGCTGGATGTGTATCTTCACATTCCCATCCTGGTCGCATCGGAAGTATCTTCATTTTAGGGTGGGGTCTCAACACTACCAGTTTACGGTCCTTTCTGTTCGGTCTTACTTCCGCACCTCGGGTCTTCACAAAGGTGATCGGGTGGTAGCCGCACATCTCAGAAGATCAGGGGTCCCTGTTTTCACCTACCTGGGTGACGGGCAGCTCAAAGCAAAGTCACCAGAGATTGTGTAGCATCATTTGCAAGTAACAACACAACTGTTGTTCAACTTGGGGGTTTCGATAAATGTACCCAAATCTCACCTGGTGCCCCCTCAGCACAACCTGTTCATAGGGGCTGTACTGGACACTACTGTGAGTCGTGCCTTCCTGCCTCTACAGAGGATTCAAGACATCTAGGCTATGAATCTGCTTTTTCAGAATGGAGCAGCTGTTCCAGTCCTGAAGGTCTCTTATCTGCTCGGTCTATTTTCTTCCTGCATACTGTTAGTCAGCCATGCATGCTGGCCTATGAGGTCACTCCATTGGGGTCTCCGCAGGCAGGGGTTTCAACACAACGGAGATCTCGAAGGGGTGGTCAGGATTTCCAGAGACAGAGCTGTTTTAGTGGAGTGTTCCAGGCAACCTGTCTCAAGGGAAGCCGTTTCAACCTCCTTCTCTGGTGACTACAGTGATAACGGATGCCTGGGTGGGGAGCTCATCTAGGGGATCTGAGGAAATATTGTTTCACATCAATCTTCTGGAATTGCGGGCGATACATTTGGCTCTCAAGGCTTTCTTTCCTCCTTTCGCGGTCAGACAATTCAGATCCTGACAGGCAACACTACTGCAATGTGATACATCAATAAACAGGGAGAGTATGGTTGTATCTTCTTTGCAGAGAGGCTCTGGGACACTGGTCCTGGGCTCAGGACCATCAGATTTGCATGATCGGAATTCATCTGGCCAGAGAACTGAATGTGCCTGCGGACAGTCTCAGTCAGCAGTATTCAGCCAATCATGAGTGGCATCTCCATCCAGAGGTGGTTCTTTACATTTTTAGGATGTGAGGTTTCCTCAGTTGGACCTGTTCGCCACTCACGAGAATGCGCACTGCCCATCATTCTCCAGTCTCCAGTATCTGACGCAGGGATCATTGAGGGGCACGTTTCAGTTAGATTGGGGCTCACAGCTTCTTTACACATTTCCTCCCATACGCTTGATTCATCGAGTTCTGAGGAAGATTCGCCAAGACCGGGCCCAAGTCATATTGATCGCCCCATATTGGCCGCGAAGGGTGTGGTACACATACTTCCTTTACCTCTCATCACAGCCTCCGCTCTGTCTCCCTATTAGGGCAAACCTCCTCTCACAGTCGCAGGGGCAGGTTCTACACCCCCATCTCCAAAGCCTTCACCTTTATGCCTGGAGATTGAACGGGGCAACCTGAGCTCTGTATACCACTCACCGAATTTGGTGGATGTTATTTTATCGGCCAGGAGACACTCCACCAAATCTCTTTATTCTGGTAGGTGGGACCAGTTTGTTAAATGGTGTGGAGAAAGATCCTTTGCAGGCCCATTTGTCTGATATTCTGAGTTTCTCTCTTTCCCCAGCACAACAGGGTTGGGCAGTAGCTACTGTTAAGGGCTACTTGTGTTGTTCCATAACCGTAAACCTAGATAGGGTACTGGAGAACTATCAGAGAGATGTAGGTGACTGGCGATACCTACCCTTGTCCTTAATGGGCAAGGTTGCCCTTTACAAAATGATATACCTACCCAAGTTCTTATATGTTTTCAAGAATTGCCCTTACGAGGTTCATGACATTTTTTTCGAGCTGGTTGATGAGGTCACAGGACTGCTGTGGGACAGGGGGGTAGCGTCGATAGCACTAACCATGCTAACCATGAGACCGGAGGATGGGGGCGGCACAGCAAAACCTTAGTCTTTACTTTTGGGCGTCCCAACTGTTGGTTGTTAATGACTGGAGACTATATAAGACGCGCCAAATCCCAAGCCCGCATTAGCCTGATACAGACAACTCCTGAGGCGGAAGCCGGGAGGAACGATCGCCGTTTTTTAAAGCACTGAAACTGAAAATTGATTTTAATACCTGTTGTTGCACATCTCCTTGAGCACTCCCCCCTCCTTAGAGTTGCTCACACACACCGCGCAGCCGATCTGAACGCTGCCGCGGGCCTGTCAACAATCTGCCGCCATCAGTGAGGGAAGTGAGGCCACGCCCACCGCCCTGAGGCCACGTCCCCCTGGAGACTATATAAGACGCGCCAAATCCCAAGCTCGCATTAGCCGGATACAGACAACTCCTGAGGCGGAAGCCGGGAGGAACGATCGCCGTTTTTTAAAGCACTGAAACTGAAAATTGATTTTAATACCTGTTGTTGCACATCTCCTCGAGCACTCCCCCCTCCTTAGAGTTGCTCACACACACCGTGCAGCCGATCTGAACGCTGCCGCGGGCCTGTCAACAATCTGCCGCCATCAGTGAGGGAAGTGAGGCCACGCCCACCGCCCTGAGGCCACGCCCCCCCACTTCCCACAAAAAGATGTTCCTCGGCCGGATGCTCAGCGAACACGCGCTGCGGGCGTGCCGCCAGCGCGCCGAAGGCGCGCCAAAGGTAAGCCCGTCTGCGCCCGTCCACGCCAGTACGGACCCAGGGCCCAGTCCCCCTGTTCCTCTCACCTCGCCACCCTTTAGCTACTCCTCAGACACCCTTCGCAAACTGGCAACGCGCGCCCTTGACCTCTGTCTTCACTCAATCTCTCCCGATGAGCATCATAACAAATGCAGCCACTGCTCATACAGACTCACCCCCCACTCACCCCTTAAAGTCAGGACAATCAAAATGGCTCTGCTCAACTGCAGATCCCTCCCCAAGCACAGCACCGAGATAAACCTCCTAATACTGAACAACGACATAGAAGTGCTGTTCCTCACGGAAACATGGATCACTTCAGCATCCGACCCAGACATAGTCCAAGCCCTACCTTCGGGCTACACAATTAAACATCTAGATAGACCTCAAGGATCAGGAGGCGGCCTAGCAATAATCACCAAAGCCCATATCAGCTGCCATCTCAAGGACAGTCCAATCCTCAACTGTGAAAACGCTCACTTCTCCCTACATCTCTCCCCGGAGAAAACTCTGTTGGGTCTTCTCATAAACCGACCCCCGGGCCCACTTGGACAGTTACCTAACTCCCTGGTCGAGACTGCCACCTCCCTAGCCTGTTTATCTTCCAACTTTACAATGCTAGGAGATCTTAACATCCACTTTGATGACCCAGGGAACAAAATAGTGGGAGACCTCAAAGAAGATCTCTCAGCACTCAGCCTCTCCTTGAAAAACCTTCTGCCCACCCATAACAAGGGCCATCTCTTGGACCCTATCTTTTCTAACATTCCAGAACTCACCACTTCCTCACCCCTACCCATCCCCTGGACAGATCACCACCTTATCATCCTCAAAATTCCAATCTCCACCGAAATCACCCCCAGTCTCCCACCCCAAGCACCCTCCCGCCCGTGGCACAAATTAGACACGGATGACTGGACCAGCCAGCTGATAGCCTCCACCCCCACCCTGAACCCGGATCCCTCACTAGCAGACATCCAAATCCGAGATTGGATAGAATCTTCCCTTGACACGGTTCTCCCTGTCAAACAACTCCCTAGTAAGAGGGGTTCGTTTAAGTCTCCCTGGTTCACTTCGGAACTGCGTGAACTCCGGAAAAAATGCAAAAAACTCGAACGCCTCTGGAGGAAAGATTGGAACTCGAACAGCAAAGAAACCTACAAATCGGCCATGAAGCAATACAAAACCCTTATCAAAAATACACAAGCCTCCTATTACGAAGGGAAAATCCTAGCTGCCTCCAACTCCTCCAAGGAGACTTACCGCATAGTAAAATCTCTCATGAAAGTTCCCGAACCACAGCCTGCTGCTGATCCCACTGGTGCCAGATGCACCCAACTCGTGGAGTTTTTCTCATCTAAAATCCTCAAGATCATAAAGACTTTCCCGACGCCCTATCCCCTAACAGACCTCCCAGCTGGGACCATTGACCAAGACGCCCCCGTCCTGGAAACCTTCCTCCCCATCTCCATCAAGAGGTTGGTGGACACTCTCAACCGTGTGAAGAGTTGATCCCCGGACGACCCAGCTCCCATGAGTAAACTAAAACTAGTTGCCCCCACTATATCCCCCCTACTTACCAGGCTGATAAATGCCTCTCTCTCTAGCGGGATAGTCCCCGTCAACTGGAAAAGTGCGACAGTTCGGGCACTTATCAAGAAACCCCACCTAGACCCCTTGGACCCTTCAAACTTCAGACCCATCTCCCTTCTCCCAGGCATCAGCAAAGTGGCTGAAAGAATTGTAAATGAAGAGCTCTCAACATTCCTAGAGACTAACAACCTCCTTCGCCACTCGCAGACAGGATTCAGACCAGGTCAGGGGACTGACACCGCCCTTCTGGCCGTAATAGAGGAGACAAGGTCCATCTTGGACGCAGGAGGATCAGTGGCAGTGATCCTCCTGGACCTGAGTGCCGCCTTCGACACGGTGGACCACACCATCCTCCTCCACCGTCTCCAAAAAACCGGCATCTCGGGGACCGCCCTGGCATGGTTAAAATCATTCCTGGAACATAGGACCTTCCAAGTGGCCGACAGCTACGGTCACTCCAAAGCTCTCCCCCTGAACTGTGGGGTTCCTCAGGGATCCTCCCTGAGCCCCACTCTTTTTAATGTTTACATGGCCCCCTTAGACGACATCGCCTCACCATTCGGCATAAAGGTGGTCATGTACGCCGACGACACACAACTAGTCGTCTCCATAAATCAGGCCGATCAATCCATGGAGAACCTAGTCACCTGCCTGCACAATATATCCAAATGGATGGGCGACTCCAGACTCAAACTCAACGGTGAGAAATCGGAAATCATGCTCCTAGGCGACCCAAACAAACTTCCCAAAACCCTTGCCTGGCCACCCAGCATGGGCACCCCTCCCACACCAAAACAAGAAATCAAGAGCCTGGGTTTTTGGCTCGACCAGGAACTTAGCTTCAGAGCCCAAGCAAGAAAGACAACCGGCACCTGCTTCGGGCTCATGCGAGCAGCCCGTAAGATCCTTCCTCTTACCCCCCCCCCCCAGTCTAGGAAAATTCTGATCCAGGGCCTTATCATATCGAGACTAGACTATGGAAACGCCTTGTACCTGGGCGCGCCAGAAGCTGTCATAAAAAAACTTCAGCACGGCCAGAATGCCGCAGCAAGACTACTCACGGGGGCGAAATCAAGATGCTCAGCTAAACCTTCCCTCAAGGCACTTCACTGGCTTCCCATCCAAGAGCGCATTGCCTTTAAAGCCATATGCATCTCTCATAAAATCCTACAAGGCAAAGGCCCACCTATATTAAAACCTCTCATCAAACCTCACAAAGCCACCCGACAGCTCAGGTCGGACTCCCTATTTTTGGCCAGCGTCCCCAGAATAAGGAAAGCACGCGCGGGCGGCCGCCGTTTCTCATACAACGCCCCTAAGCTCTGAAACAGCCTCCCCCTCAGTATCCGCAAAGAAAACAATCTGCTCGCATTCCGCAGACTACTGAAAACCTGGTTGTTCCCCCAATAATCCTTCCCAGGAGAACTGTTAGGCTGTCACCATAGCGCTGGGACGCCCGAAGGTAGCTACGCGCTCTACAAATCCTTAATCAAATCAAATCAAATCACTGCACAATGGGAGCCCTCGCTCCTGGCGGAAAGGAGGGCTATGGACCGATCGGGATATGTACACCTGCTGTATGGCAAGAGCTGTTTAGAGACTTTCCCAAGCCTGACCGCTATGGTGATACAGGTATGGATGAAGGTGGCTGCACAACTGGGCTGGAGTACTAGGGTTACCCTGGAGACACCTGTCTGGGATACTAATGTACTTAAAAACCTTCAACCGGTGGAAGGCCACTGTAAATGGGACCTTGTAGGTATTATCGAGCTGGGTGACATATGGGCGGTCAATGGGCTGATATAATTCCCTGACCTGCAGAAGCAATATGAGATTACAGGGAACCAGTACTTTAGGCATTAGATTTGGCATGTTCTACAGGGATATGGAGATCGGTTAAAGGACACGGCGAAAGAATCTCTGCTGGTCTATAAAGTCCTGGAAGACCTCTGGACGAAGCATGCCATATCTCAGATCTATAACACCTTGTTGTAGCAGGGTCTTCCTCCACTGACTGCTCTGAGGGACAGGTCGAACCAAGACCTTGGGGCACTGGAGGACAGTGAATGGGGAGGCCTGCTGCCACACTAGGGTGGTGGCTATAAGAGCGGGCTTCTGCCTGGTTCAATTTAAGATCCTTCACAGGGAGCTCAAGGCTATAGTGTGAGGTGGACGGATGGTGAGCTCTGCCTCTAGGGCTGCAATCCGGTTTGAACATTACTACATATTCTCTGGCATTGACCCTTACTACAGAGCTATTGGCAGGTGGTTGCATGTGTATTGTCCTTGGTGATGGGGGACGAACTGGCCCTTACAACACAATTGGTAGCTTTGGGAATATGGGGCGAGCAGACCTTTGACAAATACACACTTCTCCTGTACAACGTGGCGCTACCGGTCACAAGGTGTGATGTTATCTGCCTTTGGGGGGAGTACTATGGTGCCCACCTTGGCCCTCTGGGTGACCAACATGGAAAACATGGGGTGGTGTATGAGTGTAGAGTAAATGAAGTATAAGGCCAGGGGATGTTCCAGGAAATTTCCTGAGATATGGGACCCCTGGCGATCCCTGGAAGGCTCACCAGGCTTGGGAAGGGAATGTGCCTGAGGCTGCTGCCTGGGAATGGGAACAGAGGAGACATCTGTCTAGTGCCAATGTGGGCATCCTACAAGGCTACAGGGAAACCTCTATTTTTAAAGGATATAATGTTTCCTATTTCCATACTGTGCAGTTTTGATGTTCGTAATCCTTTAGGGGCACTGTTTGTATTTTGTGGTATAACTTGAATGCAAATAAAAAATTTTTTTAATAAACATTACCATTCTACCTTTAGGTAGCCAGTGGAGGGATTGCAGGAGTGGAGTCAAGCATTCTCTTGGGTGAAGAAGCCCTGCTACTGTATTTTGGATGAGTATTTTGCTTATGGTGAAAGCGGACGAGTCAGTGTGTAGGCTATTGGCATAGTCAGGCTTGGAGATTAGAAGTGTGAGGATGGCTTGCAGTTTATGTTGGTGTGCAAGAAATGGGAAGATGTGCTATAGTGTTTTCATTGTATAGAAGGCAGTATATGTAGTGTTGTTAGCATGCAGAATCAAGTATAGGTCTGAATGCATGATTATGCCTGGGTTTCTAACGTCTCTTGTTGTTGTTGAAGGGGCTTGAAGTTCCATAGGCCATATGGCGGTGGGCTGATACTATTGGCATAGTTGGCAGGCCATAGCATCTGTCTTTGTGGTATTGAGCTTTGGATGGTTATTCATCATTCATGTGTTTGTCACAAAGGCAGTCATCAAGTTGTGAATTGGTGCGATCCTCCGGACTATCCATTTTTAAAATGATTTCGGTATCATCTGCATAGTTGTTAAAGGTGAGGTTCTATGAATTAATCAGATTTGGTAAGGGGTTAAGTTTGGATTATATTGAGCTGGCAAATCACACCCATAAACGTGGTGAAATTGACAACATTTAAGTTAAGTGGTGAGTTTTTCATGGTACTATTTAAGTGAAAGGTTAGAGCATACCTTTTGGATTTTGTTGGATAATAAGACTGTCATTTATGTCAAATTGAAAAGCATTGTAGTGAATGCCTAGTTTTGAGGGTCACACAAAAGAGCATATGGAATGTGTAATGACCACAGCATAAATCATTAATTGATGGTGACATAGTTATAGGAATTGTGATGAGTTATAATATGATTTTATGTAGGCATGTGACATTATTTCTCGTTTGAGGCTCGTACCATCGACATATTGGGTCTCTATAACAAGTGTGTTAATCCCAGTCTCACACACCCTGGTTTTCTTGGACTAATGCTATTTTACATTGTTAAAGCTGCTGATCACGTGCTGGGATATGATAAACTATTTTTGAGAGAAAATGTTTTCTCTCATGATTTTCTCATGGAAATGATAGTTAGTGCTCCCAAATAAGGACACACATGCTACAAATTCTCTAATTTCTTCCTCATCTATTTGACGAAAGTCGGACATGCGGAGTAAAAAATGCACTTCTAACTGGAGCAGCAGCCATTTAATTGATCCCCCAGTGTTCTATTGCAGTTTCGCCATAGAATGTAAATTTTTCCTAGTGTTTAATGAAGGTAAATCTACATTTTATTAAAGACAATGAGGTGAATATTTTGTTTTTCCTAACTTGCTTTATTTCAATTGCAGCAATTAAATACAACAGAAAAAGCAACATTTCCCATATGGTTTAATGAAAATTGGCTAATAAGAGAATATTAGTAGGACTAAAACAACACAAATCAACATTGAGGAATACCTATAATATATTCTTGATTGCTATCAGCCCTCTTTTCTTGAGTGAGAAGGAACAATGAAGTATTGTGTATTAGAAGTGCTGTAATGAGAAAAAACTATAGAAATAGCTAATAACAAGATAACAAGTTTTTGGGAAAAGTATGTAAATGCATAACTGGAGTCTGGACATCTGCTGGATATTGGTGCCTGCTACAAATCCTTAGAACAGGTACTTCCTGAGGAGTATATCTTACTGCCATTGAAATAATGCAAACATTTGTTATTAAGCAGAATTCTTTTAGTTGGACGGCACTAAAATAAGGGTGGGAGAAAGAATGAATTATGAATTAGAACAAAGTGGGGGGATAGGACCTCTGTGTCTTTAATAAAATGTAGACTTTTCTTTGTTCAACACTGGGAAAATCTACATTCTATGGCACGCAATATGCATTTTTAAAACATGTTTATGCAGCTACAGGTTTGAAATAAAATGTATGAAAAGTGTCATCACTAGACCAATCTGCTGAACAAAGAAAGACCTCTAAACTTAAACCTGCCCAACAGACCTTGGAAGCCATTGCCCCTCTAGAGAAATGGGCCACAGAAATGTAAGTATCAGTACTAGTACATGGCATTATCCATTCAACCCTTCCAGCCGGAGTGGGAGAAGCAACACTTTTGTGAGGTTTCTTGAAGGAAATGAATAGTTGTGCATTAGAGATTGTTCATAGACCTTTAAACAACTACCCACACACAGTTTTGGTTGGTTTGAGAAAAAGGGGTAGAAATCAGAAGTCAAATGTGTCTGAGTTCGGGTTCTCACATTAAATAACACTCCTGCGGGTGTAAAATGTCTAGCAGAAATGTCTAATGCTCTTACATCGGAAAGCTATTTTCTAGAAATCTGCACAATAACATTGTAAGCTTAGCAGAAATCATCGTAATTGATAATGAATTATCTTTTGACCAACTGATAACCATGTTAAGCACTAAGTTAACATTCCACAGTTGACTATTTTGGAAGTGGGTGATTGCAAAGTCTTTATCTCTTTAAAGTCTGCATACATGAGGAAGTCCTCAAGTTGGTTTTCTGTTGATAGGAGAGTGATTTGCTGACATTGCAGATCAATACGTATTGTTTGTTTAATATGTGTCACCCTTCACTAGCTTGTGAAGGCAATTACTTCACAATTAAAGTGACAACTGCTGAAAAGTGATCGAAAGACCATGCCAAACACCAACTTGACCAGACAGTCCATGCTGATGTCTATGCTTTGGTGGTGCCGAGAGCCCAGGATTTTTGGATATATACTGCAGCTTCTGAAGAAATGCTTAGTGTGGAAGGTGCCACCTCAATACCGTCCAAGCTGTTATGTTTAGAGTTCTGTTCAAAATTAGGTTCTGCTTTTGCCCTTGGAAGTTGAGAAGTAGCCTGTAAAAGATTGGAATGAGGACTGGAAAGTCTACTGCTAGTTCCAATAGAGTTGGGTACCATTTGGGATTGCAAAAAGGGAGTTATTATCATTAAAGTTGTTTTCTGATGTCTGCCTAATCATTGGTAGAAAGGAGTAATTGAGACTAATCCTGAAGAAAAATGTCTGTTGGTAATGCTAACAGATCTAGTCGCCAACTAAAGAAGTATTGGGGGGGCGGAGCTTGCCGGCGTCTAAGATGGCCGAGTAATCCCGAAGCTCCATCCCGCAACTAATAATATCCTTCAAAATCCTGCATCAGTGGAGCCTGTGAGGGCTCTGGCACCGACCTCTGCGGCGTTTACACAACAGAGCGCCCGGTGGCGGCATCCCGACTGCGGCTTGGTGCCGGGGATTGGGAGATCCTTGAGGCGACGCGGCGGCGGATCGAGAGGCCCTCAGGCCCCGACCTGGAGTGACTGGACTGCCCGCACTGCGTCATCGTGCGTGTGGCTAGTACTTGGCCTGTGCCCTGTGACGCAGCTCACAGCGAGCGGTAAGCCCGGACCAGCTGCGGACTCCCCGGCGCTCGGCCCCTGCCTCGGCCTCCCCCCCCGCCCCTGCTCCCCCTGGGGAGTAGATAGGGAGTCATCTGTGTCTCGGATTCGGCGAGGCGAGCCTGCTTGCGCAGCACGGCACGGGGCACTCATCTCCCTTGGGGGAGCGACCAAGGTGTGGATCCCTGGCGGACTAGCCTGAGAGGCCGGGGGCCTGGCATCCCGATAGGGGAGAGTGCTTGCGGGAGGCCTGCCCGGACTGAACTGCATTTGGCACCTGGGCTGGATCCTGGTGGCCAGGGAACCGTGGACGCCGTTGAACCCAGGCGGCTGCACTTCCGAGGCGACGTTCCCGGTCGGCCTCTTCGGCCTTTGCACAGGTGACGGAACAGACCATCCTTGGGTGACTTAAGGGCAGGACCGAGGCAGGCCAGTAGGGGAGGCTGGCAGGTGACGTGTGGCTGTGACCCTGACTAAGGTGGAGCCCCGAGGTCCTGTAGTGCCTACGCCTGGAGTGGCCCCCCTCCCCCCGAAGGGCCCGAAGTGAGAGCGGCTGACCCCCTCCCCGGCAGGGGCATACAGGTGGCGAAACCCCGGCTCACGCAAGAAGGGTGAGTGCGACTATTTGTGGAGCGGCGGCTGTCCCCCCTTTCTCCCCCCCGCTGCCTTTGGACGGAGTAAGCACGGTCTCTCCCTGGCGATCCCGCCGCAGTTGTGACCCCGACTTGCTGGTTCTTGAGAGTCGGTTACGGCTGTGGGGTGGCCATACTGGGCGAGGTACTTGAGGGCTCTGGCTGGCCTGTGATTAGCCGGTTAGCCCTGAGTTTGGAGTCTGACCCGGACACCGCTGGGAAAACGCACAAGGTATACCGTCGCCAGGTGTCGTGAATCTGGCTGATTCCACCACCCTGGATCAATAGGAGACATTCCCCCCGGTGGAGCTGAGTCGCCTGGAGCATTGCACACTGCGCTGCACGATGGGTAAAGGCGATAAGACGCAGACCAAACTCACCTTTGACCAAAGACGCTCAAGGTCTCAGGGCCCTACGGGTGCGGACAAAAATGCCGAGCAAGGTGACGACGATGCAGCTGGGGGCGCGGACATCAAAAGCATGCTCCTAGCAATGGAAAAGGGCCTCTAAAACAGCATGTCGTCGCTGGGGTCGAAGTTAGATGCCCTCACCTACAGAATGGACAGAATGGCGGAGCGTATAGACAAGCACGCAGAACGCCTAGACATGTCCGAGAGGAGGATTACGGAGGTCGAGGAGGCACAGACGGAGCTGGATACCGACCACCAAAAGTTGGACAAGCTGATGCAATCCTTGCAAGACAAAACTGAAGATTTGGAAGCTCGCTCCCGTCGCTGATCCACATTCTGTCCATCACTGTTGTGTTTGCAATTACCGCTCTAAGTGTACTGGGGATGCTCAGATGTGAGTCCCAGGCACTCCACACCACTGGAATCAAGCTAGCCGGGCTGATGAGAGGTGTTACCTCGAAACCGGGCCGGTCCTCGGATGCTTGTTTCCGTTCTGGGAAGGACATGGCTTTTGTAGTTCGGACTGGACTGTTCCCATGGGGCACAGGGTCAGCGCTGATTTGCATATCGCCATTGTCTAACCCAGGGTGGTGTGGAGTGGAAAAACGATGGATTTGGGCCCAGATCTTTGGACTGGGGTGAATGTGTGACATTGATCCACATTCTGTCCATCACTGTTGTGTTTGCAATTACCGCTCTAAGTGTACTGGGGATGCTCAGACGTGAGTCCCAGGCACTCCACACCACTGGAATCAAGCTAGCCGGGCTGATGAGAGGTGTTACCTCGAAACCGGGCCGGTCCTCGGATGCTTGTTTCCGTTCTGGGAAGGACATGGCTTTTGTAGTTCGGACTGGACTGTTCCCATGGGGCACAGGGTCAGCGCTGATTTGCATATCGCCATTGTCTAACCCAGGGTGGTGTGGAGTGGAAAAACGATGGATTTGGGCCCAGATCTTTGGACTGGGGTGAATGTGTGACATTGATCCACATTCTGTCCATCACTGTTGTGTTTGCAATTACCGCTCTAAGTGTACTGGGGATGTTCAGACGTGAGTCCCAGGCACTCCACACCACTGGAATCAAGCTAGCCGGGCTGATGAGAGGTGTTACCTCGAAACCGGGCCGGTCCTCGGATGCTTGTTTCCGTTCTGGGAAGGACATGGCTTTTGTAGTTCGGACTGGACTGTTCCCATGGGGCACAGGGTCAGCGCTGATTTGTATATCGCCATTGTCTAACCCAGGGTGGTGTGGAGTGGAAAAACAATGGATTTGGGCCCAGATCTTTGGACTGGGGTGAATGTGTGACATTGATCCACATTCTGTCCATCACTGTTGTGTTTGCAATTACCGCTCTAAGTGTACTGGGGATGCTCAGACGTGAGTCCCAGGCACTCCACACCACTGGAATCAAGCTAGCCGGGCTGATGAGAGGTGTTACCTCGAAACCGGGCCGGTCCTCGGATGCTTGTTTCCGTTCTGGGAAGGACATGGCTTTTGTAGTTCGGACTGGACTGTTCCCATGGGGCACAGGGTCAGCGCTGATTTGCATATCGCCATTGTCTAACCCAGGGCGGTGTGGAGTGGAAAAACGATGGATTTGGGCCCAGATCTTTGGACTGGGGTGAATGTGTGACATTGATCCACATTCTGTCCATCACTGTTGTGTTTGCAATTACCGCTCTAAGTGTACTGGGGATGCTCAGACGTGAGTCCCAGGCACTCCACACCACTGGAATCAAGCTAGCCGGGCTGATGAGAGGTGTTACCTCGAAACCGGGCCGGTCCTCGGATGCTTGTTTCCGTTCTGGGAAGGACATGGCTTTTGTAGTTCGGACTGGACTGTTCCCATGGGGCACAGGGTCAGCGCTGATTTGCATATCACCATTGTCTAACCTAGGGTGGTGTGGAGTGGAAATACGATGGATTTGGGCCCAGATCTTTGGACTGGGGTGAATGTGTGACATTGATCCACATTCTGTCCATCACTGTTGTGTTTGCAATTACCGCTCTAAGTGTACTGGGGATGCTCAGACGTGAGTCCCAGGCACTCCACACCACTGGAATCAAGCTAGCCGGGCTGATGAGAGGTGTTACCTCGAAACCGGGCCGGTCCTCGGATGCTTGTTTCCGTTCTGGGAAGGACATGGCTTTTGTAGTTCGGACTGGACTGTTCCCATGGGGCACAGGGTCAGCGCTGATTTGCATATCGCCATTGTCTAACCCAGGGTGGTGTGGAGTGGAAAAACGATGGATTTGGGCCCAGATCTTTGGACTGGGGTGAATGTGTGACATTGATCCACATTCTGTCCATCACTGTTGTGTTTGCAATTACCGCTCTAAGTGTACTGGGGATGCTCAGACGTGAGTCCCAGGCACTCCACACCACTGGAATCAAGCTAGCCGGGCTGATGAGAGGTGTTACCTCGAAACCGGGCCGGTCCTCGGATGCTTGTTTCCGTTCTGGGAAGGACATGGCTTTTGTAGTTCGGACTGGACTGTTCCCATGGGGCACAGGGTCAGCGCTGATTTGCATATCGCCATTGTCTAACCCAGGGTGGTGTGGAGTGGAAAAACGATGGATTTGGGCCCAGATCTTTGGACTGGGGTGAATGTGTGACATTGATCCACATTCTGTCCATCACTGTTGTGTTTGCAATTACCGCTCTAAGTGTACTGGGGATGCTCAGACGTGAGTCCCAGGCGGTAAACAACCTTTACAACGCAACTTTTACAACGCACTACCATTACAACGAAACTTTTACAACGCAAAAACTTTTACAACGCATACCATTACAACGCATGTTTTTACAACGCAAGTACTTTTACAACGCATGCCATTACAACGTAAGTATTGGTAAGTATATAATTATATTTAATATTTTATATGTTTGTTTTTTTTTTACGTTTTCAGTTTTTGGGTAAAGGGGTATTTTTAGGGTTCAGGGTCAGTTTTCAGTTTTTGGGTAAAGGGGTATTTTTAGGGTTCAGGGTCAGTTTTCAGTTTTTGGGTAAAGGGGTATTTTTAGGGTTTAGGGTCAGTTTTCAGTTTTTGGGTAAAGGGGTATTTTTAGGGTTCAGGGTCAGTTTTCAGTTTTTGGGTAAAGGGGTATTTTTAGGGTTCAACGCATGTTTTTACAACGCAAGTACTTTTACAACGCATGCCATTACAACGTAAGTATTGGTAAGTATATAATTATATTTAATATTTTATATGTTTGGTTTTTTTTTACGTTTTCAGTTTTTGGGTAAAGGGGTATTTTTAGGGTTCAGGGTCAGTTTTCAGTTTTTGGGTAAAGGGGTATTTTTAGGGTTCAGGGTCAGTTTTCAGTTTTTGGGTACAGGGGTATTTTTAGGGTTCAGGGTCAGTTTTCAGTTTTTGGGTACAGGGGTATTTTTAGGGTTCAGGGTCAGTTTTCAGTTTTTGGGTACAGGGGTATTTTTAGGGTTCAGGGTCAGTTTTCAGTTTTTGGGTAAAGGGGTATTTTTAGGGTTCAGGGTCAGTTTTCAGTTTTTGGGTACAGGGGTATTTTTAGGGTTCAGGGTCAGTTTTCAGTTTTTGGGTACAGGGGTATTTTTAGGGTTCAGGGACAGTTTTGGGTTTATGGGGTACAGGGGTATTTTTAGGGTTCAGGGACAGTTTTGGGTTTTTGGGGTACAGGGGTATTTTTAGGTTTCTGGGTTAATTTGGGTTTTTGGGGTACAGGGGTACAGGGTAAAAAAAATTAAATTAAATTATATTAATTACAATTAATTTAAAAAAAAAATATTATATACTTACCAATACTTACGTTGTAATGGCATGCGTTGTAAAAGTACTTGCGTTGTAAAAACATGCGTTGTAATGGTATGCGTTGTAAAAGTTTTTGCGTTGTAAAAAATGCGTTGTAACGGTATGCGTTGTAAAAGTATGCGTTGTAACGTCATACATCCGTCCCAGGCACTCCACACCACTGGAATCAAGCTAGCCGGGCTGATGAGAGGTGTTACCTCGAAACCGGGCCGGCCCTCGGATGCTTGTTTCCGTTCTGGGAAGGACATGGCTTTTGTAGTTCGGACTGGACTGTTCCCATGGGGCACAGGGTCAGCGCTGATTTGCATATCGCCATTGTCTAACCCAGGGTGGTGTGGAGTGGAAAAACGATGGATTTGGGCCCAGATCTTTGGACTGGGGTGAATGTGTGACATTGATCCACATTCTGTCCATCACTGTTGTGTTTGCAACTCACCTACAGAATGGACAGAATGGCGGAGCGTATAGACAAGCACGCAGAACGCCTAGACATGTCCGAGAGGAGGATTACGGAGGTCGAGGAGGCGCAGACGGAGCTGGATACCGACCACTAAAAGTTGGACAAGCTGATGCAATCCTTGCAAGACAAAACTGAAGATTTGGAAGCTCGCTCCCGTCGCTGCAACCTTCGAATAACGGGTCTTCTGGAATCGACCCAGACTGGCAATATGGAGAAATTCATCAAAAAATTGTTGACCACTCTTCTCGGAGATGAAACTTTCTCCTCAATGTTTGTGGTGGAGCGAGCACATCGTTCGCTAGGTCCAAGTCCGTGCCCGGGGGCCCCTCCGCACCCCATCATAGCCAAGTTGCTAAACTATAGGGACAGGGATGCGGCCCTGCGTCAAGCCAGGGAAAAGAAATCGCTGCAATATGAGGGCTCGGAGATCTCGCTCTACCCAGACTTCACTGCCAGAGTGCAAGCGGCCCATAAGCGATTTGCCCCGCTCAAACGACAACTAAGGGACTTTGGACTAGACTATGCCATGCTGTATCCGGCAAAGCTTCATGTTAACCGACAGGGGCATTCACATTTGTTCACGGACCCTGGCTTCACTGCAATGAGCCTTAAAGACTTGGTCAAAAGAACACCGCAGGGAGTCGAATCTACCGACGGAAGGAGAGGAGGGTGGTAATCAACTAGACGAGCAAGAGTGACTGTCTACTTCCTGATAGCGGTATAAGGCGGTAAGGTGGAGAGGCCGCAGAATGCGGCAAGGACTACTAAAGTTATCAACGGGGCTGTTATTGTGGGGGGGGGGTTATTGACCATGGTGATGATCAAGCCGGGCCTACATGCTCCGAATTATTGAACTGTGACACGAGATGGCTCTTTCGCCGTGCTTCTTGTCTGCGGAATCTGCATAGCGGCTGCGGGATTATGTATGGGGCCTGGGGGGAGTGCGGCCGTGTGCCAGTCCAACGACAGGAGACATAGCTACACATTCAGAGTGCCTCTCAGAATGCTTGACCTGTTAAGTTTGATTGTGTAATGTATAACCTCACTGATGCTCTTTATATGATGTTGCGGGTGGTAGCCGGAGGGTCTCCAGTGTAGTGCGCTCAAGCACTCCTGGTTGGTTGCTAGGCAACCTTGCCCCCTACGTTCAATGCACCCGTTTGTCTCTACGGAGACTACCATGTTTGGGATGTGGGAAGGGGGAAGGAAGGGTGGTAGTGCGCTCCGCAAGGCCCAGTTGGGGGGGTCTGCTGTGGGAGGGGGAGGTCATGTTCGCTGATTTGGGTTATTTGGAGGGGGGGGAGTTCTTCTATACTGTCTGCACACACTGGTCATACTAGGCTCATATAGACACCGTGCCACTACAAAATACGGCTTCAGAGACAATGTTAAGTTTACCTAAATTGGGGGATAGTCTGTCCCCTGCCATGATCCGCACACTCACGTGGAATGTACGGGGGCTAAACGATTACCGTCAGTTAAGGAAAGTACTAAGCTATCTCCAGCGTCTTTGAGTGGATATAGCTCTCCTCCAGGAGACACATCTCCCTCACACTAGCAGGATGCTACACAGCAAGGGCTTGAAAGGTAATATTGCAGCTGCAGGCTTCACGACTCACGCCAGAGGGGTGCTAACCTGGGTGAATCCCAAATCGATACTGGTTCTGACTCTCCTACGGGTGGATACGGAGGGCCGTTCTGTGATAGCAAATTGTAAAGGCCTAGGTATGGACTTGGTAGTCGTTAATGTATATGGACCGAACTATGACTCCCCGGATTTTTACCAGTCACTAGCGGATATAGTTAGCAATTACAGCACTGCACAAGTTCTGTGGGGAGGAGATTTCAATTTAGTACTTAACCCAACTCAAGATAGATCTGCTTGTCCCCAGCGTAGACCATCGGCAGCGGCCCAGTTGCTGAACACCTTGCTCACTAGCCTAGACCTAGAAGACGTATGGAGATATAGAAATAAGGCCCCGGGGGGTACACCCACTACTCTGCCTACTACAACATCCACACCAGAATTGATTATTGGCTGGCTGCCTCCACCTTGGTAAGTCGCGTCAGAGACTGTAGTGTACTGCCGCGCACCTTGTTGGACCACTCGCCTCTCTTGCTAGTGCTCGAAGCTCCAACAAAGGCAATCCCCCTGTTCACATGGCGCTTTCCCCCGTTCTTGCTCCTTGACCCGATATTTAGAGGTGAGTTAGCGAAAGCCATAGATGTCTTCTTTGATAACAATGTGGGATCGGTTGATAGCTTCCAAACCGTGTGGGAGGCGTTTAAGGTCTACATGCGAGGCGTTGCTATGTCCAAGCACTCCAGTGTCCTTAAATCCATCAGACAGAGGCTGTCTGAGTTGGAGAGACAACTATCGAGACTGGAGGAGCGAGAATTGCGACACCCAGACACTGTAGTCGCGGAGGAGTTGAAAGCCCTTCTTACGGAATACCACGAGGAGGCAGATAGGGAAATTAAACATATGGGCAAATATGCGACTGCGCGCACCTACGGTGAAGGAGAGAGGCCCAGCTCGGTCCTTGCTAGGATGCTGAAGGGTAAGAGAGGGAAACCGCAGGTGACTGAGTTGAAGACTATGGGCGGCCAGACTAGCACGGATGACTTGGAAATAGCAAGCACATTCAGGAGCTTTTACTCTGACTTGTATTCCTCGAAGTGCAGAGACCTCACAGACGAAACCAAGGAGTATTTGGAGCACATAGAGCTGCCCCTGCTTTCCGCCTCGGATAGGGAATTCTTGATGCATTCCATAGGGAAGGATGAAATAATCGATGCTTTGGCATCTATGCGAGCTGGGAGCGCTCTGGGAGTAGATGGTCTTACAGTGGGTTTTTATAAAGCCTTCCAAGATCAACTCATACACCATCTATCTGCACTGTTTGACGACATCTGTGTGGAGGGTAGCATGCCTCAGTCCATGCGTGAGGCACTATTAGTTACTATACTTAAGCCTGGAAAGGCGCACGACGAGTGCAGTTCATATAGGCCGCTTTCCTTGCTAAATGTAGACACTAAGTTCTTCGCTAAGGTGCTAGCGACTCGTCTGGCGCTCTTGGCCCCCAAGCTGGTGGCGCCGGAGCAGGCTGGTTTTATCCCTAGTAGGAACTTAACCTACAATATTCGCACGGTACTGGGCACAATGCAGCATGTTAAGCAGGACACGAAGGCCATCGCCGTGTTCCTAGACATGGAGAAAGCTTTTGATTCGGTAGAATGGCCCTTTTTGCGTAAGGTTCTACAGAGGATGGGACTGGGCATGCCTTTTCTCCAAATGATAGGTGCTCTTTATGACAAGCCCTCCGCCAGGGTGCGAATCGGCAATTCTGTTACGGAATCCTTTTTAATTGGCAGAGGAACTCGACAGTGCTGCCCGCTCTCCCCACTATTATATGCCTTAGTCGCAGAGCCATTAGCCTGCGCGCTGAGGGAATACCACGGCAATGAGGGCATACGCTTCCCCACATATAACATAGTCGTGTCCATGTACGCGGACGACACCCTGTTGTATTTTCGTAATCCAGAAAATAACCACTCGCCTATGCTCAGGGAAGTTGTCCACTTCGGCGCTCTCTCGGGCCTGAAAGTAAACTGGTCTAAATCGCTGACCCTCCCATTAACTCCAGCTACTAAGAAGCTTGACATGGAGTATCCGCTGCAATGGACCAAGGACCCGATAATATATTTGGGTGTGCGTATCCATACTGACCAAGAACTTTTGCTTCGGGAAAACTACGGAGTCGCGATCAGTAGACTGGAGGATGATGTGGCACTCTGGAGCAAGATCCTGCTCTCCCTCCTGGGTCGTATTGCTATAATGAAAATGGTTGTATTGCCTAGACTCCTATTCCTATTCAACGCTATCCCGATTGTACTGTCTAAGGCCTTTTTCCAACGTTTAACCCAGCTTATGATCAAACTAGCCCGGGCTGGTAAGCAGCCTAGAGTTAAATGGACGATCCTCACACTGCCATACAGCATGGGAGGCCTTGGAGCTCCAGATTTAGAATTATATTATAGAGTGGCGCAGGCATCACACATGCACACCTGGGTTCATGGAGACAAGCACATCCCACACGTACGTATGGAGGGGTTGTTTGCGGAGCCACTTTCTCTTCCGGTCACGGTGTTCCAGCCTATGGACCGCAGAACTGGGATTCTAGACTCCATCACAGCTACTAACCACGCTTGGCACACACTACTGCACAGGCAGGGAGGAGTTTTGCTCTACTCGCCGATAATGTCAGTGGATTGGACATTGTGGCTGTCCCCTATTGGAGAAAGGGGTGTAGTCCGAGCTCTGCAGCAGCTCGGCATTCACCTGACGGGAGACTTTTTCAAAGACGGCATGGTTAAAACCTGGGATCAGGTTGCAAGTAATAGAAGTGACCTCTTATTCTTGCTCCGCTTCCAGTTCCATAGAGTGCGAAGTGCTTTCCTAGAATTATTGGGTCCAGACCTGGCGGAACCCCAGGAGGTTCCGGAACTCACCTATGTAATCAAAACGGCGTCTCCCAGTAAATTACTGACTAATTTGTACAAACTCGCTATGACCCATGAGGAGCACCAGCTCATGACGGCCAGAGTGGCGTGGCAGAGAGACCTATCGACTACAAAAGACGACGGCATGTGGCACTACTGCTGTGTAAACACTAGGAAAATCTCCCTAAACGGGAGGCATAGACTGGTACATTTAAAATTTCTCCAAAGGGTTTATTATACCCCAGAGCGGTTACATAGATATGGCCTGCACCAATCGGCAGCCTGTGAGAGATGCCGTGTGCCAATTGCTGACTTTCTCCACTTGGCGTGGAGCTGCCCCGGGATACAGAAATATTTGGACAGGATTTTTTCCGAAATGAGTAAGATACTGAAGGTTGAGCTCACTCCTGATCCGACACTGGAGCTCATAGGACATTCTAGGGGACTCCCGGTTGCACTCCGAAGGCTAGCTGACATGGGAATGCTTATTGCACGTAGAGTGGTGGCGATCTGTTGGATGAAAGGTCTTCTTCCTACTGTTGCCCGTTGGGCACAGGATATGCTTTTCTGTTGTACCCAAACTGAAAACTATAGCGAACTACTACCCCCTACAAGCCGCCCAAAAAACTTCTGGGGATTATATCAATCGTACCTAAGATGCGCTGCTCAAGAGGGGGACTCGGACGAGGCGGGTATGGCTGGAGGGTCTCAAGAGGGCACTGCTGATAGTGCAGCTATGTAGACACTGACGGGGTGTGGTTACGCACCTGGATTCGGAACCGCCATGCAATGTTGGGGGACGGGGAGGGTGTCTAGCGGGGGGGGGGCAGAGTGCCAATCCCAAGACATTACCTACAATAGGGCACTGGTGCACCTTGAGAGCCGACAAGTTCATGCAAAGTGGAAAACATGTAATCTTTGATGCCTATTTGCGAGAGGTGGGCAGAGGACCGAATGTGCACAGACTTCCGTACAGTGTTTGATATTGCATAGCCATTTAATGACATAGTGTGTGTGTAACGGGGGGAGGGGTTTGTTAATAACGATGATGGTTTTCACATCACCTGGAATCTGCTTGCCTAATGTTCAGTTCTCTTGATTGTGTGGATCAAAGGTTACACAGGTCTGCAAGGAGATTTATCTCATATGTGCCGCACCACGATTACAGTGTATACTATGCTGGTGTTACCTGAATCACATACATTTATAGATGTGCTGCCGCCGGACCCCAGGGTTGTCGGCTGAAGAGCTGTGTTACACCTGAAGAGATTGCTGACTCACTACTGTACGCTGCCGGCCCCAGGGTTGTAGGCGCTATGCTGTGTCTCTTCTGGTGAGCTAATAAAGGTTTTTGAAATATAAAAAAAAGAAAAACTAAAGAAGTATTGAAGATGAGTGCTGAGACGGATAGCAAAGAGGTCTGTGGAAAAAGGGACATATTCATGAATTTCTCAGATATGGCAGTATGAAGTCTCCAATCACTTGAGTCTTGGAGATGCCTCAAGTACCAATCTGCTACTGCGACTGTGTTGAGACTTCCAGGAAGGTATTCTACCTTCACAGAGAGATTGAGTTGAAGGCAGAACTCTCAAAACCTCTTTGCTAGTTCTGCTAAGGGCTTGGTTCTTATTCCTACTACATGATTTATATATTGGACTGCAGTCTGAATGTCCATGTGAATGAGAATATAACAACGTACTTTGTTTTTTGCAAACCTCCAAATTGCAAAGGGTCCTTCTTATATCTCTAAATATTTTATGTCCATGTTTGACTCCTCTGGTGACCATATACTTCCAGTCAAAAACTGGCTACATTGGGTGCCTAGGCCTGTCTGACTTGTCTCTGACTCTAATCCAAGATATGGGACAGAAACGAAAATTATTTTGCTGTTCCAAGCGTCTAGGTGGGCTAGTTACCACTGAAGTACTAGTTGAGAATCTTGATCGAGGGCTACCCCTTCTGAATATGTGAAACCTCTGTGAAGATTATCAATTTTCAACCTTTTAAGTTCTCGATAATGAAGAGCCCTTGGAAAAATAGTGTATATTGAAGTGGAAAGAAGACCTACAATTCTCTGAAAGGTTCTCAGAGAAATGGATGAAATCTGGAGAACTTGCACAATTTTCAGTTTTATTGGGTTGGATAAGAGGTAAGGTGGAAGTTTGTGAATTTATTACAAAACCCAAAACTTAATTTGTCTCAGGAGGCTCAAGATTAACTTTTCTTGATTGAGAAGAAAGCCTCAATCTTGTAGAAACAAGTATGTGCTGATTAGTTGTTTGTCTTGAGTTTGTATATTCTGAACTTTTAATAAAATATTGTCCTGATAAGTAATAACACTAATTCCCTGAACTCTCTGGATTGCAATTTCCAAATTCCCCTGCATTAAGGCAGGACTATATGTCCACCCATATAAAAAATTGACATTTGGGAGAAATAACACTGCCTTGAGACCTGGTCATACTGTGGTAGCATTGAGAAACCCACATGCTACAGATAATTACTTCTTATTCATTGGATATACTTCACCAATGATTTCATATTCAAAGGAAACACCTCACCAAGAGTGACTACATACACTGTTAGCATTACAAGGAGGGAGAATAAACCCCTTATATTTTTGTGCTCTGAGGAAGGTGGTTTTTATATAAAGTGACTTACCACTGAAACGCGTTGACGCCGAGCATTCCTGAATCCAACCACAAGGCTTCTTGGGAAGAAATAGATTTGAATACTCACCAGGATGCAAATTTGATGTAGAGTGTTGGACCAGCTTATGCAACAGCTCGCTTAGAACTGTGCAAAAAGGGTCCCCCGTTCATATACATTTTTCTCCTTTTGTTTGTCACCGTGGATATGTCGTTGGGTTTATAATATCAATACATATTGTGTTTTATTGTATTCTGCATGCTATATATGAATTTTATATTTCTATTTTTATGTGATATCAATTACTAAAAGTGCACTATGATGTAATGTGTTGATTTTAAGAAATTAAATAATCCTTTAACGCTATCTTGATCTTGGTGGTACATCAATAGGTGGGGCTGGTCTAATTTCCAAGGGGAAGTTACATTTTCTCTACTGTTTAGTAGTGCCCTGTTCCCTTGGATATAAGGCCCCCCTCTCTAGATTAATAACCTCTGAATCCAATTCCATTTTAAGTTTTGAATCTCTCAATTTAGGAGAAAGATTTAATTTTTGGTCTTTACTTGAGGGACCAAACAATAATTCTGATTTGTCAACTTGGTTAGCGGATGTGTCGTCATCAGTATCTCTATCGTGCAAGTCTTATATAATTTGAGACAAAGAAATGTTCATGGTAGAGGTAGCAACCCCCCTTAGCAGGCGGCCTTGAACGGACCAAACCCATAGTCATTTGTGAGGAAGGCTTGTGTACCATGTGCAAACTACCTGAAGATGAATTCTGATTGCCAGAATCATCGCTACTAGGGGTGACATTGGTAGGGGCACTTATTTTCGGTTTAATTAAATTAATATATTTTGTGCTTTGTGTTTTCTGTCTTTCCCCTCAGAATGGGCCAAACAATTTTTGTTAAACATTTTCGTCATTGTTATCTCTATCGTTTTTTATATATTTTTCATGGATGATGTCACAGCCTTCTGTACAGATGACTGAATAAAGTAATTTGCATGCTTCTAAAATCATGATTTCCTGCTTTTCACAATAAAAGGCTGAGGAAAAGTCTGGTCCATGGTCCTAAGATATATAGAAAAATATTGCATGTAATATAATATGGTATTTTACATTTAATCCAGTTAATTTAAATACAAATGTGGAAGAGTTAACATAGAATTGTATGACACTGTAAAAATATTTGCTTTAGAAAATGCCTGACTCTTTAATAGTTACACTTGTATATCAGCAAAGGGTTAACATGCCTGAAGTTCTGATGTTACAGGTTAGGGAGAAGTCCAAGAAACAACAAGTGGCAACTCTTTTTTTTGCAAAACGCTGAGCAGTACAGACCACATACTTGCTTTATTGTGTGAAAAAGGCCACTTTATTGAAGACAGGTGCACATCACAACAATAAAACCATAGAACGTTTATCTTACAAAACTAAACTTCACCATACAATGATTCACCCACAGACACATACTCGGCCACCCTAAGATTCTCACCCACTAACATCTCTATCTTGCAAGTGTGTAACTCCTACCCATGTATTGAACTGTTAACCTTTAAATCCCTTAACACTTTAACCTACATCTATTAACATCTAGCTATCCTAAATCTTATCTTTTCATGTGTTGCTTCATCCAGGTGTAACTTTATTGCCTCCCCCAATTGTCCGGATACACCAATATTCGCAACAATATTCTTCATCTAGAACAATGCCAATTTAACTGCCAACTGCCACACAGAAACACCCCCAAACATTTCTGGACCCCCTCCAAGGAACCGTAGTTGCACCTTCTAACGTTCAATGTTCTCTCATGCACTTCCTTCAACTGCAACATATATAGCTCAATCCCGTGGCGTGACAAGTGAATCCCATCTCCCCTTAAAAATTCTATGAAATCGTATTTTAAATCAGGATGTTTCACCCTACCAAAACCTTCATCCCTACAAAAAATGTGCCTGTCCCTGTTAATTTTTCACCTGGTCTTATCAATGGCAGAGGGATTCATCGCCGCCTCCACTGTCTCCTCGGAATGAATTCCATCCACAAGACGAAGCATCCGTACCACTGCCACCTGATTTCCAGCATATCCTTCTTCATCTCCTTTAACAAAGCCAGTCTGTTACATACTACCATGTCATTTTGCCCAGGTGCAGCACTAACACATCTGGACATCTATGCCTTTTCCATAACTTATTTAAACATTGCAGCAGCTCTCGCCATCTCATACCACCTTTTCCATACCAAGTAACTTTAAACATGTGTTCCTCAAGCCTGAAATAAGCACCTTGACCTTTCTGGAATTTGTGCCTGTCCTCCCACTTAATAAAGGTAAGTCCTACGATCCAAATAGACAGTTTGATTGTATCCGGCTCAGCAGCTGCACCTGAAAAGAACAACATATGTGAGATACAACCAAAATGTCTCGTACTGTCAACAACCTCCTTCTCCCAACAGCATGTACCGACTAAGGCACTCCGAAGACCACTGACCCAACTGCATGACCCTACCCCTGCCCCAGCCCCACTGTGCAGTCCCTGTGGCCACCCCAATTCTAAATGAAGAGTTACCATAGTGCCCCGGGGCTTCCCCCAGGCTTGCCAACACCTTCCATAGAACCCACTAAAGCTGGAAAGATATCTTCTGCGCTCCAGTAGAGTGACTAAAAAACGCTCCCTGAGTGACCCCCCTCATTGCCTTCAGTTTTGTGTCCGAAAGTAAACAACATAGGCCCGGAACTGCGAATGCCTGTAAAACCACTGTCTTCCCCTTGGCCATTTGATCCGTCTTAGATTGATGAAGGCGCAGCTCTATACTGCTACTCGTACCGCCAACATCTGCCCAGTCCAACCAAGGGACCCTTTTCCTCCCCGGCAGTTTGAACATCCTGAATGGCCCAAAAACATCCATGGCATCAATGTTAAAAACAAAGCTGTCTCCTCTTTGCAGTTGCATATTGTTTGCAGAGGCCCCAATACGTTGCCAAAAAGGTTCCTTGATAATAGCCTCCTTATTCCGGGCCACCAAACTCTTTCCCTCGGCTACCCCTCTAGCATCCTCCTTCCCAGTTCCCCGGATGATGGCGCATAGCCCCGGAGGAGCTTGCCTATTAAGGCAGTTCTTGTCAGCTTACCTGCTATCGTGCTTCTAGACAAACCCTTGTCAGTCAATGCCAGAATGAACTGAACTACACTTCTTCCCTGCTCAAAAATTCAGAACTCCGTCTGGCACCACCAGATAGGAACTCCTGCCAAGCCTGCCCATACGGCTTCGTGGTGGATTCTGCCAAATACCCTACCACCAACTAAAGTATCCTTTCTCACCTATGGTCCACATGTCCGCCGGCATAGGTGTCTTGACCTAGCCTGCCTCCATGGCCAACCCATGTAACCTCTCTCACTATGAACGAGTTAGAGCATCCGCAATGTCATTGTCCACCCCTGGCACATGTCTAGCATTGAATGATACATCATGTCTCAAACATACCATCACAAACTTGCGCAGAAGGTTAATCACTTGTGCATTCCTTGCAGACTGTTTGTTTACTACATGCTCCACTGCCATATTGTCAGTTCTGAACAAAACTTTCTTGTGTGCCAGTTCCTGCCCCCAGAGCATCACCGCTGCCACCAAGGGATACAATTCTATAAAAACCATGCTCCTGCCCCCGTGCTTCCATTTTGCGGGCCATTCCTCTGTACACCACCTGCCCTGCCAGGACAAACCGAATCCTAAGCCCCCGCAGCATCAAAATATATATGCACATTCCAGTCACAATCTTTCAGGGCCACCATTGGAATGCCATTGAAAACCTGCACTACATACATAAGTCCTTTTTCGCGCCGTAAACAATCGTATGTGGTGATGACACAGGAATAGCCTGGCTAGGCACATGCTCAGTTGCCTACAAAAAGTCCTCCCAGTCTTCACTACCCAACAGGCAAAATTCAAGTGCCCTGGCAGAACCTGCACTTCCCTGACAGTCACCTTTCATGTGCAGCTTCTTGAATACCAGGAGGCGCAGCCCCATGGACACTAAATCCAGTTCAATGCCCAAAAATGAGAGTAGCATGGTCAACCCCATTGTCTTTTCAGGAGCCAGCAGCACCCCGAGGTCATCCTTGAGCTTTTGAAAACTTGCCAACTGTTGTCGACAGTCCGGAAAACCGAGAGGATCTACAAAGAAGAAGTCATCAAGGTAATGTCTCACTATCCCCTTTGCCATGTGAACAACCACTTTAGAAAGGAGCTGAAACGCTCAAACAGAGCATAAGAGATGGAACTCTCTATGGGTAATACTTTGTCGACGTACTAGTGCCCGTTAAACTGTATACCCAGCAACTGAAAATCCTCAGGGTGTACTGGCAGCAGCCTAAAAGCCAACTTAGTGTTGCACTTTGCCATCTGGGACCGCATTCCCACCTGTTCCACCAATGCCATGGCCACATCCGCAGACAAGTAGGAGACCGATGTGACCTCCTTTGATATGAAACGGAACCTGAACTTCTGGACTTCCTTTAGGAGCTTCGCCTGCACCACCTGTTTATGTGACTGTTTGACTTCAAGTTCTCTGCCCGCCTACGTGCCTTCTGACCTTTATACCCCAGCCTGAACCCTTCCCGAAAACCTACGCTCAACAACTTGGAATCCTCTAGATTGTGGTAGTGGGCCAACTAAAAATCTAAATGCTCCACATCAATTAGCGTATGACCCTTGCCCATATTTCTGTCTGTCCAGCGTCCTCCACTACTTCCTTCCGCCTGATTACCGTGCTACCCACGGTAAGTCCTCTGGTGTTGGGCTCATTTGCCCTATCTGCTGCCCCTATAAATTGCCCTTGCCCCATAGCACTGCACAAGGGTGTGTCTACGTGCACACTTGGAGCACTTCTGTCGGAATTTACAGTACTCTTTCGTACATAGGCCTTTATTAAAATCCCAAGAAAACAATTCAAGGGTTTGGCTAAAACGCAGTAAGGCTGCGCCGATATCAATATAAACAAAACAAGTTGCCAGTACTGCTATGTCGATCAACTAATTTCACATGCACAACGACTTCAAACTGTTGCTGCATATATATAGACACACAAATGTCAGACTTAATCCTTTTTATTATTTTGACACTTTTTATACATTTTTACACCAAAAAGGGGGGGATTTTTTCAAATTTTGTCAAGGCGGAGGGAGTGTGGGATATCTTAAAACCTGTTTAATCTGAAGGTAATGCACAAAGATAAGAAATGTGCAAAAATAGATGAAAAAAATAGACCTCAATCACGCAAAATCATTTATACATCAACATTCATTTCGTGAAAAAATCTTACAAACACTTCCTACTCGCTCAAACACACATACAAGTGAAAGAAATAGAGGTGAAAACCAGTGTGAAAATACCCTCATCTAGACACAGGGGAATCTGTTTATAGTCGTGAATGATGGGGTATAAATGCAATAATTTCACAATAATTTTACAGATGATACAAAAAAGGCCGTCAAAAAATTATTTTAAATACTCTAAACGTTTTTACAAATGGTAATAACATATGATAGGCCTGAACACAAAAGACAGGGTCGACGCGTTTCGAAACCCCTTAGTTGCGGGGCTTCTCATCAGGACCTTGGGGGATTCACTCCTGAAACAAGAACAAAAACATAATCCTTACTAGCCTCACTCCTGAGATAAACCTTCAACTTCAACAGAGACCAGCAGAACTTAAAGAGATTACCTTATATTCTTTCCATCAAAAATTGGTCAAGCTAACGTTCCCGTATTTCTGCAAAACGGAATTGGTAATGTCTTGTATCAAACACCAATCATGTACCGCTTTGACAACTCATATTCCTCCTCCTTGGAACCTCATTTTGCCCTAAGCTCCCTATGGAGCAGCTTCAACATCTCAACAGCCACCCCTTTCTGTATCATTTCTTTGGTCGCCAACTATAAGTGTGCACCAAGGATCTTCATCACCCCCACAAATGGCAATTTCTTATTTTATTTATCTTATCTTATTAAATTATTTACTCTCTTTCTTTCCCGTGTCCTGTGCTCCTGTCTTGTCCTGTCTACCCTCCCCTTCTCCTTTAGCATGCGGAATGACCTGTTCCCCTTTGGTCCCTGCTTGTGCTGCTTGCCCCACCACCCCCTCTGACTCCACCTGGTCGACCCCGGACTTTCCCTCGGAAGGCTGAGCGTCTGTACCCACCTCGGCATATTTGACATATTGACCTTTCATTAAACGTTGGTACCAGCTGTCCCAGACTCCCATCATATCAACCCCAATTGACACTTTACTTGTGACTCCCTCCTTTGCCCCGGAACACCAAGCTCCCTTACCTGGCGACAAGGTCGGCCTCTGCTCCAGATCCAGCCACCGAACCAGTTGTTACATGGCACCACCAACCACTGCCTTGTGATGTACCCCCGATTGCCATTGCGCTCCATCAAATTACTAGGGACAACCACATTATCAGAGCCCCCCCACTGCTTACACCCTTTTTCCACCACCTGTGTTCCTCCTCCACAGGGGCATCGTCATCCCCCACTTCACCTTCCTCACTCATCGTAGTCCAACAGTGGAGGAGCTTCAAATAAATCCCAGATCCCTGTGGGCACAAGGACCTGTGCATCCGCACCACAGTCTGCAGTGTGCACAAGCACCTATGCACCTTCTGAGGTATGCCAGGGGGCTATGATATGTCCTCCTGGTGTTCCCCCACCGGCTGTCACTCTGCGTTGCTGCCTGTCGTCCCAGGGGCCATACAGAGCCGTCCAGGTTGATGAACTGCTGAAGCCACACCAGACCTTTGTGTGGCAGTGTTTTAGCCATCCCACGTCGGCATCTCTCTGGCTACACTGGAGCCTGCTATCTCAGCCCCCCAGGGCCCTTGAGCCGCATAAAGCTCTCCCAAGTCCATGTGACTGCTGTGGTGATGAGCATGCAATAGAAAGGTGAGGTATGTCGTACCATAGTTTGTGTCCCTACTAGCCTGTTTTGCGCCCTGTTCCCCCACCCAAAGCAAGTGACCTGTATAGCCCTATCCATGTTGCCCTGCAACCTCCTCCTCACCCTGCCGCAAAGCTTATCCCCACCCTGGCCTGTGCTGCCATAGCAGTGTCCCCCCCGCCGTGCCGAAGCCACGCCCCTCTCTTGATCCTAACGAGTATATATTCCGTGGTCTGGCTTTGCCTCCAGTACCCGAAGCACCCTTTCCTTGAACCACATAACCCCTTCCCCATTGTCCTGCTCCTCCTTGTTGCTCCTATTCAGCATTGCCACCACCAATACCATCACGGATTCCATCATGTGGCTCCTAGCATCGCCAGCATCCTTACCTGAGAGCCTCCTGTCTGGCTGTAGGTCTGAACCAGAGGCGGTCTCCTTCACCAAACCACCCTCTTCTGACCAGCGGGACTGCAGCCCCCACGGGTCCCTCTTCAACCACCTTCCCCTTTGCCAACAACACTGAGGTCATGGCCGTGCAACCCAGCCCTCGCCGTATGAATAGGGTGACCAGGCATCCCCTTTTTGCCCATACGGTCCCAGTTTTTAACCAGCTGTCCCAGCAAATTTCAAGAAATGTAGCTCGTGTCCCGGTTTTTAAAGAGGGTCGACTGAAAACGGTGGGAGTTTTTTTTATGTTTTGCAAAGCAGGGATAGTTAGCAGTTGTTTCAAGAAAGCAACTTAAATAACAGGCAAGCTAGTGGGTTTGAAAATTGCATTGTATGTATGTTCTTACTGCCTGTTCTCTAATTCGCTGCTGAGGAGCGCTCTCAGCGCTTGAAGTAAAATTGTAGTCCTTCTTCTATTTCTATGAAATGTGCCAGTTTTTGGCTTTAAAATTCTGGTCACCGTACGTATGAACCCCTGTCTCCCTGCCCACTCCTCTCATGCTCGCACATTGATAGCCCAACTGTGGCTTCCTCACCACTACTCTGCCCCTGTCCTGCATCCTCGGTGCTCCGCCGCTCTTCCCTGAACCCCCGCACCATAGCACTTCCATGCCCCCCCCACCAGAGTTCCACTAGGGCACCCCAAATCTCCGCTGCTCCCCTCACCCCCATTCGCCTTCTGTGCTCGCTGTCCACGGTATGGGGGCCTGACTCCAAAGACCCGCCTGTAGCGTTTTAAGAGACGCTATCTGTGTAGCAAACGCGCTCGCGTTAAGAACCACAGGAGCTGGTACTTTGGTTGCGCACACGGCTCCGACTGCCTAGCCGAGGCCACGCCCTTTTATTTATATGCGCGAGCGTCTGACGTCACGCGTCAGCGCTCGCCGTTCCCGACAGCGTGGGTAGGCTGGACTGCCACCTCACGCGTCGGAACACTACATTCCTTCCAACCTTTATTAAACAATAACATCTGGATGAGGGAGAGCTGGGCAGGTCACCCCTGGGAGTGGCAGGCAGGGACTGGGTATTATGGTCCACTGGATCGTCCTCACCCCCTGGGTACTGGTCTGCTTCCTGGTCTTCGCGCTGTTGACTCGGGTGCAGTCCTTCCAGTTCAGATCCGGGGCATGGAGGGGTTCCGGGGTATGCTCTTTTGAAGAATGATATGTCTCTGATGACAGTTTCGGCTCCTCCCTGGGCGGTCACCATCGTGCCGGTCCGGCAGGTGACAGTCCATGGTCTGTGTTCGAAGGGAAGCCGGAACTTGCTCCCTGGATATCGATCCTTGACATACACTTGGTCTTGCAACTGGATAGGCGACTCTTTGGCTCCTCTCCGCTTGCTGGCTTGATCATTTGAGCGAGTCCTGTTGGCTAGGGTCCTTTCCTCGCTGGCCTGTGCCGGGACCCAGGTTGGGTGGTGTGGGAGTGTGTCGCTCACTGCTCGGCCCATTGTTGCCGTTCCTGGAGCTGCCTCCGTGGTGATGTGTGGGGTCATCCTATACTCTCTTAGGAAGCTGTAGATCGCTGTCTCCAGCGGAGATCCATCCGCCAAGGCAATTCGTATTGTTTTATTGAGAGTGCGCATGAACCTTTCCACTTCCCCATTGGCTTGGGGCCAGCGTGGGGTGATCTTGCGATGATGAATTCCCCATCCTTTTAGATATTCAGCAAACTCTTGCCCCTGGAAGGGGGGCCCATTGTCTGTTTTGACCACCTCAAAGATGCCATGAGTGGCGATGGTTTTCTCAAATTTGGCTACCACTTCCGTGCCTGTCTGGCTCCCTACTATTTCCACTTCCGGGTATTTGGTGAAGTCATCGATGATGACTAGGGCATAGCGTCCATCCGGGAGGTGCCCAAAATCTGCGCTCACGCACTCCCACGGTCTCTGGGGGTTTTCTTCTGTCACCACTGGGTGGGGGCGATCCGCCTGCCCTGCTGCTTGGCACCAGTTGCAGGTCCTCACCGTTTGTTCGACCATGGCATCCATGCCGGGGAACCAGATTTTGGCTCTTAGTCTGCTTTTGGTTTTCACCATTCCCTGGTGCCCTCGGTGTACCAGGTCCACTGCTTGCTGGGTGAGGCTGGCCGGCATGACCAATCTGGGGCCTCGTAAGAGACATCCTTGGCTGTCGACTGACAGTTCCCCTCTTACCCTCAGGATGGATTCCAGCGTTAGTCTGGCGTGGGGTTTTCTTCTGCCCAGGGTCTCTTGAATGGCCTTCCAATCTCCTGACCTGACGGCGTCCGCCGTCATTTGAATATATTCGTCTCCTTTCGAGGCTTCGACGATGGCGGCCAAGCTCATGGGGAGGGGTCGTGATCTTTCTGTCACCAAGCGGACGTACTCCTCCGTGTCCTCTGCCTCAGCTCTCTCCTTGTTGGTGGCTGGCCGCGGGTGCCTTGACAGGTAATCCGCCGGATTGGTGGACCCCGGTTTGTACTCCACGCGGTAGTCATAGCCTTGGAGCTGGAGTATCCATTTTTCAATCCTGGGTGGCGGTTTAGACGCAGACCCTTGGAATAGGGGTATTAGCGGCTTATGGTCAGTTGCTACTGTGAAGTGGTGCCCATACACGTATACGTGAAAGTGTCGGCAGGCCCAATGAATGGCGATGGCCTCTCGCTTAATTTGCAAGTATCTTTGCTCTGTTACAGTGAGGGACCGGCTGGCATAGGCGATGGGCGCCCACACTCCATTGTTCTGAAGTTGAGCCAACACTGCTCCCAGTCCATAGGGGCTCGCATCCACTGCCACGTTGGTGGGCTTCGCAGGATCAAAATACGACAAAGTAGTGTCTGCCGACAAGGCCGCTTTTGTTACCTGGAAAGAATGTTCTTGTTCGGGGCCCCACTGCCATGTGGTCGTGGACTTTGTCAGTTCCCTGAGAGGCTTGGTAAGGTTGGATAGGTCAGGGATGAAACGCCCACAGAAATTTACCATGCCCAAAAAGCTTCTCGCTTCTGAGATGTTTGTGGGGGCAGGGGCTTCTTGGACGTCTTTTACCTTGTCCGGATCCGGGGCCACTCCTTGATCAGAGAATGTGTATCCAAAGAAACTGATTTTGTTCTGCAGGAATTGACATTTTTTGAGCTGTAGAGTAAGGCCGGACTCTTGGATTCTCTTGAGAACTCCTCTCAGTCTTTGATGGTGCTCTTCCACTGTTGACGCGTAGATCGACAGATCATCGCTCACGTTTAGTACTCCGGGGAGGCCACTGAGGACCTCTCTGATAGTATTCTGGAATACTTCTGCGGCACTTGAGATACCGAAATTCAGTCGTCGGTACCTTCTGAGGCCTACATGGGTGGAGAAGGTGGTTATGTACCTCGAGTCTGGATGGAGTGGCAGTTGGTGATAGCCTGATCGTAAGTCCATTTTGGAGAACCACTTTGCCCCATTTAACTCTCCCAAGATGTCATCGATGGTGGGCGTCAGGTGTCGTTCTCTTTTCACGGCGGCGTTGGGGAGGCGCATGTCCACACATATGCGGACTTGTCCTGGCTGTTTTGGCTTCCTGGCAATGACGATTGGCGATACCCATGGAGTGGGACCGCTGACTCGCTCTATGATGCCTTGTTTTTCTAGAGCCTCCCGCTCCTCTTAGACCTTCCGTCTCAGGTGGAATGTGATTCGCCTATGCCTCGGCGCCACCGGCTGGACAGATGGATCGATGTGTAAGGACACCTCTTTCCCCTTTAGACATCCGATTCCTTTGAACACCTCACCAAACTCCTCCATTATGGTGTCTAACTCCTCCTCCAGTACTGCCATGGCAAATGATATCAGCTTCAGTGCCTCGGCTGATTGTCCGCTCAACAGCATGCCACTTCCTTCCTCCGTGACGTAGCTGGTGGTGCCTATCTTCGTTTCCTCGTGCTGTATTTCTGTCTTGAAACACCCAATCAGTGGGATGGGCGTCTTTTGTCCGTATGCAAATACTCGGATCTTCGCCTCTCGTAGTGGAGGCTTGGTGCGTAGTTGGTGGTATACGTTGGCGGCCATTAGCTCGATTGATGCCACCGTGTCGATGGTCGCCTTTACCTCCTGTTTGTGGACCCTGATGCGATACTTTGGGAGGCGGCGCTTCTGTCTTTGTGGCTGGTTGATTGCGAATACATAGTGGACTGGATACTCTTCGGTGTCATCATCCATGTCTTCGCTATCCGGGTCCTCTCGCACCGCATGTGCGGCTTCTTTCTTGACCCTGGTGGATCTGCATACTGCTGCGAAATGATTCATCCACCCGCATGCGCTACACTTCTTCCCTTTTGCTGGGCAATCCTGCATGCGGTGAGGTTGGCCTCCACAGTATCCGCACTCTTTCTTTTTGGTGTCCGGCGGTTTCTTCCCCCCAGTTTGTCGCACTTTAGGCCTTACCACGTTCACCTTCTCGGCCACGTGTACTTGTTCTGTCTTGATGGGGCGGTGTAGGGCTGCTTCCATGTGCGATACCCTTGCCTGCGACAGTTCCTTCGAGTGGCCTAGCGTGAGGATGTCCTCTAGGGGCTTGCCGTCTTCCTGGAGGATGGCCACCCGGAGCTTGGACGAGTAACACCCTTGGATGACCTGCCCTCGGATCTCCTCCTGTTCGTCACGGAACCCACACGTGCTCGCTAGTTCTTTCAGTCGGCCGTGGAACGCATCTAGGGATTCTTCGGCCTCCTGCTTGGCCTGGCGAAAAATGAATTTTTCGTAGTCCCTGTTTGCCATAGGTTCGAAGTGAGCATTTAGAGCGGTCAGTAGCGTGAGGTAAGTCTTTGGTGTTGCTTCCGTGATGGTTTTATATATGCGGTGGATATCCTTGCCTCCCAGGTGGAGTAGTAGGGCTCTGCGCCTTTCTCTTGATATGCCCGCCCCCTCGAAGTATATTTGAAGTCGATCGGTCCAATCTCTCCAGCGTGGAGCGAGGGATGACGGGTTCCCATCAATGACAAACGGCTCAAGGGCGGGTATCGACGCCATTTTGGCACGTGCTCAGCGCGCTGCGTGGGCCTTGTGTCCCCCTGTTCCCTTGGTAGGCCTGTGTCAGAGCGACACCCTGAGTTTCCACCCTTGGGCACTGTCCTTTTCCCCCCTCCACCGGGGTTATTCAGGCAGAGTGACGCAGCTTCATGAGGCGGGCCTTGGTGCTATGAACAGGCCTGGATACGCCGCCTGGCCAAAAGTCAAAGAGCTGCTGTGCTGCGCCTCACCCACCACAGGGCCAGCGCGGGTATTGACTCAGGGGCCCCGAAGGACGGTTGCATACCTCCGTTTTCCTCCACCTGTGCGGTATTAGCGATCCCCGGTAGGCCTTCCTGAGCTGGCCTGCTCACACAGGGCACACCATCTGGCAGCACAACACCTAGCACAGCATGGGGCAGACATCTGCCCTGGTGGGTCCAGAGCTACTCCCTCGTCGCCAGTGTAGCGTTTTAAGAGACGCTATCTGTGTAGCTAACGCGCTCGCGTTAAGAACCACAGGAGCCGGTACTCTGGTTGCGCACGCGGCTCCGACTGCCTAGCCGAGGCCACGCCCTTTTATTTATATGCGCGAGCGTCTGACATCACGCGTCAGCGCTCGCCGTTCCCGACAGCGTGGGTAGGCTGGACTGCCACCTCACGCGTCGGAACACTACACCGCCCACTGTTCATTGCCTCACTGCTCCTGTTGTGCCTCCTGCAAAACCTGTCTGCCCTTGCAGCCTCCTTCAAGTCTATCTGCAAGGCTACGCCTGGCGTCCCCTTCCACACATGGGCTCCCCCTTCCGACTATAAATTGAAGCACGGGTCGCCGCGCTCTGGCTCGCGCCAACGCAGGTGCCGCTCGCTCTCCTGTCTCTCAAGCGGCCCCTGGTGCCTACCATGGGTCGCACCCAGAGTAGCGGAACACGCCAACCCCACCACTCCACTTGCAAGATGCGCCGGGTGCACCCAGTGTGAGAAGATCCTGTCGTGTTGAGCTGGTCACTGGCAGTGCATGGAAACACAGGACAACAGGTTCGTGATTGTACTTTCTTTATTCGGTGTGTGGGAGCGTGTCACAGCACGTCTGTCCTCTTCATCGTCTGTGGCTTCACTGTCCACTTCCTGTCCCTACAGGATGTGGTGTCCAGTGACCTGGTCACTGCCCTGTGACCCACAGGGTCCTAGTGCCCTACGTCTGTGGTCACCCTACTGTCAAGCTGCTACATCTCCCCCTTTGTCACAAACAAAGTTTTTGTCACATGCATAAAAACATCCGTGTTCTTTATCTTCATCCCCTTCTTGTTTTCCTTTAGCTGGGGAGGTAGAGAGAGAGAGAGAGAAATAATCTTTGTTCTACATCTCTTCAATTAGTCTTTGTGGCTTCCTGCACATTCTGCTTGGTCTTGTCTCTCTGCTAGTTTCTTGCTCGCTGTTTTCCACTTTCGGTGGTGTTTCCATTGGCCCTTCATATTCCACCTTGAGTTCCTTGAAATGGGAGCTGTTTCTCATTATTCTTTGATGATCAGATTCTGCCGTCAGCATTGATCCCTTTACTTTGGTCACTACTAGCGGATCTTTTGAAAATGGGCTGTCCGACTTCCGTTGTTGTCTCTGTTTCACCAACACCAGGTCCCCTTCATGTAACTGACGTTCTGATGCGTGTCTCCTCTTGTCAGCATATTCTTTCATTTTTTTCTTGGCTTCTTGATCTCTTTCCACTATGTCACTTCGATCCGTGCTCCTCTTTGCATCTATTTGAGGCAGTCTTGTTTTGCTTGATCTTCCTAACACTAGTTTCGCTGGACATCGACCTGTGGAGCTGTGGGGGGTATTTCTGTTGTCTCTCAGCACTTGACATAGTGCTTGTCCAATCGATATCTGTGTCAGTTTTGCTCGCTGGATGGGTTTCTTTATGGTTCCCATAAATCGTTCTGCCATTCTGTTGGCCTGCGGCCACAGGGGTGTTATCTTCCGATGCTTGATCCCCAGATATTCCATAAATCGACGGAATTCTTCTCCAGAAAATGGAGGTCCATTGTCTGTCTTTAGTGTTTGTGGGGAGCCCCAGGCAGCAAATATATCGTCTAACGCTGGTAATGTGGCGCTTGCTGAGGTCGATGGTATTTCTCTCACGATTGGGAATCTTGAGAATTCATCAATGACCACTAACAAGTACCTCCCGTTCTCTAGTGGTCCATAGAAGTCTGCTGCCAACTCTGTCCATACCGCTGGTGGCAGTTCTGACATTTGCAACGGTGCTGGTTTGGAAGGCGGTCCCGTTACATGACAGACATGACAGTGTGCTACTTCTTCTTCCACCATGTTGTCTAATCCTGGGAACCACACTTTTTCTCTCAACATCTTCTTTGTCGCTACAATGCCTCGATGCGATTCGTGAGCTAGTTCAATTGTTCTTCTTCTTAGTCGGTGAGGTATCACTATTCTTGATCCTCTCATTAGGATTCCGTTCTCGGTTTCAGATAATTCTTCACTTATCTTTTTGAAAGCCAGTAGTTCTTCTTTTATGACCCCTTCTCCTGCGAAGCTGTTGTTGTTGATGTGTCTCCTTCTCTGCTGCCGCACTACGTTCCCGATTGCCTGCATTGTCGGGTCTCTTTTTGTTTCTCGCTCTGATTCTGCAATCGTTATTGACACAGGAGTGTTTTGTTTTAGGATGAAATTTAGGTATTCCTCTGCCATGGTGTTGCCATTTTCTCAATGTGTTAGTGGGTGTCGTGACATATAGTCAGCTGGGTTGTGTTCCTTTCCGGGCTTGTGGACAATTTTGAAGTTGTAGTCCATCAGCCTGATTCCCCATCGCTCAATTCTTGGTGTTATTTTGGCGTTTGGATTTCCATATATGGTAACTAGTGTTTGGTGGTCTGTAACAATCGTGAATGGCTTCCCATAGATGAACATGTGGTAGTGCTCACATGCCCATACTACTGCCAGACTCTCCTTTTCTGGTTGAGAGTATGCTCTCTCGATGTCCGACAGGCTCTTGCTTCCATATGCTACGATCCGTCGTGGCGAGTCTCGTCCAGGCTCGTGCTGCGCCAGTATTGCGCCCAGACCTACTGGGCTGGCATCCACGGTCAACTCGGTGCATAGGTTCGGGTCAAAATATGCCAGGTGGTCTACTGCCGTTTCTGACGCCCTTATCTCTTCAAATGCCTTGCTGCATTCTGTGGTCCATTCGAATGTTTGGCCCTGCTTCGTGAGTTCTCGTAGAGGGGTGCTTACTGTTGCGAAGTCCTTTATGTATCTCGCACAGTAACTGGAAAGGCCGAGGAATGAGCGCACTTCAGCTACATCTTTTGGTTCTTTTGCTTTTTCTAGAGTGACCACTTTGCTGCGATCAGGTCTCATTCCTTTTTTCGAGAAGATATGTCCAAAAAACACCAGCTCTTCTCTCCCCAATTCACATTTCTTTTCATTGACTGTCAGGCCCACCTCCTCTAGCTGTGAGCATACTTTTCTCAATGCTTTGTCATGTTCCTCATCCGACTTGCCAAACACCAGGATATCGTCGCTGTAGTTCAGGCTGTTTTTTATTGGTCTAATGATCTGTCTGATTGTTTCCTGGAAAATGTCAGCTGCTGACGATATTCCAAAGCTTAACCGCTTGTAGCAAAACAGACCTAGGTGTGTTGAGAATGTTGTTATGTACCTTGACTGTTGGTCCAGCTCTAGTTGATGGTACCCCTTGCATAGGTCTAGCTTGGAAAATCTTCTCATTCTCGTCAAGTAGCTAATCATGTCATCTAAATGTGGCCCCGGATGTCGTTCTCTTTCAATGGCTGTGTTGGGGATTCTCATGTCCACACATATCCTTATTTGTGCACTGTCCTTTTTTGGTACAGCAACTATTGGGGACACCCATGGCGTGGGCCTTTCCGCCGGCTCTATGATGTCTTGTTCTAACAGTGCCTTTATTTCTTCTTCTACCTGCGGTTGTAAGTGAATGGGTACCCTTCGGTGGTGTTGGGTGACAGGTCTGACTGACTCGTTTATGTGCAGGGTGATCTGTCATCCTTTCATCCTTTCAGCTTTCCAAGTCCTTTTGTTAACTTCGGGTACTCCTCTAGGATGTTTCCTTTGTCAGACACGTGATATGTCATCTGTAATAGGCCCATGACCTTCGCTGCGACATTGCTTAGTAAACATGGTGCGGGGATATCTCCTCGTAGTACATGAATTTCTTCTGTGACTGTCTTGCCCTTGTGCGTCATGGTGTCCGTGAATTTTCCCATGTTTGTTACTGGATTTTGTGCACCCCAAGTGAACACTCGTACACTTGATGGTTGCAGGTGTGGTTTTCTCTTCATTTTTTCGTATTCAGTGACGCACATGATGTTACATGTGACCCCGCTGTCTAGCACAAATTCCGCTTGGTGTGGCCCTACCTCAATGATCACCCAGTCCGTCTTCTTTATTGACTGCTTATCCACCAGTCTGATGTGTTCTTCCTTGTGTCCTTCGTCCGTGGACATGAGGTATAGGCACTCCACTCTCTCGGTTGTTTCTTCTTCTTCATCTCCCGACTCCAGCGACGAGCTCCTTGTGGTCGCTTCCACATGTCGGTTAGTTGTTGTTCTTTGTCTCCCTGGCCTGCCCCTTTCATTTGTGAATTGCATTCCTTGGCACATGGTGGCGAAATGGTTGCTTCTTTTCGACATATCTGACCAAATGCTGGGCATGCTCCTCGATGCGGAAATTCCAAACCGCACCTGTAGCACTGGGACTCTTGTTTTCTTGTCGCCTGGTCCTTTGACCCTTTCTTCCAGTTTCCAGTTCTACTCTTGTCTGTCATTCTGTGGACTTGCTCCTATCTTCGGTCCATCTGTCTTGCATGCGCCATCGCCCTTGCCTCTGCTCTCGCTAGATCCAGAATCCTTTCTAGTGTGGTCGGTTCCTTCAGTATTCTCGTACGAAAGTCTGTGTCACGACAGCCTTCTATCAACCTTAGGCGGATGGCCTGTTCATTGTCGTACTTCTCAAAATCGCAATGTGCTACGAGTTTCCTTAGTCTCGTTGCAAAATCATCCATTGACTCCTCCGGCTGTCGCTGCGAGCAGGCGCATAGCTACTTGTACACTTGCTTCCTCCATCATGAAAAGTGAATAACTTGCAGAAAGCACAGAAATTACTTGCTAATATCCGACCACCCTGTCACCTTCCCAGAATGGTGACTTTAAACCTGAAATGGCCGGCTATATATTGGGTTGCAAGTCCAAAAATTCTAGCCCAAATATCGCCTTGTGTACCCTGGGCTGACCCATTCTCCCAATATCCCCGGGAGGGCACTCATCCCTACGGTCAGCTCCCCCCCCCCCCAAAAAAAAGCCCATTAGACAAGGTGGTTGAAGAAGAAGAAGGAATCTGGTATTGAATGCAACCGCAGGAGGAAAGAGTGGTGTTCACCCGCAGTTAGAAACACAGCACAATAAGGAGAGACAGAAACCGCTTCAAGGCCTTGCTGGTGACCTCGTTCCTTTCGATAAGAGCAGCCAGCAGGTTGGTTGAGAAATGGCAGCAGTGGTGCAGTATGACTGAAATAGCGATCGCACTACAGAACACTGGGCGTATTATGAAGTGTGTGTGGCAAATACTGAAAGCAACACAAATTATTAATATATGAAATACATTTATATAAGCTTAACATCATACGCAAAAATATTTTCTTGACTGCAAGCAGCAAGAAAAGAAAGTTGATTTTAGTTAAGATAGGTTCTATAGGTATTCTTCAATGTTGATTGGTGTTCTTTTAGTGCTATCAACAGTCTCCCATTGGCCAATCCTTGCTAAGTTTTGTGGGCAATGTAGTTTTTTTGGATGTTCTTAACTGCTGTTATTGAAAAAAAAATTAAGATAAGCATAATACAAATCCCCGGTCTTGCCATAAAATTCCAACAACTAAAATGCTACCCTTCTAAATTCATGGCAAAAAGGAAGCACTCCAGAATGTAGTGTTGGTGCGATAGGAGAGGCTGCTTGGTGGTTGTTGATGAAAGTGATGGAACATGACCCAATTGGTAAGAGTTGGAAGCCAAGCATGGGTAAAGGAAACAGAAATGAAAATGAAAGGATGGCTGAAACTCACAACCCCATCATAATTCAATGCAGTAAGAAAGGCAGCTATGTTCCAAGCAATGCTTTAGTCCAACACAATAATTTGAAAATCTCATGTTCGCGAGGATCCCTCCATGGGTGAATTGTCTGTCTTTGTGGGGGAGAAGAGAAGGGATTCCCTCATGATCAACACTCGTAAAGCAGAAGGAAAACAGAATGTTTTTATCCTCTTTATGGCCTGAAATTGGAATTGCCATGGATCTGCATGGTAACAAGCAAAGTTGCACTAGTTGAATGTGAGAGAGGAGGGCTTGGAGCTTCCTAGATGAAGAGGGTGAGTGGCACTCACATCTACAGGCACCCAAAGGCTTCTGGACTAGCATCACAAGGTAGTTCTCCATGTCTATAATACAGAAAGGGATTTTGCCCACTGGATAGGTCCCTTGAAATGTACACACAGAGTGAAAGCCCCTGGATGCAGAATTATATTTGTTCTCTTCTCATGGGAAGGTGCATTTTTCTGTTCAACGATATACAAGTAACCCTGGGCATAGTTTGCGTAGGAGCGCTACGCGTAGCTACGTGAAGTGCACTTCCCACTACGCGAGCTACGCATAGCACTACGCGAACTGCGTAGTGTGGTAGGAAAATGCAGTTCGCAATGATTGCACAGTGCCAGATGTTTGTCCGCACTGTGCAATCATTGCAAACGGCATCTTGCCGAGTGCAAGCCGTCATTTTCTGCCGCTCAAGTAGATTTGTACTCGAGCAGCAGTTTTCTCAACGTGACTGGTAGTTTCTCATTGCGATTGGTCGCGAGCATACGCAACCACTCGCAATGAGAAATATGACCTCCCCGCATTGAGAATGTCGGTGGGAGCATTATTTTCCACGCTCGCGATCGTCAACTTGATGTTGCTGATCGGGAACGAGGAAAAAGTCTCGCAGGGATGTCATTTTGCTCGCTCGCGGGTGCCAACTTGACGTTGAGGACCAAGAGCAAGCGAAAAATGCCTGCTACACTACGTGTTTTTGCACTGTGCTATGTGCAATTCGCCTAGTGCGTAGTTGAGCAAACTACGCAAACTGCGCGAGCATAGCATAGTTTTCCGCCAAGGCCTATATACAAGTCTACTTCAAGTTGCTTGCTTCCACCAGGGTAGTGTTCTGGATTGTGCGAATGAGTGTGGGGTTCATCAGTCATTGGGAGCTCAGTCAGAGCCAACTGCCTTGTCGTTTGTCTATACATCCTTCCTGTCAGCCCTCCAAAGGGCTCAGGGCTTCTACTAAACCAGGGCCTCAACTAGATGTCCTACCTGCCCAAGAAGCTCCCTGGAAGATGACTGGGTCCATTCTTCCTTTGAGAGTGATTGGAGTGTGACTGAGTGCAAGCTGTCCCTTCCTTTTTACTTGATGTGCATTGTCTTGACTTGAAGGAGTAGAAATCCGGTGGAGGGCATTGTCCCATGTCAGCCGGATATGCCCCTGGCCAGGAGGCAGGCTATATAGAGCTCTTCAGATGACTAGTAGTGTATGGAGCTCTGTAAATCCAGGAGGGAACAAGTAAGTTTTGGGTAGATGAGGAGGTGGATGGAGTTGAAAGAGGTAATGGGAATAACAGATTGAAAGTTAATAACCCCTACTGGGCATCCATGTATCAATGGTAAGCTGCAAAGCCTTAGAGCAGAATAATAGGAATTAAAAGCAGGGAATTGCTAAATGTATTGTATTGCATTATTTGAAAAATAAAAGACATCTGATGTAGTGTATTTGTACTGTATTTATAGAGAGCCTACTTCCCCTGATGAGGTGTTTAAGCACTTTTGGCGGGTAGCACGCCCCTCCTGATCCCAACTTTAGTGGTTAGTCCAGTGGTTATTGGATATTGTTGGACATTGGTTGGTTATTGTTAGTTATTGGGTTCAGTTTTCTGCTGTAAAGGAAACAATTCCATATATTCACTTGAGTACCTTTAGAGTAGATTTAATTAATAGGAATAAGATATGATGGGATGTGAGTTACTATGAGTTCAGAAACATGGCTGGTGGGATGAATGGGCGGGTGAGAGATTATGCAAAGAAAGAGTTGTTCAACAGAAAGGAAAGAGATAGAGCAGAGCAGTCACTAGTTTTAAGTCAAGGTCAATTTTTATGCATGGTTTAAGAAAGATAGAGGAGGCTTGATGAGATAGCATTGAATCTGAAGATGTACAACTTTAGAAAGAAATTACATTGTTTGCATTATGTGATAGCATATTGCACCATTTCATATACTTAGTGTTTACTACCCCCAAGTGGGGCACCCAACTGCCTATCCACAAAGTTAGCACGCTACACACAAATATGTAAACTTATGTAGACAAACAACAAACCTGGAACAAAAACTTGAATGGAAGCTTACACAAAACACTTACTGATCTGGTTCTCACTTGATCTTATTAAAGGGAAGTTTTTTAAGGGGATTGGGCTCATCTTGTTCTTCCGTGATCATTAGAGGTTAGTGCAGGGGCGTCTGTTTGTAGACGATGATGCCAGAATTTGTGTAAAGAACAAGATCATACATGTTCTCTGACGGATCACGTTGGGAAAACCAACTCTCATCTAACTCTTGTCTTTAATAGCTGTAAATAACAGGGGCTAGTGGAGTACCCAATTCATTAGCATGGAATTTATCAACTTCTGAGCTGGCCCAATCCGAGCTTGAACTTATGACGTGCAGGACACAAACACGCCGGATCAGTTCAAAAAGGAAAGAGGAAATGATAATAACGCAATGATAACACGCAGAAGTCAGCATTGAAAATGTAATGCCACCTTGGTGGATTTGTAGTATGGTAGGAATAGGCACCTACCAAAGAGCTGGAGCGAGTACATATCAATGTTATGTTGCTGGAAGCTTACACACAAGATGGATGCGTTTGTGGTGAGAACTGGTAAGTACCAGGTATATATGGGGCAGCAATTACCTATCAAACACATGCAATGACAGCAGCAGTTGGCTATTAATGGGGATGCCTGGGCCAGGTATCTACAAAAGATGTGTGGAATGAAAACAAGTATCTAGAAGAGATTTGTGAGTGGAGTGTGGCTACCAATAAAATATGTTTGAGATGGTAGATATGAACAGACCAAGGCTGTAAAGGATGGTAAGAGCTGGTATTAACCAATGATGAGTACTACATAGGGCAGGATACCCACCAGAGATGTTTGCTGAGACAAGTATCTCACAAGGATGTGCAGGATAGCATTATCAGGTAACTGCTAGGAATTTGAGTACCTATCAAAGATCACATGATAGCGAGAGCAATTACTAACCAGGAATATTAAAATGTCATAAACCAGTGCCTATAAGGAGACTGTGAGATATTGGGAGCAGGCACCATAAGGGCGGATTGTCGGGTGGTAGATGTGGGTACCTGCTTGACACGTGTTTCTTGAGCCACAAGATTCACTTTCACATAAGCACTCTTTCATGCGCACAATTCATTGATAATTTACTCAAGTGGTGATTTGAAAAAATGTCTAACTAGTTTCTTGATTTTCCAATCTCATTTAATTCTCATGAAATTGTAGTTTCTCAATGGTGTATCAATTATTCCGATTAATCATCACAGTTCATAAGTTTTCTAATATTTTCATTTTTTGCCCGATGCACTTCGAGCTACACAGCTCTTCCTCAGGGGACCATTCATCTGAAAAAATACGTACTTCTATTCACTTAAAGGTACCGAGTACGGTTAACTCAAATCTCATAATAATAGCATGGTGATGACATTGATAACATCATTGCATTCGGCACATTGCAATAAAGACATAAACATTGCAATACAAACATAAACATTGCAATAAAGACATAAACAATTTCAATGTTACGGTGTCTCCTTATAACCCTGTGTGTTCGTAAACGTTATATAGTTACATGCGGTAACACGCGCCATTGTTTACTTAGTCTCGCCACACTAACCTGCACATTTGTTGCGCTTGCGACGGTCTTGTTTTAGAGCTGTAACGGTAAAAAGGGGTTTGTTTCAAATGCTGGTTTATACCGAAGTCGATTATTTCCCTCCCCTCATTAGCTCGTGTGCCAGTGACTTACTGTGTCAGTACTTCAATAAGCTTTCGCTGCTCTCACTGTTGGCGTGCGTCGATCTATCAGGGTGAACGTCTATGGTTATAGTCGCGGGATGGGTACGCGCTGGGTGGAACGCACTCCTTTCTATCCTCACGTCTCTATCCCTTAAAGTGATACGTCACGTGAACCGTGGTGCACGCTCTGTGCGAAGCGCGCTGCTCTATACTCATGTGTTAGTGCGGTCTTGTGTACAATGTAGTGAAAACAGGTTAAATAGTGGAAACGTGATAATATATATGAATGTATATCACAACTCATATCAAAAAAATAATAATGATCAATCTGTTATATGCATTATAATACAACCTGTACATGTCAAATTAGATCAAATCCAGTACATAGTCCTGGTTCCTGCTCATCATTAAGTAGATAGAAAGTTGCAAGAAATTACAGAAAGCAACTGAGTTTGATTCTTTCATTCAACCCTTTCGGATGTAGAGTACACAGGAAATTAATCCAAAAGGTTTCTCTCCTTAGTAAGTGGTTGTTATTGTCCATTCCGGGCAAGGTTGCGACTATTTCTAGGATGCAAAATTTCAGTTGCGAAGGGTTATGTTTGGCCTCATTGAAATGTGTCGCTACTGTGGATTTCTGGTTTTTTAGCCTGATATTGCTTTTGTGCTCTACCAGTCTCGTTTTAATTTTCCTTTGGGTTTTCCCAACGTACGATAATCAACACGGACATCTCAACATGTATATAACATTGCTACTGTCGCATGTACCTGACACCTTCAGTTTGACTGGTGTTCCTTTGGTGGGGTGGTTGATCACGTTCCCTTTGATTATTGCTGAACAGTTCCCACAATTATGACACGGTATGGTACCTTTGTGTATCTCTGTTTCCTCATGTTTTGGTTTCTTGATTAATTCTTTGAAATTTTTTGTCCTCTCGTACGCAAATATAGGAGTTTTTGCAAAGGCCCCTTTGAAATCTTCCTCAAGAGCCAGTAATGGCCAATGTTTTATGATTGTTTTTTTGATTGCAAAACTTCTGGTTGAGAATTTCGACACGAATACACTTCTGTGTTCCTCTTGTTTTATTTGCGTGGATAGTAAATGTTGTCTTTGTAATTTGTCTGCTCTTTCTGCAGCGGCCTCCAAAATGGATTGGGGATATCCTCTGTTTCTGAACTTGAGTTGTTTTTGTGAACACGCTTGTGGTTAACTCACTTTCATGTTTAGATATCAATACATCTAAAAAGGATATTTCCTCTTTGTGAATGGAATGGGTGAATTGGATTCTTTCATTAATGACATTAATGAAAGAATCCTCTAAAAAGGATATTTCCTCTTTGTGAATGGAATGGGTGAATTGGATTCTTTCATTAATGACATTAATGAAAGAATCCAATTCACCCATTCCATTCACAAAGAGGAAATATCCTTTTTAGATGTATTGATATCTAAACATGAAAGTGAGTTAACCACAAGCGTGTTCACAAAAACTACAGATAGAAACAACTTGTTACACTACAAAAGCTTCCACCAGCCAACACTAAAAAAGCACCTACCATTTTCGCAACTGGTCAGAATCAAAAGAATAGCATCAACCCAAGAACTGTACAGTAAACACAAAGAAGATATGTTACTCAAGTTCAGAAACAGAGGATATCCCCAATCCATTTTGGAGGCCGCTGCAGAAAGAGCAGACAAATTACAAAGACAACATTTACTATCCACGCAAATAAAACAAGAGGAACACAGAAGTGTATTTGTGTCGAAATTCTCAACCAGAAGTTTTGCAATCAAAAAAACAATCATAAAACATTGGCCATTACTGGCCCTTGAGGAAGATTTCAAAGGGGCCTTTGCAAAAACTCCTATATTTGCGTACGAGAGGACAAAAAATTTCAAAGAATTAATCAAGAAACCAAAACATGAGGAAACAGAGATACACAAAGGTACGATACAGTGTCATAATTGTGGGAACGGTTCAGCAATAATCAAAGGGAACGTGATCAACCACCCCACCAAAGGAACACCAGTCAAACTGAAGGTGTCCGGTACATGCGACAGTAGCAATGTTATATACATGTTGAGATGTCCGTGTGGATTATCGTACGTTGGGAAAACCCAAAGGAAAATTAAAACGAGACTGGTAGAGCACAAAAGCAATATCAGGCTAAAATTCAGAATTCCACAGTAGCAACACATTTCAATGAGGCCAAACATAACCCTTCTCAACTGAAATTTTGCATCCTAGAAATAGTCGCAACCTTGCCCGGAATGGACAATAACAACTACTTACTAAGGAGAGAAACCTTTTGGATTAATTTCCTGTGTACTCTACATCCGAAAGGGTTGAATGAAAGAATCAAACTCAGTTGCTTTCTGTAATTTCCTGCAACTTTCTACCTACTTAATGATGAGCAGGAACCAGGACTATGTACCGGATTTGATCTAATTTGACATGTACAGGTTGTATTATAGTGCATATAACAGATTGATCATTATTATTTTTTTGATATGAGTTGTGATATACATTCATATATATTATCACGTTTCCACTATTTAACCTGTTTTCACTACATTGTACACAAGACCGCACTAACACATGAGTATAGAGCAGCACCCTTCGCACAGAGCGTCCACCACGGTTCATGTGACGTATCACTTTAAGGGATAGAGACGTGAGGATAGAAAGGAGTGCGTTCCACCCAGCGCGTAACCATCCCGCGACTATAACTATAGACGTTCACCCTGATAGATCGACGCACGCCAACAGTGAGAGCAGCGAAAGCTTATTGAAGTACTGACACGGTAAGGCACTGGCACACGAGCTAATGAGGGGAGGGAAATAATCGACCTCGGTATAAACCAGCATTTGAAACAAACCCCTTTTTACCGTTACAGCTCTAAAACAAGACCGTCGCAAGCGCAACAAATGTGCAGGTTAGTGTGGCGAGACTAAGTAAACAATGGCGCGTGTTACCGCATGTAACTATATAGCGTTTACGAACACACAGGGTTATAAGGAGACACCGTAACATTGAAATTGTTTATGTCTTTATTGCAATGTTTATGTTTGTATTGCAATGTTTATGTCTTCATTGCAATGTGCCGAATGCAATGATGTTATCAATGTCATCACCATGCTATTATTATGAGATTTGAGTTAACCATACTCGGTACCTTTAAGTGAAAAGATGTACGTATTTTTTCAGATGAATGGTCCCCTGAGGAAGAGCTGTGTAGCTCGAAATGCATCGGGCAAAAAATGAAAATATTAGAAAACTTATGAACTGTGATGATTAATCGGAATAATTGATACACCATTGAGAAACTACAATTTCATGAGAATTAAATGAGATTGGAAAATCAAGAAACTAGTTAGACATTTTTTCAAATCACCACTTGAGTAAATTATCAATGAATTGTGCGCATGAAAGAGTGCTTATGTGAAAGTGAATCTTGTGGCTCAAGAAACACGTGTCAAGCATTTATATATTTACCCCGTGGCTCAGTAGGGGATTCACATATAGCACCAACCACACTCCAAAACCTTACTTCAACAACCCAAAACAGCACAGAAAGTCGAGTGCGGGGTCATCCTTCCAATTGGTTCGAGATGTGGGTACCTGTCAGGCCTGCGGGTGGTGTGAGCTGATGCTGTAAGGCGGGTAACACAAAGCTGTGTTGTGGATATTGATGTAATGGACAAAATGCGCATGGCAGAAGAGGAGCTGTAGTTCGAACAGGAGGCTCGTCTCCAGATGATATTACTGTGGAACAGCCACACACCGTGTTAGAAGCCATTGGAGAGCCTATCCACTCCTTGTATGAGACCATGGCCTAGATGTATCAAGCCTTTTGCGATTCGTTAAGGCCGAAATTCGCAGAATTTCGGCCTTAACGAATCGCAAATGGACATTTTGCATCTTTTGGGATGTATGAGAAATTAGCAAAATAAGGAATCGCAAAAAATTGCGATTCCTTATTTTGCTTAAGCATTTAAGGAATCGCAATTTTGCGATTCCTTAAATGCCATGTATGAAGCTTTTCAAATTGCGAATTCTGGTTAAGAAATAGCAAATTAACACCAACTTGAGGTTGGTGTTAATTTGCGAATTCCTTTCAAAATTCACAATTTACCAATTTTGAAGGTGGCATGTGACACACATACATGCCCATAGGGCATGTATGTGCGCCATATGCACACACATGTAAGTTTCAGGGGTGCAGCAGGGTGTCCATGAGACACCCCTGCACCCTTGAAATAATTCTCAAATTGCGATTAGCAAATTGCGAATTCGCAATTTGAGAATTATTTTGCAAGGAAATTATTCCTTATTTGCGAATTCGCAACTTGCAAATTCGCAAATAAAGAATAATAAGGAATCGCAAAAAAATAGCGATTTTAAACATGCATCCCATTTTGCGATTTCTAAATAGCGATTCGGTAAAAATCGCTATTAAGAAATCGCAAATAGGAACGATGATACATCTAGGCCCATTTTACTTTAATGTCCCTTAAACTAACGTTTTTGAAGGTCTGTTAACTTTTAATTACAAAATAAACTAAATTTGGGTAAAGAATCATAATTTCCAGTTAACAAGGTTCATGATCAATATATTTCAAAGGCAGAAAATTGCTTGCTCAGTGTAAGCTTACACATTACTTAAAAAGGGCACCAAGCCCGTAAGTACTGGCAAAAAGATACCATTTCATTTGAGATTTCTTATTGGAAACCTTTTCTGGCATGCACAAAGCACTTTTCCATGTTTGTGGGACTTTTCTCACCTTGTTCAGGCTATCTGTACACAGTGTGAGAGTTTGCAGTACATCCTGGCGAAGAGGTGGTGAAAACAAAAAAAACACTGCAATTTAAAGAGAGACCAGTTAAAAGTCAATTAAAATAACACGTAAGAAAAATAAGAGTTGACAATAAAACTAATAGCCATGTGTTGTGCATGTTACTGAGGGAGGTATAGATAATTAAAGGGCGCATATGTCAACAAGAGCGGTGCTGATTTCACTTTCCAAAGGCTATTTTTTTTTTTTACTACATTTAAACTTCTGTGCTATCTTCTGTCTATCGTCAATATTACCTTATTCAGTCACTAGATGGCAGCATTGAACAGATCATTTTGATCATATGGGGATAAAGAAGACATTATGTACCGTGAAGTCCAAAAAGCACGTGGATGTTATTTCTATTTTGAAAAGGGAGTAGGCCGTCATTTATTATAAACTACTGAAGAGTTGTGAACCTTTGGTGAATGTGTCCATTTAAGCTAGCTTTGGCGATAACGTGTATAACGCAAAAATGTAAAAAAATAATTCGGACAAGTGGATTTATCTGTCTAGTTAAGCTTATATTAGATTTTCATTTTGTTATGAAGTTTTGTGAAGCCTGCACATACTTTTGAAAAGGGAGTAGGCCGTAATTTATTATAAACTACGGAAGAGTTGTGAACCTTTGGTGAATGTGTCCATTTAAGCTAGCTTTGGCGATAACGTGTATAACGCAAAAATGTAAAAAAATAATTCGGACAAGTGGATTTATCTGTCTAGTTCAGCTTATATTAGATTTTCATTTTGTTATGAAGTTTTGTGAAGCCTGCACATACTTTGAAGCACCGTAAACAGCCATGTATGGCTCATTTAGGGTTTACATCACTAAATATTTGTTTTGCAACAGCATAAAACAGTCGGGCATTGAGTCTTATGGCTTGAGAAAGGCCCGATTCACAAATTGACTGGTTTGCTCACTTAAGCTCAATTAGGGTCGGAAAAAGTGTGGCAATTTCACACATCACGGTCCAGATCTACTAATATTTCATGCAACTCATTCCAGCATTCGTATTGAGGAAAAATGACTGCTCAGAGTCATGTCCACAAAGATTTGCTGGCTGATACGTGTAGCATCGCGCTACTAATTATTACAAACACAGCATGTGGTTTGACTGGAGCTTTATTCATTACATCCAGTGTCAACCCTGTCCCTACTCTAACTGCCCACCAGCCGGTCCCGGCTCCTCCTGTTCCCCCTCCTGGCTCCGCCCTCCCAAGCACTAGACTGCACAGAACAATGCTACATCTCCCCCTTTCTTAACAAAATGAAATTAACTTCTACCAAGTTCGCAATTGTCCACTCAGCCCCATGAGTCGGCAGACAGTCTGTTTGGGCCACAGGAAGGTGTCTCCATGCATGAGCTCAGACTCAGTCCTGTCTTCAAGCATCAGCAAGGTCGAATCAGTGATGGGCCTGTCTTTGGTCGATCTTTCGGTTGTCTCACCACAAACATCTTTGACCACGGGAGCGCGTTCTTGAAAGCGTGAGACATCGTGCGTGAACGGCTTGTTCTCAGATTCCACAGTTATCACGGTTACGTTCTGCTGTGTGACCACTGATATCTCGGCGTGGCAGTGGCAGGCCGTTCTCCATTGTGACACATTCTTTCCTAGGCATCCGCTTGTGAGTTCACTTCCTTTACCCATTCGGTCAGGGGCATCAATGCTCTCGTGCTCACGATCCTGCACGTTGGAGGATAGAGCACTGAGTGTCTTGGTTCGGTTTTGGGACTCATGTGCAGGTTTTATTGATCCTCTCGGCTCCCACCCGCATTCGTAAATGTTGAACTCATTGAGCACGGGGTTATCAGATTTTATTGATCCCCTCGGCTCCCACTCGCGTTTGTAAATGTTAAACTCTTCGAGCATGGGAGTATGGGCATGTTCCGTTCTCGTCCCCTCTTGTCTCCGCGATGCGGACCCATCTTTGCCAACACACCTTGATGAGACAGTCCTTTCCCACGCCAATGTGTAGTGCCCACTATGGCTGCCCCTTTTCTGACAACTCTTGGAGTCAGCCTCGCAAACCCCGTCAGGGGTGACGGTACCCTCCTCAAGTCCGGATATGACTGCGACAGACGGGACACGTTGCTTGACGGGGTAATCAAATGTTCCGAGACATCTGCGTGCAATATGCTATTTTGGATGAGTGAAGTAGTCTCTGAGTTTAAGGTCCGTTCAGGTGATCGGTGCCATGGATGTTGTTGTGAACTTGATTCTGTTGACCTCAGTGATTGTACCGACCTGTCCTCTGAATCAGAGAGATCTCTTGCTGCTTTTCTACGAGCCCCTTCTTTCGAATGTGTTTGGACTGATGCACTTCTTGAACTGGTAGGCTGTGACAAACGGCTCTCAGGTTTAGAGTTGTCTGTGGGACACTTCTTGGGGTATGTGTCTCGCCATGTCTTCCATGCTGTTTCAGTGAAATGATTGTCTGAAAGCCAAGCGTGTATTTCTTTTGTTCGATCCCGAGGCTTTTCGTTGCTGCCCTTCTCGTATGATGTTACTAGTCTCCTCTCAGTTCCCTCACTTTCATGGGTGTCCTGAGTGTACTTGCCTCTCACTTTCTGGTGTCGGAGTGAATCACCCAGTTTTGTGAGGTCTCTTTCGTCTTCTAGCTCGCTGGGAGCCCTGGTGTCTGTGTCCTGGGAGTGGTGTTTTCTACGACCATGTTTCTTCGGACTTGTCTGTGAAGGTCGGTGACCCGCAGATTGCTCGGGTGTGCTTGTGTACCGGCTCCCAGAGTTGACATGACTGGTCCGATATTCTATAGCTTGTCTTTTCTTCAAACTTGTTGAGTAGGCTGACATCGGTTCCATCCCTGTGAGCTATCTCACTTGACTCTTCTTCAGAATAGTTTGTGTCATTTGCTAAGTGACTCCTTGAAGGTGAATTACTCCCTGTGGTCATGTCTGTGAGGCTGTAATGATTCTGGATCATCCCAGTCTTTTGTCTTTGCGTTGTTGACTCAGAGTGTTTTATGTCACTTTGCCTCTCCCACTGTCTTGTCTCTAGTCTACCTTCGCCTTTCCTTTGTCTGGTTTCAGTTGCCTCTTGAATCTTATGCTGTGACCTGAGGGAGGTCTCCTTTAGCTTATCTTCTCTTCTTGCATTGATGTGGAACTCTCTTGACAATTCTCTTGTTTCGGCTCGCTCTCCAGCTTTGGCCCTCCTGACAATTTCCTTCAACGAGAATTGCCTTTGTAGTATCTTGCGCTGTGTGTCCGGTTCTGAACAGCTCTCAATCACCCGCAGGCGGATAGCTTCCTCATTTGTGAATGTGTTGAATTGACAATATCGTACCAACTTGTGTAACCGCGTTACAAAGTTTGATAAGGATTCTCCTGGTTCCCGCCGTGCTGCATTGAAAACAATGCGTTCATGATCGACATCTTCCTTTGTGATGAAATGAGCACATAACGTCTTTTTGAGTTTTGTAAATGTTCCTGTATCCTTTGCTGAGAAGGTTCTGATCAGGCGTCGGCCTTCGTGACCCACCAATTGGAGTAGTAGTAGTAGACGTTTACTATCTCTTCGCTCTCCGATAATGTCCAGAAATGCATCCAGTGACTCCAGCCACCGGTTCCATTCTGGACCCAGACTCTGGTCGCTGGTCTGTGTCACTGGGGGTGGCACTCCAATGCAGGGGCTCGATGTATGTGTTTCTTCTCTCACCAACATGATGGTGGAATGTGCTGGCATGCCGATGTCACAGGACTGTTTCCTCACTTTCTTCTTGTCTTCTTTTGCTGACCCTTTTCGGCCGCTAGTCTTTGCTTGGTCGTTTCCTTTGAATTGTGGTAAGGTTCGCCGCTCCCGGGTGACTACTGTATGTTGTCCGCCCTTGGCGCGACTGTCTCGGTATGCTTCTGTGAGTTGGATATGGATTTCCTGAGGTCAACTGGCCACCATTCAGCTGCACCATACGTGACTCGTGTCTCTGCGAATTCCCGCTTTCCTTGGTGTTGTGTGCTAACTGTAGGTGGTCGGTGGTGCTTCCGCAATGATACGTGGCAACGTTGTCAGTGTTCTTGCGTTTCGTTCCAAACTAATGCAGATTATCCAGTCACTTAGTTGATGAGAGAAGACTTCTTTTATATTTGTCTGCTCCTGCTTCTGGACCATTTGTTTTCTTGACTTCTTCTACTTTTGTAGCTATTTGTCTTCACGTGGTGCTGAAGTTTACTTTGGTACTTGTCTTTGCTCGTGCTTGCTTGTGTTGTTAGCTCTTGTGTCTGCTCGGGCTTGTTTCACCCTTTCCTTTGCATGTGCTTGTTTTCTTCACGTTTGTCAGTGTTCGCGCATTTGCTTTTGCCAGTGCTTGGCTCCATACCCTTGCCACTGATTGTTCCTTTAGACTTGCCAATGCCTGTCCTTGCAGTTCACTTACATTTGTCACTGCTTGTTTTCTGGTTCACTCTCTGCATTCACTCGTGCTTGTTTGTTTTGCCCTCGTCTTTCCTGGTGCTTGTTTATGTTTCCTTATTATGCCTCTTGCGTTTGCTTCGGTTTGTTTTCTTATTATACTCCTTGCATTTGCTTGTGATTATTTGTGTCCACTTATCGCTTCTATCTAGCTCTTGCATGTGTCTGTGCTTGTTTGCTTATCTTGCTTTTGGCTTTGCCCGTGCTTGTCTGCTGTTTCTTCCTTGCACTGACTCGTGCTTGTTTGTTTGTCATCCCTTTGCATTGATCAATGTTTGTTAACTTGGCACTGCCTGACTTAAAGATGGCCGCTCTCACACTGCACAGGGTCTGTCCTTGTGGCCGCCTGACTTCAAAATGGCCACCGTCTCTGACATCCCAGCTTACACGAGACTTTCTCTCTATCCATTCAGACCCTGTCTGATTCAAGACAGGACTCACCGGCCGCCGGTCCTAGGAACACCAGCGCCTCTCCAGTTCTCCACACCTGTCCACAGCCAGCACGCTCAGGTAAGGTTGGGGTGGGCTCCCACCTTGCTTCTTTTCGCTTCGCGCTCACTCGGCGACAGCGTGCCGAAGCTCACGCATCGGGCGTGAGATTTCCAAGATCGGAAGCCACTCGAGCTCCGATTTCAACACGCTCGGCGGCGCTTGCCAGTGAAGCTTCTGGGGACAGCGCCCTCCACCTCGGGGCACTTTTCCTTCACTTTGTGGTGCCAGGCAGAGTCGGAGTGGGCTCCCGACTTCTGTTCTTTTAATGCTCACCAGATTGCACGCATCCAGCGTGAATCGCCTTTCGGCGCCAACAGCTTCTTTTCCTTCGAGCGTTTCGGCGCTCGTCGCTTCGGCCCCCTCGTGGCTCCCTCAAAGTCTCTGGAGGGGCAGGGTCACCTGCTGCTGGCCTCTCTGCTCAGGCGGCAGCTTCGCTTCACTCGGCAGCGTTTTCCTCGTCTCGACGCTGCATGGGACAGGGCACTCTCGTGGGGTTCTGTGGGCGGTGGACTCACCTATCCCACCCTCGTCATGACTGTCTTGCATGATACAGAGCTTTACACCATGGTGCACAGGTGATTGGGACTGTTTAGCGTAGGATTTGTATTGTAGGGATGCCTTTCAGTACAAATTCCCAAATCTAGACACATTCAGGGGGTTTCAATTGGGTGTGTGATGTGCATGGTATTTTAAGTTGGACGAAAAATACATATTGTGGGCTTATCCAGAACACACAGTGGGCTTGAAGCCCACCTATTGCGTGCCATTGGTTGGCTTTACTATCACTCGCATTTCCTTCTTCCTTGTGTTTATCCCTCCCCTGCAGCATAGCCTGTCTAACGTCCTCTTGATTCGGCTGACCTGTGTCCTTCCACCGCCCACTGTTAGTGAACTTCTTTTTTATTTTTGTTTGAGCATTCTTTAAGAATGTGTGTTTTTCATCTCTTCACTCTCCCTCGCGTGCTTCCCACAAATACCACCCTGTGGTCCATGCATCTAACTCATGTACGTTTCCCTTTACGTCGTTCTCCATCTTGTTTTCTCCCTGATGTGCTTCTTCCCTTTTAACCCTGTTGCGTTCACCTTGTGTGCTGGTTGCTCTCCTGAGTGCTTCTCCTCCAGCCCTTGTGATCTGTGTTCCTCTCCCTAACCCCCATTCCACTGTGTGCTTCTCTCCCGCTTTGCTGTCTGCCCCCACATCCCCGTGTTGCTCTCTCCCCCACCCCTGTGTTGCTCTCTCCCTCATGCACTGCTTTTCCCCTTCTCCACCCTCCAACCTGGTACCACCTGCCCCCTACTCCTTTGCCGCCTCCAGCTCACTCAGGGCTACAAAATTACACGCCCATCAGTTCCCCCATCATTGCGCATTTTTCACTTTGTTCATGCTGTCCAGCATCTGCATTTCTACCAATGCTGTATAGCATAGACAAACCTCAGTCTGACCATCTTAGTAAATCAGGCTTTGTGACAAAACCTATGTGTGTTTGAGCTGATGTGCCCCAGAAACGCCCCCTTTATGGAAAATGACGCAAAGCAGTATTTGCGCTATGAAAAGTGCACCATTCTGGCATAAAACACCTTTTGCACTGAATAGTAAACAGTATGTACTGCTTTGCACCACTTTATATTGCTTAGCATCACTTCGCAGCATGCTCACACGAGCACAGAGCCTTGGTAATTCTGCTCCCATGATTGCTACACTGTCAAGCCAGTGATAAAAAGCTTGGAATAAGTAAGTAAATGGAGTGCAGAGGCTTCACCAAACATTTCAATTTTTTCATAGTGTATGTGAGCAGGGGTTTCTCCATTTGGAGCACGACTTTCCCTGTATAAAAAAAAAGTGTAGCTCTAACCCTCCAAAGTCCAGTGCCTTCCCAGATTTTGCTTACGCTGGACTGGGAATAGTAAATCTAACCTCTCCAAAGACAAACTCCTTCCCCACTGTTTCTTAGATCAGAGTAGGAATAGTAAATCTAACTCTTCCCGACTCCAACACTTTCCCTTCTGGTGCTTACCTTGGAGTGGGAATAGTGAATCTAACTTCTTCAAAGTCAAAAACGTTCCCTACTGTTGCTTCAGATTGGAGTAGGAATAGTGAATCGAACCCAGCCAAAATCCTACACTTTTCCTTATTTTGATTACTTTAGATCGAGAACTGTAAATGTAACCCTTCCAAAGTCCATGACTTTCCCTAGGTTTCGTCTGCACAGGGCTTATGAAATCTGTTGTTTTTAACATATCTTAAAAGGGGCTTACTTACATCCCACCTTCACTTTTTATTGGTTCATATGCTTGCCAATTTACTTTCCTCCATTTCTATTGGTTGTAGCCTGTTCTCCCTTCTGTGTCTCTTATCACTTTCCTGTGGCCTAACTACTCATTCACATCTTCGTTTATGGTTCGAACTTTCTTTTGTTTTGGTTAACGCTGAATCCCGTTTACTGTTTACATTTTGTTATCTTTCTCTCTAAACACCCAATATTGCTGTATTTTACAGCCAAACAGGCAATCACAATTGCATTACCTTGCAGTTAACTCATTCCGTGCTCCCGTCGGCCAACAAGTGCAGTGGAACCGGGGCCAAATGATCTAGGGACCCCATTCAACACAGATTATTGCTAAATTATACTACTAAACAGACAGTCACAAGTGCAGTTATCTAGCAGACACTATGGTCATGATTTCAATGGTGCAGCAGGTGCAGTGACACTGAGAGCAAACACTTTAGGCGCACCACTAAACACCTAATATTGCTATATTTTATTGCTAAACAGCAAGTGCAGTCACCTTGCAAACAATAGGGTTAGGATTTGAATGGTGCAACAGGTGCAGTGGCACCGTGGCCAAAAGTATCATAACTCCTCTAACCACCAAATATTGCTATATTTTACTACGAAACAGGCAGTCATAAGTGCAGTTATCTAGTAGGCACTACAGCCATGATTTCAATAGTGCAGCAAGGGCAGTGGTTAGGGACCAAAAGCTGTAGGCACCCCAATAAACACAGTTTATAGCCATATTTACAACTAAACATGCAGGCACAAGTGCATTTAATTTTCAGGCACTAGGGTCATGGTTTGAATGATGCAGGTGCAATGGCACCAGGCCCAATAGTTGTGGAACTTTACTACTTACATTAAGGCTGCACAGCGTTTAGTGTTTACCAATACTTATCTTCCCCTGGTTGCACTCATTTAAAACGTTCTTGTCTAACTCTGCTTTAGTGAGTTGAACTTTTAACTAATTTTCACATTCTTTATGATATTGCACCGCTAATAAAATTAAATTTTTTTCTGTCATGTGTTTGCCACTAATAAAATGTTTTTTTCCTGCATCATGTATTTATTGTTGGCGCATTATGTAGCGTAAACCCAAATTAAGTGACTGCAGTGCATTACATAAGCATGCTCCATGGGGCTCTGAAGGGATGTTTTAACCTCCCTTATCCATTGGGACCGTTTCTGTATAACATTACAGTACCAGACAACTGCAGCAGAGTTTTGAATTGTAAACACGGTCATGTGCTTGTTCTAAAAGTATGCCTCAGGTTTTGGATTGCAGTCTGTTCCTTCTACTGGCAGGGAGGGGAGGCTGTATAGTTTCAAGAGTGGTGAATTCGAAAATTCCAGCCACTGGGCATTGTTGTATTTCGTCAAAGCTTGTCTTTGTGAGCAAGCGTGATTGGTGACTGTATGGGATTTGTGCTGCTGTTCTTTTTACAGAATGTATCTATTATTTTGGAATACTTTTAAATAAAAAAAACTATTTTTGTCTTCTTTGGTGTGAGTTCTCCACTTTTTTAACACCAAATGTTTAGTTTAGTAAGCAGGTAGGTGGTAAGACAAGCTTTTTTTGGACTGGCCTTTACTGTGCAGATTGTATTGTTCTAGCACCAAAAACATGTTATATGGTTTGCTGCATTTTCTATTGGCCATATGGAAATGCAGCTTGGTAATTGAATGATACTCTGTAAATTGAAGCAGGGGTAATTTCCTAATAGTGAGAATGTTGCTGTTCATCTTTCCATGGATGTAAAATGCATTAATGTTTATTTGCATACTTTTAACGCATGGTATTTTAGCTTAATAATTGCTAAAAAGGGTTTGAGTTCTCCAAAGCAATTTAAACAGCCTCCTGTTTTTTTGTTGTTATATATTATAAAGAACATCAACTGCACATTCTTAAAACAGGCAAATGCTTTGTCTAATTTAGCTCGCTTTATGCCTGGCACTTTTGATTAATAATTGTTTAAAAAGGGTTTGAGTTGTCCAAAGTAATTTCACCAGCCTCCTGTATTTTTATTGCTATACTAGCAGCCCGTCCCGACCTTGTCCGGGAGCAATCAGGCTTCCCCGCCCCCGCCCGCCCGCCCCGACATTGTCCAGCAGCCCGGCCCCCGCCCGGCCTGTCCCCCGCCTGCCCCGACCCCCGCCTGCCCCTCCAGCAGCCCAGCCCCCGCCTGCCCCGACCCCCACCTGCCGCAACCCCCGCCTGCCCCGACATGGGTCCCCTTAGCAACGACACAGAAGCAGAGCTCAAACACATGGCTTCCATAGGATCACCTCACCATTCCTTATGTAAGGCCCACAAACTGTTACGTGGTGTATTGAGTGGCTCCATAGTGTGTACCCTTTGTCGCTAGAAGTTACATAATCTTGACTGCTCGCACTATTAGTGGAGCGCGTTAAGTAAAGTAAGCTACGGCCCGTCCCCCGCCTGCCCCTCCAGCAGCCCGGTCCGTCCCCCGCCTGCCCCGAACCCCGCCCCGACCTCCGCCTGCCCCGACATGGGTCCCCTTACCTCAGCCGCCGCTCCTCCCCTGCGCTCCTCAGTTTACCGCTCCTCGCCGCTGCTCGTCACCTCACCGCCGCTGGCCTGTCCGCTCCTCAGTTTACCGCTCCTCGCCGCTGCTCGTCACCTCACCGCCGCTGGCCTGTCCGCTGTTCCTCACGTGACCGCTCCTCCCCCGGGCCATTTCCGCCGCTCCTCGTCTGGCTCCTGGACGCCGCTCCTCCCCGCGCTCCTGACGTGAGCACGCACGTCGCGGCCGGCGCTACTTCGGAGGGACTAGTTTTTTTTTACTGTAAATTTTGAAATAACGTTTTTTTAAAAATGTATATAGCCTATAACCATCTACACACCCTGACGATTCTAACGGTGTATCGGGTGTGTGGATTGGCGCTGTGGTTCCCGAGTTTACCCCACTCAAAGGCTGAAAGTTCTTCCTTTATTATAGTAGTATAGATAATATAAAGAACACCAACTGCACATTCTTAAAAATAGGCACTAGTGTCATTATTTCAATGGTGCAGCAAGTGTAGTGGCACCGGGACTTAATATAACAAATGCCTTGAAAACAAATACAGTATTTGTTACAACATACAAACGTCAAAGTATATAGTACAATAATTGAAAATATCAGTGTGATGTTTAAATAAATAAAAATGTAAACCCTAAGTAACACAATGCCAAAGACAATGTAAGTGCAAATATTTACTATATGCTCATTATTGTTTCAGAGTTTATATTTCCAGCACAGGTTTTTTTTCTCGCTATAATAAAAAAATGTGCAGTGCAAAATTAAATAAAATTTTGTAAGAGAAATCTGTAATTAAAAAAAATCTCATCTCAATAAACAATAATCTGACTTCCATTGTGTTTCTTTCACTAATAATGCACAACTGCTCAAATGCTCATTTGTAAAATGTAAAGTTAATTTTAATTTCTTTATCTTAACAATGGACAATAACCAAACAACATCTTTTCATCTAGTTTTTGTAATCTTGTTTTGGATTTCAAAAACAGTGCATACGCTGAACTTGTATGATTTTCATCTACACATTACCTATTCTCCCCATAGCAGTAGCTGCACCACTTTCAAGCCTGCTTATCAGGTACATATTTTTTCTATCTTTGTCCTCCACCATTTACATAATCTCCCTTCTTTATAATACCCCTAGTAACAGCACAATGTATTGCATTTTTGTACATAAACAAGTCATAACACTTTAACAGACTTTCTGTGGCTTATTTTGTACAACTACTCCACAAGCTACAACTTACAACAAAAAAGATTATTATTAATCACATAGGTGGAACCTAATGCATTTACTACTGATTGTTTTTTAGACTCGAGTGGGAACAGTAAATGTAACCTCTAACCCAGGGGTCTCCAACCAGTGGCTCGGGAGCTACTGGTAGCTCACCAGCACCCTCAAAGTAGCTCTCAGAGGTGAAGCAAACCAAGCCAATCTGGGAGATTCTCTTTATATTGTAAAAGGCAACACTGCTCATTCCACTACCCTTAAGAGTTACAGACAGCCATACCAATAGGAGGGCCATTTGATAACACTCAAACACACACTTTGGTGGTCTATCAATCAATCAATCAGGGATTTATAGAGCGCACTACTCACCTGTGAGGGTTCTCAAGGCGCTGGGGGAGTGTGTGTCAGAGAATTTGGGCACCTGAGGTCCTTCTAAAAACCAGATCTTGAGGCTCTTCCTGAATGCTTTCAGTGTGGTGCTTCATCTGATGCTGAGGGGTAGTTTGTTCCAGGTCTTGGCCATGATGTAGGAGAAGGGTATGCCTCCTGTACTGGTTCTGTGGATGCAGGGGATCTCGGCCAAGACCTGGTCAGCAGAGCGGAGGTTTCTTTTGGGGGTGTAGAAGGACATTAATTTGTTGAGGTATTGGGGTCGGTGTTGTGGAGACCTTTATAGGTGTGTGTGAGCAGCTTGAAAATCAGTGTTTTTCGACGGGGAGGCAATGGAGGTCTCGTATATGCTGGGTAATGTGGCCTTGTCATGGGATGCTGAGTACGAGTCTAGCTGCGGCCTTCTGGACAGTCTAAAGTTTGTAGAGTAGAGATTTGTTGATTCCGGCATAGAGGGTGTTCCCATAGTCCAGCCTGCTGATGATGGGTGCATAGGTGGCGGTCTTCCTGGATTCGGGGAGTGGGTCCATTTGAAGGTCTTGCTGAGTAAGCGAGGGTGTTGAAGCATGTGGAAGATGCAGTATTGGTCTATGGGTCTGCCACATGAACCATCTTTATCCACTTTAAATCTACCTAAGAAAGAGATTGGCCATATTATCCACCCGGCTCCATCAGTCGCACGGTATGTGACATCAAAAAATAGTAGCAACAGTAACCAGGGATGACCCACCAAAGGGTGTGACTTCAAGAACTAAAGTGAAAATATGTTAGTTGGGAGCATGATCAACCGAAGAGAACAGAGTATGCATCCAGAGCAGGGAAAATAAAAAATATCACATTCATTTTTGTGTGGGTGTGTGACATTGTGTCCTTCCTAAATAAACAGTGTGGATTCCTTAAAGCGACTCCTAGCGTCAAGGACTACCAAATATGTATGCTGGTTTCCATCATCAGAATATTATCTCTGATGCAATTGTGCCCATTCATGTGTAATTGTGCCATAGCTATAATATTTTTGTCCTTGACTATTTTGGGCACATAAGTAGAGTAATTGCATACTTGCTGCCATCACTGACATATTAAGAACATGACTGATCTGCTTTTAGCCATTCCTGACAGAGTGGCAGCATCTTCTCCCATAATAATGGCCATAACTGATATATGTTGGGCATCCAGCTGTGGCACAGTGGTAGCCCTGGTTTAATGGTGGGCATTATTAGCATAACAGAGGCATTCTTAGTGTTATGCCATGGCCTATGATTCCAATACCTGGGTATTTGAAGCATAATTTGTCCATGAGAGGCATTTTTACATGGCGGTACTCAATGAAAAGTAAAAGCTGATGTTTAGGGACTGTATATTCTCTAACAATGAAAACTGATTTGATTTTTAAAAGAATAAATTACGCTTTTTTTAAAAAAGATTTTTCTTCTGGAAAATTGAGTTTGATTGCTCAAAGCTGAAAGGGATTTTGATAGAAAACTGTGTACTTTCAAAAACTAATATGCGAATGAAAACATAATATTGCAATTCTAAAACACATTTAAAGTTGTTAGCTGAATGATAATACAATTTGAGTTGGAGAGACTTACTGCTGTGGTACTACCCTTTGTGGCACACAGCATGTGATGATTTGAATTTTACTTAATTACAAGCATTTAATATTGATAAACGTTTTCCTAGCATTCTGCTGATAACTTCACCTCAAATTTTTAGGGGGTTACTACTGATAACTGTGCTTAGGGTGGTCATAGTGTAATGTTAATACATATCATCTGCATTTTACAGTGATAAAATATGCTAGTAGCTCAGCAGGACTTTCCTTCATCAGAATTAGCTATTACTACAGAAAAGGTTGGAGACCCCTGCTCTAACCTTTCCAAAGTCTACCAGTTTCCCTCATTTTGATGATTTTGGAGTAGGAATAGAAAATGTAACCCCTCCAAAGTTCAACACTTTCTGCTGTGTTGCTTACAATGGAGGGGAATTACTAAATCTAACCCCTTTAAAGTCCAACTATGTAACTGTTTGTAGTTACATTGGACTTGGAATAGTAAATGTAATCCCTTCAAAGTTGAACACTTTTCTTGATTCTGCTTATGTTGAAGGAAGAGTAGTAATTTTAACCCCTCTAAAATCCAACCCTTTTCCTACTTTTGCTTAAATTGGCATTACATTAGTCAATTTTGCTAGTACTGCTAATCTCTTATTGTTCTTATTTTAAAATAGTTTCTAGTTTGTAATGTTTCAATTTTTATAAAACAATGTTTCACTTGAATTTTGTTTAATGTAGATTTTATTTATTTAATTAAGTGTTATATAGGTTTTGCCAATATATGTTTTAAGTGTAATTGTTTAGTTAGTATTATTGTATTTTTTCTGTTTTAATATTGTTGTTGTGCTTTTTAAATATATGTATTAGTACATTTCCATATGTTTAAATATATATAATATGTACATATTTAGTTCATAGTGTTAATTAGAACTACTTTTCTCTATCTTCATTTTAGTATTTAAATTAGGTTATATATAGGTGTTGGCAGTTATATATATATACATATATAAATTTGTATTTTATTGTTATTTTTCTAATTCATATATTTAAAAAGATTTGTAATGATTTTATATTGTAAAAGAACATATATATGTGTGTGTATTATATATATATATATATATATATATATATATATATATATATATATATATATATATATTACTTACTGGCGATAGCCAGTAGGTATATATAGTTAGGATTGGCTACCATAGGAAATCTGCAACATTCTATTGGGAATAACTTTGGCGCCGGTTGAGGAATTTGCGTGTAATTTTCCAAAATTTTGGCCAGCTCCGCTGCGCTCCTTCCCTGGAAGTTTCGAGGGGATTCGTGAAGTGGGGGCTGAGAAAAAAACGTGTTTTCCCCATGTTAATTTCCATAGGACGTTCTGACAAGTCTACAGCCCGAACCGCTGAACGGAATTACACCAAACTTGGCAAAATTGTAGGGACTGGTACGCAGAAGTGCCTTTGCTATATTTGGTGAAAATTGCTCCAGTGGTTTTTATGAAAATTAACTACAAAAACACATATATATCTGGGCGGAGCCTAACCACACATCTGATCTGATTGGCTGTCAGCACTTCATCCAAGAAGTGTTGGCAGCCATCTTCGGACCAATATACATGATAGCACCTCATTAAAAAGCATTGTAGTTAAAAGAGGGTTTTAGGACTTTAGTTACATTATAAATCATTTGTTGATGGTACCATACTCATTTTAGGAATTGTGGTGTGTTCTAAGGTGATTTTACCATGGGAAAAAGCCTTCTGCTGGGATATCATGAATCATGTTTGAAAGAAAACTATTATGTCATGCTTTTCCCACAGTGGTTTGGAAGGGGATCTATAAGCTAAACTGAAAGCACATTTTCTGTAAATTCACATTATCTTTCTCAGTCATGTGAGAATGAAGTCTGACATTCTCAGTAAAACATGTACATCCAACAAGGACAGAGACTGTCAGTTGATTCCTTTGTGTTCTACTGCATCCTCCTAGAGTGTTCTAAAGAACAACTAGAGCGCTAACAGTCCTACTTATTACAAAGGTATGGCACACCTGAAGCCATCTTGATTGGAATAAAGTGGTAACTCTTAAAACACTTAATTTAGAAAGGAATAAAATGAGGGGGGTTCATTTTGCCATAGAGAGTATGATTAGTGCTGCAGAAAGAAAAATTAGGGCACATTTTGAGTGACTTCTCAAATCCTCTTCTATTTCCTTTAAAACTTCTGACATGCAGTCTCCCAAGATGGCCACCAGAGACAAAAGAGACCAAATGTAGCCCAAATTTCACCCAGGTGTAGCCTAAGTATAGCCCAATGACAGAATGTCCCAGAGTGTTCTAAAGAACAACTAGAGCGCTAACAGTCCTACTTATTACAAAGGTATGGCACACCTGAAGCCATCTTGATTGGAATAAAGTGGTAACTCTTAAAACATTTAATTTAAAAAGGAACAAAATGAGGGGTATATTTTGCCATAGAAAGTATGATTAGTGCTGCAGAAAGAAAAATTAGGGCACATTTTGAGTGACTTCTCAAATCCTCTTCAATTTCATTAAAAAATTCTGACATGCAGTCTCCCAAGATGGCCACCAGAGACAAAAGAGCCCAAATGTAGCCCAAATATCACCAGATGTAGCCCAAGTATAGCCCAATGACAGAATGTCCCAGAGTGTTCTAAAGAACAACTAGAGCGCTAACAGTCTTACTTATGACAAAAGTATGGCACACCAGAAGCCATCTTGATTGGAATGAAGTGGTAAGTCTGAAAACATTTAATTTAAAAAGGAACAAAATGAGGGGGTTTATTTTGCCGTAGAAAGTATGATTAGTGCTTCAGAAAGAAAAATTAGGGCACATTTTGAGTGACTTCTCAAATCCTCTTCAATTTCATTAAAAGAAAATTCTGACATGCAGATTGAAACATGCACTTTGAATACCAGCAGCAGACTTCCCTGGTGAGCAGTAGCTTTACTACAGTGATCTAATGAGCAACTAGAGTGCTAACATTCAGAATTTATGGCAAATGTGTGACACATCTGAATGCCTTCTTGATGGAACCAAAGTAAGCAAGCATTGAAAATGCAATAGATCTCACCCTCGTTTAAGGTAAAGCCATTCTGTTTGTAATGAGGTGGCTTTTTAGCTTTGCTTTTATTAGTGTTTTTTAAACTTTCATGTAAATAACATGCATATGTATGCATATATGTATATGTATGCATGCATTTATATTTGTATATATATAGATATACAGATTATATATGTTTATATATGTATGTATATATATATATATATATATATATATATATATATATATATATATATATATATTCACTGAAAAAACCATATATAGTTAGGAATTAGCATTTAGAAAACCTTATTTTACTCACACAAAACCATTGAAATTCCATATATAGTTAGTTGCACTAACTATATATCGCGCACCCGCAATCCACTGCTGATGATGTCACATATTACATCATTCATGACATGGTCAGTGACATCACTGATGACATCACTGATGACAACATCCAGTGATTATGTGTTTCTGTAAAGTTTAAATATGTTTTACATATTGAAGAATGAGTGGATGTATAAGTGTCTGAATGAACGTTTTAGTAGGTGCGTGATTGACTGTATGAGTGAGTGATTAAATGCGTCTTACTGAATGCACGGGTTAGTGACTAAACTGTCTGAAAGTGTGCATCAGTATGTCTGTTGTTGTGCAAGCTGCTGCATGTGTTGATCAGTAGCTATATAAGAAGCTATATGGGTTATTGATTGGTTGCACAAGTATTTGTATGGGAGACTGAGTGTGTGTATGGCTGGCTGGGAGGTGTGTGACTCTGTGCAGATCAATGTGTACTTGAATCAGTGATTCTATAAGAGAGTAAGTATGTGTTAGTATATGTTTCAAAAATGTAAGGTGTTCTGTGTTTAACTGTATAGATGAGAAAATGGAAGTGTGATTGATTCTTTTCAGGACTGACTAGGTGTGTGAGTAACTCCTTGGATGAGTGGCAGAGTGTGAGTGTCTGTATAGGTGTATGAGTGCATATGATAGTGTTGTAAAGATGAGTGATTGTATGTATGAATGATTGTATGGGTGAATGAGTGAATGTGTGTGTAGACGTAGGAATCAGTGAGTGCGTATGTAGTAACTAGTATTGGTGTGTCAATGGTTTCAAAAATTATACTCTGTATTTAACACTGGGTGTAACAGAGGTTATATTAAAGTGTGAGGAGATGCATTGTATTGTCACATTAATGATATCATCATTGATGTGACCATTGATGTCAAATGAGATATCATCAGTGATGTCATTTGAGATGTCATCAGTGATGTCATCAGTGATGTCATTTGAGATGTCATCAGTGATGTCATCAGTGATGTCACTGACCATGTCATGAATGATGTAATATGTGACATCATCAGCAGTGGATTGCGGGTGCGCGATATATAGTTAGTGCAACTAACTATATATGGAATTTCAATGGTTTTGTGTGAGTAAAATAAGGTTTTCTAAATGCTAATTCCTAACTATATATGGTCTATAACCTATGGTTTTTTCAGTGAATTTCATTGGTTTTTTAACAGCTAATATCTGTAGCTGTAAAATGTATTCTTCTTTAAATCGAAAAATATATTTTATATGTTTATTAATAAAAAAAAATTTTAATATTTTTTTTTCTTCGTTCCCGCTTCGCGAATCGGGAAACTTCCCGTTAGCTGACCTTGATGCCGCGAAATAGACCGCGAGCCGGTAAACGTTTCTTTACCGCAACTGCCGCGTTAGAAAACAACATCGTGACGCCTCCCGTCCACATGACGTTTCGCGTTGTCGCGTGATACGTCATATGACGTGCTACGTTAGCGAACTGGTACGCGAAGCGAGGCGCAAAGCGCTGGTTTCTGGAAGCAAACCGGGAGGCCCTGCAAAGCGCGTAACGTAAACACAGCAGGTCATGTGACTTGGTAATAACACTTTTCATTGGTTCATTTCACTTTTGGTTTCCTAATGATGTAAGACTAGGTCATATAATCTAAAATGAACACTTTTCATTGGTTGAGAACTATTGTTTTTCCCAAATGATGAAAATCCCTCCTTCTTTCCTCACTCTGACTTTCATCATTGTGAGAGAAAGACCCTTTGTTACCAGTGAGCAATGGCTTCTTTAGTAGCTTCAGCTGGTGCTTCCCCACCACCTCCACCACATCCAAGGAAGAGTGGACCACCTGCTCAAGTTATAATTCAGCAAGAAGAGGAAGAAGAGGAACAGGACGAAGAGCACGAAGAGAGGCACTTTTTGCCTGAGGAGCCCAGGACGTCTCACCGGAAAGAAAACTTCATTTGGCAATTTTTTAAAATTCCCAAAGGTCAGAAAAAAGTAAATGCAAGATACGTAACTTGCCTTATATGTCAAGATAGACTGTCCAGAGGGACCGACAAAAAATACAGTTTCGGAAACTACACAATGCATCGCCATATGACTAGGTGGCATCCTAACAAATACAGTGCTGCACAGTTTCGTAACGACCTAGATAATCTCCCTATTATGGCCAGAAGATCTGTTGTACCGGAAGTAACGGGACCAGAGGGCAGGGAGATGGTGCCAAATATACAAACGAGATTTCGTGAAGTAAAACAAGTCTGCGTACATTGCAGTGGATTCATTTGCTACGGAGAAAGTAGCATCACTCTGATCAACAGAGCTATTGACAATCATGCTCATGTTTGTCCGAAACGCCCCAAACAATAAATTCTTTTTTTTTTTTGTTGCTCCTGTTGAGCCCTTTACAATGAATCGTTTTCGTTGCCCCCTCCAAAAAAAAAACAAAAAAAATATAAAACTGTTCAGAAAAATTCAAAAAAAGTAAAAAAATGTTCAGAAAAATAATTAAAAAAATATAAAACAACAAAAACAATAAAAAAAAAGTTCTTTTCAGAACTACCTCCCCGGTATTAAAAAATCGGTACAATATTTGGAACTGTGCCAACCTCTATTTCTCTTAGTTCGCTTCCCAGTTCGCTCGCCGGTACGCGAACCGGAAGCGAACCAAAAAAACAGTAAGTATAAGGGAAGGAAACAGACAGTTATGTTAAAAGAAAGACAGCTATAGGGAGTAAACTAGAGATACTATTACCCGTAATCCACTGCTGATGATGTCACATATTACATCATTCATGACATGCTCAGTATGTATGGAAAGGGGCAGATTTATATTAACTAGCACATCCCCAGAGATGCACCAGTTAACGTGCACCGCTGCTCTACCACCCACAGTCTGCCGCATTTACAATCAGATAGGACAAAGCTGCATCAAAACCCTGCGCCTGCTTGAAGCAGGCATAGATCTTGACGCAGGTAGGGTGAAAGCTAAAGCAACAACTAAGTGTCGTGTGCAGAAGTTGCAAAAAAGGAAAAATGGCGTTTAAACCAATAATGAGCCCATGCTAACTTAACACAGTGTAAAGATATCCAGGATCTACATCAGTTTGGGGTTCACGAACCTGGCAGGTAAAAGGCACTGAGGCTTTGCACAGTGCATATCTCATCCCAAATCATATGTTGTTTGTGAATGAAACAATTTCCCAGACCAAATGCTTTGGATTGGCTACTTCTAAAAAATTAAACACCCCTACTATCCCGGAGTTAGAGGAATATGATGGTTGGAGTAATTTTACTCGGTTGTCCATTAAAGATTTACAGGCCCTACTCCATAATTCTTCCTTTAACATTTCCAGTAAAAATCCAAAAGGTTGGCTGCTTTGGCAACGTGCCTTATCCACGGTTTAATAACGCTGCCTTTTGCTTTATATAAGTTTTCAAATTGTATGAAATATATACCAATAGGTCGTTATGCACCTTTAGGTAGTGGTTTTCTTCATGAGGTCTGGTCGCTTCCATACACATACAGATGTTTCAAAGATGATCAAGAAGTTTATCTGAATGGAGAGGAATGCACTGAGACGCCAGATCATTCACTAATGTGTAGGCACATACAGTTACACGGTTCATGCAACAAACACCGACCAAATATGGCTTGCGTGTTGCAAGGCACGCCAGTTCCTGCTATCATCCCCACGTTCAAGTTGTTGGAAAATGGTAGTTATTTGATGCTCAATAATGAAGATTGTTCTGGGTTAATTAAAAGTATTCCTTTTATCGTAACAGTAAGTGAACGGGTTATTTGCTGCAGAAATGTTCTATTTCCTCCCACACATGAACATAGGGAGTTTTCAATCTGGCCACAAATACCAACCTTGGGAACAGATTTCAACGGCATGGCAAGAATAAGAACTCTTTTGTCTCAGAGAGAGGTGGCCTTGAGTTCGGCCCGTGAAACTTTCGTGCTTCACATAGCGAACACCCGTACAGAGGTGCAGACCCTTTTAAATACAGATTTGCCTTTCCATTTCAGCAAGATGGTTCGGACTATCTTTAACGCGTCCTCCACAAAGGGCCTGGCGCACTTTTTTAAAGTTGTTACCAGTGGTCTCGTGACTTCATTTGAGAAAATCTTTGGAGTCATCCCTGCTTTCTTTCATTCTATTTTTTCCACTGTGCTTGGTGGATTCCCATTTTTACTTGCATTACCAGCGGACGCTCTTGTGCTTTTTTACATTTTTAAATATGGATGTCCCTCCTGTGCAAGCTCCCGCCCTGCAGCTGCTGACGCTGTTCCGCAATCGCATGCTTGAATATTATGGCACAATGCCGTTGGCGATATTAAGCACGGCATATGGATTATCTTTTAGATTCTCCTACTTCACCTGTGTCCAGCCTGTATTTCACTGCCTGACCTGTGATTTCGATTGGGCCATTGATTTGTGTCTCTGCGGACCGGTTTCTCCTGACGTCGACTTTAATCAGCTGATGACTCCTATCATTACTCACGAGTTGGTTTGTCCTGGCGAAAGGATTATGGCTGTGGCATTGATGCATGGACTAATTGGTCCCTGGAATTTACTGGCGGCAACACAGTCTTTCTTGGAACAGAGCTTTCTTGAAAACCCACCGAGCTGTCCTCTGATGGTGATAGAGGATCCGGTGCTGGGAGAGCACGTATGTTCTTTTCCGCTTTTAAATTGGATGGCTGAACTCTTTTCGGATGAAGATGGTGACTTCCTATTGGAGGCTGTTGCAGCTTATTTTGCATACACAGTTATGTCATAGACCTTTTTCATGTTTGATATGCTGAGTACTAGCATTTCATTGACAATTCATTGACTTATTTGTCAAGTTTTTATTATTTAGCTTGCCTATTGGCTTAAGCCTCGATAAAGTAGTTGGCTGTTTTATTTTTCTTTAGCATTAAATTTTCCTAGTTTTTAATGTTTTACCTTGCGGACCGTCCACATATAAAGTTGCAATCTGCTCTCATGAGATGCCACTTCTATTATCTTATTCAGTTCGTTTCCGGATCATGGGGAAGTGTCATCTAGATCCTGGATATCTTTACACCGTGTTAAGTTAGCATGGGCTCATTACCGGTTTAAACGCCATTTTTCCTTTTTTGCAACTTCTGCACACGACACTTAGTTGTTGCTTTAGCTTTCAACCTAGTAGTTCATCGTGGTTTACATGAGAATAATATGTTATTGCTCTACTATCTGCTTTGCTTGTTAAACTATATCTGTACAGCGACTGCTGAAGTTTCAAGAACAACACGATACAGAATTGTTATGAGGTCTGATCTCCACGACTTCATACTCATAACATAAGTGCAGCTTCTGCCAATTCTGGGCATGAGGCGGGTTTTATATTGCTTTGCCGAACACACATACACAACACTTGATGCGGTTCACATAAAGAGAGAGCTGGTGTATGCTGATGTGATTCCTTCAAATCTAAGACACTAAAGTATGGGCACGCCCTAAACCAACACAAAGAGACCTTCTTAGCAAATAATATAATATGTGTATTAGGGAGGGTCAGATATAAGCAGCCGCGGGCCGTGGAGGGAGTTACGGTGAGGCAGGGAGGCGGGGAGGGGGAGGGGCAGGGTGGAGCCCTCTCCACCCTGCCCCTCCCCCTCCCCGCCTCCCTGCCCCACCGTAACTCCCTCCACGGCCCGCGGCTGCTTATAAGTGTTGCTAACTCTTATTCATTTACAGCATGTTAACATACTGTCACCATTCGCTTTTTATGTACTAGTAACTATGCTGGTAATTTTGCTACTGATAATATGTGTACTTCTATTATCTAAGATACTACGCCTGAGAAGACGGCATTAGTAAATAAACATTTCAAATACACATGTGTTCTTCTTAACTCCATGTTCTGGTTTCTAAGAAATATATAACGACCGACTGTTCATGAGTTCCACGTATCCTGAGGTACTATAAGTTCATATTCTGGATTGTCTAAACATTGAGAGTTTGTTATATCCAATGTGACACTGTACCTAGCTTGCTAAGGGGTTTTTGATTACTAAGGTGAGTTTTGGGGCACCCTAATTCGCCGAGGTTCCAATCCTCTGTCCACAGTTCTGTGTGAGAACAGAAACCCTGCGACAGGGACACCCCTGAGCCTTGCTGGAGCTTCATCACACTTGCGATACAACTCCAGCAATGCGCCACCTTTACGGCACAGATACGTCACGCATCTCTGCTGTTTTTGCCCCATGATGCGCCGCATTGTAACTGCAGCACACCATAGGTGACGGAACAGCGGCACAGAATGACTAACACATCCCTGGTGATGCGCCAGTCATCATAAATCTATCCCTATGCTTCTTATCTTGTTAGAGATGAACCGCCATATGTATCATCAAAGTTTTTTGCATTTCCTAAATAGCGAACTTTAAGGAATAAATAGCGATTCTTTACCATTCCTAGTTTGCGATGAGCTATTTGCTAATTACAAATTACCCATTCATTTCCATGTAGCAGGAGGCCCATAGGAATGAAGGTGCAATTTGCGATTAGCAATTACCTCATCGCAAATTACGAATTTTTCCGAGGGTGCAGGGGTGTCTCAAGAACACCCTGCTGCACCCCTGAAAAAGAAATTTGGGGGCATATGGCGCACATAAATTTTGAAAACATTCCTTTACCTCAAAAACGATTTTCAACTCATAATTTGAAAACACTGCACATGGGGAAATGACTTAAAATGTCCTTAAGACACATAAAAGCGTTTTTTGATTGCCTTTGCAGCATGTTTCAGTCACCTTTAACATGCCTATGTAACGCAAACATTCAAAATCTAAATTTGCCATGCACAGGTGGGAGCATATTTACAAGCAATTTGCTCCACAGACAAACTTCTTACATTGAAATGGGAAAAATAACATCAGAGACTCTCAATTACCTTATAAAGAAGCAGACACCATTATGTCCTTGTCATCAATATTAAAACCATTGCTTTTTCTCAAAAACGATTTACAAGTCATAATTTGAAAACACTCCACAGCTCCTATGCACATAAAAACCCTGTCAGTACTAATACTTCACATTTTCTCCAATTACAATTTCTCAAAGAAACAAAATCTATTTGTAAAACACTTGAGACAAAGCAACATTTGAAAAACACAACTTTCTTCATAATTTTCTCCTTAAAGCACACTATTTTCTATCTAAATTAAAGAAATCTTTTCTCACCTTAGCAAATACTTTGAGTTTCAAAACAGTCTCAGAAACACACCAATTTGTCTTCAGCAGAGCAAAAGGTATGCACTCCAGAGTCTGCAGCTATCAAAAGCACAGAAATGCTGTAATTCTTCCCACATATCTCTCATGTCACCCAATCAAAACTCTTCCCTCACTTTTTTTCAAATGAAAACCCTTCCCCCCTCTGCCATTTCATGCCTTTTCTGCATGGCAACCACGTCTTGGAAGACCTCTGGTGTTTGCAAGTTCACACAACAATGTTGCAATTGAACTCTGAACTCTCAGTGCACCTCATATCCAGTGCATTCTTTCATTTAATGATTTTTTCTTCTCCACTCAAAATACATCTTTCAAACAACTCATCCATGCACCCTAACTTTCTGTTTTCAGCAATCAAAATCCACCAATCACTGTTACTGCTTCATTAACACAGAAACTCCACAGTTTTTTTCATTTTAAACTCTTATTTTTTCAACTGCCATTTCATTGCCACACTTCATCTGACTGCAGGAGAACCTTCTCTCACCATGTTTTCTGTCTGGATTGTTGGACATAGTTACATCTATTGGGCTCAGAGGTATGCTGAGAACAGGAATTTACCTAACCTCAATTTACAAGATGTGGAAATTAAGTGGTTTGGCCACAGAGGATTAAAATGTCACCAATTGATACCATTGGTGAAAACCTTTATGCATTTGCCAAAACCTGACCTGTTAATTGTGCACTGTGGAGGTAATGATTTGGGCACTTTGACTGGGGTAGGTCTGGAAATGCTTTTAAAGGACACCTTTGAGCAATTGATGGCACTTTTTCCTCAGACTGCCTTGGTATATTCAAATATATGCCAAAGACAGAAATGGAGGTGGTCAAACCAATTTTGTCCACAAATTGAGAAGTCGAGGAAGCATGTAAACAAATCTGTTTCAGCTTACATGAGAGACCATGGAATGGGCTCCCTGTACAACAATAACTTGCGTTACTACATGCAAGATATCTACAGAGGAGATGGAGTTCACTTCTCAGATGAGGGCAACAGAGTTTTCATTTTGAATTTAAGACTGTGCATTGGTACCTACTTATAAGTACCTAAATGTACCATAAACCCAAAAGCTCTTCTCAGAGCTACCCTACATCTGATCACTCACAATTATTATTTTACTCTAACTTTTTTTACTAATTTTCAAGAAAGTACGCTCCCCAGAACGCTTCCCGGTTCGCGAACCGGGCGCACTCCACGCAAAAAAACTAAAAAAACGATATATATTTTTTTTGCCCTGCGAGACCCTTTTAAAGCCTCCACATCAAACCTAGGGGGTCAGGGACGACCTACTATGCCCCCTTATGGTCATTTGCCCCTTCGCTTTGGCCTCCTCTTGTCTCTCGATCCTACCGAGAGACAAGATGGCGGCCGCTACGGACTGTTTGGAATGTTTACAGACGCCGAAGAACCAATCAGCTTCGCAAAGCTCCGAAGCGGAGCGCTGTTACAGATATATATCTTTTTTTGAACGTTAATTTCTCAAAATCCACTGGAGCACATATATTGAGACCTAGCAAAGGCACATCGGGCTACCAGTCCCTACAATTTTGCCAAGTTTCGTGCAAATCCATTCAGCCTTTCGATTATTATTATTTTTATTTTTTTTTGCCCCGCGGGGCCCTTTTAAAACCTCCACATCAAACCTAGAGGGGCAGCGAGAATCTACTATGCCCCCTTATGGTCATTTGCCCCTTCGCTTTGGCCTCCTCTTGTCTCTCGATCCTACCGAGAGACAAGATGGCGGCCGCTACGGACTGTTTGGAATGTTTACAGACGCCGGAGAACCAATCAGCTTCGCTTCACAAAGCTCCGTTGCGCGAAAAGTACGCGAACTGGAGCGCTGCCCGGTCCGCTGTTACAGATATATATCTTTTTTTGAACGTTAATTTCTCAAAATCCACTGAAGCACATATATTGAGACCTACAAAAGGCACATCGGGCTACCAGTCCCTACAATTTTGCCAAGTTTCGTGCAAATCCATTCAGCCCTTCGGGCTAAAAGTGAGGCCAACCGCCCTATGGAAAACTCAATGTTAAAAACACGTTTTGGGACCCCCCTTTTTTCTCGGCCCCCCCTTGACAAACCCCCCCCAAATTTTCAAGGGCTGCTCAGAAACAAAATGTGCCATTTTCCTGAAAATTTCAGCCAATTCCATCCACAAACGCCAAAGTTATTAGACATAGAATTTTCAAAAATCCCATAGAGAAAAAATCCTAACTATATATACCTACTGGCGACCGCCAGTAGGTAATATATATATATATATACACACATACATATATATAAATGCATATGCATATATATGCATATATATATGTGTATATGTGTGCGTGTAGAGAGAGGTAGAGGTGTAGAGGTAGAGAGGTAGAGACTAGTAGAGAGAGAAGTAGAGAGAGGTAGAGAGTGAGTAATATAGAGTAGAGAGTGAGTAGTAGAGAGCAGTAGAGAGAGTAGCAGAGAGTGATTAGTAGAGAGTAGTAGAGTGAATAGTAGAGTGAGTAGTTGAGAGTAGTAGAGAGTGAGTAGTAGCGAGTGAGTAGTAGAGAGTAGTAGAGAGTAAGTAGTAGAGTGAGTAGTAGAGAGCAGTAGAGAGTGAGTAGTAGAGAGTAGTAAAGAGTGAGTAGTAGAGAGTAGTAGAGAGTGAGTAGTAGAGAGTGAGTAGTAGAGAGTAGTAGAGAGTGAGTAGCAGAGAGAGAGAATAGTAGAGAGTAGTAGAGAGTGAGTAGTAGAGTGAGTAGTAGAGACTAGTAGAGAGAGAGTAGTAGAGAGTGAGTAGTAGAGAGTAGTAGAGAGTGAGTAGTAGAGTGAGTAGTAGAGAGTGAGTAGTAGAGAGTAGTAGAGAGAGAGTAGTAGAGAGTGAGTAGTAGAGAGTGAGAAGTAGAGAGTGAGTAGTAGAGAGTGAGTAGTAAAGAGTGAGTAGTAGAGAGAGAGTAGTAGAGAGTGAGTAGTAGAGAGTAGAGAGTAGTAGAGAGTGAGTAGTAGAGAGTAGTAGATAGTGAGTAGTAGGGAGTGAGTAGTAGAGAGAGAGTAGTAGAGAGTAGTAGAGTAGTAGAGAATGAGTAGTAGAGAGTGAGTATTAGAGAGTAGTGGAGTAGGAGAGAGTAAGTAGTAGAGAGTAGTGGAGAATATTCCAAAGTTTGGCACAGCACCACTTGCACAATAAGTCCAATCAAATCATATCACTTAGAGTCCTTATTGAAGCGCTGAATCTTGGTGTATATTCAAATGCTTTTATTTTCCTTACGTTTATGTACCACAGCCAGCCGACACGTTTCCTTCTGTACAACATAACTTCATCAGGGCGTTCTTATTTCCTTCAAGTTATGTCGGTATCCTGTTGTCATATAACTAGATATTTCTTCCAAATGTTAGACGAGACGTAAGTACATTCTTATTCAAAGTGACTAGGTATCAATTTTACCCACACAATTCGGGCAGACTTGAGTAATTTATAGCATCCTCAAAGTCAGTCTTTCAAAACTTCCAAAGAATAGGACATGATAATCCAAATCCAAATGTTTCTCAAGAAAAGTCATTTTCAATTGTTCGGAATATCGGCGTTTGGGCAGATGTGACCCAGGGACCCCCAGTATGCAAGGGGAATTAGTCCCCCCTCTGCAAACGCGCCAGTGGCCTGCGTTGCAGAGAGGTGTAAAAAGGGGCATAGCCTCATTACACATCTGTGCAATGCAGCCCCCTGGCGCATACTGGAGGTTCCAGGTGGGCTAGTTGGCCCCCATGGACCCCCAGTATGCAAGGAGAATTAGCTCCCCCTCTTCAATCATGCACGGGGGCTGCGTTGCAGAGAGGTGTAAAAAAGGGTGTGGCCTCATTACACCTCTCTGCAATGCAGCCCCCTGGCGCATACTGGAGGCTCCTGGTGGGCTAGTTGGCCCCCAGGGACCCCCAGTATGCAAGGGGAATTAGTTCCCCCTCTGCAAACGCGTCAGGGGGCTGCGTTGCAGAGAGGTGTAACAAGGGGCATAGCCTCATTACACCTCTACAATGCAGCCCCCTGGCGCATACTGGAGGTTCCAGGTGGGCTAGTTGGCCCCCAGGGGCCCCCAATATGCAAGGGTAATTAGTTCCCCCTCTTCAAACATGCACGGGGGCTGCATTGCAGAAAGGTGTAAAAAGGGGCGTGGCTTCCTTACACCTTTCTACAATGGAGTCCCCTGGCGCATACTGGAGATTCCTGGTGGGCTTTCAGGTCTTATATAGTTAGGAATTAGCATTAAAAAAACCTTTGAAATTCACTGAAAAAAACATAGGTTTCAGGCCTTATATAGTTAGGAATTAGCATTTAAAATACCTTTGAAATTCACTGAAAAAACCATAGGTTTCAGGCCTTATATAGTTAGGAATTAGCATTTAAAAAACCTTTAAAATTCACTCAAAAAACTATAAGTTTTAGGGGTGTTATAGTTAGCTGGACATTTCACTGATACAAAACCAATGAAATTGCTCCTATATAGTTAGTTGTACTAACTATATTTCGCGCACCCGCAATCCACTGCTGATGATGTCACATATTACATCATTCATGACATGGTCAGTGACATCACTGATGACATCTCAAATGACATCACTGATGACATCAAAGATGACATCATCAACGTGACAATCACATACACCTTTTCATACACTAGTAAAATCTTTCATCACTCTTTGTAAAATACAGAGTATCATATTTGAATCCATTGTTAAAGCAATACAAGTATCTAAAAACCCACTCAGTGATTCATAGATGTATACACACATCTAATCACTTACCTGTAGATTCACTCATACATGCTGTCAATGAACAATAGAACACTATCAAAAATACTTATACACCTAAATCGACATTACACACCAGCACACATCCTATGCACATATGAAGTCATCCTACTCACTTATGCAAATAATGGATCATACTTACATATTTACTTAGCTACACACTTATACAAACACACCTTCATCTATTCATTTAGATAGTAAGTCATACTTAGTGAATTATAAAATCATTATTACAAGTATAAAGTTATCCATACAGTCACTCACACAATCATTGAGTCTTATGTATACTTATTTATATACAACAACTGATACATACACTGCCTTTTATTTTTCTAGTTTATTGGACATGTACCATTGAGAAATATATTTGCTCATCACCACACCCATAAAGATATTCACTCACCCAAACAACTGTTAGAACATGTAGTTTTAACTTCATATATCTAGTGAATCAACTATTCACACATCTTTGGGCAGTCACACACCCCCCACCGAACCACACACACATTCACTCTCCCATACAAATACTCAGTTAACTAATCAATAACTAATATAGGCTTTCACATAGCTAGTAACCAACTGGAGAACCAGTTTACACAACAACTGATAAAGTGATACAGATATTCAAACAGTTTAGTCACTATCCACTATATTTAGTGAGACGCTATAAATTGGTCAAGTAAACAGTCAATTACACTGATACTAAATCCACCATCCAAATATTTATTTTTATATATCCACTCATTCTTCAATGCAAATTGCTATATATATAATGCATATTTAAATAACGAAGCAAACCACATTCACTGGATGATGTCATCAGTGATGTCACTTGAGATGTCATCAGTGATGTCACTGACCATGTCATGAGTGATGTAATATGTGACATCATCAGCAGTGGATTGCTGGTGCTCGAAATATAGTTAGTACAACTAACTATATAGGAGCAATTTCAATGGTTTTGTATGAGTGAAATGTCCAGCTAACTACAACACCCCTAAAACTTATAGTTTTTTAAGTGAATTTTAAAGGTTTTTTTAAATGCTAATTCCTAACTATATAAGGCCTGAAACCTATGGTTTTTTCAGTGAATATATATATATATATATATATACATATATATATATATATATATATATACACACACTGAAAAAAGACATAGGTTTGAGGCATGTTATAGTTAGAAATTAGCATTTAAAAAACCTTGGAAATTCACTGAAAAAACCATAGGTTTCAGACATGTTATAGTTAGTTGGACATTTCACTCGTACAAAACCATAGATTTTTTCACTGCTGGTGTTGCTGTTCTGATTCACGATATTGAAGCTTCCACCACCCGTGCTGCCACTAAGTTATTGGATTTTCTGACTGAATACTTAACACCTTTGGACCATATCGAGTGCACTAACTTGGACTCAATTGGGGCTTTGGGCGAAGTTTGTTCTTCCCTGAATTTGCTGCTGCTCTCAACCGGCGAATAACCCGAGCGGAGTTGCAGTTTGTCTGGTACAATTGGAGTATAGAACAAGAGAACTGCTTACCAAGTGTTCGTTGACACAATCAAGAAAGGATCCAGCTATTGACTCATCTAGGACTATTTTGTCGATGGCTGCCTGACCTCCTTTGATGTTCTGTTGAAATAAGTACTACTATACTACATGACCGTTTTTTAATCTTGAAATCCGGACAGACCGACTGTTACTATTTTGCCCTGAAGAAGCTCTCAGCTAGACAGCGAAACACGTTGGCTGATATAGTTCCCAGAATGTTTTTTAAAAGACAGAACAATTGATTTCTAATAAAGAAGTGACTTTACAATACTACTTCGATTCCTTGGACTTTGTAAAACGTGCACCCCCAACATTACTTATTATGTATGGTGGCGCCATTTAAACCAATCACTGTGTGCAGCTGGAAACTGAAAGGGGACTAGCGCGAGATAGATATCTCATGCGCCATCTTAGACCAGTTAGGTTTATACATAAACACAATACTCTTGTTCAATTGTCTAAATTACGCCGTTCTTTAAGGCTCATGGCACTAATGATATCGTGTCACCCTTGAAACAAATTTTTTGCCGTGGATCGGCAATTGCAACCCCTCATGGATTGCTAAAGCCCCTCAAGTTCCACTTGTACATCTTCATGATTGGTCAACAATTATTATGCACGTTTCCTTATTAACAAAACAGCAAAAAAATGAAAAAAATACATAAATCAAGGAATATAAAGGTAGGGTATAATGCTAACAACTTCTAAATTGCCTCAGCTATCATAAAAAGTAGACCCATCAATTAATTGCCCACTATCAAAATACATTCTCTTATACACAAATGATAGAAATTATTTTCATGTTGTCTTAATTTCACCATTTGGCACAAATCCCAGCCGGGATCAATCTAGATGTTATCGGCCACTTATTGTATAGATATCATTGTCAGACTATTTACCATACTTAATTAGTTAAAGGACATGCAGACACAAGAAAAACACTAGGCTTCAGTTTTTTGGTTAAGTCCCCAAATGTACCGCCAGCTCTTCTCCACTATTCAATCCTCCTGGTGACTTCGTCTGTAGATCCACTATATACCTATATTCTAGTCTTCTTAATTTTAGTACTCTGTCTCCTCCTCTTGGGCTACTCGGTACACAGTCTAAACAGAAGTATTCTAGCAGATAGATCCCTGTTGCTACTGTGTTTTATAGAGAAATGTCGAGCAACCGGATAAGAAAAGTCTTTCTTCACAATTGCTCGCATATGTTCTCAAATTCTTAACTTCACACAGTTGATGGTACTGCCAATGTACCTGAGCCCACATGGGCATTTCAAACAGTATACTGCAAAGGCAGTCTGACAGGTAAGGAATTTATTGATTTTTCTGCCGCCTTTTACGCCTTTAACTTCATACGTGAGGGTCCTTTTACTAAAGGCCCACGCCTTGCACTTGCCGCAAGGGAAAAAACCTTTCATCTCACGCAGAGTACTCTGTCTGACTTGCACTGGATCTAAAAAACTATGTACTAAGTCATCCTGGAGGGATCGAGCCTTTCTAAAAGTGATTGATGGCACAGCTGGGACATCTGTCCCAATGACCATATCAGTTTTAAGTACTGGCCAGTGTTTCCTCATAATTTTTCTCAGTGTGCCTGTGTCTTGTGAGAAGGTGGTTATCAATCGAAACCTTCCTTCTTCATTGTTCACCATCTTTATTTTAGGTTTTAGAAGATCTTCTCTAGGTATAGATTCTACTTTCTTCAAGGTGTCTTTTAGGAGCCCCGTGTTGTACCCTCTCACAGCGAATCTGTTGATGCTACCTCCAGCTGCCAAGTCAAAATCTGCCTTTTTCGTACAGTTGCGTTTCAATCTCAACAGTTCCCCATATGGGATACTTTTTTAAGTTTCTCAAGGTGGCTGCTGGAGGCATAGAGAGTACTGTTGCCTGCCGTTGGTTTTCTAAACAGAGAAGTACTGATCTTGCCATCCTGTATCTCAATTTTAAGGTCCAAGTAGTTCGATGCCACCGAACTCACTTGTCCCGTAAAAACCAGATTCACCTGATTATTGTTGAGTAATGCAATGTATTGTTCTGCCTCTTCTACCAATCCATCCCATATTATGAATAGATCGTCAATGTATCTATGCCATGATACAACTCTCCTGGACCATTCTGCTTTATCATGGGCCCAGGCCACCTGCTCCTCCCACCAGCCAAAGAACAAGTTTGCGTAGCTGGGGGCGAAGCAGGTGCCCATCGCCGTCCCCGAAACTTGCCTGAAGAGATCCCCTTGGAAGAGGAAAATGTTGTTGTGGAGGCAGTACTTGATTAGTTCTAATAGCATCTGGTTATGTAAGGTGAATTTTAATTGGCGTTTGTTTAAGAAGTACTCTACTGCCTCTAAACCTTGCTTGTGATCTATACATGTGTAGAGACTAGTAATATCTAGAACAATTAAACAGTATGTTGAATGCCAATTCACTTTATCGATACAGATGATAAAGTATGTGGTGTCCTTTATATACCATTTTAGACCTATAACAGATTCAAAAAGATAGTGATCCAAAAATCTTGAGAGGTTTTCAGTTAGGCCCCCCATGGAGGATACTATGGGGCGTCCGGGTGGGCTATCTCTGTTCTTATGCACCTTTGGTAGGTGATAAAAAGTTGGTAAAATTGGATTGGTCGTCCTCAAAAATAAATATTCATCCAAATCTAACATTAGTCTGTCGTGCCACTTCTTGAGCAATACGTGGAGCTGGTGGATACTATTATTATATTTCTCCATGGTAGTCAGTTCATAGCAAGTTTTGTCCGTCAATTGTCGCATGGCTTCCTTGACATAGTATTCCTGAGAAAGCAGTACAATATTCCCTCCCTTTTCTGAGGGCTTATAGATTACTGACTTATCGTCTTCCAGGTTTTTAATTGCCATCCTTTGGGCCTTGGTTAAGTTGTGAGTTTTTCTGAGAACTACCTTGTTTTCTCGGAAAGCAATTAGATCTTTGATTACCAAGTCGTAAAAGGTTTTGATGGCGTCCATTGGCATTTGTGGCAAAAACTGAGATGGTAGTTTTAGTCCACTACTGTGTGATTCCTGTTCTATGTCAGATCTTTGTATTCTTGGGGTAGATGTAATTCCTTCGGAAAAATCACCCATTGTATTTCCCTGGCGTAGGTCTTCCAGTATTTCCAGTGCTGTCAAATAATTGACTGTCAGTAAGTCCGTGTCTCTCCGGGTCAATTTCAAGAATTTTATTTCTTTATTGGTAGGTTTGATTTTGTAGTATTTATAAAGTTTTAATTTTCGGATAAACTTAAACAAATCTATCCTTGTTTGGGTATATTCCATGCGATTTGTTGGACAAAATGTGAGTCCCAATTTTAGCACTGATTCTTACGTGCTAGTCAAGGTTTTTTGCTATAAATTAATGATCGTCAGTTGGTCCTCATCTGTTACCATCTGCCACCTCGCTTGCTGCGAGTGACCCTCGGTGTTATGTTTGAATTTGGACTATGCTTGGCCCTTCCCCTTCCAGCCGCCCCTCCTTGTTTGTCTTCTCCCTCGGGGGCTTGCTCTTTCCACCTCTCAGCCAGGTTTGCCCTATGATATTGAACTCCTGTTAAAAAGGTGTCTTTTGCGATCTTCCGGAGGTGTTCCCTAGTTACTCCCCTGACTGTTCACCCTCTGTCAGATCTGATTCAGAGGTTTCGACTCTTGGGGGTGGCCCTGCCATCGGTGTCTTGTTTTTGTTGACCAATTCTTTTCGCGATTGATTGCTGCAGCTCCGCCACCCATGATGCGCCGCTTTTACAATACGGCGCACCATGGGGCAAAAACGGCACAGATGCGTGACGCATCTGTGCCGTAAAGGTGACGCATTGCTGGGGTTGCGTCACAAGAGCGACACAGCTCCAGCAATGCTTGGGGGTGCCCTATTATTCCAATGCTATGTCAAGCCTTACGCCTGCTTCATGCAGGCGCAGGGTTTTGACGCAGCATTGGCCTAAAAGTGACTGAGTGAAATCTTGTAGATTTCACTCAGCCACATTTAGGAGGCGTTCCTGCACCGGAACGCCCCCCCCGCGCTGGAACGCCTATTTGTGGCGCAAGGCTTTACAACGTGACGCATCTCCCAGATGCGTCACGTTGTAAGATAGCCCGCACCATGGCGCAGGATTTGCGCCGCCGCTGCATCACAAAAGTGACGCAACTGTGGCGTAAATGAGGCGCAAGGGGCTTGTAAATCTGCCCCCTTGTGTGCAGGGACCACATCAAGGCTCTCCCCTATTGGGCTGTGTTGCGGATTGGGGAAATGGCATGGACTGAGCACATCTGCCTGGACCGATTAATGGATTGACTCTCCCTCGTGTTTCTTGAACTCAACAACAACGTACTATTGGAACACATTGCACATGAGGCTGCGCTGGCATTCATGCCTGCAGCCACATCGGATTGTCACCCAGAGCACAGGGCCCAACACCCTGTTGCATCGTGGCGAATGCTCAGATATCCCACCACAACAGAGGAAATGTCTGCCTTCGTCTGGACTCTGAATGCATGTGCATGGAACTACGCGTGTGTACAAACACCTGTGCAAGGTGATACAGTTCCATGGTCGGAGCACCACAGCGTCGTTTGGCAAAGTTACCAATTTGGACACACTGCTGGGGGAAGAGCACACACATGGCAATGTAGCACGATATGTGACCTTGCCGGACCCTTTCACCTGATTACTGTCAGCAAAGCAGACAGTTGGCGCAGTCCGGTGGCAGAACACTATGCAGAGCCCATGGGCTGTAAGTCGTGCCCCCTCACACGGGGCAATGGGCAGACACCAAACCACACATGACCCGTCCAGCAAGGCAAGGTGGGCCGAGACCTTTGCCATCTGTAATGATTGGTGTTCAGTTCTGGCTCCCAATTTCCTGCACCTCGAAAGGTTCCCATGCTGCGTGCAAGTGTCTCAAGCATGTCCCTGCTTATTGTGGCCCTTGCCTTGTCCGTACTGGCAAGCTCATGCCAATAAAGTCTACTCAACTTTACTGGTGTCTAACTGTGATGAGTGTTGATTAGATTGACCACTCGTGTGCCACAATGAGCATCGTCCCTACACAGGGAGGGTCTGACTGACGCATGTACAATGGGGGTGGGTCCCTTTTGACAGCTCCATCTCTGTGAGCCAGACATTGTTTTTGGATAGTTGCTGGCAGACCAGTGCCCTTACGTGTCTTCAGAAATGTGAGCATGGTGTCCAACCTCTGCCCATGTCGAGCAATGTCACTAATCAGAACAGAATGTGTCCACACAGATATGTGTGAGTAGGTATGCGACATGAAGTTCTGTTGTCGCATGTGTTGTAGGACACCACTCCTAGCCTGCTACCAATTTGGTCATTCCTACACACAGCCCTATTCAATACAAGGACGTGTGCCTATGTTGGGGGGTTGTGAGATTGCTGTTAATGTGCAATGGGGATACAGCTAGTACTCACCTTCACAGTCATCCAATTAGCCATGTGTCTCAGAGTAAACATGCACATTGATGTCATTCACCAGGGTGTACCTTCTTGTGCAATCATTGTCCCTACATCCAGCCATACTTTCATACATGAGTGAACATATTCATGACACATCTGTGTGATTTCAAATGTTTTATTTACATTCTGGTGAATGACAGAGCTGAAGCTGTACATGGTCATCCAAGCCCACATAACATGGAAGCCCAGTGTTGGGCCAACCAGAGTCCTTTGGGGATTGAAAAGTGATTGGGAAGAGGGAGAGTGCAGTCTGCAGGAAGAATGCTGTGTAATTGTCAAGCAGTGAAGATGTGGCAGTCCATGTCGGGGTCCGGGTGGATGTCCCAGAGTATTCTGGGGGACAGTGGGAGGTGTTGTCCAATGGCATGATGCATAGGGCTGAACCAGGCAGGAACAGGTCATCTGGTGGTGATGGATGCTACTACCTCCTTTCTCACACAGTAATTACCATCCACAACTTACTCCTCTGATACTTCTTCGGTGTCCGGTGTGTGTGGCGGTGTAATGGCTGCATCGCTGGGTGTCACTGACACATCAGGGTGTGAAGGTGATGGGGCTGCATCACTGTGTGCCGCTGACACATCAGGGTGCGAAGGTGATGGGGCTGCATCACTGGGTGCCACTGACACATCAGGGGTCAGAGATGTGTGTGTCGAAGTTCCCGCAGCAGTTATCTGGGACAGGCTCCATGTAAGCAATTGCAAGATGATGAACTGCAGGGCATGGAAGATCCCAGCTACATCTAGATGGTGTTCAGCCATGGCAGCCATACTTCCAGCCTGCATCTGTTCCATGGTCTCCATTGTCCTCCGCATCTGTGCCAACTCTGTGCTGTCATCGCTGATGCCTGTCTGACTGGACAGTTCCTGTATCCGAGTAATGGCCCAGCAAGGTCAGCCAAGGATTGTCGGTGGGCATGGTGCGGACAGGGGGTGTCCGTAAGGGACTGTACATGGTCCCTGATGGGACTCAGACACCCACGTATGGCCTCGACTTTGGCTGCCACAAGCTCGAAACCCACCCGCAGCTGATCCCCCAACTCCACCTGGCAACCCAACACACGGCGTTGAAATTCCATGTATTGTTCTTGAGATTCCTGGGAGACAGCCGTGGTTGTGTGTGTTTCCTGCTATGTGGTCTGTGCAGGTGGTGGGGGTAACCTCGAGCCAGCTGGCCTGCCCTGCTCCTGGAGGTGGGCTGCGAAGGCTGTCAATTATCAGTTGGAGGGTGTCTTGATATATGTGTAGGTTGTCCTCTACATCATCAATGATGAGGCTTGTGGTCTGCTCTGTGGTAAGTGTTGATTGTCCCTCTGCAATGTTAAAGGGAGATGCAGGTTGACGCTTTGCAGATGTTTACATATAGACTGCATGACAATGCACATTGTGACTGTTTTGGTAGAGCTGCCTATTTGATGGCAGACAGTGGGACTTTCGACTACATGACGGATGTGTGGAAGTACCCGTACATTATCATCTTAGTGTCAGTCAATGCCAGATGTGAGTGCCCAGTTACTATGCACAAGCGGAACCTGTGGTGTCCTCTGTCCTGTGGTATAGGTGTTGCACTTTAAACCACATTGCCGTCATTGCCGATGTTTTGTGATTGCTATGTATGTGCTCATTGTGGGGGAGTTGCCCCTGCAGCTCTGATTTTGTGTACACTTATCCCTTTGAGGCAATGTGCCTTTGAATTGTGTGCTTTATGGGGGCTGGAATGTTTGCAACATGGGTCATATGTACTCTTGGACTGATTTTGTGGCCTTGTGCATTGTTTGTCTGTTGCGTGTATTGGACGGTATGGGTTGTGGGTGCACCAGCGAGCTTCTCCTTGGTTTGGCTGTGCACTTCATGCCAGTGTCTCTGACCTCCTCCGTTGACCTCCTCGACACTCCGACTGCATTGATGTTGGTGACGATGGACTGCCATATATCTATTTGGGTTGCCAGTGCCACAGTGGAGGTGATTAACAGTTGTTGATAGTGTTGTATCACCTACGTGACGATGATACGGTCTTCCTGCAGACTGAACCCCGCCTTCCTCTTCCGCTTCTCCTTGCCCTTCCTGGAAGACGTGGTTCCTGACTGGTCCTCCGTGGGGCTTGTGGAGTTCGGGTTGTCCACTGCACTTGGTCCGGGTGCATCTATGGTACAACGCAGTTTGAATAGGTTTTGGTGGTTTTCTTTTGTTGCTTTTATAGTGCATTTTCCCGCATGACGCATGGGAATTGCAGACCTGTTGCTGGTTTTGCTGATTTTGGTATCGCGCTTTGTGGCATCGCAACTTTTTGGGCGGTCATGTTTCGCATTTTTTGTTTGTCGCGTTGGCTTTTACGTGGTCATTTGGCGCGTTATCATGCTGCTATCGCATGGAGCCGCCAGGTTGGGAATTGGACGTTAAGACAGTGTTATTTCCTCGCGATGGACTGCGATATGCAAAGTTGCATTATGCTAAATTTGTGATGGTTAACACACGTTCTTGAGAATATGCCCCAAAGTCTTTTACCATTTCTACAGCAATGTTTTTAAACATATGATTAGCACAGTGCTATCCTTGCTGAGCTGCAAATTGCCAAAGCCTTTTACCACTCCAGGCACAGTATTACAGCTTTGGATTGGTAAATACCATCCAAGCCAACCTGAAATTAATAAAATCAACCCCTGGCAAGTGTTTCGCTCTCATTAAAGCTCTTCAGAAAGGTATAGCTTTGTCCGGACACTCAGGAGCACCCAGTATAAGTCAAAACAATTACATTTCAGGCATAGAGTGATGCATAAATTATACAAAAAAATAACCAGAGAACTCTGGGTGGTTCTCAAGTTTAGGTGGAAAGCAGCTCCAGTATAGAGCACTCTCAACACCAGCAACACTCTAAATTTGCTCACTTCAAATAACTGATTTTCTATCAAAGTCTTTATGAATTTTGTCACATCAGAGAGGGGTTGATAGAGAGAAACTGCTACAGGTGACTGAATCCAGATAGATACTGGAGCTCAATACAAAAATCCCATTTGGGCTCAATAGTGGGGAGGAGTTAGCCACCCACATTGGGCACAGATAATTACTGCATGATGTGTGGCCTTCTTTCGGTTGTATGATATGCTGTCACATAGTTCTTATTATAATCACCTTCACCATTTTATAAGGAGAGTGAGTACCATGGTCCAGTTGTAGAAGTTTCCTTCAGTTTAAAATTACTGATAAATGGTAGACAATTATATGAATTATATCGACATGCATTTGATAATGAATTATCACATGAGGTGGTAATGGTCTAATCGTCATTATCCAGTACCACCTCCTTACCTTTTGGTTATTAATTTTATTCCTTTCATGCATTTCATGTCACATTATTCACAGCACCACTTTATGTTGTGTACCTTACCCCCTTGTATCATTATAGGATGCATTCTTATGGCTATTGTATATTTAAATCACTTAATCTTCTATCAATAAGTGCAGGATTTTGAATGTCTTTCTGTAACCATGCCTTGATGTATTATGATGAATTTACGATAAAACATGTATGAAATGGGGTACAGTACCCTTGATTTCAGTGAATCACTATTTGTTATAATTAGGAATCATACGTGTTTCCAAAATGGACCTCATTTTGGATTGGGAATGTTGTTCGAAATTTGATGTCCGACCTGTTTGATAATTACATTACCCATAACTATTGTTATAATTTCTCTTGGTAGAGGACAATAATCTAATCCCGTACGGTAACTGGAATGACTACGGTTTACCAGGAACACGCATGACATTTGTGATAATTATGCTGATGATCATGATGCTATGTGGTAACTGTTCAGTTTATTTTATTTTATTTCAATCATGAACATTTACATTGTATGAATTAATACGACATTGCACATATTGCTGAGATTTGGATAGTAGTATTTTCTCACTTTCCTTGAATGCTGCCGAAACGCGTAGTTTGGGGGCACAATAAACTACTTGTGTTGTCCTTTGGTGTGCCGTTGTCTCCTTTCTAGGATTGCTCGAAAAGATTATATATATATATATATATATATATATATATATATATATATATATATGAACGAAACGCCATTCTTTTCCACAATCGAACAGAATAACGAGAGTGAGCCCAGATTTAGTGCTGATATTTTTCGGTGATTTATTTAAATATTCCACCAGCCATCCGCCATAACGCGTTTCACCTCCAACGAGGCTTGATCACATGATATATATATATATATATATATATATATATATATATATATATATATATATATATATATATATATATATATATATATATATATATATATATTCACTGAAAAAACCATAGGTTATAGACCATATATAGTTAGGAATTAGCATTTACAAAACCTTATTTTACTCACACAAAACCATTGAACTTCGCATATATAGTTAGTTGCACTAACTATATATCGCGCACCCGCAATCCACTGCTGATCATGTCACATATTACATCATTCATGACATGGTCAGTGACATCACTGATGACATCACTGATGACATCTCAAATGACATCACTGATGACATCACTGATGACAACATCCAGTGACTGTATGTTTCTGTAAAGTTAAAATATGTCTAACATATTGAAGAATGAGTGGATGTATAAGTGTCTGGATGAAGGATTTAGTAGGTGCATGACTGACTGTATGAGTGAGTGATTAAATGTGTCTCACTGAGTGCATGGGTTAGTGACTAAACTGTCTCAATTTGTGCATCATTATGTCTGTTGTTCTGTAAACTGCTGCATGTGTTGATCATTAGCTATATGATTAACTATATGGGTTATTGATTGGTTGCCCAAGTATTTGTTGGATATATATGTTGGTATATGCTAATTCCTAACTATATATGGTCTATAACCTATGGTTTTTTCAGTGAATTTTCAAGGTTTTGTAAATGCTAATTCCTAACTATATATGGTCTATAACCTATGGTTTTTTCAGTGAATTTCAATGGTTTTTTAATAGCAAATATCAAAAGCTGTAAAATGTATTCTTCTTTTAAAGGAAAAATATATTTTATATGTATTTAATATAATTTTTTTATGTATATAAATTTTTTGAGGGAACAAATTTATCAACTATCATGCTGAAGAAGAGTGTGGGGAAAAAAAAAACAAAGAGGAGGACTAAGAGGAAAGAACAATCAGTTCAAAAATACAATTGCTTTAAAGCATGAAGTGCTTTTCCACACATTTACATTTAAATAACCCATATTAGAACATACAAAATATCTACAGAGGAGACGGTGTACATTGAATTTTAGACTCTTCATTGGTACCTACATGTTGGTACTTACATCACCCACACAACACAACAGCTCTATTCAGAGCTACCCTACCTCAAAGCACTCTAAAATATTATTTTACTATTTCCCTTGGTTTTCCCCTTGTTACGCTTTCCGGAACGCTACCCGGTGCGCGGTCCGGGCGCTAACCGTGCGAAAATATGAAAAAAAAGTTTTTTTTTTTAACATATATGGGCCTCCTCTGCCACCCTCAGAAAACCTAGGGGGTCAGGATATGTCTCCCGTGCCCCCTTATACCCATTCCCAACATTGTTTATCCTCCATCTTGTGACTAAATTCGTCCGAAACACAATATGGCGGACTCCCGTTACGCTACCGGTGAGCTACCCGGTTCGCGTACCGGGTAGCGCTTCCACCGCGAAAAATCAAAAAAAAATGTATTTTATTCTTTTGCCCCGCGGGGCCCTTTAATAGCCCCCACATCAATCCTAGGGGGTCAGGAGGGGTCTACCTTGCCCCTTTCATTCATTTCCCCCTTCGTTTATTTCCACCTCTTGTCTCTCGATCCTACCGAGAGACAAGATGGCGGCCGCTCCGGACTGTTTAGAATGTTGAGAGTCACCGGAGAGCCAATCTGCTTCTCCTCGCGAAGTTCCGTTACGCGTCTGGTACGCGAACCGGGGCGCTAACCGGGACGCTGTCACAGATATATATATTTTTTTTAACGTTCATTTCTCAAAATCCACTGGAGCACATATCTTGAGACCTAGCAAAGGCACATCTGGCAAACAGTCTCTACAATTTTGCCAAGTTTCATAGAAATCCATTCAGCCGTTCGAGCTAAAAGTGAGTCCAACCGCCCTATGGAAAACTCAATGTTCGGCCCCCGCTTGACAAAACCCCCCCCAAACTTTCAGGGGACGCTCAGAAACAAAATGTGCCATTTTCCTGAAAATTTCAGCCAATTCTGTCCACAAACCCCAAAGTTATTAGACATAGAATTTTCAGAAATCCCATAGAGAAAAAATCCTAACTATATATACCTACTGGCTATCGCCAGTAGGTAATATATATATATATATATATATATATATATATATATATATATATATATATATATATATATATATATATATATATATATATATATATAACATCTCTATGGCTAAATGAAACCCCTCATTTTGTTCCTTTGCAAATTAAATGTTTTAAGTGTTAACACTTTATTCCAATCAAGATGACTTCAGGTGTGCCATACTTTTGTCATAAGTAAGACTGTTAGCGCTCTAGTTGTTCTTTAGAACACTCTGGGACATTCTGTCACTGGGCTATAGTTGGGCTACATCTGGCTGATATTTGGGCTACATTTGGGCTCTTTTGTCTCTGGTGGCCATCTTTGGGCTACATTGGGCTACATTGGGCTACATTGGGCTACATTGGGCTCCAACATATATATAGCCCAATGTAGCCCAATATATATTTTTCAAAGTTAATTTTCGTAAAAACCACTGGAGCCTATATCTTGAGACATAGCAAAGGCACATCGGGCTACCAGTCCCTACAATTTTGCCAAGTTTTGTGGAAATCCATTCAGCCGTTCGAGCTAAAAGTGAGTCCAACCGCCCTATGGAAAACTCAATGTTAAAAACACGTTTTGGGACCCCCCTGTTTTCTCGGCCCCCGCTTGATGAAACCCCCCCAAATTTTCAGGGGCTGCTCAGAAACAAAATGTGCCATTTTCCTGACAATTTCAGCCAATTCGGTCGACAAACGCCAAAGTTATTAGACATAGAATTTTCAGAAATCCCATAGAGAAAAAATCCTAACTATATATACCTACTGGCTATTGCCAAATCAGCAGAAGAGGAAGAAAAAGAGTGCAAAGAGATGGAACAGGAAGTGAACCTATTATCTGGAGCTAAGGACGTTGCCCCCTCCATCATCAACTTGACGGACATGGTCCTGTCCGATTCTGAGCTCAATATCCTATCTAAAGGTCTCACATTTTGTCCTCCATGCGATCTGAATTATGCGGACACAAGAATTGATCTTTACAAATTTGTCTGCAAAATCAAGCTACAGAAACACTTTGCTGGAGGAAAAACCCGCAGCAGTGCCACGCGGGTTGAAGCTGGAGACGAGGGATTACAAGCCCGTGACTTGCCTGGCTTGGAAGCCCTAGAGTCTCTCAGATCGGAGCAGTCATCATCACAAACTACATCTGGAGGTGAGCCCAGCAGGGTGGGGGGACTAACGTCTTTTAAACCGCGCTCAACGTTCACACCTGTGATGATTTATGATAATTTGGACATTTTTCACGATGTAGTTGTCAAAGACATCAAGTCATTACATTCCAAGGTGCTCAATTCTAAACGGAAAAAATTTACACAAAATGATCAATACATGCGTCTCATCCAAAAAATTCAGGCCAATGAAAATGTCATCGTCAGACAGGCTGACAAGGGAGGGAACTTAGTTTTGTGGCCACGAAAACTATATCTAGAAGAAGCCCTCTCCCAACTGAATGATCTGAACTGCTATAGACATAGTGACATTTCATTGGTCAAAAAAGCTCAGGAAGACTTCCACTCTTTGCTCATGGGGTGGAGGTCCTTTGGCCTGCTGAGCATGGATGAGCTGAAATATCTAAAGAATAACCATCCAGTCATGCCAGTCCTATACCTCATTCCCAAGATCCACAAGAATCCTAGTAAACCCCCGGGAAGACCGATAATTGCAGCGTGCGGGGGTTTATTAGAGAAAACAACAGTGTATGTGGACTCTGTCTTGCAGGAATTTGTTCAGGAGTTACCATCATATGTGCAAGATTCCAATGATTTTGTAAGAAAGATACAGGATATAGAGTGGGGTATGGATCTGTGGCTCATTACATTAGATGTCACGTCTTTATATACCAGTATTAATCACCAAGACGGACTGAGAGCCATAGAATTCTACCTAGGATTGCGACCTATAATCATGGCTGATCATAACCGCATGTTACTTTCAATGATCTCATTTTGTTTACACCACAATTTTTTTATGTTTAACAATAGATATTACCAGCAGGTCAGGGGTGTGGCCATGGGGGCCTGTTTCTCTCCCAGTTATGCCTGTCTACACATGGGCTACTGGGAGAGGCAGGTCCTCCATGGCACGCACGCAGTCATTTCCAGACAATCTATTGTTAGGTGGTATCGTTATATAGACGATGTGTTCCTAGTCTGGAAGGGCACTCGCCAGGTGGCTGAGCACTTTGTTGACCGCATCAATAAGAATGATTACAATCTGCACTTTACCTCTACCATCAGCAGGGATCAGGTGCATTTCCTTGACATGACGGTCACACCAGGAGCAACACATCTAGAAACAAGGTTGTATCGTAAGGAGACGGCTGGAAACACGATTCTCCACGCCAGCAGCCATCACCCTGCTCACCTTATACGCAGCATTCCGTATGGAGAAATGTTGCGTATACGTCGTTTGAGCAGTACAGAAGCCCAGTGTAACCTGGCTCAGCAGGCCAGTAGGTCCAGATTCCTGGCTAGGGGGTATCAGGCTGCAATAGTGGATAAAGCCATAATCAAAGCTAATGCCATTCCACGTAATCATGCCCTCGAGCCTAAGGTCCACAAAAAGTCCATCACCACTAATGATCAACCAGTCAGATTGATTTGGGCCTTCAATAGGCAACATGCAGCGCTGGGGAAAATAGTTTCCAAGCATTGGAATCTAGTGAAATGTGACCCAGTGATAGGGGATAGAATACCCAATACCCCATCCATCACATACAGGCGAGCATATTCCATGCAGAATGCCCTAGTTAAATCTAGCCCAGAAGTCCTGACTGGTAAAATTTGGTTAGGGAAAAGTAAGGGCTTTAGGAGGTGTTCATCCTGCAAGGCTTGTCAGCATGGATTGAATAAAACCGAATATGCTACCCCATTCACCTCTGTGGCACGTAAAATAAAACAACAACTCACGTGTAAGAGTGAATATGTGGTGTATGTGCTGGAGTGTCCGTGTGCCCTGCGTTATGTTGGCAGTACCAAATTGCAGGTGCACAAGAGGATACTCCAGCACATTAGGGCCATCAATACCAGTGATCCAGCATATCCGGTGGCCCGTCACTTTAAGGAACACCATAACAATGACAGTTCCCTGTTGCGCTATTATGCTATTGACTGTGTTGGCCCTCTTAGGAGAGGAGGAGATAGGGATGGGGCCCTGAGAAAGTTAGAAACCAGGTACATAGTGGAAATGGACTGCCGAGCTCCGGGGGGATTGAATTCCACTGAAGATTTTTACACGTGTTTATGACAATATTATACTGTCGTGCACTGTCTTTTGCTTCCCCTGTTGAGCAGTCTGATGCTTCCGAATGGATAATTTAGGTGTATCTGTCTGTCTTGTCATTGAGATTTCTGTTCTTAACAGTATACAGTTTAGAGGTTTGGATGGTTCTTAAGTGGAGTGTAGCCTAGGCTTAGGTTGCACATGGATGTATTAAGAGCTTTCTTCACTTTCAAATGAACTATCCAGCGAGCTCTACAGAGAAAGAGTTGAAGAAAACAATGTCACAGAGTCACAAAAAAACTTGAAAATTATCACATAAAAATAAGTGCACATGTTAGTCTTCTTATCTCTCACTAGTCACATAAATACATCTGGTTTCAGGTATGGTCCATCCAGGCAATTCTTGAGCATAGGGGATGGTCACAGGGCGGAGGCTGCGATGGTTTCCCCTCCTCTTTTTGGGGGGGGGTCAACATCTCCTCTGCCCGTGAACTTTCCAGCTCAGTATTTACATATATGTAAACATAATTTGTGTATTAACAATGGGATGCTGCGATCTTGGTATTAGGGCCAAAACATTTATTATTCCTGTTTACTATAGATCTCATCCCGTATCAATGATGTTGTGTTTATCTGTATATTTATTTGCAATATACTGTACAGTCATGGTTTTAACATATATATTTATATATTTATGATACATTTTATGAATTTATTTATATATTTTGTATATATTAGCTCATAAATTGGGTGTTATACATGACTTTTGTACATGATGTATATTGTATATAGTGTATATATTGAGATTGATCCTCATGACGCACATTGCACTCTGCACAACAATATCGGTTTTGACATTTGGATTTATCCAGTGATCTTTTGTTTGTTTACACATTGATGTAATTGCATTTGCACTTTAATGTTATAGTATGGACAGTTATAACATGGCGCTAATTCAGGGACTATCCCGTGATGTCTGTAACTTACAGTCTGTTGTCCGTGTCTATGATAAGTGCAACACGTGACCAAAAACCTACCAATCGGATTGTATTCCCACTTAGCACTAGCACTTTAAAAATTGCCTTTTTCCCAGCGTGCGTCATGTGATCAAGGCCTCTGTGTAGGCCGAAACGTCATGCTGTGTGCCGCTTCCTCGAGGGTACAATAAAGAAACATTGCTCACTGCACCTGAGGTCTCCTCTCTTCTTCCTGCGCAGCGGTCTCCAGCACTGGGCTCCGGGCGAGAGGCAGCAGGGATTGTTTCATATATATATATATATATATATATATATATATATATATATATATATATATATATATACATACATACATATATATATATATTACCTACTGGCGATAGCCAGTAGGTATATATAGTTAGGACCTAGTTTCCATAGGAAATCCACAACATTCTATTGGGAATAACTTTGGCGTCGATTGAGGAAATTGCGTGAAAGTTTCCAAAATTTTGGCCAGCTCAGTTCTGCTCCTTCCCTGAAAGTTTTGGGGGGATTCGTCAAGCGGGGGCCGAGAAAAAAGGGGGGTCCCAAAACGTGTTTCCCCATGTTGATTTCCATAGGACGAACAGACAAGGCTACAGCCCGAACCGCTGAATGGAATTACACCAAACTTTGCAAAATTGTAGGGACTGGTACGCAGAAGTGCCTTTTCTATATTTGGTGAAAATTGCTCCAGTGGTTTTTATGAAAATTAACTTCAAAAACACATATATATCTGGGCGGAGCCTAACCACACATCTCATCGTGAGATCGGATTGGCTGTCAGCACTTCATCCAAGAAGTGTTGGCAGCCATCTTGGGACCAATATAAATCATTTGTTGATGGTACCATACTCATTTTAGGAATTGTGGTGTGTTCTAAGGTGATTTTACCATGTGAAAAAGCCTTCTGCTGGGATATCATGAATCATGTTTGAAAGAAAACTATTATCTCATGCTTTTCCCACAGTGGTTTGGAAGGGGATCTATAAGTTAAACTGAAAGCATATTTTCTGTAAATTCACATTATCTTTCTCAGTCATGTGAGAATGAAGTCTGACATTCTCAGTAAAACATGTACATCCAACAAGGACAGAGACTGTCAGTTGATTCCTTTGTGTTCTACTGCAGCCTCCTAGAGTGTTCTAAAGAACAACTAGAGCACTAACAGTCCTACTTATTACAAAGGTATGGCATACCTGAAGCCATCTTGATTGGAACAAAGTGGTAACTCTTAAAACATTTAATTTAAAAAGGAACAAAATGAGGGGGTATATTTTGCCATAGAAAGTATGATTAGTGCTGCAGAAAGAAAAATTAGGGCACATTTTGAGTGACTTCTCAAATCCTCTTCTATTTCATTAGAAAGTTCTGACATGCAGTCTCCCAAGATGGCCACCAGAGACAAAAGAGCCCAAATGTAGCCCAAATATCACCCAGATGTAGCCCAAGTATAGCCCAATGACAGAATGTTCCAGAGTATTCTAAAGAACAACTAGAGCGTAAACAGTCTGACTCATGACAAAAGTATGGTACAGCAGAAGCCATTTTGATTGGAATGAAATGGTAAGTCTGAAAACATTTAATTTAAAAAGGAACAAAAAGAGGGGTTTAATTTTGCCATAGAAAGTATGATTAGTGCTTCAGAAAGAAAAATTAGGGCACATTTTGAGTGACTTCTCAAATCCTCTTCTATTTCATTAAAATAATTCTGGCATGCAGACTGAAACATGCACTTTGAATACCAGCAGCAGACTTCCCTGGTGAGCAGTAGCTTTACTACAGTGATCTAGTGAGCAACTAGAGTGCTAACATTCAGAATTTATGGCAAATGTGTGACATATCTGAATGCCTTCTTGATGGAATCAAAGTAAACAAGCATTGAAAATGCAATAGATCTCGCCCTCGTTTAAGTTAAAGCCATTCTGTTTGTAATGAGGTGGCTTTTTAGCTTTGCTTTTATTAGTGTTTTTAAAACTTTCATGTAAATAACATGCATATGTATGCATATATGTATATGTATGCATGCATTTATATTTGTATTTATATAGATATGCAGATTATATATGTTTATATATGTATGTATATATATATTCACTGAAAAAACCATAGGTTAGAGACCATATATAGTTAGCTGGACATTTTATTGACATAAAACCAATGAAATTCCATATATAGTTAGTTGCACTAACTATATATCGCGCACCCGCAATCCACTGCTGATGATGTCACATATTACATCATTCATGACATGGTCAGTGACATCACTGATGACATCACTGATGACATCTCAAATGACATCACTGATGACATCACTGATAACAACATCCAGTGATTTTTTGTTTCTGTAAAGTTTAAATATGTCTTACATATTGAAGAATGAGTGGATGTGTAAGTGTCTGGACGAAGGATTTAGTAGGTGCATGACTAACTGTATGAGTGAGTGATTAAATGTGTCTCACTGAGTGCATGGGTTAGTGACTAAACTGTCTTAATTTGTGCATCATTATGTCTGTTGTTCTGTAAACTGCTGCATGTGTTGATCAGTAGCTATATGAGTAACTATATGGGTTATTGATTGATTGCCCAAGTATTTGTATGGGAGACTGAGTGTGTGTGTGGCTAGCTGGGAGGTGTGTGACTCTGTGCAGATCAATGTGTACTTGTATCAATGATTGTATAAGAAGGTAAGTATGTGTTAGTATATGTTTGAAAATGTAAGGTGCTCTATGTTTAACTGTATAGACAAGAAAATGGAAGTGTCATTGATTCTTTACAGGACTGACTAGGTGTGTGAGTAACTCCATGGATGAGTGGCAGACTGTGAGTGTCTGTATAGGTGTGTGAGTGCATATGATAGTGTTGTAAAGATGAGTGATTGTATGTATGAATGATTGTATGGGTGAATGAGTGAAGGTGTGTGTAGACGTAGCAATCAGTGAGTGCGTACGTAGTAACTAGTATTGGTGTGTCAATGGTTTCAAAAATTATACTCTGTATTTAACACTGGGTGAAACAGAGGTTATATTAAAATGTGAGGAGATGCATTGTATTGTCACATGAATGATATCATCAGTGATGTGGTCATTGATGTCAAATGAGATGTCATCAGTGATGTCATCAGTGATGTCATTTGAGATGTCATCAGTGATGTCATCAGTGATGTCACTGACCATGTCATGAATGATGTAATATGTGACATCATCAGCAGTGGATTGCGGGTGCGCGATATATAGTTAGTGCAACTAACTATATATGGAATTTCATTGGTTTTATGTCAATAAAATGTCCAGCTAACTATATATGGTCTCTAACCTATGGTTTTTTCAGTGAATTTTCAAGGTTTTGTAAATGCTAATTCCTAACTATATATGGTCTATAACCTATGGTTTTTTCAGTGAATTTTCAAGGTTTTGTAAATGCTAATTCCTAACTATATATGGTCTATAACCTATGGTTTTTTCAGTGAATTTCAATGGTTTTTTAATAGCAAATATGATAAGCTGTCGAATGTCAAGTACGTGGTAAGTAAAAACATTTTCGTGTTTATGCACACTGATCTGCTTTGAATGCTGCCCCCCACCCCTCATTTCTATTAGGAGTACTCTCTCTTTGCAGATAGTGAAGGGTAGTTAACGCAGGCCTTTGCCCCCGTTGTAATCCGTCGTGCCTGCTTCTCTCTCCATTTGATTGATTGTTCTCTTTGGTTCATTCTCTATTTACAAACAAGCACAGAGTCGCAATACTCTGTTTAGTCTTTGCAGATAGCGAAAAATCGTGTAAAAAAACAAAAGGAATCGAGCAAAATCAGTAGGCCACTAATGGGATCTCTTTTTGACCTCGCTAAAATAGAAACATTAGGAACAACCTGTTGAAAATAGCAATGTGTATGTACATAAGCGGCGTTCATTTGTGTTCACAGTACCCCTTGTTGATTGTTTGAATCGAGCATTGAATTGTTCGAAGTTGGTTCTCTTAAGGATCTTCTCTGCCTGCAAACAAGGAAGAATAGGAATATTCTCTCTCCCTTTGCAGATAGTGAAGGGTAGGTAACGCAAGCCTTTAACACGTCGTACCTATTTCATTCCTCATTGATTGATTGATTGTCCGAACATTGACTGTTTGGGAATTAGTTCTTTTTGGAGGTATTCCCTGTTTGCAAATAAACGTAGGAAAATCTTTGCAAGTAGTGAAAGGGTAGGTATTGCGGACCTTTCTCCCCCGTTGTAATCTGTCATGCCTATCTACTCCCCACTGATTGATGCACCTGTTTCACCCGGACCATTTACTAGAGATATCTGGCCCAACAAGAGAGCACCCCTAGTGAAAAGGACATATGCAATAATAACGAAGTGATCACTGTATCCTGTTAACAGAAACTTTAGCATGAAACAACCTGGAAAGAAAAGAATAGGAAAACGAAAATCAGTAGGCCACTGATGAACTTTTTATTAAATAACAAACAAAGAAACGATAACAATACGTAATGATAAAACCTATTATTGTCCTAGAAACAAGAAACGTTAGAAGTAAGCCCGTAATAAGAAACCTGAAAACATCGCCCCTCACTGCCCCAAAACGTGTCTGTCCCACCGCCTGCCACGGCCAAATAACGGCAAACTGGGAAAGATAGAAGTCAGCAGACATCCGCCCCATTCTAGAAACTTCCAAAGGGCAACAGGTTTTCGGCTACGCCCAGCCGGAAGCAACACATATAAGGCGGGTCCTGCTGCCACGCCTCGGAGATCATCACGTAGGGTGTAGCCGGAGGAGAGGCCGAGGCCGAGGCCAGCGGGACCCGGCCAGGGGGATTGACAACGCTGGAGAGTTGCAGGGGGGGGAATGTCCGTGTCCTCGACCCTCCCCTCTCTCTCCCAGTCCGGCCGCGGTGGCCCTTGACAGTTTCAGGTAGTCCCGCCACATTCTCTACCAGTCCGGCCACCAACGGCCGGGGCCGATGGGATCCGGCTGCAGCCGATAAACCAAGGAACCCGTTCATGGGGCCAGAGCAAGGGGCGTCCGGCCGACATCCACCGGAAGCCCGGCCCGAAGACGGACGGGACACTTCTTCTTTCTTGAATAATGGCTTTGACAACACTGGGGGGGATGTCTTGCACATGCCTCCGACCCCCCCCCGTCCTCATCGCCTGGTCCGGCCATAACAAATCTCAAGCGAGACGCCGTGGGGTGCACTGGGAGGGAGAGACGGTGCGAACAGGCCTCTCCCGCCTCCCCAGTGGAGGCTTCCCACCTGCACCCTCAGCGCTCCAGGCGCCCGGAAAAGGGTTCTTCCACTGTGGCGATGCTGCAACGTCTCGCCCGGCAGGGTGGAGCCCGTCCGCTCATTTGACCCCGCGATCGCCAGTAGCTACCGAACTCTCAAAATGGCGATCGACGTGGCAAGAGCGGGCCCAGCATAAAGAAATGGCCCGGTCACTGGTTGACTCCACCACAGTAGTCCTCCACGACCTTGAAGATTCTAGAGGAGCCGCGGGAGTCTCCGACCCCCGCAGACACCCCCGATGGGGAATGACTGCCATGATCGCCCGTGGAGTGACGAAACTGTATCCGCGGGACGTCAGCGCTCCCATGCTGGCGCCAGCCTCACTTTGAATTACTAGAATCCTGCAAACCTCAGTTCCGGTGAAAGCACACTGTGACCCGGTAGGAAAAATTGTTGCACCCCCTCCCCTTTTTGACTGATAGTTCAAACCACCGATCCTTTCCTTTGCCCTTTTACCAGAACTTTGGACTGCCTCCCCCTCTTTTACATTTTCTAGAGAAAACAAAACATTAACCACTACATTAGCATAGCAGTTGACACCAGAACTGTTTTCAAATTGAAAACCAACAACATCTTCAACAGAATCCTTTTTGTTTCTGCTGTGACCCTGCTACAGCACAGGCATTGTCCCCAGCAGTAATTCTGCAATGCCGGTAAGAATACCTGTGGTGCCTACTGGACTCACTCACCCCCGCGGCGCCCCACGCCGTTATTTGCTGGGCGGCAACTTACTAGACATCACCTTTGTGCCATCTAGATTTCAGCGCGTTCTGCTGCCTTGGAACTATTCGCACAACAGACTGCTACTGACGACCCACCCCCAGGCAACATCTTCTGAATTTTCATAATTTGAAAGAACTAGTAACATGTCCTCATCAGGAATTTCCTCATGAAAAGTCTGCAATGATGATTCTTGTAACTCTATGGTCTCCAAACATTCGATAAATTCGCCATCAAGAGATTGATCAAAAAAATCATTCAAGTCATCTCCTCCTTGTGAGAAAATTTCATTATTGGTGCTGTCAATTTCAATAAATGTATTGGATAATTCAAAAGAAATTGCCACGGTCTCTTCGTTGTTTAAATGTTTTTCCTGTTTTTGTTTTGTTGTATATATTTATAAGTTATTAAAGTTTTATAATCCTACTACTTTGTTGGAGTGCTATATATTTTTAATGTGACACATAAATGTAAAAACTTTGATGTACAAAGAGTCATCCCTGGAACCTTCCGCTTCAGGCTCGGTCCCCTCCCCAATCACAATACAGGATGGTTTTCAGATAGTAGGAACACGTGTGGTGTGACGGATCTCATCGGGTGTGGGCCTTGATCTACTATAACTCCTTTGAAGAGGGGTGATTCTTTACAGCTGGGGCCATAAACTACATCTGCAGGGCTAGCTGATAGCCTTGACAATCGGACACAGAGGAAGAGGAGTGTCAGAGGGTGCGGTAGTGAATAGGGCGAAAGGGAGGTGTCGGGCGGGCACAGAGTGTGATTCTCAGGGAAGAGCAGCGCAGATGGGGAGAGGTTTATTGCCCATGCATAACACAGAGAGCGGGGGTGACCAGTGCCTGGGGAAGATGCTTGCGAGGGTGGGGAGCCATGCTACGAATCGACAGCGTGCAGAGAGTGGGTCTGGTCAAGGCATCTAAAATGGCTGCCGTGCACGACAAAAGTGTGGCATTTCAAAAAAGGCAAGATGGCGCAAACAATGTTTTTCAACACTTCCTCATTTCCTTCGAATCGAACGTTAACAGACGTTGGTGCATATTACCAAAGTTAAGCGATATTTATCGCTAACGATGCTTACCAACGAATTTTTTACCGCTAAGCATCGTCAGAAATTATCGAAGATAAACCTTGCTATTATCAAGGTTTATCGCAAATGCGATAAAAAACGACCGCAATGCATTAATATCGCTGAAAACTCAGCGATATTCATGCATTACCGAGCTAATGCTCTTAGCCATGTTATCCACCTCCCATTGGATAACATGGCTAAGAACTGCTCAGGGCAGGTGTTAGTTTTTGGAGATATTCGCGCTTAGCGCGAATATCTCCAAAAGTTGGTAATAGGAGATATATATCTTGCATGTTGTAATGCAAATTATTGTGGTATATGGAACTCATACCATAATCTCTCAGGAAAGCAGAAACTGATCCTTTTGGGATCGCCTGAGAAGGCCTAGGGGGTGAGGGGTACTCTACTTTGCCCCCTTTTCACGTTCCGAACTATTTTATTTTACTCTCTTCTGTAATTACACAAAATAGCAGCGATAAGATGCATCAGAGACACACAGTGAGAGAAAGGAGGCCGGAGATGAAGAAGAGATGTCAAATACACATTGGAGATAATATAGTGGGAGAAGGGAAGTAAATATGAGTAAACTTACCATGTAACATAAAAATGTTGCACTCTATACTATAAGTCTCATTTTATACTACAATCACTTCGCTACAACCTCATAAATTAAAAATAAAAATGAATAATGTCTCAAACAATTTTTGATTTCTAAATATAAATTTATTCTTCTGAATTTTCTAAATTTGAAAGAACTAGTAACATGTCCTCATCAGTAATTTCCTCTTCAATCATCTCATCTGGAATCTCCTCATTAAAAGTCTGCAATGATGATTCTTGTAACTCTATGGTCTCCAAACATTCGATAAATTCGCCATCAACAGATTGATCCAAAAAATCATTCAAGTCATCTCCTCCTTGTGACAATATTTCATTATTGGTGCTGTCAATTTCAATCAATGTAGTGGAATCATTCAAGTCATCTCCTCCTTGTGACAATATTTCATTATTGGTGCTGTCAATTTCAATCAATGTAGTGGACAATTCAAAAGAAATTGCCACGGTCTCTTCATTGTGAGCCATTTTATTTTGAAATTGCTTGCTGTAAATTGCAGAAAAAAATAATCACTTTCATTTATCGTTTTTAGTAATACATAATATAAAACTAACTTTATCAAGTATTTAGTATAACAGAAGGACTGCAAATAAATAACAGAAAACATTTTTCAAATTATCTTCAAGTGTACAACATAGTTCCCCTTACAAATTAACAACTCACCTTTTTAAAAGTAGGAGAAGTGTTAGTACTGTGTAAATCAAACACCAGAAATTCACCACCAAAAATTCCTCACAAATGTACCTCAGACAGTAGTATCACAAAATGGCTGTGGTTTCCTCTCATTTGAGATATATACATAACCAATTAACTTTCATCACACACAAATTCAAAACCAAAGTAACATTTTAATTGGTTCTAAATTTCAACACTTTCAAATGTGTTTTCCCCATGCAATTTTCCATAGGACATTTACATACGTCTACAGCTTGAATGGCTGAACGGAATTACACCAAACTTGGCAAAATGGTACATCAAACCTAAGAGGTCAGGAAGGATCTACTATGCCCCCTTATGGTCATTTGCCCCTTCGCTTTGGCCTCCTCTTGTCTCTCGATCCTACCGAGAGACAAGATGGCGGCCGCTACGGACTGTTTGGAATGTTTACAGACGCCGGGGAACCAATCAGCTTCGCAAAGCTCCGTAACGCGAAAAGTACGCGAAGCGGAGCGCTGTTACAGATATATATCTTTTTTTGAACGTTAATTTCTCAAAATCCACTGGAGCACATATATTGAGACCTAGCAAAGGCACATCGGGCTACCAGTCCCTAATATTTTGCCAAGTTTCGTGCAAATCCATTCAGCCGTTCGATTATTATTATTATTTTTTTTTTTGCCCCGCGGGGCCCTTTTAAAACCTCCACATCAAACCTAGGGGGTCAGCGAGGATCTACTATGCCCCCTTATGGTCATTTGCCCCTTCGCTTTGGCCTCCTCTTGTCTCTCGATCCTACCGAGAGACAAGATGGCGGCCGTTACGGACTGTTTGGAATGTTCACAGACGCCGGAGAACCAATCAGCTTCGCTTCACAAAGCTCCGTACCGCGAAAAGTCCGCGAACCGGAGCGCTGCCCGGTCCGCTGTTACAGATATATATCTTTTTTTGAACGTTAATTTCTCAAAATCCACTGAAGCACATATATTGAGACCTAGCAAAGGCACATCGGGCTACCAGTCCCTACAATTTTGCCAAGTTTTGTGCAAATCCATTCAGCCGTTCGGGCTAAAAGTGAGGCCAACCGCCCTATGGGAAACTCAATGTTAAAAACACGTTTTGGGACCCCCCTTTTTTCTCGGCCCCCCCTTGACGAAACCCCCCCAAATTTTCGGGGCTGCTCAGAAACAAAATGTTCCATTTTCCTGAAAATTTCAGCCAATTCCGTCCACAAACGCCAAAGTTATTAGACATAGAATTTTCAAAAATCCCAATATACCTACTGGCGACCGCCAGTAGGTAATATATACACATACATATATATAAATGCATATGCATATATATGCATATATATATGTGTATATGTGTGTGTGTAGAGAGAGGTAGAGGTGTAGAGGTAGAGAGGTAGAGGTAGAGAGGTAGAGGTAGAGAGGTAGAGACTAGTAGAGAGAGAGAAGTAGAGAGAGGTAGAGAGGTAGAGAGTAGAGAGTGAGTAGTAGAGAGTGAGTAGTAGAGAGTAGTAGAGAGCAGTAGAGAGAGTAGCAGAGAGTGAGTAGTAGAGAGTAGTAGAGTGAATAGTAGAGTGAGTAGTAGAGAGTAGTAGAGAGTGAGTAGTAGAGAGTGTGTAGTAGAGAGTAGTAGAGAGTAAGTAGTACAGTGAGTAGTAGAGAGCAGTAGAGAGTGAGTAGTAGAGAGTAGTAAAGAGTGAGTAGTAGAGAGTGAGTAGTAGAGAGTAGTAGAGAGTGAGTAGCAGAGAGAGAGAATAGTAGAGAGTAGTAGAGAGTGAGTAGTAGAGTGAGTAGTAGAGAGTAGTAGAGAGAGAGTAGTAGAGAGTAGTAGAGAGTGAGTAGTAGAGTGAGTAGTAGAGAGTAGTAAAGAGTGAGTAGTAGAGAGTAGAGAGTGAGAAGTAGAGAGTGAGTAGTAGAGAGTAGTAGAGAGCGAGTAGTAAAGAGTGAGTAGTAGAGAGTGAGTAGTAGAGAGTAGAGAGTAGTAGAGAGTGAGTAGTAGATAGTGAGTAGGAGGGAGTGGATAGTAGAGAGAGAGTAGTAGAGAGTAGTAGAGTAGTAGAGAATGAGAAGTAGAGAGTGAGTATTAGAGAGTAGTGGAGTAGTAGAGAGTAAGTAGTAGAGAGTAGTGGAGAATATTCCAAAGTTTGGCACAGCACCACTTGCACAATAAGTCCAATCAAATCATATCACTTAGAGTCCTTATTGAAGCGCTGAATCTTGGTGTATATTCAAATGCTTTTATTTTCCTTACGTTTATGTACCACAGCCAGCCGACGCGTTTCGTTCTGTACAACAGAACTTCTTCAGGGCGTTCTTATTTCCTTCAAGTTATGTCGGTATCCTGTTGTCATATAACTAGATATTTCTTCCAAATGTTAGACGAGACGTAAGTACATTCTTATTCAAAGTGACTAGGTATCAATTTTACCCACACAATTCGGGCAGACTTGAGTAATTTATTGCATCCTCAAAGTCAGTCTTTCAAAAATTCCAAAGTATAGGGCATGATAATCCAAATCCAAATGTTTCTCAAGAAAAGTCATTTTCAATCGTTCCGAATATCGGCGTTTGGGCTGATATGACCCAGGGACGCCCAGTATACAAGGGGAATTAGTCCCCCCCTCTGCGAACACGCCAGTGGCCTGCATTGCAGAGAGGTGTAAAAAGGGGCATAGCCTCATTACACCTCTGTGCAATGCAGCCCCCTGGCGCATACTGGAAGTTCCAGGTGGGCTAGTTGGCCCCCAGGGATCCCCAGCATGCAAGGGGAATTAGTTCCCCCTCTTCAAACATGCATGGGGCCTCCTTTGCAGAGAGGTGTAAAAAAGGGTGTGGCCTCATTACACCTCTCTGCAATGCAGCCCCCTGGCGCATACTGGAGGCTCCTGGAGGGCTAGTTGGCCCCCAGTGACCCCCAGTATGCAAGGGGAATTAGTTCCCCCTCTGCAAACGCGCCAGGGTGCTGCGTTGCAGAGAAGTGTAACAAGGGGCATAGCCTCATTACACCTCTGCAATGCAGCCCCCTGGCGCATACTGGATGTTCAAGGTGGGCTAGTTGGCCCCCAGGAGTCCCCAGTATGCAAGGGGAATTAGTTCCCCCTCTTCAAACATGCACGGGGCTGCGTTGCAGAGAGGTGTAAAAAGGGGCGTGGCTTCATTACACCTCTCTGCAATGCAGTCCCCTGGCGCATAGTGGAGATTCCTGGTGGGCTTTCAGGTCTTATATAGTTAGGAATTAGCATTAAAAAAAACTTTGAAATTCACTGAAAAAAACATAGGTTTCGGGCCTCATATAGTTAGGAATTAGCATTTAAAAAACCTTGCAAATTCACTGAAAAAACCATAGGTTTCAGGCCTTATATAGTTAGGAATTAGCATTTAAAAAACCTTTGAAATTCACTGAAAAAACCATAGGTTTCAGGCCTTATATAGTTAGGAATTAGCATTTAAAAAATCTTTGAAATTCACTGAAAAAACCATAGGTTTCAGGCCTTATATAGTTAGGAATTAGCATTTAAAAAACCTTTGAAATTCACTGAAAAAACCATAGGTTTCAGGCCTTATATAGTTAGGAATTAAGTTTTAGGGGTGTTATAGTTAGCTGGACATTTCACTCATACAAAACCATTGAAATTGCTCCTATATAGTTAGTTGTACTAACTATATTTCGCGCACCCGCAATCCACTGCTGATGATGTCACATATCACATCATTCATGACATGTTCAGTGACATCACTGATGACATCTCAAATGACATCACTGATGACATCACTGATGACATCATCCACGTGACAATCACATACACCTTTTCATACACTAGTAAAATCTTTCATCACTCTTTGTAAAATACAGAGTATCATATTTGAATCCATTGTTACAGCAATACAAGTATCTAAAAACCCACTCAGTGATTCATAGATGTATACACACATCTAATCACTTACCTGTAGATTCAGTCATAGATGCTGTCAATGAACAATAGAACACTATCAAAAATACTTATACACCTAAATCGACATTACACACCAGCACACATCCTATTCACATATGAAGTCATCCTACTCACTTATGCAAACAATGGATCATACTTACATATTTACTTAGCTACACACTTATACAAACACAACTTTATCTATTCATTTAGATAGTAGGTCATACCTAGTGAATTATAAAATCATTATTACAAGTATAAAGCTATCCATACAGTCGCTCACACAATCATTGAGTCTTATGTGTACTTATTCATATACAACAACTGACACATACACTGCCTTTTAGTTTTCTAGTTTGTTGGACATGTACCATTGAGAAATATATTTGCTCATCACCACACCCATAAAGATATTCACTCACCCAAACAACTGTTAGAACATGTAGTTTTAACTTCATATATCTAGTGAATCAACTATTCACACATCTTTGGGCAGTCACACACCCCACATCGAACCACACACACATTCACTCTCCCATACAAATACTCAGTTAACTAATCAATAACTAATATAGACTTTCACATAGCTAGTAACCAACTGGAGAACCAGTTTACACAACAACTGACAAAGTGATACAGATATTCAAACAGTTTAGTCACTATCCACTATATTTAGTGAGACACTATAAATTGGTCAAGTAAACAGTCAATTATACTGCTACTAAATCCTCCATCCAAATATTTATTTTTATATATCCACTCATTCTTCAATGCAAATTGCTATATATATAATGCATATTTAAATAACGAAGCAAACCACATTCACTGGATGATGTCATCAGTGATGTCATTTGAGATGTCATCAGTGATGTCACTGACCATGTCATGAATGATGTAATATGTGACATCATCAGCAGTGGATTGCGGGTGCACGAAATATAGTTAGTACAACTAACTATATAGGAGCAATTTCGATGGTTTTGGATGAGTGAAATGTCCAGCTACCTATAACACCCCTAAAACATATAGTTTTTTAAGTTAATTTTAAAGGTTTTTTAAATGCTAACGCCTAACTATATAAGGCCTGAAACCTATGTTTTTTTCAGTGAATATATATAAATATATATATACATATATATATATATATATATATATATATATATATATATATATATATATATATATATATATATATACATATATATAATATATATATATATATATATATATATGTATGTATGTATGTATATATGTGTGTGTATCCTAGATAAACTACGTCTTCCCTGTTCTCCACTGGTGGATTTACTTTCTTTGAGGCTGTGTTAACTGCTGGGTACGAGGTATTTTGAGGTCCCGACCGTTGGTTCCGACATCTATTCGGAACCTGGACTGCTTTCTTCATATATATATATATATATTCACTGAAAAAACCATAGGTTTCAGGCCTTATATAGTTAGGAATTAGCATTTAAAAAATCTTTGAAATTCACTGAAAAAACCATAGGTTTCAGGCCTTATATAGTTAGGAATTAGCATTTAAAAAACCTTTGAAATTCACTGAAAAAACCATAGGTTTCAGGCCTTATATAGTTAGGAATTAAGTTTTAGGGGTGTTATAGTTAGCTGGACATTTCACTCATACAAAACCATTGAAATTGCTCCTATATAGTTAGTTGTACTAACTATATTTCGCGCACCCGCAATCCACTGCTGATGATGTCACATATCACATCATTCATGACATGTTCAGTGACATCACTGATGACATCTCAAATGACATCACTGATGACATCACTGATGACATCATCCACGTGACAATCACATACACCTTTTCATACACTAGTAAAATCTTTCATCACTCTTTGTAAAATACAGAGTATCATATTTGAATCCATTGTTACAGCAATACAAGTATCTAAAAACCCACTCAGTGATTCATAGATGTATACACACATCTAATCACTTACCTGTAGATTCAGTCATAGATGCTGTCAATGAACAATAGAACACTATCAAAAATACTTATACACCTAAATCGACATTACACACCAGCACACATCCTATTCACATATGAAGTCATCCTACTCACTTATGCAAACAATGGATCATACTTACATATTTACTTAGCTACACACTTATACAAACACAACTTTATCTATTCATTTAGATAGTAGGTCATACCTAGTGAATTATAAAATCATTATTACAAGTATAAAGCTATCCATACAGTCGCTCACACAATCATTGAGTCTTATGTGTACTTATTCATATACAACAACTGACACATACACTGCCTTTTAGTTTTCTAGTTTGTTGGACATGTACCATTGAGAAATATATTTGCTCATCACCACACCCATAAAGATATTCACTCACCCAAACAACTGTTAGAACATGTAGTTTTAACTTCATATATCTAGTGAATCAACTATTCACACATCTTTGGGCAGTCACACACCCCACATCGAACCACACACACATTCACTCTCCCATACAAATACTCAGTTAACTAATCAATAACTAATATAGACTTTCACATAGCTAGTAACCAACTGGAGAACCAGTTTACACAACAACTGACAAAGTGATACAGATATTCAAACAGTTTAGTCACTATCCACTATATTTAGTGAGACACTATAAATTGGTCAAGTAAACAGTCAATTATACTGCTACTAAATCCTCCATCCAAATATTTATTTTTATATATCCACTCATTCTTCAATGCAAATTGCTATATATATAATGCATATTTAAATAACGAAGCAAACCACATTCACTGGATGATGTCATCAGTGATGTCATTTGAGATGTCATCAGTGATGTCACTGACCATGTCATGAATGATGTAATATGTGACATCATCAGCAGTGGATTGCGGGTGCACGAAATATAGTTAGTACAACTAACTATATAGGAGCAATTTCGATGGTTTTGGATGAGTGAAATGTCCAGCTACCTATAACACCCCTAAAACATATAGTTTTTTAAGTTAATTTTAAAGGTTTTTTAAATGCTAACGCCTAACTATATAAGGCCTGAAACCTATGTTTTTTTCAGTGAATATATATAAATATATATATACATATATATATATATATATATATATATATATATATATATATATATATATATAATATATATATATATATATATATGTATGTATGTATGTATATATGTGTGTGTATCCTAGATAAACTACGTCTTCCCTGTTCTCCACTGGTGGATTTACTTTCTTTGAGGCTGTGTTAACTGCTGGGTACGAGGTATTTTGAGGTCCCGACCGTTGGTTCCGACATCTATTCGGAACCTGGACTGCTTTCTTCATATATATATATATATATATATATATATACTCTATACTCTATATCTATCTATCTATCTATCTATCTATCTATCTATCTATCTATATATATATATATATATATATATACATATATATATATGTAGAAGAAAGAGTTGCCCCTAGGTGGGATGCACTTACAGGTAGGAATTGATGCCAAAGCAAGGGCGCGAGCCGCGAACAAAGTCCTTTTCTTGCCAGACTCGTTTCGGGCCAACGACCTCTTCAGTGGCAGACCATGTGACATGAAGGAAAGCGGCAAGCACCAGTAAATACCCACAGTAATTATACGCAGGTGTACCACCTGAAGCAATGCTTTCTGGGACTGGTGGTTTAGTAGAACCCAAGTGGGTCGCCGCCGCCATTCACATGCAAAAAAAGTTTTAAAAGGATTGCCAATGTTCCCACAAGCACCCCGCAAGTAAAAGGCACCTCCCGTACCACAGTTAGCTGCCCAAATACGGTAGCTGTGTGCCCGCAGTTTTTTTGCGGTAGTGCAATCCCACGACCGGGCTAGCCGCTAACAAAAAAGAAGAAAGACCTCCTCCCTGCTCCGGTAACTGCCACCGCTTCACCCGAACAGAGGGAGCGTCGTCAGGCACGGACCACCAAAGCAAGGTCCGTTAAAATTATTCAACCCCTAGAAACCAAGGAAGAATGACGCCGTGTTCTGGCTCAATAAATGTGTTTATTCAGCTGATAGGATAGACGCGTTTCGCGTGCCCTGCACGCTTGATCACCGTGCAGGGCGCGTGAAATGCGTTGATCCTATCAGCTGAATAAACAACTTTATTGAGCCAGAACACGGCGTCGTTCTTCCTTGGTTTCGAGGGGTTGAATAATATAATATATATATATATATAGGCGGGAGCAAGCCGCCGAAACGCGTCTATGCAGCAACTGAGCAATTAAATATAGTTTGGATTATGATTCACGGAGTCAGCGCCTCATTTTTGATGCAAAGTTTGGTTTGGATTTAATATATATATATATATATATATATATATATATATATATATATATATATATATATAATTCACTGAAAAAACCATAGGTTAGAGACCATATATAGTTAGCTGGACATTTTATTGACATAAAACCAATGAAATTCCATATATAGTTAGTTGCACTAACTATATATCGCGCACCCGCAATCCACTGCTGATGATGTCACATATTACATCATTCATGACATGGTCAGTGACATCACTGATGACATCACTGATGACATCTCAAATGACATCACTGATGACATCACTGATGACATCTCAAATGACATCACTGATGACATCATCTAGTGTCTGTGTGTTTTTGTAAAGTTTAAATATGTTTTACATATTGAAGAATGAGTGGATGTATGGAAGACTGAGTGTGTGTGTGGCTGGCTGGGAGGTGTGTGACTCTGTGCATATCAATGTGTACTTGTATCAGTGATTGTATAAGAGAGTAAGTATGTGTTAGTATATGTGTGAAAAGTATGGTGTTCTGTGTTTAACTGTATAGATGAGGAAATCGAAGTGTGATTGATTCTTCACAGGACTGACTAGGCGTATGAGTGCATATGATAGTGTTGTAATAATGAGTGACTGTATGTATGAGTGATTGTATGAGTGAATGTGTGTGTAGACGTAGGAATCAGTGAGTGCGTATGTAGTAACTGGTATTGGTGTGTCATGATGTCATCAGTGATGTCATTTGAGATGTCATCAGTGATGTCATTTGAGATGTCATCAGTGATGTCATCAGTGATGTCACTGAAGTATGGTGTTCTGTGTTTAACTGTATAGATGAGGAAATGGAAGTGTGATTGATTCTTTACAGGACTGACTAGGTGTGTGAGTAACTCCATGGATGAGTGGCAGTGTGTGAGTGTCTGCATAGGTGTATGAGTGCATATGATAGTGTTGTAATAATGAGTGACTGTATGTATGAGTGATTGTATGGGTGAATGAGTGAATGTGTGTGTAGACGTAGGAATCAGTGAGTGCGTATGTAGTAACTGGTATTGGTGTGTCATGATGTCATCAGTGATGTCATTTGAGATGTCATCAGTGATGTCATCAGTGATGTCATTTGAGATGTCATCAGTGATGTCATCAGTGATGTCACTGACCATGTCATGAATGATGTAATATGTGACATCATCAGCAGTGGATTGCGGGTGCGCGATATATAGTTAGTGCAACTAACTATATATGGAATTTCATTGGTTTTATGTCAATAAAATGTCCAGCTAACTATATATGGTCTCTAACCTATGGTTTTTTCAGTGAATTTTCAAGGTTTTGTAAATCCAAATTCCTAACTATATATGGTCTATAACCTATGGTTTTTTCAGTGAATTTCATTGGTTTTTTAAAAGCTAATATCTATAGCTGTAAAATATATTCTTTATTACGTGACGTATCACGTAGCCACGTGAGACGCCTCATGACGCGTCGCATAACCGTGACGTATCGGCTCTGCAGCGCAAACAAAACCCGTAACGTAAGCGTGCCGGAGCACGCTTACAGATATATATATTTTTTTTAACCTTAATTAGACAAAATCCACACGTGCACATATCTTGAGGCCTTGCAAAGGCACATCAAACAAACAGTCCCTACAATTTTGCCAAGTTTGCTGGAAATCTATTCCCTTAATTTTTTTTTTACTGTTTCTCTTGGTATTCCCCTTGTTACGCTTACCGGGACGCTACCCGGTACGCGAACCGGACGCTCCAAAAACACAAGATGGCGGACTCCCGTTACGCTGCCGGTTAGCTTCCCGGTTCGCGTACCGGGAAGCGCCTCTACCGCGAAAAATCGCGGGGGACTTTAATATCCCCCTCATCAATCCTAGGGGGTCAGGAGGGGTTTACCTTGCCCCCTTTCCTTCATTTCCCCCTTCTTTTTTCACCACATCTTGTCTCTCGAACCTACCGAGAGACAAGATGGCGGCCGCTCCGGACTGTTTACAATGTTGACAGCTACGCTGCCGGTTAGCTGCCCGGTTAGCTGCCCGGTGAGCTGCCCGGTTCGCGTACCGGGACGCGCCTCTACGGCGTAAAATCGCATTTTTGCCCCGCGGGGCACTTTAATATCCCCCTCATCAATCCTAGGGGGTCAGGAGTGGTCTACCTTGCCCCCTTTCCTTCATTTCCCCCTTCGTTTTTCACCACATCTTGTCTCTCGATCGTACCGAGAGACAAGATGGCGGTCGCTCCGGACTGTTTAGAATGTTGACAGACACCGGAGAGCCAATCAGCTTCGCTTCGCGAAGTTCCGTTACGCGTCAGGTACGCGAACCGGGGCGCTAACCGGAGCGCTGTCACAGATATATATATTTTTTTAAACGTTAATTTCTCAAAATCCACTGGAGCACATATATTGAGACATAGCAAAGGCACGTGGGGCAAACCATATCTACAATTTTGCCAAGTTTCATGTAAATCTATTCAGCCGTTATAGCTAAAAGTGAGTCCAACCGCCCTATGGAAAAATGAATGGGAAAAACGTGTTTTGGGACCCCCCTTTTTTCTCGGCCCCCCCTTGAGGAAACCCCCCCAACTTTTCAGGGGCTGCTCAGAAACAAAATGTGCCATTTTCCTGAAAATTTCAGCCAATTCCGTCCACAAACGCCAAAGTTATTAGACATAGAATTTTCAGAAATCCCATAGAGAAAAAATCCTAACTATATATACCCACTGGCTATCGCCAGTAGGTAATATACATATATAAACATATATAATCTGCATATCTATATAAATATAAATGCATGCATACATATACATATATGCATACATATGCATGTTATTTACATGAAAGTTTTAAAAACACTAATAAAAGCAAAGCTAAAAAGCCACCTCATTACAAACAGAATGGCTTTAACTTAAACGAGGGCGAGATCTATTGCATTTTCAATGCTTGTTTACTTTGGTTCTATCAAGAAGGCATTCAAATGTGTCACACATTTGCCATAAATTCTGAATGTTAGCACTCTAGTTGCTCATTAGATCACTGTAGTAAAGCTAGTGCTCACCAGGGAAGTCTGCTGCTAATCATGGTTTGCAGCCATTTTCCCGCATTTTTTATCCCGCAGACTTTCAGTCCGCATACCATTATCCCGCAAGGTCATTGACCTCGCATACCATTATCCCGCATTTTTTCAAAACGCATGTGCATTTATCGCGCATGCCTTTACAAAGAATTACGTTTTAAAGGCATGTATGGTAAATGCATTTGCGTTGTGAAAACCACGATGACGAGAGAGGTAAGTGGGTTTGTGTTAATTTTTTCGTGGGTTAGTGATTGTGTAGTGTAGTGTTGTGTAGTGTAGTGTTGTGTTAGTGTAGTGTAGAGTTGTGGTGGTTGTTTAGTGTAGGGTCATGCTGGGGGTAGTGTTTTAGGGTTTAGGGTTGTGTTGTAGTGTTTGTGTAGTGTAGGGTCATGCTGGGGGTAGTGTTTTAGGGTTTAGGGTAGTGTTGTAGTGTTTGCGTAGTGTAGGGTCATGCTGGGGGTAGTGTTTTAGGGTTTAGGGTTGTGTTGTAGTGTTTGCGTAGTGTAGGGTCATGCTGGGGCTAGTGTTTTAGGGTTTAGGGTAGTGTTGTAGTGTTTGCGTAGTGTAGGGTCATGCTGGGCGTAGTGTTTTAGGGTTTAGGATAGTGTTGTAGTGTTTGCGTAGTGTAGGGTCATGCTGGGGGTAGTGTTTTAGGGTTTTGGGTAGTGTTGTAGTGTTTGCGTAGTGTAGGGTCATGCTGGGGGTAGTGTTTTAGGGTTTTGGGTAATGTTGTAGTGTTTGCGTAGTGTAGGGTCATGCTGGGGTGTAGTGTTTTAGGGTTTTGGGTAGTGTTGTAGTGTTTGCGTAGTGTAGGGTCATGCTGGGGTGTAGTGTTTTAGGGTTTTGGGTAGTGTTGTAGTGTTTGCGTAATGTAGGGTCATGCTGGGGGTAGTGTTTTAGGGTTTTGGGTAGTGTTGTAGTGTTTGCGTAGTGTAGGGTCATGCTGGGGGGTAGTGTTTTAGGGTTTTGGGTAGTGTTGTAGTGTTTGCGTAGTGTAGGGTCATGCTGGGGGTAGTGTTTTAGGGTTTTGGGTAGTGTTGTAGTGTTTGCGTAGTGTAGGGTCATGCTGGGGGTAGTGTTTTAGGGTTTAGGGTAGTGTTGTAGTGTTTGCGTAGTGTAGGGTCATGCTGGGGGTAGTGTTTTAGGGTTTAGGGTAGTGTTGTAGTGTTTGCGTAGTGTAGGGTCATGCTGGGGGTAGTGTTTTAGGGTTTTGGGTAGTGTTGTAGTGTTTGCGTAGTGTAGGGTCATGCTGGGGGTAGTGTTTTAGGGTTTTGGGTAGTGTTGTAGTGTTTGCGTAGTGTAGGGTCATGCTGGGGTGTAGTGTTTTAGGGTTTTGGGTAGTGTTGTAGTGTTTGCGTAGTGTAGGGTCATGCTGGGGTGTAGTGTTTTAGGGTTTTGGGTAGTGTTGTAGTGTTTGCGTAGTGTAGGGTCATGCTGGGGGTAGTGTTTTAGGGTGTTGGGTAGTGTTGTAGTGTTTGCGTAGTGTAGGGTCATGCTGGGGGTAGTGTTTTAGGGTTTTGGGTAGTGTTGTAGTGTTTGCGTAGTGTAGGGTCATGCTGGGGGGTAGTGTTTTAGCGTTTTGGGTAGTGTTGTAGTGTTTGCGTAGTGTAGGGTCATGCTGGGGGTAGTGTTTTAGGGTTTTGGGTAGTGTTGTAGTGTTTGCGTAGTGTAGGGTCATGCTGGGGGTAGTGTTTTAGGGTTTAGGGTAGTGTTGTAGTGTTTGCGTAGTGTAGGGTCATGCTGGGGGTAGTGTTTTAGGGTTTAGGGTAGTGTTGTAGTGTTTGCGTAGTGTAGGGTCATGCTGGGGGTAGTGTTTTAGGGTTTAGGGTAGTGTTGTAGTGTTTGCGTAGTGTAGGGTCATGCTGGGGTGTAGTGTTTTAGGGTTTTGGGTAGTGTTGTAGTGTTTACGTAGTGTAGGGTCACGCTGGGGGTAGTGTTTTAGGGTTTAGGGTAGTGTTGTAGTGTTTGCGTAGTGTAGGGTCATGCTGGGGTGTAGTGTTTTAGGGTTTTGGGTAGTGTTGTAGTGTTTGCCTAGTGTAGGGTCATGCTGGGGGTAGTGTTTTAGGGTTTAGGGTAGTGTTGTAGTGTTTGCGTAGTGTAGGGTCATGCTGGGGGTAGTGTTTTAGGGTTTAGGGTTGTGTTGTAGTGTTTGCGTAGTGTAGGGTCATGCTGGGGGTAGTGTTTTAGGGTTTAGGGTTGTGTTGTAGTGTTTGTGTAGTGTAGGGTCATGCTGGGGGTAGTGCTTTAGGGTTTAGGGTAGTGTTGTAGTGTTTGCGTAGTGTAGGGTCATGCTGGGGTGTAGTGTTTTAGGGTTTTGGGTAGTGTTGTAGTGTTTGCGTAGTGTAGGGTCATGCTGGGGGTAGTGTTTTAGGGTTTAGGGTAGTGTTGTAGTGTTTGTGTAGTGTAGGGTCATGCTGGGGGTAGTGTTTTAGGGTTTAGGGTAGTGTTGTAGTGTTTGCGTAGTGTAGGGTCATGCTGGGGTGTAGTGTTTTAGGGTTTTGGGTAGTGTTGTAGTGTTTGCGTAGTGTAGGGTCATGCTGGGGGTAGTGTTTTAGGGTTTTGGGTAGTGTTGTAGTGTTTGCATAGTGTAGGGTCATGCTGGGGGTAGTGTTTTAGGGTTTAGGGTAGTGTTGTAGTGTTTGCGTAGTGTAGGGTCATGCGGGGGGTAGTGTTTTAGGGTTTAGGGTAGTGTTGTAGTGTTTGCGTAGTGTAGGGTCATGCTGGGGGTAGTGTTTTAGGGTTTAGGGTAGTGTTGTAGTGTTTGCGTAGTGTAGGGTCATGCTGGGGTGTAGTGTTTTAGGGTTTTGGGTAGTGTTGTAGTGTTTACGTAGTGTAGGGTCACGCTGGGGGTAGTGTTTTAGGGTTTAGGGTAGTGTTGTAGTGTTTGCGTAGTGTAGGGTCATGCTGGGGTGTAGTGTTTTAGGGTTTTGGGTAGTGTTGTAGTGTTTGCCTAGTGTAGGGTCATGCTGGGGGTAGTGTTTTAGGGTTTAGGGTAGTGTTGTAGTGTTTGCGTAGTGTAGGGTCATGCTGGGGGTAGTGTTTTAGGGTTTAGGGTTGTGTTGTAGTGTTTGCGTAGTGTAGGGTCATGCTGGGGGTAGTGTTTTAGGGTTTAGGGTTGTGTTGTAGTGTTTGTGTAGTGTAGGGTCATGCTGGGGGTAGTGCTTTAGGGTTTAGGGTAGTGTTGTAGTGTTTGCGTAGTGTAGGGTCATGCTGGGGTGTAGTGTTTTAGGGTTTTGGGTAGTGTTGTAGTTTTTGCGTAGTGTAGGGTCATGCTGGGGGTAGTGTTTTAGGGTTTAGGGTAGTGTTGTAGTGTTTGTGTAGTGTAGGGTCATGCTGGGGGTAGTGTTTTAGGGTTTAGGGTAGTGTTGTACTGTTTGTGTAGTGTAGGGTCATGCTGGGGGGTAGTGTTTTAGGGTTTTGGGTAGTGTTGTAGTGTTTGCGTAGTGTAGGGTCATGCTGGGGGTAGTGTTTTAGGGTTTTGGGTAGTGTTGTAGTGTTTGCATAGTGTAGGGTCATGCTGGGGGTAGTGTTTTAGGGTTTAGGGTAGTGTTGTAGTGTTTGCGTAGTGTAGGGTCATGCTGGGGGTAGTGTTTTAGGGTTTAGGGTAGTGTTGTAGTGTTTGCGTAGTGTAGGGTCATGCTGGGGGTAGTGTTTTAGGGTTTAGGGTAGTGTTGTAGTGTTTGCGTAGTGTAGGGTCATGCTGGGGTGTAGTGTTTTAGGGTTTTGGGTAGTGTTGTAGTGTTTACGTAGTGTAGGGTCATGCTGGGGGTAGTGTTTTAGGGTTTAGGGTAGTGTTGTAGTGTTTGCATAGTGTAGGGTCATGCTGGGGTGTAGTGTTTTAGGGTTTTGGGTAGTGTTGTAGTGTTTGCCTAGTGTAGGGTCATGCTGGGGGTAGTGTTTTAGGGTTTAGGGTAGTGTTGTAGTGTTTGCGTAGTGTAGGGTCATGCTGGGGGTAGTGTTTTAGGGTTTAGGGTTGTGTTGTAGTGTTTGCGTAGTGTAGGGTCATGCTGGGGGTAGTGTTTTAGGGTTTAGGGTTGTGTTGTAGTGTTTGTGTAGTGTAGGGTCATGCTGGGGGTAGTGCTTTAGGGTTTAGGGTAGTGTTGTAGTGTTTGCGTAGTGTAGGGTCATGCTGGGGTGTAGTGTTTTAGGGTTTTGGGTAGTGTTGTAGTGTTTGCGTAGTGTAGGGTCATGCTGGGGGTAGTGTTTTAGGGTTTAGGGTAGTGTTGTAGTGTTTGTGTAGTGTAGGGTCATGCTGGGGGTAGTGTTTTAGGGTTTAGGGTAGTGTTGTACTGTTTGTGTAGTGTAGGGTCATGCTGGGGGTAGTGTTTTAGGGTTTAGGGTAGTTTAGTTGTTTAGTGTATGCTAAAGGCATATTCGTTCTAAAAGTTTTCGTTATTTTAATTTGCGGCCTATTAGTACATGCGGGATTTTTTTTGCGGACTGATGGTATGCGGGATTTCGTCATATATTCGCTAATCATACTTTCTATGGCAAAATGAACCCCCTCATTTTGTTCCTTTTTAAATTAAATGTTTTAAGAGTTACCACTTTATTCCAATCAAGATGGCTTCAGGTGTGCCATACCTTTGTAATAAGTAGGACTGTTAGCACTCTAGTTGTTCTTTAGAACACTCTGGGACATTCTGTCATTGGGCTATATTTGGGCTACATCTGGCTGATATTTGGGCTACATTTGTTTTTTTTTGTCTCTGGTGGCCATCTTTGGGCTACATTGGGCTACATTGGGCTACATTGGGCTACATTTGGGCTCCAACATATATATAGCCCAATGTAGCCCAATATATATTTTTCAAAGTTAATTTTCGTAAAAACCACTGGAGCCTATATCTTGAGACATAGCAAAGGCACATTGGGCTACCAGTCCCTACAATTTTGCCAAGTTTGGTGTAAATCCATTCAGCCGTTCAGGCTAAAAGTGAGGCCAACCGTCCTATGGAAATTGCATGGGAAAAACATGTTTTGGGACCCCCCTTTTTTCTCGGCCCCCCCTTGACGAAACCCCCCCAAATTTTCAGGGGCTGCTCAGAAACAAAATGTTCCATTTTCCTGAAAATTTCAGCCAATTCTGTCCTCAAACGCCAAAGTTATTCGACATAGAATTTTCAAAAATTCCATAGGAAAAAAATCCTAACTATATATACCTACTGGCTATCGCCAGTAGGTAATATATATATATACTCTATACCTATCTATCTATCTATCTATCTATCTATCTATCTATCTATCTATCTATCTATCTATCTATATATATATATATATATATATATATATACATATATATATATGTAGAAGAAAGAGTTGCCCCTAGGTGGGATGCACTTACAGGTAGGAATTGATGCCAAAGCAAGGGCGCGAGCCGCGAACAAAGTCCTTTTCTTGCCAGACTCGTTTCGGGCCAACGACCTCTTCAGTGGCAGACCATGTGACATGAAGGAAAGCGGCAAGCACCAGTAAATACCCACAGTAATTATACGCAGGTGTACCACCTGAAGCAATGCTTTCTGGGACTGGTGGTTTAGTAGAACCCAAGTGGGTCGCCGCCGCCATTCACATGCAAAAAAAGTTTTAAAAGGATTGCCAATGTTCCCACAAGCACCCCGCAAGTAAAAGGCACCTCCCGTACCACAGTTAGCTGCCCAAATACGGTAGCTGTGTGCCCGCAGTTTTTTTGCGGTAGTGCAATCCCACGACCGGGCTAGCCGCTAACAAAAAAGAAGAAAGACCTCCTCCCTGCTCCGGTAACTGCCACCGCTTCACCCGAACAGAGGGAGCGTCGTCAGGCACGGACCACCAAAGCAAGGTCCGTTAAAATTATTCAACCCCTAGAAACCAAGGAAGAATGACGCCGTGTTCTGGCTCAATAAATGTGTTTATTCAGCTGATAGGATAGACGCGTTTCGCGTGCCCTGCACGCTTGATCACCGTGCAGGGCGCGTGAAATGCGTTGATCCTATCAGCTGAATAAACAACTTTATTGAGCCAGAACACGGCGTCGTTCTTCCTTGGTTTCGAGGGGTTGAATAATATAATATATATATATATATAGGCGGGAGCAAGCCGCCGAAACGCGTCTATGCAGCAACTGAGCAATTAAATATAGTTTGGATTATGATTCACGGAGTCAGCGCCTCATTTTTGATGCAAAGTTTGGTTTGGATTTAATATATATATATATATATATATATATATATATATATATATATATATATATAATTCACTGAAAAAACCATAGGTTAGAGACCATATATAGTTAGCTGGACATTTTATTGACATAAAACCAATGAAATTCCATATATAGTTAGTTGCACTAACTATATATCGCGCACCCGCAATCCACTGCTGATGATGTCACATATTACATCATTCATGACATGGTCAGTGACATCACTGATGACATCACTGATGACATCTCAAATGACATCACTGATGACATCACTGATGACATCTCAAATGACATCACTGATGACATCATCTAGTGTCTGTGTGTTTTTGTAAAGTTTAAATATGTTTTACATATTGAAGAATGAGTGGATGTATGGAAGACTGAGTGTGTGTGTGGCTGGCTGGGAGGTGTGTGACTCTGTGCATATCAATGTGTACTTGTATCAGTGATTGTATAAGAGAGTAAGTATGTGTTAGTATATGTGTGAAAAGTATGGTGTTCTGTGTTTAACTGTATAGATGAGGAAATCGAAGTGTGATTGATTCTTCACAGGACTGACTAGGCGTATGAGTGCATATGATAGTGTTGTAATAATGAGTGACTGTATGTATGAGTGATTGTATGAGTGAATGTGTGTGTAGACGTAGGAATCAGTGAGTGCGTATGTAGTAACTGGTATTGGTGTGTCATGATGTCATCAGTGATGTCATTTGAGATGTCATCAGTGATGTCATTTGAGATGTCATCAGTGATGTCATCAGTGATGTCACTGAAGTATGGTGTTCTGTGTTTAACTGTATAGATGAGGAAATGGAAGTGTGATTGATTCTTTACAGGACTGACTAGGTGTGTGAGTAACTCCATGGATGAGTGGCAGTGTGTGAGTGTCTGCATAGGTGTATGAGTGCATATGATAGTGTTGTAATAATGAGTGACTGTATGTATGAGTGATTGTATGGGTGAATGAGTGAATGTGTGTGTAGACGTAGGAATCAGTGAGTGCGTATGTAGTAACTGGTATTGGTGTGTCATGATGTCATCAGTGATGTCATTTGAGATGTCATCAGTGATGTCATCAGTGATGTCATTTGAGATGTCATCAGTGATGTCATCAGTGATGTCACTGACCATGTCATGAATGATGTAATATGTGACATCATCAGCAGTGGATTGCGGGTGCGCGATATATAGTTAGTGCAACTAACTATATATGGAATTTCATTGGTTTTATGTCAATAAAATGTCCAGCTAACTATATATGGTCTCTAACCTATGGTTTTTTCAGTGAATTTTCAAGGTTTTGTAAATCCAAATTCCTAACTATATATGGTCTATAACCTATGGTTTTTTCAGTGAATTTCATTGGTTTTTTAAAAGCTAATATCTATAGCTGTAAAATATATTCTTTATTACGTGACGTATCACGTAGCCACGTGAGACGCCTCATGACGCGTCGCATAACCGTGACGTATCGGCTCTGCAGCGCAAACAAAACCCGTAACGTAAGCGTGCCGGAGCACGCTTACAGATATATATTTTTTTTTTAACCTTAATTAGACAAAATCCACACGTGCACATATCTTGAGGCCTTGCAAAGGCACATCAAACAAACAGTCCCTACAATTTTGCCAAGTTTGCTGGAAATCTATTCCCTTAATTTTTTTTTTACTGTTTCTCTTGGTATTCCCCTTGTTACGCTTACCGGGACGCTACCCGGTACGCGAACCGGACGCTCCAAAAACACAAGATGGCGGACTCCCGTTACGCTGCCGGTTAGCTTCCCGGTTCGCGTACCGGGAAGCGCCTCTACCGCGAAAAATCGCGGGGGACTTTAATATCCCCCTCATCAATCCTAGGGGGTCAGGAGGGGTTTACCTTGCCCCCTTTCCTTCATTTCCCCCTTCTTTTTTCACCACATCTTGTCTCTCGAACCTACCGAGAGACAAGATGGAGGCCGCTCCGGACTGTTTACAATGTTGACAGCTACGCTGCCGGTTAGCTGCCCGGTTAGCTGCCCGGTGAGCTGCCCGGTTCGCGTACCGGGACGCGCCTCTACGGCGTAAAATCGCATTTTTGCCCCGCGGGGCACTTTAATATCCCCCTCATCAATCCTAGGGGGTCAGGAGTGGTCTACCTTGCCCCCTTTCCTTCATTTCCCCCTTCGTTTTTCACCACATCTTGTCTCTCGATCGTACCGAGAGACAAGATGGCGGTCGCTCCGGACTGTTTAGAATGTTGACAGACACCGGAGAGCCAATCAGCTTCGCTTCGCGAAGTTCCGTTACGCGTCAGGTACGCGAACCGGGGCGCTAACCGGAGCGCTGTCACAGATATATATATTTTTTTAAACGTTAATTTCTCAAAATCCACTGGAGCACATATATTGAGACATAGCAAAGGCACGTCGGGCAAACCATATCTACAATTTTGCCAACTTTCATGTAAATCTATTCAGCCGTTATAGCTAAAAGTGAGTCCAACCGCCCTATGGAAAAATGAATGGGAAAAACGTGTTTTGGGACCCCCCTTTTTTCTCGGCCCCCCCTTGAGGAAACCCCCCCAACTTTTCAGGGGCTGCTCAGAAACAAAATGTGCCATTTTCCTGAAAATTTCAGCCAATTCCGTCCACAAACGCCAAAGTTATTAGACATAGAATTTTCAGAAATCCCATAGAGAAAAAATCCTAACTATATATACCCACTGGCTATCGCCAGTAGGTAATATACATATATAAACATATATAATCTGCATATCTATATAAATATAAATGCATGCATACATATACATATATGCATACATATGCATGTTATTTACATGAAAGTTTTAAAAACACTAATAAAAGCAAAGCTAAAAAGCCACCTCATTACAAACAGAATGGCTTTAACTTAAACGAGGGTGAGATCTATTGCATTTTCAATGCTTGTTTACTTTGGTTCTATCAAGAAGGCATTCAAATGTGTCACACATTTGCCATAAATTCTGAATGTTAGCACTCTAGTTGCTCATTAGATCACTGTAGTAAAGCTAGTGCTCACCAGGGAAGTCTGCTGCTAATCATGGTTTGCAGCCATTTTCCCGCATTTTTTATCCCGCAGACTTTCAGTCCGCATACCATTATCCCGCAAGGTCATTGACCTCGCATACCATTATCCCGCATTTTTTCAAAACGCATGTGCATTTATCGCGCATGCCTTTACAAAGAATTACGTTTTAAAGGCATGTATGGTAAATGCATTTGCGTTGTGAAAACCACGATGACGAGAGAGGTAAGTGGGTTTGTGTTAATTTTTTCGTGGGTTAGTGATTGTGTAGTGTAGTGTTGTGTAGTGTAGTGTTGTGTTAGTGTAGTGTAGAGTTGTGGTGGTTGTTTAGTGTAGGGTCATGCTGGGGGTAGTGTTTTAGGGTTTAGGGTTGTGTTGTAGTGTTTGTGTAGTGTAGGGTCATGCTGGGGGTAGTGTTTCAGGGTTTAGGGTAGTGTTGTAGTGTTTGCGTAGTGTAGGGTCATGCTGGGGGTAGTGTTTTAGGGTTTAGGGTTGTGTTGTAGTGTTTGCGTAGTGTAGGGTCATGCTGGGGCTAGTGTTTTAGGGTTTAGGGTAGTGTTGTAGTGTTTGCGTAGTGTAGGGTCATGCTGGGCGTAGTGTTTTAGGGTTTAGGATAGTGTTGTAGTGTTTGCGTAGTGTAGGGTCATGCTGGGGGTAGTGTTTTAGGGTTTTGGGTAGTGTTGTAGTGTTTGCGTAGTGTAGGGTCATGCTGGGGGTAGTGTTTTAGGGTTTTGGGTAATGTTGTAGTGTTTGCGTAGTGTAGGGTCATGCTGGGGTGTAGTGTTTTAGGGTTTTGGGTAGTGTTGTAGTGTTTGCGTAGTGTAGGGTCATGCTGGGGTGTAGTGTTTTAGGGTTTTGGGTAGTGTTGTAGTGTTTGCGTAATGTAGGGTCATGCTGGGGGTAGTGTTTTAGGGTTTTGGGTAGTGTTGTAGTGTTTGCGTAGTGTAGGGTCATGCTGGGGGGTAGTGTTTTAGGGTTTTGGGTAGTGTTGTAGTGTTTGCGTAGTGTAGGGTCATGCTGGGGGTAGTGTTTTAGGGTTTTGGGTAGTGTTGTAGTGTTTGCGTAGTGTAGGGTCATGCTGGGGGTAGTGTTTTAGGGTTTAGGGTAGTGTTGTAGTGTTTGCGTAGTGTAGGGTCATGCTGGGGGTAGTGTTTTAGGGTTTAGGGTAGTGTTGTAGTGTTTGCGTAGTGTAGGGTCATGCTGGGGGTAGTGTTTTAGGGTTTTGGGTAGTGTTGTAGTGTTTGCGTAGTGTAGGGTCATGCTGGGGGTAGTGTTTTAGGGTTTTGGGTAGTGTTGTAGTGTTTGCGTAGTGTAGGGTCATGCTGGGGTGTAGTGTTTTAGGGTTTTGGGTAGTGTTGTAGTGTTTGCGTAGTGTAGGGTCATGCTGGGGTGTAGTGTTTTAGGGTTTTGGGTAGTGTTGTAGTGTTTGCGTAGTGTAGGGTCATGCTGGGGGTAGTGTTTTAGGGTGTTGGGTAGTGTTTGCGTAGTGTAGGGTCATGCTGGGGGTAGTGTTTTAGGGTTTTGGGTAGTGTTGTAGTGTTTGCGTAGTGTAGGGTCATGCTGGGGGGTAGTGTTTTAGCGTTTTGGGTAGTGTTGTAGTGTTTGCGTAGTGTAGGGTCATGCTGGGGGTAGTGTTTTAGGGTTTTGGGTAGTGTTGTAGTGTTTGCGTAGTGTAGGGTCATGCTGGGGGTAGTGTTTTAGGGTTTAGGGTAGTGTTGTAGTGTTTGCGTAGTGTAGGGTCATGCTGGGGGTAGTGTTTTAGGGTTTAGGGTAGTGTTGTAGTGTTTGCGTAGTGTAGGGTCATGCTGGGGGTAGTGTTTTAGGGTTTAGGGTAGTGTTGTAGTGTTTGCGTAGTGTAGGGTCATGCTGGGGTGTAGTGTTTTAGGGTTTTGGGTAGTGTTGTAGTGTTTACGTAGTGTAGGGTCACGCTGGGGGTAGTGTTTTAGGGTTTAGGGTAGTGTTGTAGTGTTTGCGTAGTGTAGGGTCATGCTGGGGTGTAGTGTTTTAGGGTTTTGGGTAGTGTTGTAGTGTTTGCCTAGTGTAGGGTCATGCTGGGGGTAGTGTTTTAGGGTTTAGGGTAGTGTTGTAGTGTTTGCGTAGTGTAGGGTCATGCTGGGGGTAGTGTTTTAGGGTTTAGGGTTGTGTTGTAGTGTTTGCGTAGTGTAGGGTCATGCTGGGGGTAGTGTTTTAGGGTTTAGGGTTGTGTTGTAGTGTTTGCGTAGTGTAGGGTCATGCTGGGGGTAGTGCTTTAGGGTTTAGGGTAGTGTTGTAGTGTTTGCGTAGTGTAGGGTCATGCTGGGGTGTAGTGTTTTAGGGTTTTGGGTAGTGTTGTAGTGTTTGCGTAGTGTAGGGTCATGCTGGGGGTAGTGTTTTAGGGTTTAGGGTAGTGTTGTAGTGTTTGTGTAGTGTAGGGTCATGCTGGGGGTAGTGTTTTAGGGTTTAGGGTAGTGTTGTAGTGTTTGCGTAGTGTAGGGTCATGCTGGGGTGTAGTGTTTTAGGGTTTTGGGTAGTGTTGTAGTGTTTGCGTAGTGTAGGGTCATGCTGGGGGTAGTGTTTTAGGGTTTTGGGTAGTGTTGTAGTGTTTGCATAGTGTAGGGTCATGCTGGGGGTAGTGTTTTAGGGTTTAGGGTAGTGTTGTAGTGTTTGCGTAGTGTAGGGTCATGCTGGGGGTAGTGTTTTAGGGTTTAGGGTAGTGTTGTAGTGTTTGCGTAGTGTAGGGTCATGCTGGGGGTAGTGTTTTAGGGTTTAGGGTAGTGTTGTAGTGTTTGCGTAGTGTAGGGTCATGCTGGGGTGTAGTGTTTTAGGGTTTTGGGTAGTGTTGTAGTGTTTACGTAGTGTAGGGTCACGCTGGGGGTAGTGTTTTAGGGTTTAGGGTAGTGTTGTAGTGTTTGCGTAGTGTAGGGTCATGCTGGGGTGTAGTGTTTTAGGGTTTTGGGTAGTGTTGTAGTGTTTGCCTAGTGTAGGGTCATGCTGGGGGTAGTGTTTTAGGGTTTAGGGTAGTGTTGTAGTGTTTGCGTAGTGTAGGGTCATGCTGGGGGTAGTGTTTTAGGGTTTAGGGTTGTGTTGTAGTGTTTGCGTAGTGTAGGGTCATGCTGGGGGTAGTGTTTTAGGGTTTAGGGTTGTGTTGTAGTGTTTGTGTAGTGTAGGGTCATGCTGGGGGTAGTGCTTTAGGGTTTAGGGTAGTGTTGTAGTGTTTGCGTAGTGTAGGGTCATGCTGGGGTGTAGTGTTTTAGGGTTTTGGGTAGTGTTGTAGTGTTTGCGTAGTGTAGGGTCATGCTGGGGGTAGTGTTTTAGGGTTTAGGGTAGTGTTGTAGTGTTTGTGTAGTGTAGGGTCATGCTGGGGGTAGTGTTTTAGGGTTTAGGGTAGTGTTGTACTGTTTGTGTAGTGTAGGGTCATGCTGGGGGGTAGTGTTTTAGGGTTTTGGGTAGTGTTGTAGTGTTTGCGTAGTGTAGGGTCATGCTGGGGGTAGTGTTTTAGGGTTTTGGGTAGTGTTGTAGTGTTTGCATAGTGTAGGGTCATGCTGGGGGTAGTGTTTTAGGGTTTAGGGTAGTGTTGTAGTGTTTGCGTAGTGTAGGGTCATGCTGGGGGTAGTGTTTTAGGGTTTAGGGTAGTGTTGTAGTGTTTGCGTAGTGTAGGGTCATGCTGGGGGTAGTGTTTTAGGGTTTAGGGTAGTGTTGTAGTGTTTGCGTAGTGTAGGGTCATGCTGGGGTGTAGTGTTTTAGGGTTTTGGGTAGTGTTGTAGTGTTTACGTAGTGTAGGGTCACGCTGGGGGTAGTGTTTTAGGGTTTAGGGTAGTGTTGTAGTGTTTGCATAGTGTAGGGTCATGCTGGGGTGTAGTGTTTTAGGGTTTTGGGTAGTGTTGTAGTGTTTGCCTAGTGTAGGGTCATGCTGGGGGTAGTGTTTTAGGGTTTAGGGTAGTGTTGTAGTGTTTGCGTAGTGTAGGGTCATGCTGGGGGTAGTGTTTTAGGGTTTAGGGTTGTGTTGTAGTGTTTGCGTAGTGTAGGGTCATGCTGGGGGTAGTGTTTTAGGGTTTAGGGTTGTGTTGTAGTGTTTGTGTAGTGTAGGGTCATGCTGGGGGTAGTGCTTTAGGGTTTAGGGTAGTGTTGTAGTGTTTGCGTAGTGTAGGGTCATGCTGGGGTGTAGTGTTTTAGGGTTTTGGGTAGTGTTGTAGTGTTTGCGTAGTGTAGGGTCATGCTGGGGGTAGTGTTTTAGGGTTTAGGGTAGTGTTGTAGTGTTTGCGTAGTGTAGGGTCATGCTGGGGGTAGTGTTTTAGGGTTTAGGGTTGTGTTGTAGTGTTTGCGTAGTGTAGGGTCATGCTGGGGGTAGTGTTTTAGGGTTTAGGGTTGTGTTGTAGTGTTTGTGTAGTGTAGGGTCATGCTGGGGGTAGTGCTTTAGGGTTTAGGGTAGTGTTGTAGTGTTTGCGTAGTGTAGGGTCATGCTGGGGTGTAGTGTTTTAGGGTTTTGGGTAGTGTTGTAGTGTTTGCGTAGTGTAGGGTCATGCTGGGGGTAGTGTTTTAGGGTTTAGGGTAGTGTTGTAGTGTTTGTGTAGTGTAGGGTCATGCTGGGGGTAGTGTTTTAGGGTTTAGGGTAGTGTTGTACTGTTTGTGTAGTGTAGGGTCATGCTGGGGGGTAGTGTTTTAGGGTTTTGGGTAGTGTTGTAGTGTTTGCGTAGTGTAGGGTCATGCTGGGGGTAGTGTTTTAGGGTTTTGGGTAGTGTTGTAGTGTTTGCATAGTGTAGGGTCATGCTGGGGGTAGTGTTTTAGGGTTTAGGGTAGTGTTGTAGTGTTTGCGTAGTGTAGGGTCATGCTGGGGGTAGTGTTTTAGGGTTTAGGGTAGTGTTGTAGTGTTTGCGTAGTGTAGGGTCATGCTGGGGGTAGTGTTTTAGGGTTTAGGGTAGTGTTGTAGTGTTTGCGTAGTGTAGGGTCATGCTGGGGTGTAGTGTTTTAGGGTTTTGGGTAGTGTTGTAGTGTTTACGTAGTGTAGGGTCACGCTGGGGGTAGTGTTTTAGGGTTTAGGGTAGTGTTGTAGTGTTTGCATAGTGTAGGGTCATGCTGGGGTGTAGTGTTTTAGGGTTTTGGGTAGTGTTGTAGTGTTTGCCTAGTGTAGGGTCATGCTGGGGGTAGTGTTTTAGGGTTTAGGGTAGTGTTGTAGTGTTTGCGTAGTGTAGGGTCATGCTGGGGGTAGTGTTTTAGGGTTTAGGGTTGTGTTGTAGTGTTTGCGTAGTGTAGGGTCATGCTGGGGGTAGTGTTTTAGGGTTTAGGGTTGTGTTGTAGTGTTTGTGTAGTGTAGGGTCATGCTGGGGGTAGTGCTTTAGGGTTTAGGGTAGTGTTGTAGTGTTTGCGTAGTGTAGGGTCATGCTGGGGTGTAGTGTTTTAGGGTTTTGGGTAGTGTTGTAGTGTTTGCGTAGTGTAGGGTCATGCTGGGGGTAGTGTTTTAGGGTTTAGGGTAGTGTTGTAGTGTTTGTGTAGTGTAGGGTCATGCTGGGGGTAGTGTTTTAGGGTTTAGGGTAGTGTTGTACTGTTTGTGTAGTGTAGGGTCATGCTGGGGGTAGTGTTTTAGGGTTTAGGGTAGTTTAGTTGTTTAGTGTATGCTAAAGGCATATTCGTTCTAAAAGTTTTCGTTATTTTAATTTGCGGCCTATTAGTACATGCGGGATTTTTTTTGCGGACTGATGGTATGCGGGATTTCGTCATATATTCGCTAATCATACTTTCTATGGCAAAATGAACCCCCTCATTTTGTTCCTTTTTAAATTAAATGTTTTAAGAGTTACCACTTTATTCCAATCAAGATGGCTTCAGGTGTGCCATACCTTTGTAATAAGTAGGACTGTTAGCACTCTAGTTGTTCTTTAGAACACTCTGGGACATTCTGTCATTGGGCTATATTTGGGCTACATCTGGCTGATATTTGGGCTACATTTGTTTTTTTTTGTCTCTGGTGGCCATCTTTGGGCTACATTGGGCTACATTGGGCTACATTGGGCTACATTTGGGCTCCAACATATATATAGCCCAATGTAGCCCAATATATATTTTTCAAAGTTAATTTTCGTAAAAACCACTGGAGCCTATATCTTGAGACATAGCAAAGGCACATTGGGCTACCAGTCCCTACAATTTTGCCAAGTTTGGTGTAAATCCATTCAGCTGTTCAGGCTAAAAGTGAGGCCAACCGTCCTATGGAAATTGCATGGGAAAAACATGTTTTGGGACCCCCCTTTTTTCTCGGCCCCCCCTTGACGAAACCCCCCCAAATTTTCAGGGGCTGCTCAGAAACAAAATGTTCCATTTTCCTGAAAATTTCAGCCAATTCTGTCCTCAAACGCCAAAGTTATTCGACATAGAATTTTCAAAAATTCCATAGGAAAAAAATCCTAACTATATATACCTACTGGCTATCGCCAGTAGGTAATATATATATATATATATTTCCTTGTACCCGTCTCACACCACAGGAATTAGTTTCCAAAGAGACGAGGCAAACCCAATTGCGTGCTGAATATTTTATTATTTTCTCTCGCCCAGCACCGCCGCCATGACGCGTTTCGGTCCCACTTGGACCTTGATCACATGTATATATATATTTATAAATATATATATCCGTCAAGCATGGCCCACTTCAAGAATCCCGGGCGCTCTATGGTGGTGCATCTGAAGAGCGACGGAGCTCAGCCGCGATTCAATCGTGTTTGTTTTTCTCCGCAGGGCAGTTTTCTTCAAGCACTTCCAAGCTTCTAAACATTTCAAACCAATGTTTGTAGTTCAATCTCTTTCATAACAGCAAGCCAGCAGCATTACCCTACGCGTTTCAGCTTCTCCAGAGACCTTGCTCACAGGACTGTTAGCGAACCACAGTACATTTTTTTCAGTGAATTAAATAAAGTGCAAAGTGACATCATTTCCTGTTTCTAACACAGGGCATTGTGGGATATGTAGTGCAATATAAGAAAATTATTGTATTCTTTCCAATGTCTTCTATTGACACAACAAGTATCATTCTTTCTAGATCTATCTTCATGGTGCAATACTGCTATGCCTCAATTAAGCCTTCCAGTGGGCCTTGTTGTCGCTTTATAATACAACGTTTTTTAACCAGCTTCCCTATAGATGAGTTAGAACTAGGGGCTTTATGGACTGTACCTCCCTCCTTATTTTAAGAATTTTTAATTTTAACATTTCTAATTTCACACATCTCCACCAAGGTTGCACATCACTACACATCACTACACATCACAGGATGGGAGATAGTTTGAAGACAAGTGTTGAATATTTCGAATTGTAACAATTAATTGTACTATCTTCTGATACGAACTGATTAACCACTAGAGGGTTTGATTGGTTAAAATACTTTGCCAATGATTTGCAAAGGAAATAAAATGGCGTCCTCCCGGGAAGGCATTGCCGAAACACGTCCGTTTAGCTTGGAATAAAACAAGACCTGAAACGTCTCTCGTGATTGCTGGCTTCTTCTTCCGAGTGAGGGGATTTGAGCTACGAAATATCGTGATAGGCACCGCCACGTCCACGCACACGCCCGTGAGTGACCTCGCACTAGGTGCCTAAAGGGAGCTTGTATTATTATGCGAAAAGCACTGCCGCAGCTAAGGAGCAATAGTGGAGCAGAATAAACACGCAGAGAATTCGCAGCGTTAACCAGCCTACTAAGTGAATAGCTGCGCAACATCGACGTGTCACGCAATGAGTGAAATATAAAACTGTTAAAAAGCGGCAGGGTGAGAGAGATGTTTTTGGGGGTTATTCCAATGACAAATCTTCACGGAACAGTTAAAATATTCAGTGATTAGGCTCGCAGAGAGGCTGCCAAAGGCATGTTCAACAACAGGAAAGCTGGTATTGTGGAAGATGTGACGGGGCCGACGAATGTGAGGTCCAGGACTGGCATCAATGGTATAATGCTGAAATTGGAGAGACTGTATGAGCGTGAAACATGCAAGTGGTGGGAGGCCACTTCACTCCAAAGCTACATTGAAGTGAATAGAGTGCCCAGAGGTCTAAGGGTGTATAGAGTTCCAGCGTATGAAAACCCTAATCCTGGATTGTTGACAGAATGGGCGGAACATATGGCACAATATTGCCAAGGGACACTGGGCATATTAGTCAAAAATGCATGGAGCGATCGAGAGAAAGCGCTAAATGAAATAAAAGAACTTGAAAAGACTCTGGCGAAAGAAAATGATCAAAACAAAATAGAAGAACTAATGGGACAGATGAAAACACGCCTGCTTAAATATGAAAACAAAATTAAACAAAGAAAGCAGGAGAAATTTGAATGTGACGAACACGACTACCTTCAGGGAAGAGTGTTGACGTTCACACGGAAATTTGAATGTCCTCGAAAAGAACTGTCACAGAAAACGACGAGAATAGCTACGCCAAAAGTGGCAACGTCGGAGGTGACGGAGAACGAGTCAGGAGATAAACGTATGAGTAGTACAGGAATGGGAATAAGAACAACAACTCCTTTTTTAGACGAGTTCTATGTGATGAAGCAGTTATGGCTGAGGGAAGGCAAGATCAAACCCCCTGAAAGAAACGATGAAGAACACGGAGATCTGGATGGAGCAGGAAGAGGAAGAGGAAGAGCACCAGCGTGGGGGGCACGCAAGAAGAAATACAACAAAAAGAAGTAAACACTACTGATCTAACAGTAGTGAACTTAACCCCCAAGGAATTAACTGTGGAAGAAAAGAAAGTTTTAACATTAGGACTAACATTCTGTCCTACGAACCACTTAGAGTCCACGCAACCGCGGATCGATTTGTTTTGCTTTATACGCAAACTAAAATTGCATAAATATTTCAAACTGCGACCAAAAGTCAAGGAGACTAAGGCTATGGCACAAAGATTAACGGCTACTGATGAATTGACATGTAATGACCTAGAGGCAGTAGAATTGCTGCAAAATATGAACAAGATATCCGATGATTCGAGCATCCAGAATATGGATATGGGGCGAAACAAGCAGGCTTTGAAAAAGGGACCGTTTAAACCTCAATCGATTTTCGTGCCACAAATGCCCTATGACGCTATTGATGTTTTCTGAGGCAATGATGAAAGATTTGTTGGACTTTAGGGGCAAACATCAAACATATAACTGAAAAGATAATTTGACGAATGGAGAAAAAGACACCATAAAAGGCTTAATGGAAGATAAATCAGTGGTCATAAAACCTTCCGACAAAAGTGAAAATGTGGTGCTACAAACAAGAACTCAATATCGAGAGGAAGCCCTACGACAACTCTCCAACATGAAGTACTATGTCGGGACAACAAGGGAACAGTACCTTAGGAGTGTGGAGGAATATGAAACTTTGCTCAGGTGCTGGAATGGGAGAAAGATGTTGGGACCAGAAGAACATCTTTTTTTAAGATGTCCTAACCCCATCGTAGCCACATTTTATCATATTCCTAAACTCCACAAGGATGATGTGCAGCCACCAGGTAGGCCAATAGACTCGTCGCAAGGTTGCCTGGCCAAATATCTGTTGAGATTTGTAGACCATTTCCTCTTTCCCTTTGTAGCAGAACTAAAATCTTATGTAAAAGACATAAAGGACTTTTTTGGGTAAAATCTCTGAAATGTTGCTAGACTTTATAAGGTTCTGCCTTACTAATAATATTTTTTTATTTGAGGACAAGTACTTCAGACAGGTCTCTGGTACAGCAATGGGCACCTGCTTCGCCCCCAGTTATGCGAACTTGTTCGTAGGCTGGTGGGAGGAGCAGGTGCCCAGAACCCATACCATCGGTAATGAGACTGGTAGGGCAGTAGAATGGTATCGTTATATTGACGATCTATTCATAATATGGCAGGGCAACACGGACACAGCTCAGGGTTTCATCAGTGACCTCAATAAAAACGATGTGAACTTACACTTTTCGGGTACAGTGAGTCCAGTGGCAGTGGATTACCTGGACTTGAAGGTGTTTGTCACTGATGGGCAAATTAACACTGCAGTATATCGCAAAAGTACTGCGGGGAATTCTACTCTTTATGCCACAAGCAACCATCCTCCAAAGCTGGTGCAAAGCATTCCCTATGGAGAGCTTTTGCGATTGAAGTGTAACAGCACACACCCTTGTGATTTTGAGAAAGCAGCCGAGGAATGTATACAAAGATTCTCACAAAGAGGGTATGATCACCAGCTTTTGGAGAATACTTTGAAGAAAGTAAGGGGCATTCCCAGGGAACAACTTCTCCAACCCAAATCAGAGAATGATAGGAAGAAGGGCAGTACTAATGAAAACAAATTCAGGATGATAACACCGTATTCAGCAGAGGCGAATCATCTTAAAAGTATGCTAAAGAAGAACTGGCATATTTTAGGTACAGATAGTGTCATCAGTGAGGATCTCCAAAAATATCCACGAGCGACGTTCAAAAAGGCCCGCTCACTAAAAGACAAGCTGGTGGGGGGCTATTTTGAAAAAGACACCGAAAAGACAGGTACACTTAGAGATATGAAAGAGTTTTACCCGTGTGGTAAGTGTAATGCCTGTTCTAACAGCAAAAGGGTCTTAAATTACAGCACGTGAAAGTGAAAAAATCCATCCAAAATGTTTGACTTGTACAACACCATACGCAGTGTACTGCCTAATTGCCCATGCAGTTTATGCTATATAGGCAGTACTGTACACCCATTGAAAATTCGTATTTTAGAGCATCAGAGGGCAATTGAAAAAAACGAAGTAGCATACCCTGTGGCAAGGCATTTTGCTGAAAAACACGCGAGCAATAGAAACCTGTTTAGATTCTATGGCTTAGACCATGTCCCAGAGAACATAATAGGGGGAAATAGACTCAAAAGACTACGAAGATTAGAGTCACGCTATATTGTGGATTGCCAGACCAAACACCCAAAGGGTTTGAACAGTGGGGAGGAGCTAGCGTCACATCTGGGGACTTGAAGAAAAGCGCGGGATCGAATAATATAACAAAAGGTCAAAACTTGCCGAAAAGTTGCAGAAAGGAGAATGGATGTAAGATTGGTAACTATAGTAAATTAGGATGGAACCTGTGGGATGCAATTCAGAAGAAGATTATTCTGTGTGAACTTTTATCAGAATTACCTTTTATTAGGAGTAATTTTGTTTGAACTATCTTATCAAGATGTATACCATGATGCTATAAGGAATAAGATCATAGATGATATGAATAATTGGTGAAAAGCTTTAACTGTAAATTGAACATGTGTAGAAATAAGTTTTAAGTGCATAGAAGAAAGGGGACTCTAGCCGATCCACGGCAAGATGAATTAAAAGCAGTGCCATTGATTATAAGTTGCACTGGGGAATATTCCGCCAAAGTTTAAATTAGAACATTAATGTATAAGGTGTAAAAGCCTATTGCAAGATGGCGTATGTGTTCTGGTTAGTCCGATCTCTGAGCAAGAGAGAAAGGACTATAAGACGATTCACGGCAGATCTGTCTAATGTGCAAACTTGGTGATAAAAAGGTTTTATAATGTTGCAAATATGCCGTTTATCGACATAGGTTGATAGTTTGCTCACAAATGAATTTGCAAAGTGAACTCGTGCTAAATTATTAGACGCCAAAATGCAATCGATAATGTACAATAATGGTTTTAAAATGTGGTATGTGTACAAAAGACTGTGCAACAGTGCAATGAAATCATGAGTGGTATTTCATTTTTGTATAGAAAGACATGACAAAATGGCGAGCATATTGGCACTGCAGCATAGTCCCTTTGCGCTGAAATAATGAATGGCAATGATTTTCAAAGGAAATAAAATGGCGTCCTCCCGGCGTGTCTGTAACCACCGAGGAAGGCATCGCCGAAACGCGCCTGTTTAGCTTGGAATAAAACAAGACCTGAAACGTCTCTCGTGAGTGCTGGCTTCTACTTCCGAGTGAGGGGATTTGAGCTACGAAATATCGTGGCAGGCACCGGCACGTCCACGCATCCGCCAGTGAGTTACTGCGCACTAGGTGCCTAAAGGGAGCTTGTATATATATAAATAAATAAATTAAAAAAAATAAAAAATATATATATATATATATATATATATATATATATATATATATATTATATATATACACACACACACACACACATATATAGATATATCCATCCCTGCGTTCCTGGCAGGAAAAAGCTAGCAACTCTGGTGTGAGGTGATAATATTACAGGTTTATTTGGCAAACAAACGCAGTTCGACCTCTGGCGAGATCTTGGTCACATGACCTTTTGCCAGTTCCTCATACATTTAAAGATACAGTGACTCGCACGACGCAGCATGCAGTGATCGACATAAATAAAATACTTTGGTGAGTAGAATCAAAGAAATTGTTTACCGTTCATGCTGAATCACTTGATAATATTGTATTTTTTGTCAATACAACATTGTATATTTGAAAACGGTTTTCAATTGTGAATCTGATGTCTGTATCTCTATATTCATATGCTAGGCTATGCCTACTAGGTCGTGGGTATAGTACCCCCTACCACGTGAACTAAGCGTCAGTCACATTGGGTAAAGTACCCTTAAACTGCCTCAGTCAGGTTATGATAATCACAGCAGTGAATTTGCAGTTATCTGATGTCCGGTAATGTGATGAACATATAATGAAAAAGTGAAAAGATGAGGAAGAGTTCTTGCATTTCAGTGGAAAAATAGGAAAGCTGCCGTGGTTGGTAGTAACTTTCGTAAATCATGCACTCAGTGCTTGTCCGAATTCCTATCTACACCTTGTATTTGTCCTCATGCCCTGCCTAAATTATAAATCATGCAGAGGTGTGCTCTATTCGATGTGGGGTGCTGTATACAGCTAATTATATTGTGACAAAAATATGGAGAGATGACAGTTCCGGAGAACATACTTCAGTCTCCTGTGTTCTTAGCAATATTCTGGTGGCTATCCTCCTTCTGAAGTATGTGGGAAATCTGTTAAGAGATATAAAAGACAAAATATCTTAGTATAATTTTTTGAAGAACCCCTTTAATCATCCTAATTCAACGTATATCAATTAATTTTATACCATGACCACAGAATTGCCCATTTTTTGTGGCAGTGTAACAACACATGAATCTCTACATTTAGCACTTCATGGAAGAAGTAGCTTACTTGGAGCAGACATCGGAAGAGAGCATGAACTCAATAGTACTCACAGAGTGTAGGTGAAATTAAAAAGTAGAGACCACAGGGTCTCACTGATAAGGAACTGAATGGGTTGGGTGACAGAAAGCGTCAGTAAAATGTACAAGTGTACATATAGTTCCTCGTCATTATTCATCCCTATGGGGAACATGCTGCCTGACTGCAAGATTAATCTTGATTCGAGTCTGCGCAATGCTTGTACTCGATTCCCTCCTCTTGGGTGCTTCGGGACCGTAGTAAGACCAAAATACTTGCCTTTTGTCCAATCGCCCTCATGTGCCTCATTAAAATGTCTCGCTGTACTGTAACTAAAGTCACGGTTAGTTATAGATCTCCAATGCTACTGGATTATTTTCTTAACTGGGAATGTTATCGATCTGACATACCACTTCCCACATGGACACGTGATGGCGTAGACCACAAATTCTGTCCTACATGTAATGGGCCTAGTTATTTTCCAATTTGTTTGTGATCTCTGCAGTGATACTTCCCTCACATGCTCACTGTGGCTGCAGGCTTTGCATTTACTGCATTTGTGGAAGCCTCCCCTTTGTTCAAGCCAAGTCTTCTTGTTGCTTTGTAGGTTGCTATTAACTAGAATGTCCATAAGGGACAAACTTTTCTGTAGGTAACAGATGGTGAGTGACCTAGCTTTTTCTCAAGTAGTGGGTCTTGTGTCAAGATATGCCATCTATTATATATATATTTAAAAAAACTAAGGTTAAGGATAAATTATAGTTGGGAAAACTGTATTTACTCTTTTTATGCAAACCCAACTTGAAATTATAAAAATATTAAAAATTCTTAAGTTATAGTTACAACTTAAATTTATAATTTACGCACTACCAGTTATAACTTAAATTTATAATTTACGCACCACCTTCAATTTACTATAAGTCGCGCATCTCCTACAGAGTCTTGTCACCTCACTCGCCACACTCCATTTACTATAACTCACCCTTTCTCCAGGCGCTGGTTATAACCTTATATGACTTATATGACTTATAGCATACAAAATCATACCATTAATGTCAACACTTTTAACATCTCAAAGGACATAATTTCTGAAACCACAGTGCATGGTAAAGTGGCGAGTCATAGTTAATGTAGCGTGGTGATTGAAGTGACAAGACTCTATGGAGGTGCGTGAGTTATAGTAAATTGAAGGTGGTGCGTAAATTATACATTTAAGTTATAATTGGTGGTGTTAAATTATAAATTTAAATTGTAACTATAACTTTAGAATATGCAATGTTTGCATTCTTTAAGTTGGGCTTGTATAGAAACGACGAATTACGTTTTCCTAACAATAACTAACATCCTTAAACCTTAGTTTTTTTTTATTTCAATATTTTTTTATTTTTTATACAAATGTGTTTCAAATCGTACAGTCTGTGTTGTTTAGTGGTGTATCATTATATGGAGTTTGTACAGTACAGTGGAGGAGACTGTTGTAGAGTGTAGTGTCATACAGTGGAGTAGTGTAGTGGAGTACAGTGGAGTGCTATAGAGTGGAGTATTATGTGGTAGAGTAGAGGGGCATAGAGAGTCGTTGAGTGGAGTACAAAGTCGTAGAGTGAAGTGGCATGCAGTGGAGTTGCGTATAGTGGCATGCCGTACAGTGTAGTAGGGTAGAGTTCACTGGCGTAGACAGAGTGGCATATAGTAGAATAATGCAGAGTCGAGTGGCATACAGTGGGGTGGCATGTCGTAGACAGTTGGAAAGTGTCATAGTGTGGAGTACAGTGGTCTGGTGGTATAGAGTGGAGAAGAATATTGTAGAGCGGAGTGGCGAATAGTACAGTGTTGTAGAGTGTGATAGTGTGTGTTGGTATAGAGTGTTGAGGAGTTGAGTGGCATGCAGTGGAATAGCTTAGAGTGGAATGGCATAGAGTGGGGTAGCATAGACTGTAATGGCATACAATGGAGTGGCATAGACTGGAATGCTGTACAATGGGGTGGGGTGGGGTAGAGTGGAAAAGCATACAGTGGCATAAAGTGGAGTTGAGTACAGTGGAATAGGATAGAATGGAGTGGTGTAGAGTAGAGTGGCATACAGCAGAATAGTATAGAGCAGAGTGATGTACAGTTGAGAGGCATACAGTGTTGTGTCGTAGAGTGGCATATAGAGGAATAGCATTGATTGGAGTGGCATACAGTGAAGTAGCATAGAGTGGAATAGCGTAGAGTGGAGTAGCGTATAGTGCAGTGGTGTACAATGAGGTGACACAGACTGGAGTGGCGTACAGTGGGGTGGGAGTAGAGTGGAATAGCATAGAGTGGAATGGGGAAGAGAGTCTTTGCATACGGTCGAATAGCGTAGACTGTATTGGCACAGAATAGTGTACAGTGGAGTGGTGTACAGTGAAATAGCATAATGTAGAGTGGAATAGTGTAGAATGGAGTAGTGTTGAGTGGAGTGTTGTACAGTTGAGTGGCATAGACAGGAGTACTGTACGTTGGAGTGGGATAGAGTAGAATAACAGGGAGTAGTGTAGAGTGTAATGGCATACAGTGGAATAGCGTAGTGTAGAGTGGTGCCGAGTGAAGTAACGTACAGTGGCATAGCGCTGAGTGCAGTAGTGTACTGCGGAGTGGCATACATTGGAGTGGCATACAGTGGAGTGAGAGTGGAATAGCATACAGTGGAGTATTGTAGAGTGGAGTAGCATATAGTTGTATGGCATACAGTGGAGTGGCATCGAGTGGAATAGTGTAGAGTGGAGTGCCATACAGTGGAGTGGGATAACGTGGAATAGTATAGATGGGAGTTGGTGCAGAGTGGAGTTGTGTATAGTGCAATAGCATAGAGTGGATTTGCGTAGAGTGTAGTAGTGTACAGTGGAGTGGCTTACAGTGAAATGGCATAAAGTGGAGTGGAATACAATGGAGTGGCACAGAGTGGAATAGTGTAAAGTGGGTTGTCGTACCATGAAGTGCCATACAGTGGAGTGGAATAGTATAGAGGGGAGTAATGCAGAGTGGAGTTGTGTACAGTGAAATAGCGTAGAAGTGGCATAGAGTGGATTGGAGTAGAGTGGAGTAGTGTATATGGGAGTTGCATAGAATGGAGTGGCATACAGTGGCATGGCGTACAGTGGAATAAAGTACCCTGGAGTGGTGTAGAGTGGAGTGACATACAGTGGATTTGTGCAAACAGGAATAGCGTACAGTGGAGTGCCATACCGTGGAACAGGATAGAGTGGAGTGGCATGCTGTAGAATAACATAGAGTCTAGTTGCGTACAGTGGAGTGGCATAGAGTGGAATATTGTAGAGTGGAGTAGTGTAGAGTAAAGTGGCATAAAGTGGAGTGGTGTAGACTGGAGTGTCGTACAGTGGAGTGGGGTACAGAGGAATAGCATACAGTGGAGTGGCATAGAGTGTAGTGTAGTAGAGAAAAGTGGCGTGGAGTAGTATACAGGGAAATAGTGTATAGTGGAGTGGCGTAATGGGGATTGACATACAGTGGACTGGCGTAGAGTGGAATAGTGTAGAGTGGAGTTGCGTACAGTAGAATAGCATAGAATGTAGTGGCATACATTGGAGTGGTGTACTGTGTAATAATATACAATGGATTGTCGTAGAGTGGAGTTGCATACAGTGGAGTAGAGTGGTGTGGAGTGACGTACAGTGGCATAGTGTACACTGAAGTGGTATACACTGGAGTGGCGTAGGGATCCTGTAAGGCTTTTGGTCAGTTAAGCACTGGGTGCACTGCCTCTATAGACGCACGAGAGTTTATAGAACACATGAATCATAAGGTGCAAAGCCGGCGAGTGGAAAGACCTTAGAACCACCCCTATTGAGTAGATAAACTACCAATGAACTAACTAACTTTGTTACCGGTGCACTCAAATTAATAGTATACAGATTGTTATGTAACAATACAGCATTCGGTACAGAAGAAAAAGTGACAAAAAGTTTTTCTCAGACGCTCCAGTGGAAGGGTAATTCGTGGAGCCCTTTAATGGATCATACAGCCAGCCGACACGTGTTTCATCGCACTCGCGATTCCTCAGGGCTGAAACAAACAGATAAGTAACAATGGAGCATGTATCATGTGTGGATATAATGACACAAAGACCGATGAATATGGTCTATACATTTTGGTTTTGCTTCCACTTCAGTGAATGTACACTCATTCACCTGCTTACATCTAAGTGCAACCCAAACATATTCGTGTCGAAAGTGTTTAAATGCCGTTCTCAAGTCTACGTGCTGGTGACCAGTGAATTTATGAAAACACGTTGAGGGAACCTAGAAGCCATTACTTGCAGTGAATGACATGTACTATAAATAAAGCATCACGGGCAAAGGTGTACTAACCGTGCACGATTCATTCATACCACATGCTTTGTGATGTGTCGAAAAATCACGAAACCTGTTACTACATGCACAAAAGAGCACATACCTAGATGGCTGTGTCGAGATCAGAAGGTCTGTATATTCAAATAAAATGACCAAAAACAAGGAAGGAAAGAACTCATCACTTTCTGTGTCACGGTAATGGTTGCTGTACAAGAAACAAACATAGTGAGGCTATAATATTTAAAACAGAGAGGCTCACCGCTCAGCTGGTGATATTTCCGACCCAGGCGGGCCCGTGACAGTTGGTATATATGTGATTGGGATAACGGGGTAATGTTCTTTGTGCTGTAAATGAACCAAAGTTGCGGATCATTGTAAGTAATTCAATAGGAACATCCATTGTGTAGAGCCCTACACATTATCTTTTCTGATGTTGGCCTCTTTCTAGGGGCTCCATTTAGTTTAATGGGGACACAATAGTGGGAACGCCGTCTCTTGTTTCCTTAGAGGTGAAGACCAGTTTGTAACTGCATCTGACAATTCCACAAAATGTCTAATCAATGTCGAGGCTTCCAATCCAGCACAGTAAAGTGCACAATACAATCTCTAGGCGTTCTAACAGCCTTATACTCAACATCTGAGTTTATGAGACTCCATATTGCATATTTAAATATTCAAATTGGTGGTGACTCAAAAAGACAGATCCAGCGATCACTATATTTTCTTACCTATCGTATGATTAGTGGGTGCTGAGATGCCCGGAGATCACAATGTCAATTATTTGAAAATAACGGAGACGTTGAACACGGTACTGTTCTGCAATAAATAATGGCCCTATTTAGAATATATCACAAATAGCCCCGGTATTGTACAGATATCTCGCGTGTTGGGTTTCTTATGGGCTTACCTTTAAGGTATTCTCATGTCGGTTCTCGTCGGGTGCGACTCGAAAAGGACCACGGGATACCCCTGGCCTGAAATATTAGTGAAGTGAAAAAATGGTCATTGTAATGACTTACTACTACGTTATAATTTATTAGAGGAGTGGTTCTAGTTAGCGGTGCGGAACTCCAAACTCTTACCTGTATCAGAGCGGGAGCGGCGTGTGACGCGTCCTCTCTCCGGGCTGTGTTCCTGTTTAGACACGTGACCCGGATATAGCCGACGTTATAAGGACGTCATTGTGCGGCGCGTACAACAACTAGACCAGTGTATATCTATTAGCTAAACGTCACCATTCATGGGTATGTATCGGATTGAAATCTCCACCGGTGTGGCGCAAAAAATGAGGATATTATTTAGACGAGGCAGATACCAAAGATCAAGCGGTCTCATACCATGATCCCCTTCGAATTAAAATTGTTATCAGAAAAGAAGCCTACGTTATCCTACTCAATTCTCATCATTGAGACAGAAATAATCCTGAAAGGATAGAAACCTGTGAGCCTCTAAAAAATGGAATGTGATAGCCGTGAGAGATAAAAACGATCGGTATCCCGGTGCAGGTCCCAATCATACGTGGCTTGTAGTACTATCTATACCCATTCTAGACTTTCAATATAGCAGTCACATATCCATATACATACATATTACATAGTATTATCTATCTAATTCGTAGATCAATAAGATAAGCTCATATTATGATCAAGTTCAAGTCCTGCAGAATTATCACAACAAAAAGGATCGACAGTACATACTATAACTTGTCAATATTAAGAATCATTTTGAGTAGTATAGGTGTTAAACTGACATGTCCAACAAATAGATTCACATTATTATCATTTGTGGTTATGTAAACATATGTCCAACATATAGGTTCACATTCTATTCGGATGTGGTGCTTGTACTAATATGTCCAAAATATGGGTACACACACTATTTGGATGTGAAGTATATTTACATTAGCTTGCATATGTGTATGAACTCAATCACCCAAGAAATACTGCATCTCCTGGTCATAATTAAGTCCTCATTCCCCAGCCTTCAGACGCATTATCCAGGTCGCTTCAGTACGTCTGAGCTTCAGTTCGCGATTGCCCCCTCTGACGCCCAAAGGGACTGTGTCAATGCCAAAAAATCTTACAACTTTGTTGGTTTTGTCATTTTGGCAGGATGCTACATGTAACGCCACCGGATACTTTGGGTCACACTTGTAAATTGCCCTTTTGTGTTCCATAATCCTGTCTTTGAGTGGTCTGATGGTGCTGCCCACGTAGAACTTACCACAATCACATTCTATAATGTAAATCACAAATTTGGTTGTGCAATTTATGTTACTCCTGATGGTAAAGGGGACACCATCAGGACTGGTGAATTGTGTTGTCCCATGTTTTGCCCATTTGCACATACTGCAAAATCCGCATTTGTAAAAGCCCTGGCCATGTTGTGTCATCCAAGTGGTGCGTGTGGTTGCTCTAGGCACAGTAGGACTGAGTTTGGTCCTAAGAGTGTTGCCTCTTCGGAAAGAAATGTGTGGTCTTTCTGAAATGCAATTTGTCAGTGCCCTTTCTGACTTCAATAACCCCCAGTGTTTGGTGAGGCTCTTCCGTAAAACATCATGGAGAGAGTTGAAATCAGTCACCATTCTGATTGGTTCATTCCCTACAATAGTAGATTTGTGTGTAGTGGTTAGAGTGTTTGATCTTTTAACTCTTCTAGCCCTTCTCTCTGCCTTCTGTATTACGTTAGTTGAATAACCTCTGGTGTAAAATCTCTCCTTCATGTTGCTCAAACATTTACCGAACTCTAAGTCCTCACTACAATTCCTTCTTGCCCTCAGGAATTCGCCATAGGGTATGGCGTTAATTTGGTGTTGAGGATGTGAGCTCGAGGCATGCAAGACAGCATTGCATGCTGTAGACTTCCTGAAAAGCCTGCTATGTAGACAGTTTGATGCCACATAAAATTCAATGTCTAGAAACTCAATATTAGTCCTACTCCATTTCATGGTGAATTGGATCTCCCATGTATTGTTGTTTAGGTATCTGAAAAAATCATTTAGAAGTTCTTCTGTACCTGACCATATCATTATACAGTCGTCAATATATCGACCCCAAAAAGTCGATATATTGAGCACCTTTATCGCCCCAAATTAAGTCAGACTCTAGTGCGCCCATGAATAGGTTCGCAATAGACGGTGATATCTTTGAGCCCATGGCAACTCCTTTCTTCTGGCGATACCAGTTCTTTTCGAACATGAAAAAGTTGTTGTTAAGTACCAGTTCTAACATGGTGGACAGCATAAGTGTATGTTGCCAGAGTGATGCAGGTCTGTTATGTAGGAATTTGTTTACCGCTTGTATTCCTAGGTCCATGTTTATACTAGTATACAATGATACTACATCCAACATGACAAGCAGAGACCCATCCTGCCACTGGATGTCTGCTAGTGTACTCAGTTTATGTTTTGTGTCCTGTATATAGGACGGTAAATTCTTCACTAGGGGGCCCAGGAACAGATCCACGTATTCAGCCAATCTTTCTGTCGGTCCCCCTATGCCAGAGACAATTGGTCTCCCAGGTGGAAAAGGGAGCTCCTTGTGCACTTTGGATAGCGTGTAGAGCCATGGATAGGCGGGTCTGAAGACTTTTAGGTAAAGGTACTCGTCCTCGTTTATCAACCCAGATTGTTTCCAAGCTGTAAGTTTAGAATTTATTTCTAGTGTTAGAGGACCCATAGGGTTATATGTGAGGCATTCATAGCAGGTGTAATCTCGTAATTGCTCCAAGATTTCTTGGTGGTAGTCTACGCGGTCCATTATTACCACGTTGCCACCCTTGTCTGCCTCCCTGATGGTGATAGTGTCATTATTCATAAGTGTAGTGAGTGCATGTCTTTCCCCATGTGTGAGATTGTCCTTATATTTAAACATTCTGTCTTTTTTTAGGCGATTCAGGTTGTCTAGATCTTCTACCACACGTTTGTGAAAATTGACTATCGCATTGCCACCGGGCAGTGTTGGGATCCATTTGGATTTAGATTTGAGCCCACTGACAATGCTATAGTCGGATTCTATATCCAATTCTTCAAGTAGTCTGTCCATATCAAAAGGAGAATCTTCCATATCAGTCAATGACAAGAGAAGGTGAGTTGCTTGCACATCCTTTATTGTCAGGGAGTCAGTAGTGGTCTGTACATGAATATTTTTAATCCCTCTCTCCCTTTTCTCCAACCCATAAAAATGTTTCTTGAGTTTTAAATTCCTTACAAATTTAAAGAGATCTATTTTTAATTTGCAAATGTCCCCTGTAGAATAGGGATTGAAGTTGAGACCCTTGCTTAGAAGGGAGATCATGTCTGGAGTAAGGTGTAATGTGGAGAGATTGATAACCTGGACTTCCCTGGTGTCTGCATTACTTAGTTCTTGCTGGTCCCTGATCTCAGCTTTCTTCTGTAGTCTTCTGAGCTTGTTGCCCCTGCCCCACCTGGTTTTTGATCTGATTGATTTCTTGGCGGAACGTATCTGTTGCCTTTTCTGATCCGCAAAACCTCCCGAAAAAAAGCCGAGCTGTTTTGTTCAGCTCTATCTGGGTTATCAGAATCACCCCCATTCGTACTGACAGAGTTCAGTGAGGTATTACTAGATGACAAGGAGGCAGGTTCTGGATTCACCTGATTCTTGTTGCCTAGTTTAGAACTGCTTGGGATCAGGGAGTCATACTTTTTATCAAATGTAAAAATCCTACCACGGGTGTAATCTAACTCATCCCTTCTCAATTGTCTGGCTTTCCTATTCTTGATATCTGATTGATGCTTTAATAAGATGTCATCTAAGATGGTATAGTTTTTTATGGTGGGTTCGGGCAAATTGAGATCCTTGATCTCTTGTTCAAGATCTGCAATTTCAGATTGTAGTTTAGTCATCTTACGTTCAGCACTGACAATCAATACTTCCATCAGAGTAATTGAATTGTTAGTGAGAGATTCTTCCCATTTTATCATTAGGTCAGCATCTAGGTCGTCATAGGTGGGAAAGATCTGGCCTCTTAGACCTCTGGGGATGCGCTTGAGTCTAAGATATTGTTTCAATGTAATTCCGTCCCACCATTTAGAGTTTTCCAGTTTCTTCAACTTCTCTAATTTGAGGAACTTGTCTTTTAAACCCCTTGGATGACACAACATGGCCAGGGCTTTTACAAATGCGGATTTTGCAGTATGTGCAAATGGGCAAAACATGGGACAACACAATTCACCAGTCCTGATGGTGTCCCCTTTACCATCAGGAGTAACATAAATTGCACAACCAAATTTGTGATTTACATTATAGAATGTGATTGTGGTAAGTTCTACGTGGGCAGCACCATCAGACCACTCAAAGACAGGATTATGGAACACAAAAGGGCAATTTACAAGTGTGACCCAAAGTATCCGGTGGCGTTACATGTAGCATCCTGTCAAAATGACAAAACCAACAAAGTTGTAAGATTTTTTGGCATTGACACAGTCCCTTTGGGCGTCAGAGGGGGCAATCGCGAACTGAAGCTCAGACGTACTAAAGCGACCTGGATAATGCGTCTGAGGGCTGTGGAATGAGGACTTAATTATGACCAGGAGATGCAGTATTTCTTGGGTGATTGAGTTCATACACATATGCAAGCTAATGTAAATATACTTCACATCCAAATAGTGTGTGTACCCATATTTTGGACATATTAGTACAAGCACCACATCCGAATAGAATGTGAACCTATATGTTGGACTTATGTTTACATAACCACAAATGATAATAATGTGAATCTATTTGTTGGACATGTCAGTTTAACACCTATACTACTCAAAATGATTCTTAATATTGACAAGTTATAGTATGTACTGTCGATCCTTTTTGTTGTGATAATTCTGCAGGACTTGAACTGGATCATAATATGAGCTTATCTTATTGATCTACGAATTAGATAGATAATACTATGTAATATGTATGTATATGGATATGTGACTGCTATATTGAAAGTCTAGAATGGGTATAGATAGTACTACAAGCCACGTATGATTGGGACCTGCACCGGGATACCGATCGTTCTTATCTCTCACGGCTATCACATTCCATTTTTTAGAGGCTCACAGGTTTCTATCCTTTCAGGATTATTTCTGTCTCAATGATGAGAATTGAGTAGGATAACGTAGGCTTCTTTTCTGATAACAATTTTAATTCGAAGGGGATCATGGTATGAGACCGCTTGATCTTTGGTATCTGCCTCGTCTAAATAATATCCTCATTTTTTGCGCCGCACCGGTGGAGATTTCAATCCGATACATACCCATGAATGGTGACGTTTAGCTAATAGATATACACTGGTCTAGTTGTTGTACGCGCCGCACAATGACGTCCTTATAACGTCGGCTATATCCGGGTCACGTGTTCAAACAGGAACACAGCCCGGAGAGAGGACGCGTCACACGCCGCTCCCGCTCTGATACAGGTAAGAGTTTGGAGTTCCGCACCGCTAACTAGAACCACTCCTCTAATAAATTATAACGTAGTAGTAAGTCATTACAATGACCATTTTTTCACTTCACTAATATTTCAGGCCAGGGGTATCCCGTGGTCCTTTTCGAGTCGCACCCGACGAGAACCGACATTAGAATACCTTAAAGGTAAGCCCATAAGAAACCCAACACGCGAGATATCTGTACAATACCGGGGCTATTTGTGATATATTCTAAATAGGGCCATTATTTATTGCAGAACAGTACCGTGTTCAACGTCTCCGTTATTTTCAAATCATTGACATTGTGATCTCCGGGCATCTCAGCACCCGCTAATCATACGATAGGTATGAAAATATAGTGATCGCTCGATCTGTCTTTTTGAGTCACCACCAATTTTAATATTTAAATATGCAATATGGAGTCTCATAAACTCAGATGTTGAGTATAAGGCTGTTAGAACGCCTAGAGATTGTATTGTGCACTTTACTGTGCTGGATTGGAAGCCTCGACATTGATTAGACATTTTGTGGAATTGTCAGATGCAGTTACAAACTGGTCTTCACCTCTAAGGAAACAAGAGACGGTGTTCCCACTATTGTGTCCCCATTAAACTAAATGGAGCCCCTAGAAAGAGGCCAACATCAGAAAAGATAATGTGTAGGGCTCTACACAATGGATGTTCCTATTGAATTACTTACAATGATCCGCAACTTTGGTTCATTTACAGCACAAAGAACATTACCCCGTTATCCCAATCGCATATATACCAACGGTCACGGGCCCGGCTGGGTCGGAAATATCACCAGCTGAGCGGTGAGCCTCTCTGTTTTAAATATTATAGCCTTACTATGTTTGTTTCTTGTACAGCAACCATTACCGTGACACAGATAGTGATGAGTTCTTTCCTTCCTTGTTTTTGGTCATTTTATTTGAATATACAGACCTTCTGATCTCGACACAGCCATCTAGGCATGTGCCCTTTTGTGCATGCAGTAACAGGTTTCGTGATTTTTCGACACATCACAAAGCATGTGGTATGAATGAATCGTGCACGGTTAGTACACCTTTGCCCGTGATGCTTTATTTATAGTACATGTCATTCACTGCAAGTAATGGCTTCTAGGTTCCCTCAACGTGTTTTCATAAATTCACTGGTCACCAGCACGTAGACTTGAGAACGGCATTTAAACACTTTCGACACGAATATGTTTGGGTTGCACTTAGATGTAAGCAGGTGAATGAGTGTACATTCACTGAAGTGGAAGCAAAACCAAAATGTATAGACCATATTGATCGGTCTTTGTGTCATTATATCCACACATGATACATGCTCCATTGTTACTTATCTGTTTGTTTCAGCCCTGAGGAATCGCGAGTGCGATGAAACACGTGTCGGCTGGCTGTATGATCCATTAAAGGGCTCCACGAATTACCCTTCCACTGGAGCGTCTGAGAAAAACTTTTTGTCACTTTTTCTTCTGTACCGAATGCTGTATTGTTACATAACAATCTGTATACTATTAATTTGAGTGCACCGGTAACAAAGTTAGTTAGTTCATTGGTAGTTCATCTACTCAATAGGGGTGGTTCTAAGGTCTTTCCACTCGCCGGCTTTGCACCTTATGATTCATGTGTTCTATAAACTCTCGTGCGTCTATAGAGGCAGTGCACCCAGTGCTTTACTGACCAAAAGCCTTACAGGATCCCTACTTGATTGTCAGTTGTGGGTAGCCGCCATGCACCATTACCCTTTCTCCTTTTCTCTTGCTATCTAGAGTACCCCTAGATTTGAGAATCAGACCGATCCCAAGATGGATCGCACGAAAGTGGCAGAAGAGCTGTTTGAAAACTTGGCCAAGGGAATGTCCACCCAATCAGCTTCCACGAGCACCAATCCCCCTCGCAAAGAGGGTTTAAAAGACAAGTTCCTCAAATTAGAGAAGTTGAAGAAACTGGAAAACTCTAAATGGTGGGACGGAATTACATTGAAACAATATCTTAGACTCAAGCGCATCCCCAGAGGTCTAAGAGGCCAGATCTTTCCCACCTATGACGACCTAGATGCTGACCTAATGATAAAATGGGAAGAATCTCTCACTAACAATTCAATTACTCTGATGGAAGTATTGATTGTCAGTGCTGAACGTAAGATGACTAAACTACAATCTGAAATTGCAGATCTTGAACAAGAGATCAAGGATCTCAATTTGCCCGAACCCACCATAAAACACTATACCATCTTAGATGACATCTTATTAAAGCATCAATCAGATATCAAGAATAGGAAAGCCAGACAATTGAGAAGGGATGAGTTAGATTACACCCGTGGTAGGATTTTTACATTTGATAAAAAGTATGACTCCCTGATCCCAAGCAGTTCTAAACTAGGCAACAAGAATCAGGTGAATCCAGAACCTGCCTCCTTGTCATCTAGTAATACCTCACTGAACTCTGTCAGTACGAATGGGGGTGATTCTGATAACCCAGATAGAACTGAACAAAACAGCTCGGCTTTTTTTCGGGAGGTTTTGCGGATCAGAAAAGGCAACAGATACGTTCCGCCAAGAAACCAATCAGATCAAAAACCAGGAGGGGCAGGGGCAACAAGCTCAGAAGACTACAGAAGAAAGCTGAGATCAGGGACCAGCAAGAACTAAGTAATGCAGACACCAGGGAAGTCCAGGTTATCAATCTCTCCACATTACACCTTACTCCAGACATGATCTCCCTTCTAAGCAAGGGTCTCAACTTCAATCCCTATTCTACAGGGGACATTTGCAAATTAAAAATAGATCTCTTTAAATTTGTAAGGAATTTAAAACTCAAGAAACATTTTTATGGGTTGGAGAAAAGGGAGAGAGGGATTAAAAATATTCATGTACAGACCACTACTGACTCCCTGACAATAAAGGATGTGCAAGCAACTCACCTTCTCTTGTCATTGACTGATATGGAAGATTCTCCTTTTGATATGGACAGACTACTTGAAGAATTGGATATAGAATCCGACTATAGCATTGTCAGTGGGCTCAAATCTAAATCCAAATGGATCCCAACACTGCCCGGTGGCAATGCGATAGACAATTTTCACAAAGTGTGGTAGAAGATCTAGACAACCTGAATCGCCTAAAAAAAGACAGAATGTTTAAATATAAGGACAATCTCACACATGGGGAAAGACATGCACTCACTACACTTATGAATAATGACACTATCACCATCAGGGAGGCAGACAAGGGTGGCAACATGGTAATAATGGACCGCGTAGACTACCACCAAGAAATCTTGGAGCAATTACGAGATTACACCTGCTATGAATGCCTCACATATAACCCCATGGGTCCTCTAACACTAGAAATAAATTCTAAACTTACAGCTTGGAAACAATCTGGGTTGATAAACGAGGACGAGTACCTTTACCTAAAAGTCTTCAGACCCGCCTATCCATGGCTCTACACGCTACCCAAAGTGCACAAGGAGCTCCCTTTTCCACCTGGGAGACCAATTGTCTCTGGCATAGGGGGACCGACAGAAAGATTGGCTGAATACGTGGATCTGTTCCTGGGCCCCCTAGTGAAGAATTTACCGTCCTATATACAGGACACAAAACATATACTGAGTACACTAGCAGACATCCAGTGGCAGGATGGGTCTCTGCTTGTCACGTTGGATGTAGTATCATTGTATACTAGTATAAACATGGACCTAGGAATACAAGCGGTAAACAAATTCCTACATAACAGACCTGCATCACTCTGGCAACATACACTTTTGCTGTCCACCATGTTAGAACTGGTACTTAACAACAACTTTTTCATGTTCGAAAAGAACTGGTATCGCCAGAAGAAAGGAGTTGCCATGGGCTCAAAGATATCACCGTCTTTTTGCGAACCTATTCATGGGCGCACTAGAGTCTGACTTAATTTGGGGCGATAAAGGTGCTCAATATATCGACTCCATCATTTTTTGGTGTCCATATATTGACGACTGTATAATGATATGGTCAGGTACAGAAGAACTTCTAAATGATTTTTTCAGATACCTAAACAACAATACATGGGAGATCCAATTCACCATTAAATGGAGTAGGACTAATATTGAGTTTCTAGACATTGAATTTTATGTGGCATCAAACTGTCTACATAGCAGGCTTCTCAGGAAGTCTACAGCATAACAAGTTACATAACAATATGTGTACTATTAATTTGAGTGCACCGGTAACAAAGTTAACTGGAGTGGCGTACATTGGAGTGTAATAGAGTGGAAAAGCATAGTGGGTAGTATTGTAGAGTGAAGTTGCATATAGTGGAATACTGTATAGTGGAGTAGTGTAGAGTGGATGGGCATACAATGGAGTGGCGTAAACTGTAGCTTCATAGAATGGAGTGTTGTAGAGTGTAAGAGGCATAGAGTGGAGTGGTGTGGAGTAGATTGTCATACAGTGCAATGGGGTAGAGTGGTGTGGCATACACTGGATTAGTCTAGAGCAGAGGTCTTCAATCTGTGGGGCGCGACCCCCAGGGGGGTTGTGGAGTCCTGGGAAGGGGGTCGCAGATTCTGTCAGAGAGTGCAGTTCCTTTGCCTTAGTGGCGTCGGTCGGGCTGATTGAGGATGCTCACGGCGGAGGCCTAATTCACACTGAGGGGTGAAAAACATCAAAGCCTCATTAACAAGTAAAAGGTTTTTTAAAGGCCTGTGAAGTACTCGGGCGTGGCTTTGTGTGTGTCCCTGAAGTTGTTTTAGCCCGGCTCACATAAACGAGGGGGGGGTGGCTGGGGGAGGAGGCTGTAGCCCTTTGAGTTCAATGGCATGCCTGGCGCTGTGGGTTCTGCCAGTAAAGCACGTGAAAGGTCCTCTCCCCCCACCCCACTCCGACACGTCCCATAAATCATTGGTTCAAGTCCCAGTAGCCCTCATATCTGTTCTTCACTGTGAGATGTTGTTACAGCCTGTCTGCCCCCACCCCCCGCAGGGGGAAGAAGAAGGAAGAAGAAGGAAGAAGACGCAGAGAGATACTGATCCCCCATGAGAGAGGCACAGAAAAGGTGGGTGGATGAATGATGGGTAGATGGATGGATGAAAAGGTGGATGGATGAAGGATGAATGTATGGATGGAAGGATGAAAGGGCGGATGTATGTATGTATGGATGAAAGGAGGAAAGGGTGGACGGATGAAGGATGGATGGATGGGATGGATGGATGGAAGGATGAAAGGGTGGATGGATGAAGGATGGATGGATGGTTGTGTGAAAAGGTGGGTGGATGAATGATGAGTGGATGGATGGATGGATGGATGGATGGATGGATGGATGGATGAAAGGGTGGATGGGTGAAGGATGGATGTATGGATGGATAAAAGGTTGCATAGATGAATGCTGGATGGATTTGTGAAAAGGTGGGTGGATGAATGATGGGTGAATGGATGGATGAAAGGGTGGACGGATGAAGGATGGATGTATGGATGGGAGGGTGGATGAATGAAGGATGGATGTATGGATGGAAGGATGAAAGGGTGGATGGATGAAGGATGGATGTATGGATGGAAGTATGGATGGAAGGGTGGACGGATGAAGGATGGATGGATAGAAGGATGAAAGTGTGGATGGATGAAGGATGGATGTATGGATAGATAAAAGGTTACATGGATGAATAATGCATGGATGGATGTGTGAAAAGGTGGGGGGATGAATGATGGGTGGATGGATGGATGGATGAAAGGGTGGGTGGATGAAGAATGGATGTGTGGATGAAAGGGTGGATGGATGAAGGATGGATATATGGATGAATAAAAGGTTGCATGGATGAATGATGGATGAATGTGTGAAAAGGTGGGTGGATGGATGGATGGAAGGGTGGATTGGTAAAGGATGGATGTATGGATGGAAGGATGAAAGGATGGATGTATGGATGGAAGGATGAAAGGGTGGATGGATGAAGGCTTGATGGATGGATGTGTGAAAGTGTGGGTGGATGAATGATGGATGGATGTATGGAAGGATGAAAGGGTGGATGGATGAAGGATGGATGTATGGATGGAAGGATGAAAGGGTGGATGGATGAAGGATGGATGGATGGATGTGTGAAAGTGTGGGTGGATGAATGATGGATGGATGGATGGATGTGATGAGGTCTAACAGGCGCATTTATGGTTGTCAAAAGTTGATGATGAGGAGTACCAGTTTCTAGACACCTTTGTCGGAAGGGGGTCCTTACGCCTAAAAATGTTTTACAAGGGGGTCTCGGCATCAAAAAGTTTGAAGACCTCTGGTCTAGAGTGAAGTGGTGTATGGTGGAGTAAATTAGAGTGGAGTGGCGTAGAGTGTAATACCGTAGAGTGGAGTGTCGAAGAGTGGAGTGTGGTACCTGAAACAGACATAGGGTGAAAGTGGGTGGACAGATATAGATGTAATGTGGCAGGAATATAGATTATGAGGTGTAAATCTTACTTTTTGGTAGTATGTGTAAATAGTATGAGTAGTGTTAAAGTTATAAGTGTTAAAATACTTGGTTATATATTGTGCCGCTCTTAAGAACACTAGATGGCAGTGGTACACTACAGCCAGCACCTTTGTGTATGTTTGTCTCAAAGTTTTAAAGCAATAAAGTATATTCTCCAGTGTGCTCAATGTCAAAACACTGTGCCATCCACAATGTTACAAAGTATGCAAAAATCCCACATACAAACAATACAAGAAATTGGATTGACAGAGCACAACCCTAAGTAGGTTATAAGAATGACTATAGTGAGTCAACAGTTATATAGACATTAAAAGCACAAATCCTATGTTAAGCGCAGTCAAAATCTTTTATTCTTAAGTCTTCATCAATGTTGACCCGTAGAGACAGAAACAAGCACAGACAACACGTGTTTCGTCTTGAGATGACTTTTTCAAGGCTAGGATCAAATGTTTAGCGTCAAAACTTGATGAACAGCGACGTTTCCTGAATAGTATTGTAACGAACGTGCGTTGGCCCAGGCTCTATGTAAAACGAGCAGAAAGAATCCCACAATCGGGTGTAGGCAGTAGCATTAAAAAAAACGTCCTAAGGCTGTACGGTCCTTAACGATATGACAGACATAAGCAACCAGCAGTCTGCCAAAAGGATGCCAGCAGCCTGGGCAATACCAATTTACTCTTCTTTTTATACAACGGACCACTGTGTTTTCGATCAGCAATGTATAAGTTAAATAGATTTGTAAAGAGTGAACTTGATAGATGGTAGAGGGAACGTCAAAAAGATTTTCCACTTGATAATGGTGTATTTTCAATACTCCCAGGTATGAGTAACCTGTCCGAGAACGTGTCCTCGATGTTTATAAGTCCCGCCACGCCATATATTTTGCTGCCGTATACTGCTGTACTTTTGCGGAATTCTGTAGTATATACCAATAAGAAGGCAGTTTCTGATTGGCTAATGGCTGTCTTTGCAAAATGTGAAATGCAGCCATGTAGTTTTCAGCACACTTTTACTGCATGCTGCGTTTCGCTGCGTTCTGAGTTAAGGCCTTAAATATAGAGCAGTAGTAGGTTTTATTGTTGTTCTGAAGAGAAATGTATTTATATTTTTCAATATATTTTTACAGCACTGTACAGAGAACTGCACTTTACAACAAAGAATTGTAAGTAACACTGTCATTTTCAGGACTTAGCGGGGTACTCAGTAGATTTTTTTTGTGAAGAATGAAATATGTAAAAAAAAATTGGAAATACACTATAATAGACTATATTTGTAAAATATAATGTAGTACAGTGTATTTTAAATGTTTTAAAAAAACATTTTAAGTAACGTGGTACTTCAAAGGAAGTACACTTTAATAAAGTGGTAATAGGTAGGGAAAGAAATATCAAACCTAATACTTACCTATATCTGAGGGCGCAACGCAGAACACAGCCAAACTGTTCTGAAAACAACATGGCTGCCTTTAATTTTGTAAAGGCAGTCATTAACTAGTCCCATAATGCCCTGTCATCACTATGTACCACCATAGTTTCGCGAAATGCCATGAAATACCGCAAAAATGTGTTAAACTACCACAACAACAGATATCAGTAAGTTTAAATACCTTCTAACTTACAAAATACTTACCCTACATGCCTGTAGTCCCCAAAAAGATCATCTGCACATACTTATCTAAATATCTGCTAAATTTCATGCAAATTCGTTTGGGTGTTTGGCCGCAATGCATGAGTACCAAATGCATTGGTGCTAAAAAGCGTTTTGGGACCCCAACTTTTATCTTTGCACCCCACTCTGACTGATATATACATATATATATATATATATATATATATATATATATATATATATATAACGAAAACGCCATTCACCATGTCTCCTCTCAAAAAAGGAAGGAATAACAAGAGTAAGCCCAAGTTTTTCGTGCAATTTTCTTCGGTGATTTATTTATTCCATTCAGTTACAACAGCCATCCGCCATAACGCGTTTCACCTCCCAAAACGAGGCTTGATCACATGACAAATGTTGAAACAGAAAAGGGTCTTAAATACTTCAAAACATAGACGCGGCATATCCTGCTTGTATTTAAAGTGACAAGTGCATATTTATCTTGTTAAATCAGATCAGAATTACGGGCAAGTGCCCATTGACTTCAATTCCATATGTTTCAATCATGTCTATTAATAAACATAGAAATTCATTTCCACTAATATACATAGTTAATTATCATCTATACATGACTTATACAATCAATCATCTATATACAAATTCCTATATCAAAAGGAAAAAAGACACTCCTAGTATATCAAAAATATCAAAATTATCAAAAAATACATATAAAAAAAATATATATCTCTTAATCTCTATATAAAAGCATTACCTTTATATACATATGTACACATTAAAATTCATCATGTATACATTTGCTGTGGAAATTTAATATTCTATTTCTATGATCCTATTTAACTAATGTACAATAATCAAACTCTTTGTATAATGCTTTTTTCATTCTTTACACAAAGGTAATTTGACCAGACTTTGCAGATATGCCAATATTTTTTATCCATGTAAGTGCCCTTAAAAGCAACTGTGAAATATGTGCCATTTTAAAATAATATAAAGTGCTCGTGCTATATAACTAACTTAAAACAAAAATTTGTTACATTTTCATAAAACATGACAAGAATTTTCACAGAAGGGATGGAAGTTGCGGTTTTCCAGAGTATTTAATAGATCCATGTGGTTATTTAATGGCTGTGTAAAGATCAATCTAACACATCAACCGGGGTATATTCAGCAAACCCAACCAGAGCATAACCAAGAGCGACTTCCAATACCCAACTTGTAAGCGAGAGAAACATCGTACATTATAGTATAAAATATATAGAACTAATACAGTTAGATATAGAGATTGTTGACAGAGTTTCATAGCTCTTTTAAACAGGTATATAAGTCCTCCCGGTCATTTAGTCCCGCCGGAGTCTTACTGTTCATTTCCAAAATATACCTTGTCTCCAAAAGGCGTAACTTGCCTTCCCTATCCCCTCCCCGCTTCAATGGCAAAATCGTATCCACTAGATAATATTGAAGCTGACTAGGGTCACTGTGATGCATTGCTTCAAAGTGGCGCGCCAACGGGTAGGATTGGTCTCTGCCAATTATAGCTCTAATATGCTGGAGTATGCGTTTGTGCGCCGAAAGCCGCGTGCTGCCTATGTAATTTAGGTGACACGGGCATTGCAGCACATAAACCAGAAACTCCATCTTACATGTCAGTCTTTTAGTGATGGGTATGGGATTTTCTTTAAATGGACTTATGTAGTGAGTTTTGTTCACTCCATATTTGCAAGCTTTACAAAAAGCGCATTTCTTGAAGCCTTTGCTTAAAGCCTCCCAGGTCCCTGACATGGTTGGTTCCAAGCTGCTGCTAACTAGGGAATCTGCCATCGTGGATGATTTGCGGAAAGTGATCTCAGGTCTCATTGAGACATCACCTCCAATTATGGGATCCCCCTTCACTAAGTTCCAATTCTTCTGGAAAATCTTTTTAATCTCAAAATGCTGTTGGCAGTAAGGGACTATGACTCTTGAATTCACTTTAGTGCTGTCAGGGTTTATCTTATTTTCCTTGACCTTTGGTATCAAGGCTTCCTCCCTCGTTATAGCTCTTGTTTTCCTCATTGCCTTATCAAGGACATCTTCTTTGTACCCTCTTTCCAGGAAGCGTTGTTTGCATTCCTGTTGTGCCCTTTCACAGTCAACATCCATGCTGCAAATTCTTCTCAGCCTCAGCATCTCCCCATAGGGGATGCTGTTGATGAGATGACGTGGATGCTGACTTGCGGCATGGAGTACCGTATTGCCTGCAGTTATTTTTCTGTGAAGTCTCGTCTCAAGCCTTTGATTACTGACAAACACTTCCACGTCCAAGAAATTAACTGTAACATTGTCTATATGTGATGTAAATTGTAAATTTAGAGTGTTCAAATTCAACAATTCAACAAATTCTTCTGCAGCAGTTTTTGCACCTTTCCACACAAGAAAGAGATCGTCAATATATCTCACATACAGCATGACATTTGTTCTCATAGTGTCACCATGTACATCCATGAGGACCTGCTCCTCCCACAGTCCCATGTGTAAACACGCGAAACTGGGGAGAAGCAAGCCCCCATGGCGACCCCTCTCAATTGCTGGTAAATTTGCCCATTAAAGATGAAATAGTTCTGCTCTAAGCATAGTTTTAACATGCCCAAAATCATACGGTTATGACTAGAACAGTTCTCTGGGCGTTTGGACAAATAGTGTTCCACGGCCTTCATGCCGTCGCAGTGTCTTATAGATGTATACAGCGACGTGACGTCCAGTGTTATCAAAATGTAATCGTCCTTCCATTCAAGATTGTTTAGTTTGCAAATGAAATCCGTTGTATCCCTCACATAGGATGGTAATGATTTTACCCATTCTTGCAAAAAAGAAGTCAATGTATTTAGAGATGTTCTCCGTCGAGCTGTTTATTGCCGAAAGGATAGGCCTTCCAGGAGGGGTAGACAAGTTCTTGTGCACCTTCGGCAACAAATACAGAGTGGGTATCACCGGCCAGTCTTTTTTAAGAAACTTAAATTCGTCATTTGAAATGAGGCCGCCACTCCTCCATGCCATTAATTTAGAACTTTGTTCCGACCAGGCTGTCTTTATTACAATGAGATTACTCTTCCTGTAGCAATCCAAGTCATTCAGTTGGGATTCAGCTTCCTTGACATAGTTATCCCGATGCCACAGGACGATGTTTCCTCCCTTGTCTGCCTGTTTTACAATAACGTTTTTATCTGTTTTAAGTTTGTTAACCAAGTTATTGTAGCATTGGTTCCGCCGGCTTATGATGGCATGCTTTTTGTTTGTGGTAGCATAAAGTTTCTTCAAATCCCTTATGACAGAGTCCTGATACAAGTCTATACTGTCATGGGTCATAATAGGTGAAAAGGTGGATTTCTTTTTAAAGGAGGTGAACCTCTGAACATTTGGAGCATCATTATCCATCATTTGAGTTTGCCCTTCGAGTAAGCCCTCCTGTTGCAAACCCCATATTTCATTGAGTGTTTCATCTCCTTCCGTTACATGCAGTGTTGGGCTCAATGTACCCAAATTCTCACGTGCTTTGTAAGGATGCAAGCGATGGTATTTGCTCAATTTTAACTTTCGAATAAAGCGGAAAGTATCCATCCTTAGGTTTGCATAATTCATGTTGCTTGGGGGACAGTAAGACAAACCCAAAGTCAGAATTTGCTTTTCTTTTGTGGTCAGAGTAATATCCGTTAGATTTATTATGGCTATTGTTATATATATATATATATATATATATATATATATATATATATATATATATATATATACCATACCCAGTGACCATACCCAGTACACGGAGAGAAGAGCTGGGGTACAGATGCACCCGTCTGAAGACTTGACCTAAGGTCTCTCCCCTGAGGCGAAAAGCCGGGGGCTTCACTAGCATTTTAAAAGTGTGCATTATTTTATGTTGTGTTTTATTTAAAACTTAGCTACTGTTTTAATGCGGAGCTTCATCTGCTAAAATCGCCGATTTGACACGCTGTCTTCAGCGCAGCAGATTACGTGCTGACGCTTGGAGGACAGGCAGAGCAGGCGCCATATTGGGGGTAGGAAGGGTGGCGTGCCAGTAGCTGGACGCCTCCCACCCTCTTAGGCTATAAATTCATCGCTACAGCGCGAGCGCGCTGACTTAACCTAAGGTCTCTCCCCTGAGGCGAAAAGCCGGGGGCTTCACTAGCATTTTAAAAGTGTGCATTATTTTATGTTGTGTTTTATTTAAAACTTAGCTACTGTTTTAATGCGGAGCTTCATCTGCTAAAATCGTCGATTTGACACGCTGTCTTCAGCGCAGCAGATTACGTGCTGACGCTTGGAGGACAGGCAGAGCAGGCGCCATATTGGGGGTAGGAAGGGTGGCGTGCCAGTAGCTGGACGCCTCCCACCCTCCTTAGCACTGGATAAAAGGGGCTTACCATCTCGTCCGCGCAGCGGGCGGACGCAGCGGGCGCGCCGGCGGCGCGCCCGTCCGCGTCGGACCCGCGCCCAGCGCCATACTCCCTGTCTCACATACCTCAGAAAGGATAACATATGCACTACCGGAGATGATGCAGTTGAGACCTGCACGCAGAGAGCTATGCCCTCAATACAATCCAGAAAGTGTCACAGAAAATACCACTATTTGCTGTGCAAACTGTAACTCGGTCATCTCATTGATCAATGCTAAAGCTAACCGCTCAGACGCGGGTATGATTGCACCAGAGGTAATTACAATATCACTTATTAACGCCCGCTCACTGGCTAGGCATAGGCAGGAGATAGCCGATCTAATTGTAGACAGATAAATAGATACCCTTTTTGTCACAGAGATATGGATGGATGAAGCATCTGACCCTGATTTACTGGTAGCTGTACCATCTGGCTTTACAGTACATCAGTCGGACAGACAGGGGAAAAAGGGTGGGGGTCTGGCAATCATTTCTCGGACTACCCTTCCTGTTAGAACATTCCCCATAACCTCATCAACATGTGAAGCTCTACATTTCTCTATCAAACTTACTCCTTCATATAATCTTAAAGGAATACTCATTTATCGACCACCGGGCTCCCGAGCCGAATTTCTGGCATCCTTTGTGTCATTGATGGAACCATTGGCAATTGACGATACATTTATTGCCTTGGGAGATGTCAACTTCCATCTAGATAAAAAGGAAGACGCTGAAACTGCATCCCTATTAGCCGACTGTGAAATGTTGGGATTAACACAACTTATAAAGGTACCTACACACGAGGCCGGACATACATTGGATGGTATTTTCTCCAATATCAATGAGCTAGTAATACGTGAGGTACTGCCACTCACCTGGTCAGACCATTATGCTATTCTGTGCCAAATTCCTATCCATCAGGCTCCGATTATTAAAAGATCCCTTCCAACTCACGAAACGTTTAGAGTATGGAAGGATATTGATTACGAGATCTTTAGAAAGTGGCTGATTAATTTCTGTCCCAAAATTACGGATGACCCTAATGTGGCGGTGGAACAGTATTTTTCCTGGCTGGGTAATGCAGTGGAGGCACACGTGCCGCTTAAATCCATTTCAAAAAATCGGAAAGCTCCTTCGGCCCCATGGTTCACAGAAGCCCTTAGAAAGCAAAAACAGGTGTGTAGGAACCAAGAAAGAAATTGGCGCAGGACTTATGACAACAAAAGTAAATCTATATATAAAGACACACTAGCTGTCTATAAGAAAATGATTCAGGAGGCAAAAAAAATTTATTTTGGAGAACAAATTGAAAATTCAAAAAACTCCCGTAGACAACTATATGAGGTAGTTAAATCACTGGCTGGGAAATCAGCAGATTTAGGTCCTCCCCTTTCGCAAGAATTTTGTGATGCATTGGCAACTTTTTTCTATTCTAAAGTAAATGACATTTACTCTGACTTTTCAGTAACGAAAACCCCTACCACACTGAAACCCATGTCTTCACCAAAACTCCTCGAATGTTCATTTGCTCAATTCAAAGACCTAACAGAGGAGCAAACAGAGGATATTATTAGGACCATAAAAACGGGCTCAGCCCTTGATCCCTGTCCTCCTAAAATCTTCTCCCCAATAACTGACCTCATTAGTAAAGTCATAACCGCTATCTGCAATGGGATGTTCATATCAGGGGTTTTTCCGGACAGGTTAAAGAATACTTTACTGAAACCTCTTCTTAAAAAACCTGGTCTAGAAAAATCCACTTTGAAAAATTATAGACCTATTGCTAGCTTACCATTTTTGGCCAAAGTAGCGGAGAAAGCTATGAACAAGCAACTGTCGGAATATATTGAGCAAAATAGTCTGCTCGACGATTCTCAATTTGGGTTTCGCAAAATGCATGGGACTGAGACAGCATTGATCAAAGCCGCTGATGACATTAGTATCATCAGGGACCAAGGAGGCACAGCGGTGTTGGTCCTTCTGGATTTGTCTGCGGCATTCGACACGGTCAATCATTCCATCTTGATTGACCGTGTCGGAGAACTGGGTATACACTCAATGGCCAGGGCCCTGCTGGCCTCTTTTCTGGTAGGCAGAACGCAGGCAGTAACACTAGGATCTTTTAAATCAGCTGATCTTGCCCTCCCATGTGGTGTTCCTCAAGGCTCATCCCTAAGTCCGACACTTTTTAATATCTATGTGTCGGACTTAGCTAGGGTTATTAAAAACTACCGGATGAGCCTCACCACATATGCCGACGATACCCAGTTGGTGCTCGCCATTAAGAACGATGGAGAAGAGGTGGCGGCCCGATTCCAAGAAGGAATATTGGCAATTAAGGAGTGGATGGCTGAAAACTGCTTAAGACTGAACTCAGAGAAGACTGAGGTAATGATCTTTGGAAAGTTATCTCCCCTGTGGTCTTCTGTCTGGTGGCCCCCTTCACTCGGATCCTTGCCAACTCCTGTTCATAAGGTCAGTAATCTAGGAATAATTTTTGATGAAAAACTCAATTTTTCTAATCATGCTAATCAGATAGCATCGTCCGCTTTCTTCAAACTTAGACTCCTAAAAAAAATCCTGCCATTTCTTCCTGACAATGCGAAGAAAACAGTGGTGAGCTCCTTGGTGCTTTCATCTTTGGATTACTGCAATGGATTATTTGTGAATGCTCAATCTCGGGTGGTGGCCAAATTACAACTAATTCAAAATGCAGCGGCAAGGCTACTGTCTGGCACCCCCAAATATACATCCATTAAGCAAGTAATCAGGAGCTACCATTGGCTAACTGTAAGAAATCGGATCAGATTTAAAACCTTATGCCTTACTTTTAAGGCAGTACATGGTCTTGGCCCGATGTTTCTTAAACAGAAACTTATCATATATCACCCTAATAGATCACTCAGATCGGAACATCTACATCAGCTGACAGTGCCACGAACTAGGACTGTCTCTTGGGGTCATAGATGCTTCACAAACACCGCTGCCAGACTTTGGAATACTCTTCCGATGGCGATAAGATCTTCCCCTTCACTGTTGCAGTTTAGAAAGCTGCTGAAAACTTGGTTGTTTGACCAATAATCATTTCACTAACTGTACCACTTTAAATCTGATAATGCTCCTACTGGGACAATGAGTTGAGTTACAGCGCCAAGACACCCACGGGTATAAGTTGCGCTTTATAAATCGCATAAATAAATCGCATAAATAAATATATATATATATATATATATATATATATATATATATATATATATATATATATATATATATATATATATATATATATATATATATATATATATATATATATATATATATATATATATATATATATATATATATATATATATATATATACCCAGGTACAGAAAGCAAAAGAGGGAAGAACAAGAAACGCGGGGCAGGACGGAAGTGCAATCGGCACAGAACAACAAAGCAACAAAAAAGAGAGCCCCTACAAAAAATTGAACAAACGATGAAGACTGATCATACAGTGATTAACCTGACTAAGACTGTGCTGACTAAGAATGAAAGAAAAACATTATCGCTTGGCCTATCATTTAGTCCTGCACAAGATATGAATTACCCTCAAACCAGAATTGATATTTATAAGTTTGTGTGAAAAATAAAATTGCGTAAGTACCACTACATGAGAAACAATAGTGGTAACGCTATGTATGTTGAGCAGATTATCACTCCATTATCTAATGACATTGTTTCAACGGCTGGTGACATTCCATTGCTAGCAGATTTGGAGGCCCTGTTGGATGAAGCAAGTATATCAAGAACTGAGTCAAGTTCGGGGAGTACAAAAAATGGTGGCCAAAGGAATGACCCACTTCAAGGTAAAATCCAAATTCTGCCCAATCATGGTGCGGGACAACATCGATATATTTCATGAAAAAGTCACATCGGAGCTAAAAAAAACTTTATTGTTCCATTTCAAAGACAAAAAACAAGCTCTCCAAACAGGATTATATGTATTCCCAATTGATCAACAAACTACAAAGTGACAATAATATCGTTATCAGACAATCTGATAAAGGAGGTAACGTGGTGATGTGGCCACGAGAGCTTTACATGGAGGAGGCTCTCTCGCAATTAAATGATCGCAGTTGCTACAGGAGGAGTACAATGCCAGCAGTTAAAACATTTTGGGGTGATTTTAACAATAGACTGTTGGCATGGAAATCGGCAGGACTTTTAAGTATGGATGAGTTTAAATACCTAAAGACCGGTTATCCGGTTATCCCCTCTATTTACTTCATCCCGAAAGTCCATAAGAACCTCCTGAAACCCCCTGGCAGGCCCATTATATCGGCCATAGGCAGCCTGCTGGAAAACACTTCTAAATATGTGGATTTTTTTCTGCAGGAGCATGTTAGGGGTTTGCCTTCCTTTGTATTGGACACAGGGGACTTCCTATGCAAACTAGAACTGATCACTTAGGAAGAAGATTGTGTGTTAGTTGCAATGGACGTTACGTCCCTTTATACCAGCATTCACAATTGTGATGGCTTTAAGGCGGTGGAATTTTATTTGAACAAAAGTAGAATGTACCACCCTGCCCACAATAAGATGTTAATTGACATGATTACTGTATGTTTGGAGAATAACTATTTTTTATTCCTAAATCAAATTTTCCAACAGATCAGGGGAGTGGCCATGGGGGCCTGCTTTTCTCCCAGTTATGCCTGTCTCCACATGGGCATCTGGGAGGAGCAGGTCCTCATGGCTAAACACAAGGTCACCCTTGACAGGCATGTCATATGCTGGTTTAGATATATTGACGATTTGTTTTTCATTTGGAAGGGCTGTGAATCTGAGGCATTTGCATTTGTATCGGAACTCAATATTAACGATCTTAATTTGGAGTTCACGGTCAAAATGAGCAAAACTAGTATTGTGTTTCTAGACGTAGAAGTTTATGTGGAAAACAATAAGCTTGAATCCCGTCTTCATAGGAAACCGCCATCAGGTAACACAGTCCTCCATGCCTCCAGCCACAATCCCTCTCATTTGATCAACAGCATCCCCTACGGGGAGATGCTGAGGATCAAGAGAATATGTAGCACTGAAACAGAATGCAATCAGGCCCAAAGGGAGAGTAAGGAGAGATTCCTGGCTAGGGGTTACTCTAGTAAAACCATCAATACAGCCATGAGTAAATCTAATGTTGCGAACAGACAATTGTTACTGGCTAAAAAACCTATTCCTCAGTCTAGCAGTTTGGATTTAATGTCACAACCAACAAGATTGGTATTGACATATAATCGACAGCAGCAGTCGGTTCGCAAGATCATCAATAGTAACTGGCCACTGATATTGCATGATTCTGTGTTGGGTAATGATTTAAGTAAATCCCCCAATATCACTTACAGGAAGGCACCCTCAATGTGCAATGCCCTAGTTTAAAACAGCCCTGAAGTTGTGAATGCTGCTAATTGGCTAACCAGCAGAGAAGGCTTCTATAAATGTGCTACCTGCAAAGCACGCAAGCAAGGGGTGAATAGAAATACTTTTAGTTCACCCTTTAAATCTAAACCAGTTTCTATCAGGAAATCTCTAAAGTGCAAAACTGAATACGCGGTATATGTGCTGGAGTGTCCGTGTGGCCTGCAATATGTTGGGAGTACCAAGTTGCAGGTCCACAAACGGATACTCCAGCACATGAGAGCCATCACCAATAAAGATCAGGTGTACCCCGTAGCAAGACACTTTGAGGAAAGCCGTAAAAGCAACATTAATCATTTGAAGTATTTTGCTATTGACACCATTCCGCCCTTACGAAGAGGTGGTAACAGGGAACAACTCCTGAGAAGGTTGGAAACAAAATACATTTTAGAGCTCAACAGCAAAACACCTAACGGCTTAAACATGAGTGAGGATTTTTACACTTGCATATAACTCATGATTGAAGGTTTTCAGAATTGCCCTAAGATACAACTGCCCCAAGGCCGATACTTAAACTAATTTATGACTTGCATAGCTCTCATGTAAACTTTCTTCCTTGTAATTTTGCTTATCTTTACTACTTTTTAACGTACAATTAGTTTTATTTTTTTTTAAACACTTTTTATTTTATTTTACCAGTTAACATAACAATCAAGTGCAGTCTTATCTAGTGACATTTTCCGCAAGAGCGGTATCTCATTTCTGTATTTATAATATGAGGACAGTACATCTACAGTAGAGCATTTTCCAGATCCTCCCCCCCCCTCTCTCCCCACCCGCACCTCGAATCCATGTCCAGTACATAAATCCCATCTCTTATGGACTGTTCTCAGGTGTGAGCTCTGTACGTGGAGGCTCAGATAGGTTCCCTCTGGCTTCATTCCACTTCCCCCATACCCGTGTCCTCTTCTTGGGGCAACCTCTGTGTATGTAAACTGCCTTCTCGGCTACCATTGCCATGTCCATATCTTCTTCCCACTGTGATTGTGAGGGCGTCACTCCGGATCCCCAATTCTTTGCTATATTCCGAATGCCAGGGCCATCCCCATTGTAGCCCACGTTTTCTGTGCCACATTAAGATCTGTAGATTGCCATATGTTTAGAATACAACATCGGGGATCTGCCCTAACTTCTACCCCACTCACTACCGAGATTTGTTCCAACACACCTTCCCAATATGATTGAATTTTGGGGCAAGTCCATAGCATATGATAGTATGTACCCGTTTCTCCGCATCTTCTGAGACAGAGCGGGTCAGGCGCACGCCCTATTTTATGAATCAAGGTACAGGAGTAATCCACTCGATGCAGGATTTTAAGTTGAACCAGTTTAAATCGGGAGAGGATCGCCGCTTCTCTAGCCGATGCGAGTGCTTCCATCCAGTCTGAGTCATCTACATCCCCAAGTTCTATCTCCCATTTGCTGCGCAGTACCACAGTGGGGTCGGGGAGGTTGTTAACCAGTTTTCGGTAAGTTAGTGAGATGGCTTTCTTACTCAGATGGTCAGTAAGGAGCCTGTCCTCTAGTGGTGAGGCATCGACCAATGTGGTGTCGGGGGTGATAGCACCTTGAAGTGTGTGCCGGAGCTGGGAGTAGCGGTACAACTCCGAGTACGCCATACCATATTTGTTTTTGAGCGCAGCAAAGGAGAAGATTTCTCCCCGGACCCACAAGTCTCCAATGTTCGTAATACCTATGAGGTCCCAGTGTCTGAATCCTTTAGTGTTCCCAATGTGCCTAAACGCCCTGTTTCCCAGAGTGGTGTGGCCAGTGTCAGCACCCCTTCCCACCTCAATGCTTTCTGAGCCGTGTGCCATATTTTGATAGTGGGTGCCGTGGGGCCAGTCAGTGCTTGACGTTTTCTGGTGTTGTATAAAGCCCTCATCAGCCGGTCAGCCGGCACCATTTCCCTGTCTAGTCGATAAGCCAGGTAGTCGTGAGGTGCATGGAGCCACTGGTTGATAACCACTAGTAGCGCCGCCCAGTAATATAGCTTGACGCTTGGTAGCGCTATACCGCCGTCATACCAACTGCGAGTCAGCTTGGGGTGTGCTATCCGCGCCGGACGGCCATCCCACAGCAAGTTCAACACTTCGGCATTGATGGTCTGGAAATAAGAGAGCGGATCCGGGAACGGAATGTTCTGGAGCGCATAGAGGAATCTAGGGAGCGCCAGCATTTTTAAAAGCGCTGCTCTGCCCAGCAAAGTGAGTGCGAGAGACCGCCAGTGTGCTAAGTCAGATTTTAGTCTATTCAGTGGCTTTAGCAGGTTTTCTTTCATAAAGGTGTTGGCCTGAGGTGTAACATAGATTCCCAAATATGTAAACCCCCTGGTCGTTATTTGCACTGGACATTCCGGAGGCAGGGGCGGGGCCGTTCCGTGCAGTAGGTAGACCAGAGATTTGGACCAGTTAATAGTATAGCCTGACTGTTTTCCGAACCTTGTTAGGATATCCAGGAGGCACAATTAGTTTTAGATATGGTTTTACATTTTCCTCATTGTCAATAGTAAGCCATTATATATTTGCACTAGGGGGATCATCACTTGTACACATTATTTCATACAATAGGTCTTTACATGGGCTGAATCTGGCAGGCTGTTGCTCACTTGAGCATCATGTTTTTATCATCGTTGCCAATAATCCGCCTTTTTACTATTTGTAAAGGGTTGCACTTCATGAATTGCTTCTACACAAGGACGTCCATTTATTACATTGGTTTTTAACATATTATATGTATAATATTGTTTTACAGTGCACCGTGATTTTTTATACCTCCTTGAGATTTTAGAGATGGTATCTAATTCCTTGTATGTTGTATTTAGATGTTTATTTATTTATTTAAATATTTATTCATTGAATATAAATGGAGCATAGGTATTGCATGAAGGTTTGCACAGCATTACACATTTTGTACCCTGCGGAAGTTTGCACATTAGCAATAATCAAATTGTGTTTTATTGCCTCCCTATGAGGAGTATCATTTCATGTAACACACTTTGCTTTGCCGGCTATTTCCTTGTTTCAAACCATGTGACCTCACGTGTGATGCACTAGCACTTTAAAAACAAAAAAATGGCAGAGGATAGCGTCATGTGATCAAGGACTCGGACGAGTCTGAAACGCGTCATGGTGGAGGTGTGGGCGGTTGCCGAATAAACCCGTTTTTGCACAAGAAACCTGGGTCTGCCTTTCGTTTTTCTAAGGATGATTGGAGTTCTGTGAATGCGAGAAGCTGATTAAGCTCCAGTTGCACCAACAGACCGGTGCACTCGTGGGTGGGTGCTCTTCGCGGTGGTGCCCCGCGATATATATAAATGCTCCAGAATGAACTTTCTTCTTAGTCAAGGAAAGCCAAAAAAGCACTCCAGTAGGGCGGCATAGAAGATTTTATTCAGCCAAGCAGTAGTTCGAGACAGACGCGTTTCGTTTCCTTCGTCAGTGTCATCGTTCTGCGCCGCGAGGACGCCATTTTAACTTTTTTACCGTTGCTATGGCCACACGCCCAGCAACGGAAAAGGCAAGTACATTTTTGAGAGAATTGTCGGCCATCTTAACAGAGTCAAATTGCTTATGTACACTTAAGTACAAAAAGGGTTCTTCCTGGACCAAGAGCTAGCTTTTGCAAAATTTGGTGTAATCCCATTCAGCGGTTCGGGCTGTAGTTGTGTCTAGAGCCCTCGTCAGGACGCAACTGCAGCTTCCGGCCCTATTGCCCCTGCCAGGGCAGCCAATGACAGTATCAACATAACTACTAACCACCACACTTCTATAAGTGTAGCAATTCAGACTATTCAATGCCCCCAATGCTAAAAGAATGGCTTGGGCAGCAGGTATTAGTAATTTTTACTGTATATTGAGAGAATAAACAACTGTTGTTGTGTTCATCTGTAATTTAGACAAGCAGTGGCACCATGTGGCAGATTGACATAGGTCCCCTTGTTGACAATTAGGTGCCGGTGGTGAGCACAAGAAACCACTAGCTCAAATTAAGCACCGGTTATAGTTAGGTCAGATGTTCCATAGGAAAAATGTTTTTTGTGTTGCTAATAACTTTGGCCCAATTTGACGAATCTCCATTAATCCTTCTAAAACTGTGCTAGTTTTCGACTAGTTTGTCCATGAAAAGCTTCAGGGTCATCCATTATGTGGGGGGGGGGGGGGTCGAGAAAATGGGGGTCCCATAAGCAAAATCCCCATGCATTTTCCCTAGACTTCTTTAAGAAGGGCTACAGCAAAAACGGGGAACGGACTTAAACCAAATTTGGCAAAAAACTAGACCTCTGACCGCAGATTGTGCTTTTTGTTATTTGGTGTAAATACGTTCAGTAGTTTTTTAGCAATTAAAGTTTAAAAAAATAGATAACTGGACTGATGGATCCGCAAGAGGCTCGAGAGACTCTTGCGGGAGCGTCAATTTAAAAATGGAGTGTTCTGATTGGCCCATGGAGCTTTTGTTCCCTTGGGCCAATTTGATCCAATAGGAGTCACACTCTCATGGGAGCAAGCGCTATTATTGGCTGCCAGTAACATCAAAAACGTAATCCCCTGCCTTGCAGAAACAAATGAAAAAAAATACAAGGGGGCAGGGTAGGGACTGTCATGTGTCTCGGTTAAGCTTAGAGGGAAACACTGCCATTTTTACATGTACATGGGTTTCTGCCTAAAGTTGCCTTCACTCTCACACAATGAGATTAGTTTCTATACTTGCTTACAAACCAACTTTGCAAGAACACCATCATGATACCTTGACACATCATGTACAAGGCTACATATATTGTGCAAATGTGATTATTTGTTTCGTACATATGTTGACAGAGCTATCTATAACACATAAACAATGGAGACCTGACCAAGATCTTGGCCAAAGGCAAGGATGACTTTTGTTATAAATAAACATTTGTCTCCGGGTGTTGGCAGAGGAGCTCTTTGCTGTTATTGTCATTGGCGAGTCTGCTGATATCTCTACGAGGGGTGACCAGCTCGTGACCACAACGAGGACCTACATTCTTTCACTTCAGGTAACGGTGGTTGGATCATCCAGTACGGGGATTCTTGACAGAACACATGCACACGTCCTAGACACTTAGGATAGGGGATGCATAATGTGAGTACGCCTTTTTTCTATATTGTTTTATATGCTTGCATTAATACATTGTTTAGCACGATGATGGAACTTTTCATTCTGTTCACTGTCCTAATACTTCTGATAACTTCCATTTGCTTCTATCTATTGTCTAGTGATCATTGCAGCACATAATTTTTATTCAAGAATCACGTTGGTTGAATAAATATTGAATATGTCCCACTGTGTGTTCCTTGTGTATTTCTCTGACAGAAAGAGAGCACGATTGACTGACCAAATGGGTTCTGGATCGTTACCACGATTCCTGGGGGATCAGGGTTGTCATCTTCAGTTGTTGCCAGAACCATATGGTACCCGCCTAGGGTTAGGGGGGGCTTAAGGAGGCACTGTGAGCTAGCTGATCTATAGGACGACATATCCTGAGGGAGCACATGGAATCAGTCTGGCACCATCCCAATGGTTAAGCTGTCCACAAATGTGCAGTTACTATGGTAGGGTGGAAACTGCACAGCAGGATACCCAGCCCCCAAACCCCGATGGGTACCCAAATGGACCACCGGGGCTAAAATAAAAAACAAACAGCAGTTTCTGCTGCGATCCTGAGGGACTCCTGCAGGATCGGAAAAGAAATGGCATCCGGGCCAGCATTGTTCAATTATAGGCCCCGGGGAGCGCACTCCCAGGGCTGTATTCAAATAGGGGAGGGGGCGCATGGCTCCGCTCCCCAAGCTATTGTAGACCTCAGGAAACCTACCCGGGACTGCAATCAATAACTGGGGGCGTGGCCCTCCTCCCCGAGCTAATATAGGTCCCGGGGAGCACATCCCTGGGGTCACATTCAATGAGGTGAGGGGGTGCGTGGCCTCCCTCCCAGAGTCATCACAGGCCAGAGGAGCCCACCCCCAGGGGGCCAAAATTATTCAATAAGGGGAGGGGGCCATCAGGTCCTCCCTCCCCGAGCCACCACAGGCCCCCGGAAGCCCACCCCAGTGCCAGAATTTCTCATAAAGGGTAGGGGCTGCACCCCCCCCCCCCCTTCCAAAGCCTCTAATGGACCCAGGGACTCCATCCCCTTGGGCTGATTGGCTTTTTTAAATAGAGGGGCCATGCAGCCCTCCTCCCTGAGTCTTCTATGGCCTCAGGGACCCCAGCCTCCGGGCCGGCTCACTAGCTGTGTTTCAGGGAGCCCATACCCTGGAACACAGCAGTTTTCCTGCCCTCACCAGCATAGTCAGAGAAACCTGTGTTTGCTCTCGCCTGGTGAGAAATGTTTTTAATCTCCCACCACGCAGGAGCAAACACAAAGTCTTCTCCAGGCTGGTGGGGGCTATGGAAATGCTCTCACCAGCTAGGAGCAGACTTTTGATCTGTTTCCGCACCCGCACTCATGCAGTCAGGGGACAGATCAAGAGATTGATACTGCCTGGAGGGAGCAACATTAGTATCTCCTCCCTGCTGCCGGAACAATGCTGGCTCCCGCTGCATGCAGGAAGACGGCTGGGGCTCCCTCTGCACCCCCAGTGATTCTAGGGTAGGTGCCGTGGGTGGGCTCTAAGGCACCCACCTTTAATAATGCGGGCCCCAGAGGATGAGGTCCCGGGGACAGAAAAGGACTGGGACCATATGGCCCCCTCCCCTTTAAAAACACATGGCCCTGGGGGACTGTGTCCACAGAGCACTTTTTAGAGCTCAGAGAGGGTGCCCTTTTCCTTCAACTTAAGTGGTGGCATTGGGAGATGGGGGCCATGCGCCGCCCCTTCAACTTAAAACTTAAGTAGTGGATCTTGGGGATGGGGTCCCAATGTCCTTTTAAAGGCTCAGGGAGGGGGGGATGTGACCTCCCTCCTCTTTAATACAAAAAAATGACAGTGAGAGATGAGATTTCCGGGGACTAATAAGGCTCGGAGAGGAGGGTCAATCTGCCCCCTCCCCTTTAATAAAGCACAAGGCCCTGGGAAATGAGGTCTCCAGACTCGGGTCCTAAAGAGCCATGAAGGGGCATTGTGGCCCCCTATCCCCTTTTTTGTAATTTTCATCTCTGGCGGTGGGCTCCCAGGGGGCCTATAATGGCTTGGGGGGGGGGGGCTTGTGACATTATTTTCCTTTAATGAGAAAGTGCCCTGGGGGATAGGGTCCCCAGGGCCTAAAGAGACTTTGGAAGGAGTGGCATGCGAGCCCCCTCCCCTTTAAAATATATACGGCCCTGGGGGATGGGCTCCTCAGGGCCTTAATGGGCTTGAAGATGGGGGGCACTTGGCTTCTCTCCCCTTTAAAATAAACAAATGGCCCTAGGGGATAGGGTCCCCAGGGCCTAAAGAGGCTCAGAGACGGGGGGCCTTTTGGCTCCATTCCCCTTTAAAATATATATGGCACTAGGGATAGGGTCCCTAGGGCCATAATTGGCTCAGGGAGAATACCACTTGGCCCCCTCCCCATTAAAATAAAAAGCAGCCCTGGGGATGGGGTTTTCAGGGCCTAAACAGGGGGGATAGAGTCGCCAGGGCCTAATGGTGCTGGGGAGGGGGGCCGCATGGACATCCTCTTCTTAAATAAAATAAAAACGACCCCAGGGGATAGGGTCCCAAGGGTTTAATAAGGCTCGGGGAGGGGGGTATTGTTGCCGCCCTCCCCTTTAAAATGCATAAGTCCCTGGGGGATGGGATCCCCATTGCCTAATAATCTGAGGAGGGGGTCACATGGTCCACCTCCCCTTTTTTATTGGTATTGCCCCGGGGATTGGGATCTCTGGGGCCTAATAAGCGTTTTGGTTGGTGGCGGCAGGGCCCTCTCCCTTTTTTAGGTCTCGCCTAGCAAACTCAGTGCATGCGCTGCTTCGCCATGGCGAGACTATTATTGTGTGTTTTGCTAGCGAAGGGAGACAAACGATGTGCGCGCACGGACAGGCGATGTGCACCCGCATGGTGTCTCCTCTCTGCCTCACACGCTCCCACCACACGCTCCCACAGCGCGCTTGTTCAAACTACGGTGTATTTTTAAAGGGGAAGCACTACCCTCGAAATGAATACAGTTGAACATAGTTACACGTCAGGCTCGGGGTATTTCCATAAATACTGTGCCATAGATAAGCTAAAAAACACAGCGCTTACTCGATGCCACCTCGGAGCCTGACCTAGTGCTCCATAAACACGCTGTTGCTGGGGAAGGATCAGGATGCAGACAGTCAGCTTCCTGCTCCTGTAGCATTGTGTCCTCGGTCTCCTCCCTCCCTCCTCCCCATAGGCGTCTTTAGATGAATCGAGTGACTCATCAGAGCATGCTGCAGAGATAACTCTTCCGGGTTTGCAGGCTCATTTCCTGCAACTCTTCCAAGTGCACACAGCAGCAGAAGAGAACAGAGCGCTTGGAGGACAGCCTTGTCTGTGCAGCACAGCACAAGAGTCAGCTGAGACCACGCTGATTCACAAAGCTCCAGCATGGTTTGTAGCAGGACGCAAAGGCATACTTCGAAGGGGTACCTCTGACGCCCCGTGTTACACACTCCAGTGTTCGCACAGTCCTGACAGCAACTCTGGACACAGGACTTCTTGCTAATACCCGGGCTGCAATTCGAGACCCACTCAGAGGTCAGTGATCGGCTAGTACTAAGTTCCATCTATGAGTAAGCACAGCTGCATGCGGCGCCCCGCTCTGCCATCACATTAGGGAGTGAAGGGGGCAGGGCGACTGGCACACCTGTGTACAGGACTCTCCGAGTCCAGCAACAACAGACCCCTTCTTCTCCCCTTAAATCTCTGAAGGCTAGTGCTGCTGATGGTGACCCTGTAGGAGCCAGGAACCACCCAAATTGTTTCAAGATCTCTTTAAATGCATTTTTTTGCATTGTTTATTTTTAAAGAGTAGCAGGCAGTAAATGTGGCCAGCCAGTCCCCTGTAACAAAAACCGGCCCCCACAGAGTTGATTCTGATTTTATCCATCTTATAAAGATGACAAGTTAAGTTAGTCATGCTGAGATTTGAATCAGTAGCCTACCGGCAGGGTTGCTAGAATCATGCGATTTTTGCGGCTGAGGCTTATGTTTCATAATTATAGATTTGCTGCATTTGCCACATAATACTTTATCTGCTGGATACTCTGCCGAATTTAACCCAAAAATAGTTTTTTTTATCTCAAACAGATCAAAAGTTACTAAAATCACAATGATATGTATTGGCTGAAACACGAATTAGTCCAATTAAGTCACAGTGTCTGTGGACCATCACATTATGGTATCCCCCGTTTCCTCCTATGATGTATTTGAAACTGTCAGTAACATAACCCACTGAGCTATGCTGCCCCTTTACTGCAAGAACCCATTGTACTCCTTGTTGTGTTGCCAATAAAATGATAATGTGAGTGCAAAGCATGATAGACCACATTTTCAAGATTCCTTTTATGTTCCATTTTCTTACAATAACCTTAGGACTAATAGCCCACCCACACCCTTTAACTCTGTCTGCAGATGATAAGCTATTACTATACTTGGTGATTTCACTCAGAGCAAAAACTATTCTGTCAGATTAGAAATCCACATCCGAAACCCCATTCAATAAATGGTGGAATATTTTGTGTCACCAGAAGGGCTTATAATGCGATGTATAAAATATTATATAACATAACACAACAAGCAGCTCGATGCTTATGGGATTCTTTTGATGTTTACCTGCAGAAGTCCGAACTACCCTAAAGGTCCCGCTATACAGTTCCAGCGTACAGTTTGATTACTTGGAGAATTCTGTAGTCTTTATTGTGCATTTGTCATTGGACTGCCTTCCAAGCTACACATGTCTCCTGTCTTCCCCTCTTACCTCTACTCGGTTCATCTTTTGCTTACGTACTATGCGTCTTTTTCTTTCATTTGTCTTTTCTTTTTTTTGTTTCACATTGCACTCACTGCTGTGATTAGGTTTACTACCGTTCAAGCAGGGATGGCAGGACAGTAGATCTAGTTAGGTGCTATTGGCATACATTTTGGATTGAGCCCATGGCTGATGGAGTAATTTGGTTAGAGGGAGCATGTGTATATTGACCAAAATAGCTGACAAAATGGAGCCTTCAGCAAAATCACCACTGGGAATCTTTGCATTTGCTTGAATAGGTGGAAGAGTCACAGTTTGTTTATAATCTTCTAAGAAAGACTCGACCCGTTTCAAGTCTACTCCTGAGACACCCACATAAAAATATATGGAGATAGGTGTAGAGTGATCTTTGGTGCTGAACGCTGCCAACAGGTCGAGCAAAATGAGTGTCCTGACTCCATCTTTATCTGTTATTCTGTGCAGAACATCAATGGCAGTCAAGACAACTAGTTGTGTGCATCTGTATGTCTGGAAACTCACTTGATAACTATCCAGGAGGACTGTTACTCCCAACATGAAGAAGACAAGTTTCTACAGTATTTTGCCCAAAAATGGTACAAGTAATATAGATGTATAGTTACCCAGCTCTCCTGGATTTAAAAAAAATGCCTTTTCAGGAAAGGTTTAAACATTGCTGTTTTCCACAGAAGTGACATAACTCTGCCTAAATAGAATTACTGAAAATAATGGTCAAAATGTTTAGGATATGAGCTGATTAAAACTTGCAGCCAATTCGCAGGGCAGATGTTGCTCGGAGACCTAACGGGATGCGAGTTACAGGTGTTAATTAGAGATTGAGTTGACACCAGATGCAGTTGGCAGATACAGAAATGGAGGGACCACTGTCACTGTCACCTGCAAAGAGGTCAGGTTTAGATGAATGTTCAGTTAGGATTTTAGCCCAAGTCCTTTAAATGGTATCTTCAATGGATACTGAGAATTTTTAATTTACATTGATCGAAAACTTTGTGTTTTTGGTGCTTGGATCTAACCTTCTGGTTTTGGAAATTAATTTTGGGGTCTACAGTATCCATCAGGGCATCATTAAAACATGTTAAGATGCTGTCAGGAGTGTTTATTAGCAAGTAGTTGATATTGGATATTAAAATTACGAGAGGTTTGTGTAGAAGTTGCTTTAGAGGAACAAAAGTTCAAGTTTTTTCCATAATGAAATTGAATGTGGCTGTTTAGCTTGGGAGATTCAGAAACAGAGTTATCAAAAGGAATTTCAAAATGATCATTCCATACTAAAGACATGGGATCACTAACTTCCATAGTATCTATCATGGAAAACACAGCATCCCATGATCGACTTGCCTTGTGTTTATGCTGCTAGTTTACTCAAAGCATATTATAGGTTTCCATACTTAGCATAAATTGAGATGTTCCGAGGGTAATCAAATAACAGATCAGGGCTCCCTTAAAAGCATGCCATTCGCATTGCTTAGAGCATACTTAGAGCATACTAGCCAACCCCTGTATTAAAGCATGCAATGTAGCAGCGCAAGTGTTGGGTGGGTGATATATCAAATGGAAGTAAAAAATGAATTTATCAACTTTCCAGGAAAAAGTAAGGCAATCCATAGCAGAATCTGAGTTAAAAGGTTTCATGTGATTTGTAAATTGAAACTCCCTCGCCAGGTTTATAGCACACTTTTTCAATGCAATGGGTATCCCATTTGCGAGAGTTTAAGCTATTAAGCTATTGGCATTGTTTGTAAATGACAATGCCTTTTATGTATTTTTCTTAAAAACACATTAAGGGTATTCTTATTTACAATGCTAATAGCTTAAATTCTTATAAATGCGAGACGTATTGCATTGCAAATGCTTGTTCTTGTACTTGGCCCCGACAGCGTCCCCAGGACCAGAAGGCCAACTTGATACTGCGTATGGCAAAAGAAGTGTGCAGTATGGGGTTGGCTGCAGCCCAGGCCCTGCTGCTAACCCCCTGCCTTCGACCTTGGCAGTGGGTTGTGGCTTTACGTATGGTAATAAAATATCATTTATGTAAAAAAAAAAAAACATTTAAGGAAAAACCAAAGTTTAGAGTAACGTTATAGTTAGGTGTGATAAAATGATCTGGTTTTGTTTAAAAAAACTTCAGAAATTCACCAGAAAAAAAAGGGTTATTTAACGTTATAGTTAGGTCAATATGTCAGTGGCAATATTAATGGTTTGAACTAACAAAAATCACAGAAATTCACCAGTTATAGTTAGCAGAGCTAAGACATGTGCCTCCAACATTCACTGGTTATGACCTCACATATTACATTACTCATGACAAGTTCTATGACATCCTTTATGACATTACTGATGACATTTTGAATCCAACCCCCTGACCGTGCACAGCGGGGGGAGGGGGTTTACAGATTGTAATTAAATATTCATTTACGTAAAAAAAATAGAAATTCACTGGGAAAAAACAAAGGTTAAAGCAACATTATAGTTAGTTCAAAAATAAATGTTAAATAACAACGCAACGTTTTAAACTCTAAAAACCACAGAAATTCACCAATTCTAGGTCTAGTTATTTCAAGAAACTGTAACTTGTGCCCTAAGGTAACTATATCTCACTAGGCACTGCTAATTACCTACATATTACGTCACTCATGACCTCTTCTGTGACATAATTATTTTTTACATGGCCCCATACCTTGTAAATATGGGGAAGCATCACAAAGTAATGGGTGTTGTGGTGGAACGCCCATAGCAAGACCATTGCCCGCCCCTTTGCCGCAGCAGATTGCTGCAGAAAGGGGCATATTTACAAGGTGGCATTTTCAAAGGGATGGGTCGGGCCGGACACACGAGCATGTTACTTATTCTGTTTACATGCCACACGGTAAGAAGAGCAGTTATGGAGAAAGGCATTTTTATTTTGGGCCCGGGGCTCCTCTCTCCCTTCAAAAGAGAACAATTGAAGATTGGGTCAGACGTGGTCCGGATATGAGACAGCAGAACAGTTAAGTGTGGAAGGAGAATGCTTACTACACCCTACGATGCAGAACATTCTTCCTGAAAGAACTTTACAAAATGTTTGCTCCTTGCCATATCTATGTTTAAATAAGTGTTGCTAGCACCCAATTTAATAGTACTCACTTTAACGACCAAGAAAGTATAAGAGATGGAATTGGTCAGGATTTGAACTCTGACCTCCGGATCACAGAAGATGGAAAGAGGGAGAGTTTCCTGATTGAGCGCTTATCTCGCGGAGGCATCTTGCAGTCCCAGCTTATTTGCACAACACTTATGATGGATATAAAATAGGATAGGAATATAGGGGCATATTATCAACAAATAGCGATATTTATCGCTAAGTAGGCTTAGCTGCAATTTTTTTATCGCCGCGCATCACCGGATTTTATCGCTGAGATAACGTGCTATTAGCAACGTTTATCTCAAAAGCGATAAAATTCCCGGCGATAGCGGCAAAATCCGTGAATATCGCTGAGAATACAGCGATATTCACGCATTATCGCTTACAGGGTCTTAGCCATTATATCTACCTCCCATTGGATATAATGGCTAAGAACTGGTCTAAGCAGTCGTTAATTTTTGGAGATATTCGCGCTTAGCGCAAATATTTCCATCGCTGCGCCTGTGTTGGTAATAGGCGATAGCAATGTTAGTCGCTAACAGGTTGGGTACGCCCACTTTGCATGTCATTAGCGATAAATATCGCTGACATGCAAAGCGGGGCCCAAACCACTCGCTATCCCCTACAAGCTGTCACTAACTGCTGTTAGCGACAGCTTGCTAATAGGGCGATAGAATTATCGCCGCTTAGCGGCCGAAAACGGCCGCTAAAGCGGCGATAATTTCGTATCGCCCCCCTTGATAATATGCCACATAGTGCCTAAATGTGTGGTGATGGTGGGTGAGAGTTCTTAGGCCTGCTTTAAACATACCACCTCTTACTATGAGAGGGATCCAGGATCAACCTGCAAAGAATAGGGCAAACAACTAGGCCAATTTGAAAATTGACACCTTGTGAACTCTTGAATTAGTACACACTGGTTTTCTTTTAAGTATGAGTGCTATGCAAAAAAGCTTGAATTGAAACAAAAAATGTAAAAACTATGAATGCATACACGGAGAGACATGGTCGGTGGTCTATGGGAGGCAGCTAAAGCAGGGTCTGAAACTTGAAAAGCAATGAGGCACAATTGGGAGGCTATAGTACGTAGAAACTATATAAACAAACACGAGCTGTCCTCTACTGAATACAAGTCTCTTTCTAGCCACTTGGAATCCCTAGGACATTCTTACAGTGTAGTACATAAGAAGGAGTACTAGACTGCAGTATTGCATCAGGTGGAAGAAGGCCCAAGAACTGGACTGGCGGCTGATGGATGGCTTTTTACAGATGCAGCAGTTAATCAACTGGAGTTGGGTGCCTTAGTTTTTAGGTCTGGTGAAGTCAACCTCTTGTGTTCGGTATACAGAGTGGGTTGTGGACCAGCTCCAACCCATTCGCTTATCCACTGACTTTCTTGGGTGTGCCCCCTTCTTCCATTAGCTTGCTTGGCATGGGAAGTACACACAACCATCACACTTGTTGTCACCGCCTTTATCTCATTCATGCACTGCTCAAAAACACAACCCTGTTTTATTTGTTCGTTCATGGTTAGGCACATTGGTTCACATTAGGGCAAAACTAATTTTTCCTCTAACGGTTTCCATACGTGGAACTGCTTTTGGTCTACCTATCAACATTTAGGATTGTTGATTCAGTGCACACAGCAGCTCACCTACCTCTGCCACTGCTGTAATACAAATTAATTACAGCCAGAGTTAAGCAAATAAGTGGCCAAAAACGTAAGCCAGACCTATTGGTTTTGCTAATGCCTTTTATTCTTCCCTTTCGTTTGTACCTAAGATGGTGCACAAATCACGGAAGGAAAGGGAAGGTCCTAGATACAAGAAACTCTTCCTCTCTTTGTTGGAGAAGTGTGGCTCAATGGTTAGAGCGGCAGACCCTGATGCAGAAGTCTACCCGGGACCAGGGTTCAATTCCCCGCCACTGCGAGTCTTGGGCTCAAAATTCCACGGACCTGATAATTCTCGCCTCTGTGCCTATTCCAATCATGGAGTCCCACTCTGCAACTCTGGGCAATAGCTTGCTTAATCTCCACAACAACCCTCACAACACTATGGATGCCTGGCCTCCACCTTGGGGGTGCCCAGGAGTGGACACCTCACAGGAAAAGCCAGGATGGGTTCCACCAGGGGTGGCTCTAGGCTCATGGTGGCCCTGGGCAGGGAGCGTAGCTAGGGGGCCCGGAAGAGGGGGTCCGGACGGGGCGGAGCGCGCAGGCCAGTAAAGAGGGGAGGGGGTCAGGGTGTTTAGAAGTGGAACAGAGTCGGAGGCTGCCAAATCCCTGCCAGGGGCCACCACGCAAATATGTATCCATCCTCAGAGGATTAATATATTAAGGATATATATTGGCGTGGTGGCCCCTGGGGTTTGGTGGCCCTGTGCAGGTGCACAGCTTGCACATGCCTAAAGCCGGCCCTGGTTCCACAGTGGTATTCGTACAAGCGCCTTGAGACCCTTGCGGGTGAGCAGTGCGCTATAAAAGTACACATTTACATTCTCTTTGTTCTTTTCCCCCCATTTACTTGGAGCAGAGAAAACTTGAGTGATCTGAGCGAAGCAGGCTTACCACTTAATACTTAGGGCATAATTACGATGGCGGGCCCGCAGCAGTAATGAGACCCGCTGACAGGGGTGCAGTGGAAAAAGGCAGTTTGTGCACATTTGTGTACCGTGTGCCAGACACCATGTGGTGCCTGGGACATGGTGTTGGATGTGTGAGGGGGCACTACATGGGGGAAGGGTGCCCTGCTTGGGGCCAACAAAGTCCCTTTCCGGCTGGCTTTTCATGGCAGTTGGGATGGGATATCCTTATCCCTACGGCGGTGTCTGCGCAGGCACTGCCTCCATTGCAGAGTTAGTAATCCGACCGCCGTCCTGACGGGAGCTTTGATGCTGTGGGAGGTAGCAGTCATACCGACCCCCACCTCTGCGCTCCGACCGCTGGTATTGTAATCCAGTGTTCAGATCGATTTTCAGGAAGTCTGACGGGCCGCCACCGACGGCCTGTCGATGGCGGTCTCGCCGACACCGAAATGACCCCCTTAGGGTCGAAATGCAATGACCAGCACAATGGAAGGAGCAAAGCTTTGTTTCTCAAACAAACCAACAGGAGAACAGACATTTTAGGAATTTTTGGCAATGGGTGATGAACTTTCATAGTGAATTGGGCACAAGATCGTTCAGCCAAAGGGCAGCTGTGAATAGACTTATTTTGGAAGTACCTCCGACTCAGCGAAATGATAAATGGACAGGGGCCGTGAGATAAAGGGTGGATTTGTGTTGTTTTGCCTAAGTGATATCAGCCCTGGAACTGTAACAATGATTCTGGATAGGGTGGAAGCATCCTTCCAACTAATACACAGGCTATTGCCATCTGCGGTACACTTCCTCCTACCAGTCCACATATACACATATCAGTGCTCCAGTTTCTTGAAAGTAAGTGATCAGTGCCCCGTGGAATTCGTTTTTTTGTTCGCCACTCGATAGCTTTAAGATAGCCCAAAAGGGACGGGAGTGCAACAAAATGACCACAAAAAGTAACCAGACAGCCATTACTCAGGCTCTGACACCAGCTTTTTATCAGCCAGTCCCAGTGGCGGCTTGCAGCAGTAACACTGTGGGGCAGAGAGGCAGGGCGGGGTGGGGCTGGGTGGAGGGGGTAGTGGAGCCGACATACGACGGCAGGTATTCATTTATTTATTTACGTTTACCATTGCCGTCGTATGCCGGACTCCACTATCCCCCACCCAGCCCTGCCCTGCCTCCCCGCCCCATAGTGTTACCGCTTCGAGCCGCGACTGTCAGCCACAGAATACAGCCTGGTACATACCATGTACAGCTCGTACTGGGTAGGTAAACCTATGCACTTCCATGGACCATCAACCACTCAGGCACTCTGAATTGTCATGCCCTAGGCTGTAAACAACATTTAAAATACATAGATATATAGGTCCACAGAAAGAAGGAGCAGAGAAACATCTCCAGCTTACACTAATTGTAGGTGAACAAAAAATGTTATAACCTATTTAGCTAGTTCTTCTCCCACCACCAGATGTCAGCATTCACAATCGAGTGAACCGGAAGGAGGTTGTGGGACTTGGGTGTAAATGTTTTTGATACATTAAAATTAAGGTCACTCAAGGGTCTCTGCTTTGAATCAAAAGGGAAGGGGACTCACAATGCAATTCCTCTTTTTTGGTTTTAGAAAAAGTGGGTTATTGGTCACATTCAATTGTTTCAAATGAGTTTCACTTGTAAATGTATGTCTCTCTTTCCTCTGATTTTTTTCAGGTTTTTGAAATACCAGTGAGAAGACAGAGACCTACGAAGTTGTTGAGGTGCACGGAGACCCAGATTTAATAATGCTTTGCGTCTGGTTTGCATTACTTTTGTAACTCAATCCTACGTAAAGTGTCAAGGTGGGATTGCTATCCAACACAAATCTGTGTTTGTTTGATAGTATCCTAAAGTAACGCACAGCTGTGCAACGTGCTGCCTTACATTACTTTGCATCGAGGGGGCGTTTCACACAACCATCCACGGGAGGTGAGGCAAATCCCTTTCTACAAAGAATTGTAGTGAGGGATTTGCACAAAAAATCCTATGCCTCCTCGAGGCAGGTGCAACGTGGAGAAATGTTTTCATTTCTTGTTTTTCCTTCTTTGCATGTGTTCTGAGTTGCACAGCACACATACAAAGTGGGAAAAGTTTGAAAGCATATTTGTTGTACTGTAAGGGACTCCTTCCAGTACAAACCCTATTTTATAGAGTGCAGAGACCCTTGCACTATGACACAAGGGTGTGTGCATTTGGTGCATGCCAGCCAAAAGCACGCCAATGTAAGGATAGAGGAACGCAGCACCACATCTAATTGTTGTTATTGTTAATTGTCATTTGTTAAGCGCGTTATCACCATCAGGTCTCTAAGCGCTGTCAGAGAGATCCAGCCTTCGCATGCAGCGGTTTAGATGACGCCCCAGGCCTCCGCAAAAAGTACTGTTTTTAATTTCTTCCTGAACGGGAGGAGGGCGTGTTATGTACAGGGAGTTGCCAAAGTCGAGGCGTGATAGTATCAGAGCAGACAATGCCATTCTGAGTGTATTGAAGGTGAGTAAGGGGGCAAGCTTAGGCAGCTGTCTCAGCATGCCTGTACATACTCTCACTACTGTCGATACCTGCTGGGTCACTGTGAGCTTGGCATCAGTTTTGATGCCTAGGCTTTTTACAGCCACGGCAGACTCCGGATATGCACCAAGTTCTTGTGGCCAAGAGCTCCTTCCAAGGGTTAGAGTCTGAAGTGACGGCCAGTACTTCTGTTTTGTACGGGTTGATTTTGAGGGAGTTGGCAGTCATCCAGTGAACAGTGAATTTCAAGAGGTTTTGGAATCTTGTGTGGGCTGACGGGGCGTTGTCTATCTGAATGATAGTTTGGGTGTCATCAGCGTAATTGTACATTTGACATTCCATAAGGTTCAGTGCCGCTATCAGGGGCTGGAGGTAGGCGTTGAAAAGAAGTGGTGATAGCGCCGATCCCTGCGGTACCCCGCACAAAAGTAGTCCTGGATCGGACACACAGTCATTCAGTGGAATTTTCTGGGAGCGGCCCTTGAGGAAAGAGATCAGCCATGCAAGGGCCGTGCCCTCAATACCCAGCTCAGAAATCCGCGACACTAGTTGGTCATGATTGACCGTGTCGAATGCCATGGATAGGTCCAGTAGAACCAGGGCTCATGGCTTTTTCTTGTCGGATCTTAATCTGAGTTCGTCTAAAACAGACAGCATCACCAATTCCGTGCTGTGATGTGCCCTGAACCCTGCCTGGTTAGATTGTATGAGGTGGTTATTTTCTATATGGTTGGTCAGGGCTTTTAGCATGTGCTGTTCTAGTACTTTTGCCAGGAAGGGGAGTTGGGAGATTAGCCTGAAATTATTTAGGTTTTTTGTGCTGGCCCCAGGTTTTTTCAGAAGCGGGATGACCCGTGCTTCCTTGAAGTTGGAGGGGACATGTCCTGTGGCAAGGGATTGATTGAAGAGTGAGAGGACCTCATTTTCTATCCCAGGGAGCGCTGCCTTGAAGATTCTGGGCGGGCAGGGGTCGGCCAGGGACCCTGATTTCACCCTTCCTATTAGGTGGGACAGGGAGTTGTGCGTAAGAATGGGAAAGGTGGTGAGAAGTTCAGTGAAAGTGGGGGGGGGCTTGGTGATCGTGCCAAGGTGCACGGGAACTTGGGGATGGAGTAGATTTCCGTTATTAAGTCCTTAACTTTTGTTGCAAAGAAGGACTGGAAGTTATTGCAGTCTTCTGGGCAGAAGGGGGGTTTCTGTTCCCTGACTTGTCTCAGTTCTTTCAGGATCCGAAAGGTCTCTTTGTTTGTTGTCTGCGTTAGTGATTTTAGCCTCGTAGAATTCAGCTTTACTTGATAGATTTTCTTTTTTATTGGTTGCAAACGCAGCATTATATTTTAGCCGGGCACATGGGTCGTAGGCTTTCCGCCACGCTCTCTCGCATTGCCGGAGAGTTTGTTTCAGCATTCTTAAGGCATCGTTGAACCAAGGGGGCCCCCTTGCCTTTGTTATTCTAGCCCTGCGTGTTGGAGCTACCCTGTCAATAGCATTCTGTAGCCTTGCTGTCAGGGCCATACTTCCTGCATCGAGATTTCCCTGTATAGGTGTGGGGGTAGCGGATTCCTGTAAAGTAGTGACCAGATCGTCGGCACAGATTTTATTCTATCTCCGCAACACCTTCCATTCTGGGGGTGGACTGGCTGTTTGCTTAGGGAGTGGGAGCCGGCCACTGAGTTTAGAGTGGTCGGACCAGGGGCAGGTGCTAATAGTTATGGGGCTGGTCAAAGGCATCTAACAGATATGGCTCTGATCTGCTCTCCCGTTTCACGCAAAGTAGCACAGCAACTTTAGTAGTTGCACTGTGTTACTTTTTCATAAACATAGGTCCAATTATGAGCCACCGTCTTGCACACCTCAGTCTTATCCCCGACCTATTCAAGAAATACTTGCAGTATAAAACACAATACCGGCCCAGTGGCGTAACAAAAGCCCCCACAGTGTGGGGGAGGTAAGTTCCAGGGTCCCCTCCAGCACTGGCAGGTCCCTGGTCTAAAAGCTCCGGACTGGGCCCAAGCGTGCGGGCCACCCTGCATGTACGTTTCAAGTTTTTTTTTTTACGCCACTATACCCGCCTCCTTTTCATAATTAATTTGTTAGCTTCTAAGTCAGAACAATGACTGCCAATGAAAAGTTTCAAACAGTTAATACATTTGGTAGGTCATACAATTGTTATCATCCTCCTTGTAAATGTAAGAATCATTAATATTCAATGTAAGCTGTATGGATATTAAAATGAAAAAATACAAACGAAAGTACACACTTTTTTTTCACTTTTATTTAAAAAAAACTATTAATACTGACAGACTTCACTGGGAAATTCAATAACAATGCAAGGCATCATACCTCCATCAAATATTTCCATACTCTCTCTGAGACAAACTGTATTTTGAACAAGGATATCATTTAAAAAACGGTCAGGTTTTGAGTGATCCACAGACACACAAAGACGTTTTCCAGCTAAGTCTATGCAGCTGCAAACCGTTAAAACCATGAATTCACAGCGACTGCTTTGCAATCTACATTTAATGATGCTTTCCTCAAACCCTGGCTGCATCTTACAAACAGAAGCACGCCAATAAACAGAGAGTGTGGTGGGCATTACAAGAGGTTCAGTCCTCTGCCCCCGCGCCCCCAGGATAAAAAAAAAGTTAAGAGGTATTTTGTACTTTATGTAGTTACGTACTCTTACATTCTGAAAACATCACTTTAAAAAACAAAATAGAAACATTTCTTCCAAGTCATATGTGAGCTTCACAAAAGTCACTGAATTTTTCTTTTTAAAAAAATCGACCAGCGCGTAGTTTGTACAGCAAACCTACATTAACAAAATCATCTTCTATTTAACGATCTTTAAAAGAAAACAAAAAATTGGACATGTAACACTTAACTGTACGAAAAAAATGTAGGCTCAGACAGCAGCAGGTTTCACTTTATTATTGACAGCTTAATCTGGGCGGTCAGTGGCCTATTTTATTCCACCAGCAGGAGTATTTGTAGCAGCATCGTCCTCTGAAATTCTCATTTGCTTCAAGAAGAAGCTACCCCAGTTCCAATGTCTCAAGTTCTTCGATGCTCGTAATATTAGCGATAGCGCGTCGGCATTTGCAGGTTTTTTGCTTGCTGTGTTGCTATAAAAGCTATTTCACTCAGTCTGCTATGATTTCGAGTCTGCTTTGCTCCCACGTAGGGCAAATGATTAGGCATTAGCTTCTCTGCAAGCCTCCTCTTCCTCCTCTAGAGGGCAGGCATTTAACCGGTAGCTTCCCAAAATGGCGTTCCAACAGGGGACGGGTGGTGGGTGTTGCAGAAACTACAGGCGTTATGGCACAATGGACATCGCAAGTTTTAGCGGCCAATGGTCGGTAGACCAAAGAGTTTGCCATGGTGGCTGCGTATCTTGTACATTCAATCAGCTTTAGTTCGCCAAAGCTAATCAAGTCATGTAACGAGTAATCGCTCTCAGAGCGTACAGTAGTTCGGCTTGCATCCGAGCTTCCATAAGAAGCAAATTAACATGTACCTAAAACAGAAGAGGGAACAGGTTATAGTTATTTTATATCTGTACCTGCATCAGACAAATAATCAGCTCCCTATCCTCCCAATACACTTTAAACATGTCCTCCAACCCCTACACTTTTAAGAATTGAGCTACAAAGAGGACCACCAGACCTGCCAACTCACACGGTGCCACTGTGTCACATGATTTCAACTCCCTTTACACGGTCACATAGTGAAGAGCCGACATCACAGCTTGTCTTTGGCAACTGTATGCAGCCGATCCACATTAAGAGGTGTGAAACCACCCCAGGACAGGGGCAACAGGCTCAGCTAACTTTTGATATTTTTTTGTGGGGGGGAGGGAGGAATTGGTGTGTGTTAAGAGTGCCTCTTAGGTAGCTCTCGGCATGAGACCCCGCCTATCAAAGTCCTGCCCCCTCCTCACACAGTGAAATGTATTTATAAATTGCCAGGAATATACCATCCCCAACAGAGCTGCAGCCTTTTCAATCACTTCTGCCACAAGTGCCCTTTCTGTTGAATTCTGTAACATATGACCTAAAGTTTAATTTGCATTTGGTTTAAAAAACACTAAGGGCCCTATTTATCAGGGGAGTGCATCGCCTTTGCACCACACTATGTGGTGCATGTGGGATGCAACCCTGTAATGCGATTTATCAGGCCACGCAAGGCTACTTTGTGTGGCCCAGAGTGGCTTGATAAATCTAGAGTAATGCAACATAGAGCAAATCGCTGCGTTGCTTTATTCTGCCCCAGGGAGGCGTTGTGTGTGTGCGCTCCTACGCAACACCCATGGTTTTCGACGCATTCCCCGATTTATTATTACTGGTAGACCTGGGAATGTGCCAAAATGCTACACCTTCCCACAGGAGGTGTAACGAGGAGAAATCTCTCCATTTCTCCTCCCTTTTAACTCTTTCTATGTGAGCTGAATTCTTCTGCACACTTAAAAAGTGGAAAATTCCTCAGGGATATGTTTTTGTGGAGGAAGAAACAATCCTGCATGCAACACAGGCCCCCTTGCTCCATGGTGCAAGTGTGCTGGTGCTAAGCAGCCCATTGTGTACCAGCGCCGGGAGAAGGCAGTAGTCCATTTTGTGATGAGTACGGTGCAATCCTGCTCTTTCCCTATAACGCAGTGCATCAAGGTGACTTGCTGTGCTGGATTACTTTTGTTAAATATGGCCCCCAGTGTTAGATTGGAGTTTGTTAAATCTCGCCACACACGTTAATACATTTTTTTTTGCATTGTACAGGTGGGCGCCACATCTTTGGCCATTATTAGGGAAGAGTAGTGCTGATGGACAGCACCTCAGACCGCCTCTCTTCACTAAAACCTTTTGTTAGAGTAAAAGGTGTTTTTCGGAGTATTTCTATCAGTACTCAGAGTCCTGTCCCAAAGATTTGCTCAACTCAAAATAATTTTGCCCACGTGCTGAGCGGCCAACCCAAAAAAATCGAGAGCTGGCAAATGGAGCTGACACCCACAGAACAGCAAACATTTCATAATAATTTATAGGTGAAAAATACATTCAATCACATGCCCAAAAGCTTCCCAAATTAGGAGGCAGAACAGTAAAAGTGGCAGGGCAAAAATTAGGGAACAATACCCACACATGAGTATGGCTAATAACAACTTCACCAGTTAAGATAACACCTGCTTAAGTTACAGGCAAGAGTAAAAGGAAAGTCGCTACAACTGTTACTGCATGAAAATCAACTATACAGCAATTAATACCTAAAAATCAACACCAGAAGTCCCCGCTGAAACCTCTCCCTTTTGGGGTCAATTTATCTAAGCGCGGTATGTTGCATTTTTAACTGTCTTTATTTGTTTCAGTTTTGCTGTATTCATTTTCTGTTGGTCATAGATTTTTACTTGTATTATTATTATTTAATCCTGTTTAATTATATTTTTTATATTTGTTTGCTTTATTATTTGGAAGTGGCAGGCAGCTGTGCACCTTCCATCACTAGCATGGTTTACAATAAAAGGCACAGTATCATCAGCAATTTTCTTTAAAAAAACTGCCATGGCATGACAATATGCCAAACCATGACAATGATGTGAAAGATCTTCACCTATTTAGAAGAAATAGGCAGTTGATCTATTGAACCTGCCAAAATGATGCCACAAAATGGTACTCCGTTTTTTACCCCACACAAGTCCAGGCAGGGTAAAGTCAAGGCCTTGGTGTAGACTTTGCACGATCATGGCTGTAGCACCTCTGTCTATCTAGCATTTGAACTGTGGCAGACTCATAACATTGAAACCCAGGTACTCATCCAACATGCAGCAGAAATTAAATCAACTTTTCCTACCTTCTCGGAGTGCTTGAATTGCCTCCAGAAGCTGTCGTACATTCTTTTCGTGGTCTTCTCTGGAGTACAGACCACAGTTTTGATGTAAACTTTAAAGCTGCGGTCCAGTAACAGATTGATTTCACCATAGTCATAGTCGTCGTATCTGTTGAAAGGTGAGAAAAATGGTTAACTTACTACTTTACTCTCGTTTTTTTTATGTTGCAGGTGAATAGCACAATACAGATGGTAAAATTTGGAAGTATTACTATGTTGGAGTGACCAATTTAGGCATTCAAGGGTCATAATCAAAGAACAAAAATATTTTAAAACCTAGCAAAACGGCTAACTTCAAAATAGAAATGTAAGCAGTATCTTCAAAGTGGGTTGAGGATTCTGTATCCAGGTGGCTGCTTTTCACCTTAATTCTGAACTGTTTAAAGGACAGTGTGAAATGCACTGATATTGAGAAATCACCCCATAGACATTGGGAGGCCAATGACTGAGACATTTAAGGAAGAAATGAAAAAGCAGGACTTTAAGACATAATAATTCATTCATCAAAATTAAATGAACAGGTAAAGGCATAATACTGGCAAATGTAATGATCTGTGGTGCACAATGCAATGCTGCTGATAGCAAGGGAGAGTTTGTATGATCTTCCAGCAGAAGAAACATTCAAAATAGGACTACACCTTAGGCAGGTCAATAACATACCTAGGATATATAAATAGTTGAAATTGGTTGAGTGGAAACCCACAGACATTCAGAATGGAAGACCACTAGAACAGTCTTTGTTTTACAATACCAGCTGTCCTGTGAAAAACAACCCTTTGCAAACTGTACGCTTGCAGCCCCAAGCAAAGTTATAGAAGCCACAAATTAGTTCTAAAAGATGAATGCACTGACGGGTATTAATACTTCTAACCCCCAAAACCATATGCCCATGTTTGGTGTAGGAAGGGATGATTTGACCCATTTCTAAGGCATGATTGGATTCCCAAATGTGATGCTGGCGTTTCATTCGCTGGAAATGATCAGACAAGCAGCACGCCTTCTTGCTGCGCTGCCGGGCGTCAAAATAAAAGGGCATGAGTGCGCTGTATCTAGAAGTATTTATCCTAATTGCGCCTCCTTATGCCTCCCCTGGGGTGGCGTAGGATTCTGAAGCATTCCCAGGTTAACAAAATGTTGTAAATCTGGGAATACGTCAAGTTTCATGGATGTGCGTGGGAACCCCCACAGCCACACCCATGTAAGAGCTATCCGTGAAAGGGAAGGTTATTTACAAGGCCATGAAAAGTCATGCAGGGTGACTTTACATGGCCTTGTAAATATGGAAAGCCCAATGTGCTGCCAGGGCGTCAACAAAAGTGACGCACCAGCGGTGCAATAGGCTTGTAAACAAGCCCCTAAATATTAGATGGGAGTTGTGTTTTACTGGAACTAATAAACACTGTCCAACCGGTGCGCATGTACGTGATTTAAAGAAGATCCTTGAGGGCTGGATCCCGATCATACTTTTAGGAAATCCACAGAACAAATTTACTTGGGGAGCATTTATATGGTCAGTGGTTATCCTATGCCCACGAGGATAAAAGTGTAGCTTTACATACACTTTTTCGGACTCAACCACTTGATGACAAAATAATGCACAACATGTGAATCTAGAGGAGATTTGCGCTACAAAATCATTCACGTCATTAGCTGTTATCCTGAAAATTTGTCCTAGCTTGTGCCCTCTCTGCTTTATATGTGCCATTAGTGTTCCTAAACAGTTATCGTTGAGTAACAAGGCAACATCGCCTCTAGCCCCCCCCCATAACTACACACGGACATCCATGAGTAATTTAGAACTGTAGAACTGCCAATGGTGTTCAATCAGCCGCGGTCCATGCAGGTAGCAGCGGTGTGGTGGAGGGGCCTTGTGGGGGAGCAAGCCTCTCAATCCTATGTGTGAGGTAATGCAAAGCCACCCTGCATGGCTTTGTTTTCGTGGGGTTTTCGAGGGACGATGAAGTGGGGAAATTATTTATTGAATTTTCCCTCTGCCTCGTCCCTCGAAATACCCCCACACGGGGCCGCTCCGCCCTACCGCTGCTACCTGCACTGACCGTGGCTGTGTTTAATATTATATTCTCTTGGTTTTTATTTTTATCTCCAATGGAGAAATCCACAGGGTGAAAAAGGAAGACAATAAAGTGTCATGTGAATGGTCTGCCAATACCAAACAAAATGCCTAGAACATCTTAGTGGTGACAAAATACAAACCTTATTCCGAACATGCAATGAATGTAATTCCATATGGCCCGTCTAAGCATCGAGGTGTCCACGTCTGTGTGCATCCCCATCGTATTGTAAGTCAGATTATAAGCTATGTGAAATTTTTCATCAATCAACTGGCCCACATCTGGATATAGGCGATTCACTAAGGAGTAACCGTGATCTTCCCAAGTGTAGTCCTAAAGAGGAGAAAAAACACAAAAAACATAATATTACACACAGTCACCGAAGTTATTACAGCTTTTGATAAATTGATGTTATTTGTTTTGCCGTACTATAATATTGTACCATTTTATTTAGTGCATGAAAACATATTTTGAGCACAGGCGGTTGACTGAATAGACATTTTAATCTTAGGAAACTGAAAAACTGTTAAGACGAAGCACATCTCTTATGGATGAGAGCTTCACTTCTTAGGTCCAAGTACATAGAGTCTGCGTGCTCCTCAACACTTCCACTTGAGCACGCGGACTAGCAAATGTTTAGAGGCAAATCACCAAACTCAACATGGAGTGCACGGCATCATCCAGGTTAAATGGATTTGATTGGGCTAGATCATACAGTCAGCTTGAAGGGTGAAGTAAATCTTAGAAATCTAATTTAATTCAGGAAATAAAGATTATATAACAAACAAGATCTGTGATGTGCAAACAGTAAAGCGAGCTCCAACACTAGCAGTGAAATCATCTGAATTTTAAGTAAAGAAGGGGCGGAAGTGTGGGGATATCAGCCTACTTTAAGATAACAGCCAAAATGAACACAAAAAAACAGGTGAAGCCACAATTTAAATCCCATGTAAGAAAGGTAATTTACAACACTGTGAACGCATTTAAAGATAGGTGTGACCGAGCTCCACTTTACCACACTACTTTCTAGACTGCACAAATTCCCTGCGTTGGATCTAAATTTTGGTTTAAACAGACGCGCACCCTTCGAGGATGTTAATGGAGAGCTGGTTGAAGCACCAGTCACCACTTCAAGTCCACTGCAGCTGAATATAAACGAACCAAGAACTCATCATGTGCAATTGGTGCTATTTGTACAAGATGGGAGGCATGTTCTCAAAGCGAGAGACACCGCTTAGCATTTACATTAGTCAGAACGCTGTGGTCAGGAAAACTAGCAGCTCTGCCAATAGGGCGCTTCCTTTGTACGTGGTGACGTAAAAATGTGGATCAATTCATTCAAGACTGATGCCATCAGGAATGGGCACAAACATAATCTCACCCCACCCGACTGCGCTCCCAGAAACAACCTAATCACAGCAGTTACTCGAGTCCACAAACTCAATCACTGAATGTTGTGCACATGAAGAACACAGACTGCGGTGACCAGAAATCACTGGAAAATAAGAGCTCTCTTGGGGGATAGTGAAAGGCTGAATTCAATGGAGAAAATGGTTTACTCCACCAATTATTTATTTTTCAGACAAATAAAAACGTAGGAACTTTAATACAAGCTCAATGCATTCAGTTCTTTGATGCACAATAAACCACAACTATTATCTCTTCTTGCTGTTAGATAAAGACTGCCATTTCTCTGTACCTGAGCACGGAAGGTTGGCACATGCATTCCACGCCTGGAGAAATCTTTATAACCATAGCTCGTGTCTTCGAAGTGGCGAGACACATCTTTGCTCGGCACAGAATCCTCTTCCTCTAAAAATTGGACAAAAAGATCAAGGATTACGAAATGAAAAATATATTATTGATCTCTTTTTTAAAACAAATTTTGTTAAAAGGAGAGCTTCAAAACACGAAATTGTACAACGAGCAACAGATAAGACAAATAATTTAAGGGAAGAAAAGAAGATTTGAGGAACCAATGTCTAAGGGCTTGATTATGATATGGGGAGGTCGGAACGGTGACCGCTATCGCTGCAGTCAGGAGACTGACAGACAAGCAGTCGGCGGTCCGACCACCCAACTACGATGTGACCACCGGGTCGGTGGCTGAAAAGTGCTCATTTACAGTGCGGCTTGTGCTCTGGCCCAGGAAAACGGCAGCAGCACAAGTCCCAGTGTAAATGAGCACATTGTGCACATCCATGCACTGTGTGCCATGCACTATGTGGTGCATGACACATGGAGGTGCATGGGGGACTACATGTACCTTTAAAGTGGCCCGCGAGGAACAAGGTGACTGTTTGGGGCCCCAAAAGTCCCCCTCCAACAGCCTTACATGGCAGTCTTCCTGTCTTGAAAAGGCTGTTGGAAAGGGACATCGTTATCCCGACGGTGGTGCCTGCCTTGGCACCGCCTCTTGTTGGGACTACGATTCTGACCGCCCCACAGTCAGGATCAGAGATCCTGGTGAAGGTGGCGCTCTTCCCTCTGACCACTGAAGGTCCAACAGCATGCACTGAAATGCGGCGGTCGGACCAAAGAGCTGTCGGGCGGGCTACCACTGGCGACCTATTAGTGGCAGTCCGCCCAGCATCGTAATCAGGCCCGAAGTATGATTTTCTATATTAACATCTAGGTAGGGTTAAAAATATGGAATTTGAAAGGAATGAGAACATAATACGGTAAGTGGTGTTACATGACAAAATAGGGATACGCACAGATATATACTTTCTACGCATACAATCGGATAGGGACCATGAGCCAAAGCTGGCCTAAGCAGGAAGAAGAGGGCAAGGAGAAAGGAGGAACAGTAGCATCAAATTAGGTCGCTTGGTGGAAGAGAGCCCCAGATACACGGATGTCATCCCTGTACTCGCAGCATGTCAGTGTAGTCCACAGAGGAAGACCACTGCTAACAGACATGCTCCCAAAAAAATCCTCTTGCCAGTCAACGCCACTGTAGTGCTACTATGGCAGTTATCTTTCAGCGTGGCATCTGTCCTCAGTATAAGACTCAACAAGACTGCTGATTCCCTGGCGAAAGGGTAAAAGAAGACGTTCAGTGGCATAAATACGAGAGGTCACCCCGATTATCAGGGGCAAGTAGGCATCAAAGAGTTTCTGCCAGTTTTGGGAGAAGCCAAATAGAATAGCGCTGCTCAATGGAACAGGTGGAGAAGCTGCAGGACAAACAGATGAATTTCAAGATGATTCGGGCTGAGCTACCTCAAAAATGCAGGGGGAACAGCTTCAATGAAGTTGCAATAAAATCACATGGCAGGTCAGCCTGAAAAGCATGAATCCTGACGTCCTGCAGGACACCAAAGATCCAAAAAAGGTGCCATTGTCATGTTTCTCTTTTTTTGCCAGCGCTCTGGACTAGACTAGGTGAAGTACAGTGCTACCGCCCAGAAGAAAACACCTCTCCAAATAGGAAAAGTAGGGGAAATCTTCTGTGGCTTTATCAGATGATACACAAGTAAAATTGCTAGAACATAAGGAGGAAACATCCATTTGTCCTTATGTTCAGTACATAAGGACAAAGGGGCACCTTTCCCTGAGCAGTTAGTTATGGGGAGGGCATTATCTAGAGGAATTTAAACTTAAATTGTCTTTTGTTTTTTATATATCGCACGAACTCGGTACGAAGGTATCATGGTGATTTACATGAGCACCACTTGCGTAACAGGCGGACACATCCATTTTTTTGTTAGGTACGGGGAAATTTTAAGTGATTTGCTCACAATCACTGGATGTTGAGCGTCCCTGCTGAGACTCGGACCCGGTTTCCCAGCTTCGAGGTCGATCGCTCTAGCCATTCAGCTGCACCTACAAGGTCATTCTCCTAGGAGCAAGATGTATTTCAGCTGCACCGTTCATGAGCTATGGGTAAATTCGTCAGATACGAGTGAGGGCGTTTTTTAAAAACATATTTGCATTAGGGAAATTACAGAGAGGGGTTACAGTAAAGTGAATAAAGGTAGGATATGGCTTTCAAGTCTATTAGTCTTGAATTCTAACTTTCTTCCGATTAGTTTTGAGATCTGTATTTTAAGGTTCTGTGATTTAAAAAAGGTTTAAAACAATAGACTAGTCTTTGGAATTCGCTGCCCCCTTCTATTGCCAATGCAGGCTCTCTCTCGGTCTTCAGAAAACTTCTGAAAACATGGCTTAATTGGCGGATTGCGCTTCTCTCTTTGCTTATGTCTACCCAGCGCCTTGACACCTTTGGGTATAGTGCGCTTTACAAATATCATCCTATCCTTTTCTATCACAACCTAAATTAACAAACTGCTAAAGAGAAATCGAACATATCCACCTACCTGATAGTTCGAAAATGCTCTCCCTCTTTTCCCTCTCAAAGCGCGTGGCCATCTCTTCTTGGGTCGCCTCCTCTTCGTCTCTACACTCTTGGAGCTGCTTCATTTTCTCCATTAGGGCTTCTACTTCATAGGAAGATTCTAAAGTCTGCAAAATAAATGAATTTCCCAAAATTTACATTTCAACTCCTCAGCCAATTCGAATTCCTCTGTCTCCACACTACGGTTTCAACACAGACCTCCGAACGGAGTGGTCGGTTTTGTTTTCACCACACTCGTACTTACCTTTGGACTTGCAGGAGGGCTGACATCCACCCCTTGATTGCCGTTGGTCAAATCACAGATGTAGTAACTGTTCAGGGGTGCAGGTCGGACGGCTTGGAGAGCGTCACAGTTCAACTTCTGGTTGATTCCGCAGCCGAACGTGAAGGAAGCGAGCGAATGGTAGTGTGTGAGGAGGACAACTGCATGGATTAACTCTGCCAGGGACCAACTGTGCTCTTCAGTCTTCAGAAGTTTCTGAATATTTTTTGGGAGGGTAAAAGAAAAGAAGGTAGGAATATTACTCCAGCACGAAATATAAACGTTTAGTGCTCCAAGCTGCAGATCTAGCGCAGCAAGACATTTTGCGTCACACACAAACGAACACGTGCCCCAGTTCATTCTGGTATGTACCACAATTCCCCTGAACAGAAGATGTATCTTTTTCTACCATGGGACCAGTGCATGTTTTTTGAACTTGTACTAAATGCTATATAGGTCTACATACAATGGAAGTAGGACGAGTATGCTGCCTCACTAGGAAGACTTCCATCCTATCATGGCTCTTAAGAATGACCGATAGTAGTAAATTCCCTCACTGTTTGCTCAGGGCAGACATTTTTAGGAGGTTCAGAATTAAAAAAAAATAAAGATTAATTGTAGTTCTTCAGAAGCACCCAAGTGCACTAAGATTATAAATTCTAAGGACATAAATCTTCAGCCCCAGATAAGAATCTTTACTGTATATTATTGATGAATTAACAAACATCGATTAAACTACCTTCCTCCGCAGAATACAGTTTGTAAAATTAAGTACAATTTCAAATATCTCAAATGTACCTCAATATGTTCTTTGGTAAGGAGCCAGGGACGGTGGGCCAAAATTTTGTTCAGCTCGCCAAGGTTTTGCAGTTTCTGGGGGGCGTTGCAGAGGCCATCCAGCCACTTGGGGTCTCCACCGACGTGAATGAAGTCACTGACATGGAGGTTTACGAGATAGGAGCACTGGTGTCTTGCGGCAGCCTGTAGGGCGTGAAATATGGGTTTAAAAAACACTAATTCAACTTCAAAACAGGTTTGGTTTATAAAGGCCAGATCATACTCCTAAGAACTAAAGCGTTCCAAGCAACATCAGTGCTACCGCTGTCCTTTCCCTAAAAGATGGCCATATTTCATTTGAATGGCCATACCTACTACTGGTAAGATGAATATAGTCTATGTGCTACATTTGAAGATAAACTTGGACGCAAAGGAATTTAACTTTTGGAGTGATTTCCCTATCGGTGTGAAGCACTATTTGCTGATCTAATCAGCTAAAGCCCTCAAGAGGTACCTCTTCTGTATAGTGATTGTTGCTCCTAACGCCTGGTTATTATCATTTTATTTTCTCTAGAAGATCTCCAGGTGCAGGGTAGGGCAGGACTGGGCTGCACAAAGAGCAATGGAAGAGTGGTAGGCACTTCCCAAGTGCGCATGATGGTTTGGCCGGGTGCTCAGGTCGGCCAAACAGTCAAGTGCACTGTGGATGTTGCCCACCAGGGGTAATGCTTAGCCTGGTGAGGAACATGCACAGACTCCCAGTGCCCATCCGAGCGCCGAACCACGACGCTCAGACCATTCACGACGCTGCTATCAGCAGTGTTGTGATTGGTAGGAGGAGTCTGGAAGCCTGGGTGCTTCCTGCATTGTGGAAGAAGGACGGAGGAGAGGCGGGTTCCAGTAAGGTAGGTTTAAAAAAATCTGGTTTTCTTTTTTTTTTTTAACCCCGCTCACCTCCCTCTGACCACTGCTGCCCGGTAGCAGCTGTTGCTGCTTCTGTACAGCACTTCCCTGAACTTCCAGGACTATGCAGGCAGCTATAATATGTTACAGAACATGTCTGACCACGTTATTTGGTAACAGCTAAGTTAAATGTTTCCTGTTACTGACCATTATTCCAATGTAGTGCCGGTAATGCAAGGGCAGTGGGCCATCCATCTGCAGTAGGTAGTGTTGGGTTTTTAAAAAGCTTGCCAAGTACTGCGGGTGGGAAACCATCACCAAAGTAACATTGTCCAGGCTGTCCAGATCCGCAAAGGCGTTGGTGAAGAAACTGGACATAGCTGCATCTTCATTTCCAAACTGTAAGATCTGCCCGGGGTCAAAACAGAGAATCAGCTTACAAACATGCGGCAAAACGTAATGTATTACAATGTGACACAGCCTAAACCCCCACTAGCGGTACAAGTCCATCTCCGAACACTGCCCCTTTAAGAAACGCCTCCATTCTGCATCAATTCGAAATTTCAGTAGGGATGATACAAGCATCCGCAGAGCTAAACACAAGCTGGCGGTAACTGCGCAAATAAAAAGTAAAACTCTTCAATAGGCCGCAGTGTGACATCACTGAGATGGCTAAAGAGACTGCGGGCCTGCTAATTTTTCAGGAACTGATGCTACAGAGACCTGCCTCAACAGAGTACTCAAGCAGAACACACTATTTATTCTAAAGTCTAAACAGCAACTGCGTTGACGTCAAAGCAGTTCTAATTTTTACGTGACATACTACAGACGTTACTGGAAATAAAGGCCTCCCACAAACAACAAGAGCACCATTCCGTGCAGCCAGCTGCGCTATCCCATGGTGAGTAAAGCCTGGCTCTTGTCTTTTAAAAAGTTTATTTATCTACAACTCGCTGGCTTCATTTTGTAGGCGGGCTCACACCCAGCTGCACTCGGGTATTGAGTAACAGCTAGTCAACAAGCTATTCAGCAGGGTGAATGAATCGAGTGGGCTTTTATTTGTCAAATTAAAGTCTAGTGTGTATTCTTTTTGCGCCATATTTATTGGAAAGTTATGCAGCATAGCAAGTAACCTTGCTGTGCTGCATTACAGGGAAAGGGCAGGATTGCGCTCAATTTATCACAACATGGCGCATTCCTGCCTTTTCCCAGCGAGGGCACAAAATCTGCTGCCTAGCGCCAACGCACCGTGTGGGCAACTTCCTGCACAAAAATAATCCCCTGAGGGGATTTCCTCTTTCTATGTGTGCTGTATTCTGCATGCAAGAGGGAATAAAGATATTTCTCCTTGTTACGCCTCCCCTGGAAAGGCATAGCATTTTGGTGCATTCCCAGGTCTACCAATAATAGTAAATCTGGGAATATGTCAAAATCCAAGGAAGTTACATGAGAACACCAATGTAACACCCATGGAACGCTTCCCGGGGGCAGAGTAACGCAACGTGGCAATTTGCGCTGCATTACTCCAGATTTACTAAGCCACTCAAGGCCACGTGGCTTGATAAATCACATTTCAAGGGTTGCACCGCTTTTACACCATGCAGCGTGGTGTAAAACCAACACAACTCTTGATAGAAATGACCCTTAGGGTCTCATTTACGAGTAATTGGTGTAGGGCGGTGCTGCATGTCTTCTTGCTGTGTTGCCTTATGCCGATGGGAAAGGGCAGGAATGCACCGTATTTATTAAATACGTGTATTCATGTCCTTTACCGCTGCGCTGGCGCACAATTTTCAGTTTAGTGCCAACATTGGCACCCTTGCACTGGGCCTCTGCTGCAGGCAGGATTGTTTTTGCGCTGGAAGGGGCACCTTCCTGCACAAAATCAATCCAGAGAGGCGTTTTCCTCTTTCCATGTGTGCTGCACACATGGAAAGAGAAAACAACGAGGAGAAATAAAAATATCTTGGCGCTGCTCCAGGTTTACATGATTAAGTACATATGGGGCAGCGTCAAAATCCATGGGTGTTACATGGAAAAACCCACTTTAACGCCAATGGAACGCCTCCTTGGTGCAGAGTAAGGCAAGCCAGAGACTTAAGCTGCTTTGTCTTACTCCATATCTATGAGGCCATGAAAAGCCACTCAGAGTGTCTGCATCGCCTCATAGATATGATTGAGAGACTTGCGCAGTCAGGAGAGTAAAAAAAAGTGATGCTCCGGCGACGCAAGCCACTCATAAATAAGGCCCTTAGCATTTGGCCATGCGTCATAACTCTACCTCATTCTTTTTCCCGTTATGAATAGCAGACACCAACAGCCTGGTTCATTGGAATCAAATACGGAATGCCAACCCCTCCAATTCTCATTTTTCTAAATGTATGAAATCTGTATGAAAATAATGGAATAAAAAAAATCCCCTGAATTCCAAGCTAGAAGAGAAGGCTGTCAAACTCCTTGCAACTGTTAGAAATGGGTTTTGGACCAAGTTATGTCAAAAAGCTGTTCACCAAGTAAATTAAGTATTTTTAAAGAGGTTGTTCCTTAAAAGCAAAAAACATGTTTTGCTGCTTGACGGCGCTCCAGGAAAAACAACATACCTCCTTCTTGGGGATGAATCGGCTTGGCCCGAGCCCCAGCGGCCGTGGTATGCGCATTCCAAGTTCCTAAAAAACAGAACATAAGAACATTTCAATTCGCGGGGGTGTAAACAGTGCATGAAGACCACAGCGCCAGAAACGTGTTGGCCCCATCGCTCAAACGCAGGATGGCTCATGGGAAATATTGTGGATGGGTCACATGTGTGGTTTGTGGCTCATAATAACATGCTTATCAAGTTCTCCGATTACACACCTCCCCTCCCCCTCAGGCACAGATGGTTCAGGCCACTGAAAGTGTGCGGTTTGCCTCAAACACAGCACTTGGCTGGGTGTCTAGAACAAAATGTTCTCTATACATCAGATTGTCAAAGATATATGGGTTTACTTCCCCCACAGCTGCACAGTAGCGGCGCCTAATTTCTTTATCTTGTACTTCTGTTCCGGAAGTAACACCTCTGAGACTTAAACCTACTTTGTAGAGTCAAAACCTCAAGAAAGCTTTGTGCTAGCTACTCAAGTCATTGTGTCCTGCGCAAGGAAGGCAAACAGGCTTTCGACAGATTCACTCAGAAAGTGCTGTAGACGGCAGCTTCTAAAGATGACATTAAGGCCAGGTGTTGGAATAAAAAGTATGTAAAAATAAACAAAGTTAAAAAAAAATCGCCAGCTACAGGGTCTAACACTTCAAGCTGTCAAAGCCTGCTGCGTAGAACATTAGTGCCTACCTGGACAGCAGGTTTACCTATTGTTACAATTATTCTAAGTGGTATGTTCCGTCCACCCCTCTTCACACCTATGTGCTAAAAGCCAATGTCTGCAGCTGTTCCAAAGCTTCCTGGGCCAAAATGGAGGGGGGAAAACTCAACTTAATCTTAAGAACGGGACACAACCATCAGAAAATTATCTTAAGAGAAGCATTGCTCCGAGGCATCTGTTGGCATCAGTCCTGAGCTGTGGTTCACAGGCCAGCAGGATCAGTTTGCAGCCTTCGAGGTTCCACTCCAAAGTTAAACAGGACTTGGAACAAGATGTTTGCTTTACAGAAATGCTTCGCTGTTCCCAAAGGAGGGTCAAGTTACGAGGAAAGAAAGGTTGGCAGGCGCGATCAGGAGGATCCCACGTGCTGCCGAAAGGTTAGCAGGCGCGATCAGGAGGCTCCCACGTGATGCCCGCGCGTACTTGGGGTGTTCGATTGAACACGAATAAAAACTACAGGCCTAGGCCTAAATCCACACCCATTAGATGATGGATCCGAACTAGAGTGCAAGACTGGGACGGTTATCATTCATTAATAAAAGAGTGCGTGGTTATAAACAATGCAGGTGGAAAAAAGGGTGGGGGCAGGGGTGAAAGTTTAACTAACTGGACACATGACTATGTATTATATGGGTAGCAGCACTGGGGGGAAAAAACCACCCTACAGATCACAGATGCAAAAAACTAAATCTGTAGGTAGGGTCAGTGGATGCGCTAGACTACTTCTAGGAGCTCTGAAAGAGAGCTGGGAAACAGGAGGTTTGCCTTGAGGAGGGGGTGGACACACAAAACTAGAAATACTTTCTATGGCAGTTTTGCAATGTTTATTTCACTAATGTTTTCAAGAACAAGCACACACAAACAAAGAAAGCAGTGAAAATAAATGTGGCCTAATAAGTTATTTAGAGAAACTTTATTCATAGAGGAACATTTACACATTACTATAATTCAATGGTCCAATTTCATATTATATCCACAGTACCAGAAAATACCCATCCTCACAGATTACATGTTACAATGACTTTTATACAGGGGATCAACTCTTAGAATCAGTTTTAATATGATTTTTTTCTTCTTAACAAATGTAACGCCATGCATGCAGATCTATATAATAAATGCCCTGGTATCAGCCATATTTATGCAGATGCGCAGAGATTACTGTTATGTATTACAATGGTGAGAGGGTAGGAGGGGCAGTATGATGCCATAATCTCTCAGGGGTTATGTCCCATCCCCCACTCAACAAAGGTAATAACTGGCAAATTGCATTTTGTACATTTGCCTATAAGTGCATTTAATAATAAACTGTTTAACATAACACTACAATACCGCACTTCTGCTATTTATACTCGTTGCACAAATATTTTATTTTAAAAAGACAGTACTGAAATAGTCTGTAGGGGACACCATGCTTTATGGGAACTTAAATATTGCATGACCTGAACTTTTTTATGTCAATGGCTGGGACTTTTATTTATTTATTCATTTGTTTATTTATTTATAAGGTTTTATATAGCGCTACTGGACCCAAGAGTATCAGAGCGCTTTACAGATAGGTAAACAACATAGAGGCAAAATTACAAAGTGAATTAAAACTAAACCTAGGATTAAAATTGCAATGCGAATGTACTTTACTACCAAGTCGAGATCACTCGACCCTTAATTGTTTACAGTCGATACTCGGTTTTTTTTCTCCAGTTTGTAGCCACAGACACAACTTTAGACAACTGGAAATTGGCTTGGCTGAGCGCTTGCCCAATGAACGAAAACACACAGGCACTTCAAGGAAGTCAGCCCAGCCCACAAGCCTGGAGGTCTAGCTCGGAGCTCTGAAGCCACACAAGGAGGCAACAGGCAACCCCACGTTCAAGTGCAACGTCAGCACGCCGACGCCGCCGCTGCCAACCAAAGCGCGGCTGCTGAGCAGCGCGAGGCCCTGAGGCAAACAAGGCGGCTCGGGCGGTGTTTACCCAAGCGACAGATGTTGCAAGTTTGCAAAAGATAAATGCAGGGATGTGCCCAAATCCCTCACCAGCAGATTAATTGCCTGCCAATGAGTTACCGGTTAACTTGCAGGCACGTGATCTCACAAGTGAATGAGCTCACCGCCTCAGCCTTGCACTTGCGATGGCCTCTGCATGGATGTGCCCAACAACCAAAGCCGGCATCACCTCAAAAGCGCAATTCTGGGCCACGGGCCTTTCTTTCACATTGCATGGCCGGTAGAGTAAGAAGGATGCAAGCAATGGAAATAGACCCTTTGACTGCTCTTGGACTTCGGGTGATAAAAATCAAGCAATTACCCGGGTTCAGTGGGCTCTCCGGGCTCTGGTGCACTGCACCTGCTGCACCAATGAAGGCTACGACTCTAAGCATGGCTACATTGTCATGGCCTAATGCCAACTCTTACAATGCCATTTCTGGTGGCAGGAGTTATGGATTTAATGATAGCGCCCTTAGGCGGTCAAAGCCTGAAGAAGTCCTGCCAGCCACGGATGTGGAACTTGCTGACCACATCTCAGGGCAGAACCAACCGATGACCCTTTCAGGAAAAGTACCTGTTCCAGTGTGCATCGAAGACTATCAGCCTTGGGCCAACCCATCACCGACAGTACTCCAGGTTACCATTCCGCATCATCCCTACCATTCCAAAGTAACCAGAAGGAGACAAGCAGCACTCTATAAAAACTCTAAATGAATAGGTCCCAAAAAGGGAAACTGTACCAAGCGGACCATCATCTGTCAAAGGCATCCGTTCGGAATAAAAACGTCAGTAAATGACAACGCCAAGGTTACGGTTGAGGTTGGCTTCCAAAACACACAAAATGGACTCCGGATTAACATAAGAGGTTGCAATCGGACATAAAGTGGAAGGTTTCTAGGAACCTGCCTAGTGTAATTAAAACACCATGTAGAACTCATTACAGAGTGACTCAACATTAGGTGATAAACACTATTGCATTGACCTGTCCAAGAACCTCCTCATTACCATAGGCCACTCGTATTGCATCCTCCAATTGGGGTGCCACCGGGAAGAGAACAGCCTGTCCCCTGCCATTTTTGGCACACTCAACCCTGTCATTAGGTTACGGCACCAGGCTTAGAGCAACACGTTAGAGCATGCTTGTCACCTCTCAGTGGCTCAACAGCCAAGTGGAGAATACTCTTTGATTAACGGATGCCAAAACATGCGGGATCCGATTACTAATGTCCTGCTGGGAAAAATACTCATGCTTGGAGTAGATTTCCAACTTTTTAGGAATTCAAAAACAACTCCAGGATTAGCCCTGGAAATCTAGAACATTTGTAGCGCTCTAGCAGAACTCCTGCTGTACACTGTTCATTCAGTCAGATACTGAAGATGTAAAAACATCTGCATAAGTAAGTCAGATGGAACTATGCACTGGCACAAGTAACTTTTTTTCTAGAAAGGTAAACAAATGTTTCAGACAGGGATGAGCGATCTATTTCCATCCCTCCACACACACACACTTCCAAGTTACAACATCATTAGTGCAGCTTTGAATGTTTCCACTGTGGGAAAGGACATGCAAAATGTGTTAAACATCAACGCACCTTTAGGGTTATGGGCATGTATTTGGCATCTCCCCTCCCCTGCCCATCCAGGTATGTGGTGCACTGCACTAAGTCCAATATCCAGCTCCCAGAAGCAGGTTCCCTTCCCTCTAACACTAGAGAACACGCAATCTAGATAGGATGAAAGACACTGCTTGGGCCTAAAGACATCTCTTGGCCGCAAAGAAGGAAATGAAAATAGCGCTGAGTCAGTCTACCTGCTACAGAGCCAGGCCATCTCAAAGGCTCATAATCCCACAAGCAGCTCTTTCATAAGAGGGAACCCAAGCACAACCGCTAAGCAGCGGTTTTTGTGGGGAATGCAGCAATATTATAAGAAGGTGTTATGTACTGAAAGTAGTCAGATCACAGAACCTGGATGAGAATAGGGTCAATGCTATCCTTTTATGAGGGTGCCACAAAATAAATGCACATGGGAGAGGATTTCAGCTAAAGAAACCAGACCAAGAGTTTAACACAAATAGAATAAACTGCGAAAAATATTTGCATTTATGTGCATTTGATGATGGAAGCTTGCCACTTGTGTGCTCCATTTACATCTTCGAGAAGGACTCTGAATTATCTTATGCTAGGCCACAAGGCATCTCGATTAGTAGGTGAGAGGAGATAATGAATTGTTGGGCAGCAGAGGTAAGTCTTTGAAAAGAGCTGTGGGCAATTTGAGAAACACAATAAAAGAGAATGGGGTAAACATGCATGTGGCTCAGGGCATGGTGAACCCAGAGAAGAGGCACACATGATGCTAAGTAACGAGAGGAACTTTCAACATAAAAAAACTGAAATGCAACAATCAGAACTGTGTCATCATTTTCATGCACGGTTTTAAGAATATACAGAAGGCTATTTAAGATAGCGTGCAACGGAGGAGGCCTGTTTCTCTTTCAGGGCGAGTGCAATCTACTGGGCCATGGCAAGAAATCTTTCACAGTTATCTGAAACCCAGAACCTGACACTCTCATCATTTGCATTTCAATATCAAGTTCACGAACAACAACTATTTCAGAGACTGGTCCCAGCTTCCCAAGATAACATAGGCAGAGAATCATTCAGCGTAAACCAAGGCAGCTCACATAATCATGTTACATTAAAAAGTCCTACAATCGTGATCCCATCTGAACACAAAAAAACACAAGATTACCCTCCACTAAGCGGTCCCTAGGCCCTCAATCAAGCTGCCTGCGAACCTGAGCCCCACAGCCCCGGATGTCTGACTCGCAGTAGCATAAATAGGGTGCCCTGGGCCCCAATGCAAGCAAATAACATTCTCTCTTCACTACTCCTGAGGTATCAAATTACAGCATTGTCAGTGTTCGATGGGCCTCTCAGCGCTTTTGACCCTGGTGCCACTGCACCTGTTGCACCATTAGTGGCTCCGCCCCTGCTGGCTCGTCCCCATGCGGGGAAAGACTTTTAGATTCAACAGCGCCACCCCCGTCCCTGCCAAGTACTCGCAGGTTGCTCGCACCAACAAAACACTGCAATCTGCTCCACACTTGCTTTTCTGTGCTAATTCGCCGCCCTCTGAGTTTTTCCCGTTTGTGTCATTACCCCTGGTTTAGGCAACGAAAGCGCCCCCTGTTTCTTGGCCTACGTGTACGGCAACGCTACATAAATATAACACAGAAACAAGCAGATTCTTTATTAGGGGCTACAAATACATTTTTAAACAATACCAGAGAAATAAATATCCTTAAAAAAAGTAATCATACTCGCTCGTAATAACAAAGTAACGTTCCATACAACTCAAAGCACACAACCTTAACCTTAAACTCCGCATATAGGGAACTACAATACATTTGCATGAGTAACAATACAAAAGCATGACATGGCTTGAAAATCAAACTTGACAAACTAAAGAACCGTAATGCATGACTAAATCAGTAATACACCCCCCCCCGTAAATGAACAAACTACTTCACATCTGCACAGTGCTTTGGCGCCTCATGCTTTTCAATATATACATATTCGTTTTCCGTTACCCACGACCACACAGATTTATACAAGAAGACAAAAATCTGTACTACGTTTTCAATGTACAAAGACGTCCCCTTTCTCCTATTTAATGCAGTATTAATGAAATGCTGAGCTAATGCCACACGTGTATCCGAACGCCAACGCATGACAATGTATACACGTGACTGGGGTATGATTTCGCTCAGTGTATGTTTTAACGCTTGCACCTGCAAATGTTCCTGATGCACAAATGAAAGTCAAATAGTACTAGCTGAATCACGTATGTGCTGCAAAACATGCAGTTTCAGCTCTGTGACGGCTGACAGGGCTGCCTGTTTGTGATGTGATGCCTGTCGCTTTGTTCTGTGAACCGCAGAAAGGCTTGTCTGAATATTGTGTCAGTTGCATGTGATCGCCGGGATCTGTCACTCAGAGGGCCCTGCAGATGCCGACACACCTCCCTGTGTATTGAACAGAGGTGGGTGGAAGTGACGTGCAGCCCCGCAGTGGAGCACATGCCCGTGCTTGTCGGGCAGCCTCGGGGTGCACAAACAAACTCGCCGCAAAAAGGGACCCAACTCCGGGAGCCTCCCCAGCGCAAACAAAGACGCCCCCTGCATGCAAATGTGAAACGCGATCTCGCGTCGACAAAGGAACTCACTCTCGGCTAGGAAACTCAAGCTCGAAAACATCCCCCGCATCGACAGAAGATCTCACCCCCAGCTGCTATTCGATTGTTGTGCCTGAATGAATACAGCGCTTTCGCGGTGCCAGTTCAATCCTGCACTGGGCGCTTGCTCGAGCTAACAAAAATATAATTGAGAATACCTTGCTCAAGCTAACAAATATACATTTTTGAGAACACCCAAGCCCCCGCCCACCCCCGTAAGTTTTAATAACGAGGCAGATAAAAACAAATATACATCCAATCCAAGCATTCGTAAAACCCCCACTAAGCCAGTGGAGGGGTGGGTGTCGCTGTCCAAGAAACCTTCACGCGGGTGTTGCTTACTTTCAACCCCCAACATGCTTTTAAAACAACAGGACCCCCCCCCCCCTGAAAACACACTGAGGCGTCGAACTGAATGGTGCAGGTCTGTCCATTTTAAAAAGTACAGAAATGTTATAATACCGAGGTACAGGAGTGACCGACATTGGCCAGCTGTGAAGTCCAAGGGTTTATGGTCAGCTCCCACCACAGAACGCTAGTAATGTAGGATGTCACCCCCTGATCTTTTGTGGTCGAAGGTGAGAATTGACAGGCGTCAAATTGGCCGTGGAAATGGGAGGCGGGACAAATAGGCCTCAAACTTCTAAAATAGTAGTGAGGGCGCTGATATTAAAGAGATGGTCCAACGTGAGCCACAATGAAGAAATGCAGCATTACCAGCAATCAAGGCACTCTTGTCACACAAGCCAGTCTGCGAAAACACACTGCCCATCCCTCAGAATTTTCAATGAAAAAAAGTCAACGACCTGCACGGTGGAATTACCTATCGGGGTGTTTGAGGCATGCCCAGTACTGTCCTTCTAAAGGGAGGGCACCAGATATGCAACAGGGTATTTTGCTGGGTGTCACCCCTTTGTCTCTCTTCTCAAAAACAACTGCCAGTGCATTGAAATGAAGAGGGGGGCTGTCCAAGTCTTAAGAGCCCTTAGCGAGTCCTCGCCCACTAGTTTAAGGAGGCAGGCGAGCTCCACCAATGGGAGGAGGACGTGCATGGAGCTGGGGGACTGGGCAATATTTCGGGACTGTGAGCAGGCTGTATTTGCGCTTGTTTATCACCTGTACCGCAAAGAGTGGGCGAGACCATTGCTGGGGGAGGGAAGATAACGGGAGAGGGGCAGGAGTCGGCCCCCTTGACGAGTTATTCGGTCATCCCGTTTTCACAATTCGCGGCCGTGGACGAGAAACACTAAATTAAACCACTTTTTCATTGCTGACTTGTAATTCTTCCTCATGTTTCACTACTGTTCCTATTGTGAAGCGCTATGACACCTTCGGGTAAAGTCTGCGCTATATAACAACGCATACAATAAAATAAATAAATATAACCAAACCAAAGTCCGCTCTTCCCTCGATGCATTAAATGCCCCCCGTGCACCCCCCATACCTTCGCTCGGCACACCCCGCCGCCGCACAGGAACCCGTTAGCGGACAAAGCGGCGGCGTAGTTCTCGTTTCCTGCAGTGGCCAGCCTCATATTGGCAATAAGCATAGGGACGAGAGCAAGCTGTATTGTGCGGTCCTAGGGGGTCTGCGTGCCGCGTGCGGTGCCCTGCCGTCTCTGCACTCCTTCCTCTGTGCTGGAGCCGCACTGCCAACACTCTGCCCGGGCAGGACAACAGCACCCGGCTCTGCCCCGCCCCTCCGCCTCCCCCGGCTCTGCCATTGGTGGGAAGCAGACGTGGGCGGGGCTGAAAGGAGAAAAGAGGAGGAACGAAGGCCAAAAGTCTGTGAAAAACAAGACGCACAAAGAGCCCTCAGAAGGCGGTGGCGCAGCCGCCGGTAAACACTGTTTGTTGCTTTCCTGCCGGGTGGATAGGGCAAAGGATTAAGGAATATTGCGCAAAAAACACGTCCTAAAGTCCGGCAAGTTAAACAAGTCTGTGTTCGCCTCGCCATTTCACCACCCATACGCACCTTCGACCTTCTTCTCTGTAAAGTCTGTGCTACCGTTGTAATCACTTAACCTGTGCACCCTTGTCAGTTTACTACATCGAGTACGGGTTGTCCAAATGGCACACCTGCCAACTGAGCCCCTAGCGTGAGGGTATTTTTTAGCCAGCCCCGGGGTCGGTTGATAGGTAGTGTATAATGTTGTGACTGTATTTATATAGTGCTTTACACCACTGACTAGAGGCCTTTCTATGTGGCACCACCACTTGTATCTGTAATCTATTGTGTGCCCCCTAAAAAGCACTTTGGTAAACATCAATGAGAATGGAGAACCAACGGCAGACTCCAATTGCCGCTCTTCCTCGATGTGATCCCCTTGTAATAGATTACTTATATGATGGAAGTCGGTGTGCACACTCTGCTCCTGCACCCGCCGTTGTGGGATGCCAACTGCCAAGCAGTAATACAGAACTTTGAAAACAATGGAGCGGTGCACTCCCAAGTTAATATAGCGTCAATAAAGAAGCTTGATCAGTGCCTTTGTTGCAAAAATGTATCAATCTTTATTTTAACCAATCCATGGGATCGGTCTTGTAGCTGCATACGATGTGTGGGCCTCCTTGATAGGAGACAATAAAGTATTCCTGTCCGTTGGTACTCTGGGCTTACACGGACTTGATACCGGAGGTCCGTGTAAGCCCGGGGTACCGACGGACAGGAGGCCCACACATCAAATGCAGCTACAAGACCAAGTGCACTTGATATTATCTCAGACCAGGTTCCGGAACAGATTGGGCCCACAGAACCTCCTTTTACAAGCATCAAACTCGCCATACTCACCTTCCGCTATGCTTGCTCTGACAAAGTTCAACCTTTGAACGAAACGCGTTGGCTGATGTTTTTCACAAATCCCATGGATTGTTTAAAATAAAGATTGATATATTTTTGCCACGAAGACACTGATCAAGCTCCTTTATTGACGCTATATTAACTTGGGAGTGCACCGCTCCATTATTCTCAAACTTCTAGACACCATTGATATGAAACCAGAGGTAACCCATACTAGAGATGGGCTCTGGGGGTCCTGATTATAGTCGGCTGACCCAGTAGGAATACAGACATGCATCCACAGATCAATATTCCACAGAATTTTTATTGTCCAGAGGTAGGCGGTCCCTAACATTGGAGTAGGGACGAGGGCGGGTGTTTTTGGCTGCTAGTCCTAATCTCAGGTAACAAACAGAACTATAACTCTTGCAGCAATCCTGCTAGAACTGTCTGGGAGGAAGCTTGCAGGATGGGGCAATGACTGAGAAGGAAGGGGTATTGAAGTTATCATTACCACATTGAGCTGCCTAGAAATGCAACCTAAACCAGCTCCCTGAAAAAGAGAAGGAGGTGTGCATAAATAAATGACTGAACATAACCAGTGGAGCACTGAGAGCACATTGGGGATCAAGTGCTCTGCCTGCAGCAGTGGCGAGTTGACTGCCACCCGGTCCTTCTTGTACACGGCTAGCTGAGTCTCCTATAGGTACAGGGCCTGGTGTAGGGTTCGTGTTCCTGACTGGAGACGCCTCATTGCGAGATGCCTGCAAATAACAAATCATCACAACTTGACTATATTGTTCTAGCAATGAATATCAAAATAGGGGTAGTTCCTCCTTCACTAGAATGGTCACCAAAGGTTGGCCCAAGCGACCAAAGTGGCCTGTCACAGGAACACCTGAAAGTCAGATCTTGGTGCCCACACACACCTGTTAGGGTGTCATGGTTCATCATTGGGCGCTCCTCGTCAGGCGGTGCTGCAATGCCTGACGGGCCTGGGGGCTCTTTGTCTGAGATCTTTTGATCCGAAGACACTGTGTAGATGAGTGCGAGTGAGGGAGCTAACTAACCGTGTAACTAGTGGTGTGAGTGAGTGGTGGTTAAAATTGGCCCTGGTATCCTCAAAGTGAATTTTATTCATAAAGGGTTCCAGGTATAGGTAAAAACAAGGGTGCTATTGTACCAGGATATCATCTAGTGAAAAGTGGTCAACATGTTTCGTGCCTCTAGAGCCCAGGGATCGGGCAGCACTTCATCAGGACCAAACAACAATAAAGTGTGCACAATCTGGGGCTTAAGGTCTCCCTTCTAATAAGGGATGACCTAACAATGTTCACAGGTCTAGCCCTGGGTATATGCCTGTCTATGGTTCCACCTCAAAAGAGGCAGAATCCTGGTCCTTAAGAAAGATGGAGGGTCCGGGTCAATTTGAGGGACACTTGTTAGATGACGGGACTCATTAATCTCACCTACCCTCCTCCATCGTCCTAGATATTATTCTAGCACCAGCGATGTAATGAAACCTAAGTAACCATGATGAGTTTCCTGTAATAACTTTGAACAAGTTCAGATCAACCCTTATTGTACTCAAGGATCTACATGTGCGGGGTCCTAGTCCCAACTCCAGTCACAGCAAAGAATCTCTCATGTGGAACAGTAAGGAGTGGAAGCCCTGAGGCAAGTATTTATCCAATACCGCCAAAGGCCGTGCTTACTTCCTACTCCAATGTGGACTACCACACACTACACTGAAGGGCCTACATATATGTACCTCTGACCCATGGAGCCAGCTAAAAGCCTTTTGGTACACCTGTTGTGGTGTGGCCTGATACTGAAAGGTGAGGCACAGAACTAAGATCCAAATACATGACTATAACAAAGAACTTTTAAAGCCAGAAGGCACCTGGGTAGCAATGCTACTAATATGGAGAATTACCATGCACTATGACGGGGCACTATCCCTAATTAGAGCACTGCCTCATGGTGCATCGGGTCAGCTTATGGAACAAACACAAAGAGAATGTGGAAGGCGGGATTTTTTCACCAATTATAGGCAAGGGATTTCAAAATTGCAGTGGGGTTGTCAGAATCACGCAGGGGCTACTGGTTCCAACGGTGGTGGTTGAGGCCTTATACTCCTGATGTGCAGTGGCCCGACCTACTATGGGTCTCACTCTACTGGGTCAAGTATCCCTTCTGCGCTTGACTCTCAGTGGTAGCTGTGGTCAAGCAGTCAAGGCTTCCTCAAAGAGGATGTAGATACAGGTCAGTGAACACGCCTCATAACTCAAAGTGGAAACAGCACAAACAATAAATCAATGTCCAGCCAACCACTCGCTTTAATAAGAAAAAGTAGAATTTTATTTCTAACTCTACACATGCAAAGAAATGCAACATTCATATGCAACAAAACAATCCCTCTTGAAGTCAGGACTCTAGTAGTTGTCAGGGGAATTCCTGTCCCACTCTCATCTCTTCATGTAATGTGTTCAGGGTTATTCCCTATTCATTGGTGGCCGCATCAGGGAATGCAAACTCTTAGACCGTACTCAAGAGTTCTCCCTTTTGACCCTTTAGGGACTTAGTCAAGAGTGTCTATGGTGCCACAGCACCATCTGCTTTGAGTTCCACTGGGGCCCAACTGGCCCAGTTCTAGTCTTATCTGCTATGACAGCACAGGAGAGTTGAGCGATGTAGCGGGTGCCTTCAAATGTGCACCCAGTAGACCTGCTCAGTCTGTAAAGTTCGGACTGCTTGCGGCCCCCTCGCCAGCACCCAGTGGTACAGACTTTATATCTGGAGCAGCTCCCTGCTTGCGAAGAAGGGGTAAGTTGAGCTTGTTCAGTGGGGGTGGGGAGTCCTTACATCAGCTCTTGACTTGAGGTAGCGATGATGCAACATCTTCTACAGTCTCCGGCAGTCCTCCACAGTGAGTCAAGGGCAGTTCCCTTGCAGTGCAGTCCAGCCCTCAAGTCGTAGCCTCTTCTTCAGGCTGCGGCCCGAATCCTAGGCTTGGGCAACGCTGAAACCGGCAGCTCCTCCTGGCATATCGGGTTGCCACGGTACGTGGTGACATGAGTGCATGCTCCCCGGATAGTCACAAGTCTTTCACTCCTGGAAATGATACTTTACAGGTAGCCCCCTCTGGCATACGGGGTCACCTCAGCACAGCGATACATGTAGCAGGACCCACACAGTGCTCAACACACAGCCCAGTCTAATGCAGACCTCTCCTGGTATACTGAGATCACCGAAAATAATCCTGCATAGAAGTGACTAGTCGATCTGCGCTCAGGAGAATTTCCTGGGGAGTCTTCTCAGACATTGCTCCATCCAACGCTCTCCTTTTCCAGGGCACATTGGTCTTAGTAAGCAGGCAGGTACTGATGCTGTAGGTTACAGTATAGGTGGTCTTGGTTTTTCTGGTTGATGTCGCCTCAACCAGCAGGGAGATTAGTAGGCCTTGACCCCCAGCACTGGTCACAGACAGAAGTCTTGAGGAGCTTCCCCTCCTCACACAGCCCGTCTGGCTGCTTGGCAGATGATACATTTTTGGGGACTCAACCTCCCATTTTAATAGTCCTTTTCCAGACATCAAATGTAATTTAGGTTTAGGGTCTTTGAAATATGTGTTGGGGTTCTGTTTCATTTGAAGTGGGCTCTTCTCCTTTCCTCTTCCTTCATGAAAGATGTGGTCACAGCATAACACACATCTTTCACATTATAATTCCTAGGAGTAACCAGAGTTTGCACCTGGATGTCTGCCACAGTGATATGTGCATCAAAGGGTCAACCCCAACTCCCCAGTCCCACTCTTTGTGATTCTCTAATAAGCCCTATCTTCCTTCCTGACATGTGTCCAGGCCCTTTCCTTCTGATCTATCAAATGAATAAAAGAGCAGTCATTTGAGATGTAAAGAGAGTCCCATCCTGGCCTCCAGTTTGTCCCCACCCAGCTCACAGGAATGAAGCAATACACAAATCTGTGTGGGGGGATTCCTCTCCTCCTCATATCTTTACCAGACAGGCGTGGGCTTCTCAAAATGGAACAAAGGGTCCTACATACAGTGTATCATTACGGGCACACTCACTCAGTGTACATGCGTCTCACACTTTCTGTTCAGCACTAGTACCTCTATGCATTGTACCCTCACATGTACACATGACTTCACCACACACGCATTGTTCATCACTGAAGCTTTTCTATCTTTCCCAGGGTGTGCTATTTCAAAACACACACACTTCTAGCTTACACACTCACTATGTGCGCGCTGCACAACTCTTCACCCTTCCTGTATTGTACTTCACGCAAGCACATACACACCTAGCACATGCGGTTCCTTCGCACATACAGCGCAGCATTACATCTCTCATGTAATGTATTCCTCTCAGGTATTCAAACACCCAGCAAATGTACTAACCACACATGTACTGCACAGAACTTCTCCATCCTTGTACTATAATCTTCCTGGGAACATATACAACAAACGCAGAGTCACTACTCTTGAGCTGTGCAGCACTCCACACCCACCTGATGTAGGACAAGGGTGAATTAAGCACATGACAGTGGAATTATTAAGAAGGCGAGTGAGCTTGTAGGCCTCAATCCAGTGACACAGAGTAAAAAGGTCCTATTAAATACTACTGATCACTACACGGTACGCTTCCGTCACCATGCTCATGCTGCTTAATTTTGGCGAAGGTGGTGCCTCCCACCATTATGAAGGTAGAGTTTTGGGTGCTTTTCCTGGTCCAACATGATTTCAATCTGTGAGACAGGCCTATGTCATGGTGCACATGCATGGCCCATGTCCGCCTATGAGAAAAAGTCAGCATTCGGGGTACAGACAACAGTACAATTGGGCACTCAGGGAACAAGGTACACATCTTTAACCATGCAGAGGATTTTTCTGTCCGAACAGGGTTATAACCGCTATTGAAAATTCCACCAAGCACTCAAATTGTAAGATTCCAATAAATCTGAATCAACAAGTGTCTCTGAATGATCAGGTAATAAAATTTTCTTTTCTTTATTCCAAATTTTCAACGTAGCTTTAGAGGCACAGCCAACACGTGTTTCGTCTTGTCAGTCACAGACAAACAGACTTCTTCAGGGCTGTAAACAAGTACATAAACCAATATTCAAATATCATCACTGAATAAACAATATCATAATTCCACCACATTTCACCGAGTAATGTGAAGAGTAGAGTAAAAGCCCCTATACCAAGAAAAGAGCTGGAATCACCACCGATGTTTCAAAGGAAAATGCCAAATTGAATAAATATAAATATAAATCAGCTAGTAACACATACCATCAACGAAGGTTCAAAATAATTCAATTCTCCTCATTGAATTCAGTAAACTAACCGCTGTGAAGTATTCTAAAATACACAATAGAAGCAAAACAAAGCCCCGGTCACAGATATGCACTTTCGAAAATAACAAGGACAAGTATGAAAATATTAATCAGTGACTTACCAACTAGGTATATGATAAGTCATGTAGCACGAATTATAATCTTAAGTAACAACGTCCAAATTATCCAAGTGATGTATAAATAATAAGGCAGTAGATTCCGTAAATTCCAAGTAGTAATAATAATCTCCACTCTGCAATCAGATAAATATCATGTAACAGCCAAATACATATCAGGGTATAATACTCTGCGCTCTGTATCACGAAGTTAATTTTAGCCGTTCCAAGATGGCGCCCACGGGATTAAACTATAAATTGCCATTGCAAGATGGCGCCCGTGTAGCACGCGGAGCCTTATACGAACACTCTGAGCAGACATGCGGTAAGTTTGCTCTTGTTGTAGGTGTTAGCATTGATTTATATGCTAATGTAGTGTTGGGAAAATGATACTAAGGGTCCTATTATTTACTATTCCAGATATTGGAATTACTAACGGATTATTTGCGAATTGGAAGACTTTGAGAGATCTGACTTGGGTAAGATTACGCTTTCAGAAGGCTAGTGAGACTCTTAACCCTGATATGTATTTGGCTGTTACATGATATTTATCTGATTGCAGAGTGGAGATTATTATTACTACTTGGAATTTACGGAATCTACTGCCTTATTATTTATACATCACTTGGATAATTTGGACGTTGTTACTTAAGATTATAATTCGTGCTACATGACTTATCATATACCTAGTTGGTAAGTCACTGATTAATATTTTCATACTTGTCCTTGTTATTTTCGAAAGTGCATATCTGTGACCGGGGCTTTGTTTTGCTTCTATTGTGTATTTTAGAATACTTCACAGCGGTTAGTTTACTGAATTCAATGAGGAGAATTGAATTATTTTGAACCTTCGTTGATGGTATGTGTTACTAGCTGATTTATATTTATATTTATTCAATTTGGCATTTTCCTTTGAAACATCGGTGGTGATTCCAGCTCTTTTCTTGGTATAGGGGCTTTTACTCTACTCTTCACATTACTCGGTGAAATGTGGTGGAATTATGATATTGTTTATTCAGTGATGATATTTGAATATTGGTTTATGTACTTGTTTACAGCCCTGAAGAAGTCTGTTTGTCTGTGACTGACAAGACGAAACACGTGTTGGCTGTGCCTCTAAAGCTACGTTGAAAATTTGGAATAAAGAAAAGAAAATTTTATTACCTGATCATTCAGAGACACTTGTTGATTCAGATTTATTGGAATCTTACAATTTGAGTGCTTGGTGGAATTTTGAATTGCTTCTAGCCTTGGCTTACTTTTGAGTAGTGGTAACCTGCTCTACTCCGCCTTGAGCACCGAGTGGTTATTGATTATTTGCATTGTACATTCTTATACACGCTGTGCGCTCCTGCATAACCGTTACCATTGTTGTTATTATAACCGCTATTGACTTTGATTGTCCCCAGAACACTGAGTAGATCTGTCACTCTGGTTATTAGAGTTGTAGCATTCTGTTTTACCTAGAGTAAACTATTTAAAAATGTTAAAGATAAAGAACAGGTTGGACATTGTTTTTTTTGGTGAACTATTGTTGTTGTAGTGAGTGTTTGGATTGCTCTGCAGGGTGTACTTGGTGATCAGTTATGGGTCCTTTAGTAGGCCAGGCCTCAGTATTGCCACAGGATATTGGCTTTAATTGTGTTTCCTTTTAGACAATGCCTCACTTTGCAGTTTGGGATGGATTATTCCCATGAGGAGCAGGGTCAGTATTGATTTGCATAAGGTGGGCCTCTGCCTGGAGTGGTACAGAGGGCATAAGACAATGGGTTGAAATGCTACCCTGAGTGTGTCAGTGGTTTTGAATATTTGCAAGCATTCCTCCCATTAACTTCTATATGTTTGATATAACACTACACGTGGCAAAGGATAATCCCAAACCTGGGTACCTTGCTTATTGTGTCACAGGATTCAATCTATACATCAAGAGTAATAGAAACACTATGTCATATTCCCTCAACCCTCAAAGACTTTCACTAGATCCTGCAATGGATAGCATTTATTTAAAGCTATCCTGGTCTCATCTGCATGGCTAGACACATTCAAAAACATAATTTTCGGGCAACTTCACTTTTCAGCTCTTGTGAATTTAGGATACTCAGATGCTATCTTCTTCAAGCTCAAAACACACAACCCCTGAACCAGGCACACTTCTAATCAATATTTTGCATGTGCATCGGACAAAATATAGAACTCTTTCCACTCAGACATGCACGTTCATCTCCTCAACGGCATCTTTGTTGAAATATCTATCCCCAGATTCATCATTGTCCTCTTTTGCGAGTCTTTAATAGCGATTATTAAGGAATCGCTATTAAAGACTCGCAAAACGGGATGCATGTAGAAATCGCAATTAATTTTGCGATTTCTACTGCTTCCTTATTTGCGATTCGCTAATTGCTAATCGCAAATAAGGAATGGCTTTCCCATTCATTCCCATGGGCCTTAAGGCCCATAGGAATGAATGGGGAGTCATTCCTTATTTGCGATTAGCAATTAGCAAATCGCAAATAAGGAAGCGATTTGAAGAGTGCCAGGGTGTCCAAAGGACACCCTGTAGCACCCCTGAAATGCAAATGTACACAGGTGTTGCGCACACACACATGTCCAAAGGACATGTGTGTGTGTAACATACAACTTAGAAAAATGCACTAAAGTACATTTTTCTAAGTTTTCGCTATTTACCACGAAGTTACTCTTCGCGGTAAATAGCGGCCCCATATTGCGAATTCGCAACTTTTAAAAGGTTCATGAATAGCATTTAAGGAATCTCTAATTGAGATTCCTTAAATGCAATTCTTCGCAATTTAGCGATTTCTGTAATTGCGATTTTTGCATTTGGGATGATGAATCCCAAATGCAAAAATAGCGCTCGCAAAGGGCCGGATTCTCAGAATCTGGCCCTTTGCGAGCCGATTTTACTTTGATGAATCTGCCCGTAAGTGTCCCTCTTCTGCAATGAACACACTGACTGATCTTTCCTTTCTTCTTTATTCACTGATTAGGCTGCCCCCTAGTCTATTTTCTTTCTAGTATTATTTATCTTTGCTCTCTATGTGCTGTTACCTAGAAAGCTGTCCTTTACTTCGTCCATTGCATCACACATGGAAAACAAACTGCCTCTAATCTCAGTGGACTAATAGATTATCTACAGGGATCTCTGTCTAACCCCATGGTCTCAGGTTCACACCTCGGTAAATCCACTCTGACTTTCATCCATCTGAGGTCAATATAATTAGTATCATTGAGTTGAGTAATAATAAAACAGCTCTTATCTGTAGTTGTGTAACAATAAAAACACATATTGCCTGCCCAGCCGGCAATTAGAGAATGAACTGTGTCCTATGTCAGGTGCATACATCAATGAACAACTTGAAACAGGTGATAAAAAAAGCTGGCTGGTCTTAACTATCAGCATGAGCATATGAGAAACATGGCACAACATAGGACGCTTCAACATCTGTGATTTAGGAGGGGGTGGGGAGGGGGGACGTTTGTGGGCTAACACTTCATGGGGCATCTAGCCTTCCAGGGGCCCCCTTTCAATCCAATAACAATGAATATCTGTGATATACGGCAGACTCAGGGGCCACATCACATTCTGCAGGGGCGCGGTTGGGCATCATTTTGCATTATGTCACTGATGAGAAAAGGCATTATTTGCTTTTGTACCCGATAAGAGCATCAGGGCCCAAAGGATATACACACGCCAGAGAACAAAACATACCAAAATGGGTTCTAATAATTTATGAGACCTACAAGCCAACACAGGGCATCACCCCTATGGTCTTAAGGTGTCTGTAAAATACAAAAACCAGCAAGGGGATTGACACTTGATTTGCAAACACCTTGAAAACAACATTCCTTTACTGCCTTTAGTTGTGAGAACACCTTATACGTAATTACAAGCCTGTTAGGACTTCAAATTGTCAGAATAACAACTAGGAGAGTAAAAAGACATATTTTTGAACAAACAAGACAGCATCGGATGTGCTAAAATTATCAAGTGAATTTGTTACACATTGTGCTAACAAAGGCCACTCGGAGGAGGACATCAAATGGACAGCAAGCAAGATAGCCATAACACACAACCCCCAAACCATGTGGATAAAAGCAAAGCTGTGGATTTTTCATTTAGGAACATTCGAGAGGGGGTTGAATCATGGTGTGCAATGGGGTCAAATGGAACAAGCTCAATACCATACCATACCAAGGAGTTTATAAAGCGCTCGGCTACCACCAACTGCAGTGTCCCGGCGCTAAGTGGTAAGAAAGGGAGGAGAAAGGAAACATGCTAAGGCAATTAAAACAGCCATGTTTTTCAACGCCTTCCCAAAAGTAGGTTCTGAATCTGCTTTTCGCAGAAGGTAAGGCATAGCATTCCGGAGGGCCGCCGTTCTCACTGCAAAGGCTCGCCCGCCCATCCTGGCTTTAGAGAAGCAAGGGATATGGAGAAGTATCTGAGAGTTGGAATGCAGGGTCCTGGACTGATAGTATTTCTGAAGTCTTTGTTTCAGATATCCTGGACCTCTATCTCTTGTGGCTCTAAAAGCAAGATACAATGCCTTAAATTCAATTCTCCTTTTCACAGGGAACCAGTGAAGCCTCCGCAGATGAGGGGAGATGTGATGTCGAAGGGGCACATTTCTGATGAACCTTGCTGTGGCGTTCTGGACTGTCTGCAGCCTATGGATAAGAAAGGCTGGCAAACCTAAATATAAGCTGTTAGCATAGTCCAGCTGAAATGTAATAAGGGCATGGACTATAGTGGCTCGACAGTCCATCGGCAAAAGATGAAGAAATCTTCGCAAGGTTTCGAGTTTCCAGAATCATGCTCTGGAAACTTGACCTATCTGACCCTTGGCCGACAATTTTGAGTCAAATTTAAAGCCTGAATTCCTGACTGAAGAGATAGGGGATTCAACTGCGTCGGCCACCAGAGATCAGCCGGTGGGGGTGAAGGTTGGTTAAAAAACATCACCTCTGTTTTATCTGTATTTAATTTCAAGCAATTGTCCATCATCCAAGAGGGGATCTTAGTTAGACAATGCCTGAAGCTGTCAAACGCTGTCTTGGCAGTGTCTTTAAAGGAAAACACAAGCTGTGTATCATCACCGTAAGAAATAATTCTCGCTCCACAATGTTCTACAATCGATGCCAAAGGAGCCAGATACACATTAAACAGGGTAGGGCTAAGTGCCGAGCCATGCGGGACTCCACATACCATGGAGCAAGAGGAGGAGACATGAGGGCACAGAAAAACCTGCTGAGACCGCCCCTCCAAAAAAGAGCAGAACCAGTTTAAGATGGTCCCCGAGATACCCAGCGAATCGAGTGCGATACCGTATCAAATGCTGCGGATAGTCCAGCAGCACGAGCATGGCACAGCATCCCTGGTCTAGGGATTCTTGGATGGTTTCCGCCACCTCCAACAGCGCAGTCTGGGTACTGTAGCTCACCCTAAAACACGACTGGGAATGATGAAGGAGATTATTGGATTCCAGTTATTTGGAAATCTGTCTCTGGACTTCTCCAGTATTTTTGCAGGTGCAGGCAGCAGGGAAATGGGCCTATAGTTCTTGAGTAAAGCAGGAAGGGAAGGTTAGGGCCTGGCAAGTGGGTGCACTTGCCAGGTCGACATGGCAGTTCCAAACTGTGCACAGACACTGCAGTGGCTGGTTTGAGTTGCATTTACAGGCTGCTCGTGTGGGTTGACTGTTCCCATGAGGCACAGGGTCAGACTCATTTACATATAGCCATGTCTGAACTGGGGTGGCAGACTGGGCTAAAGAACGGTGATGGATTAAACCCAGATCTTTTGACTGGGTGTGAGTGTTTGATTGGTTCAGATGCTCCGTCCATCACCACCCCCTTTTGTACCGCTTTTGGCCGCCATAAGTGTGGCAGGGTATGCTCAGACGTGAGTCACTTGCTCACTTTGCCACTGGATTCAAGCAAGCCGGGCTGAAGAAGGCTGTAATGCCAGAAACCGGTCCTCGGAAGCTTGTTTCCGGTCCAAGGAAGGCATGGCTTGGCAGTTCGGGCTGGACTGTTCCCATGAGGCACAGGGTCAGACTGATTTGCATATAGCCATGTCTAAACTGGGGTGGCAGAGTGGGCTAAAGAACGGTGATGGATTAAACCCAGATCTTTTGACTGGGTGTGAGTGTTTGATTGGTTCAGATGCTCCGTCCATCACCACCCCCTTTTGTACCGCAGGCCCACTAGCAGCATTTGATTTACAGGCCCTGGGCACACACAGTGCATGGTACTAGGGACTTACCAGTAAATCAAATATGCCAATCATGGAATCACCAATGCATAAACACAATTTACATTGAGAGTACATGCACTTTAGCACTGAATAGCAGCGGTAGAGAGCCCAGAGTCCTAAAACCAATCAAAACCGCGTCAAAAACAGGAGGACAAAAAGCAAAAAGTCTGGTGATGAACCCGCTGAAAAAGCCAAGTCTAACAGTCCTATTTTAGGATATATTGGGAACAATATTTATAGTTATAATCTTTTATTTGGGAAAAAGTCCTTCCCTCGCCCAACCTTCTTTTCCTTAACGGAGATAGCTTCTTATTTTGAGCATTAACTGTAATCTAAGGTTGATTTGTAAACCCTGATATAATTCATTTTCTCTCACTTCCCCTTTTGTGTAAAATCTATCATTAGCACCAAACCCCCCATTGTGGCGAACATGCACTCTAGAAATAGTCCTATTATGTTATTGTTTGCTGTTTGTTATGTTATGTAAAGCACATAAAAAATAAGAAAAAATGATGGCTAATGCCGTTGCAAGGTCCTCCTTAACACATTACCATAAGTATTTTGCGCCAAAATGAATTACCCAGATATTTGACTACCCCTGGGTTTCTGTAGTGTTCTGCTACTACCTGGCCTTAGTATATGAGTCGAGTGTCTCCTTCCTGTTCCCCATTTCCCAGACATTAGCAAAATGCCTGTGCTCTACCTAATTGACCTATTTACCTTGCCTATAAATTCCTAATATATGGAATAAAAAGTATACCCAATGGATTGGAAATTAAATGCCACCATTGAACGACAGCACCTATTGTGCTATCCATAGAGCAGGCCTGGAAAACATGGCTTTAGGCAAAACATGTGTACAGACTAAAAACCTGCTGTCAAACTTGTCAAAATAACCTTTTTTTCACAGGTGGGAAACCCTATTTTTAAATATAAACTAATCACCACAAAGTATACCATGTTGCCCAAAAGGTAGGGTGTCTGATATTTCATAATTGGAACATGTGTGAAATTACAATTGTCATGTACCTCCAGTTGCTAGCCCTGAAATGTATTTTGACTGACAGGTGTAGTTCAATCCTAAAAAATGCCAAAATCCAGATTATAAACTGTAATCAGTAACTTGCTAAAAAGGTCAATTAAAAGACTATTTTAAATATGTATTAAAAGCTCAATTCATTTTTGAAGTTGGAGTTTCAGTAAATATTTAGGTAATGCAACTTTTAGAAAGTTACCTATTCCCTACACGAAGCTCCTAGTGACTTGATGTACAATAGCTATCAAGCATCTCTCCAATCAAGTTCTGAAACTCTTTGAGGTATGAACAACACCAGGAACCGAATCGGTCTATGAGCCAATTTCTTCTGGCCTGACTGACATTGATAGCACTATGTCAGTGGGTACTACAGTCACTGTTTAGCAAATTACAAGGAGCAAGAAAAGGGAAACGCAAGAGCAGTGAACTAAGAACACAAAATGTGGAACTACTTAAAAAAACTGATCAACAAGATCCAGATCATCTCATCGTGGATAACCATCAAACAGACCAGGTAATCAGTCATATCATTTGGCCGTCCAACTTGTGAATTGGCGGGTCCTTTGATTATCGAGACCACATGCCACACAGTAAATTGTTGATAGTTGATCTAGTCCACAGTTAACTGTGAACCACCAACTGATAGCCAATTATTGATGGTAGAGAAACATAGTGAAAACACAGTGCAACTAACCAAAGGTGGTGATTTAAAATAGGGTGATATGTCTCAAACAAACTATTTTAATAAGAAACAAGGCACATCCCCTAATTAAAAAACAGGAACAGCGCAAACGACAGTATGAACCAAATATCTGTCGCGATATGGGCCAACATGTTTCTGCCTACCGGGCAAAACGTCCCTAGGCTTTCATCAGGGCCACTGTTCTTTTACTTGTTGCTACTGTTAAGCTATGTGTGTACTAAATAGTGCACCAAATAAAGTTGTGAGAAAGTTACAAATAATAAAGGTTGAAAAACAATATAACCTGTACCAACATTTTTGTACTAATCCTCCATGTCAGCGGATGTCAATAACAATCTGTTGGGAAAATAATTCTCCTGTTAATACAGTGTATTACAATAGCCCCAAACACCTGTGCTTCCATAATACCTTATGTCTAATCAATGAATCAATACATTTTCTCACCCAGAATGACATGGAACCGGACCTCACCTCACCTGAACCGTGCTCAGGTATACGAGGCCCGCTCTGTGGAACAAGTAGATGCAAACAGGGGGAGACATCAAATATCCACCTCTTTGGTAGAGTCCAAAGATATCTATCCTTACTCCTTGTTATATTAGTCATCCTTGCCCACCAATAAACTCAGTGATAGAGCCCTCCCCAGTCTCTGGCAAAAAACCCATTCGACTAGCACCAACAAATGCCTATCTTTTATCTAAAACGCACATCATCCATCTTAAAACTATTGAATATACTCATTCAGAGACAAACAATAATGTCTATCCATGTCAAGAACCCTAAGGTGTTGTCTCCCATTCTTATGTATAGTTAATCAAAGGTCTGTGCAAACATCAGTCAACTCATACTCCCAACCAAGCTTTCTTAGTAACTCAAAATAGAGACTAGATACTACTACTTGTTAGGAAACCTATTCTCTTCGACCTACCTCTCCGTCGGTGCCACCAAACACTCCTGAGGCTTGGAGGAGGCACCGATCTGGAGGAACTGGGCGTTTTAGTATTGTTTCTGCAAAGGGGATTACTTTTCCTTCATTTTATCTTTTTTATCAGCCCCGTTTTTTTAGGGATTAATGGATAGTACCTGCAATGTAATTTGTCACTCTTATTAACGAGAGCCTATTCCTTCATATTTCATATCTCTCTGCCCTTGGAACTGGCAACGCTCGCTTTCAGTGCAAAACCGGCAAAACGCGGGGGAAATCACTCCGCGGGACTACAAAATGACATCGCGGCGGCCATTTTTGTAGTTCGGCCGGCTCGCGATGTCAGTCCCTTCCTCATTGTTATAAATCCACTCGCGCAGTTGGATAGAGGAATGTTAACAGAGGGGTACTATTCCTATTACGTGCTAAATGTGTAATGACTAACCCTGATGAGTTAACAGTGAACGAAATAGAGGGGTGCTAATTCTCTTTAGTCCTAATAAAGGGTATAATGTCCGTTTCGTTCCCTGTTTTGCCGGTTTTGCACTGAAAGCGAGCGTTGCCAGTTCCAAGGGTGCCAGTTCCAAGGGTTCTGTTGGTGCTAGTCAAATGTTTTTTTTGCCAGAGACTGGGGAGTGCTCTATCACTGAGTTTATTGGTGGGCAAGGATGACTAATATAACAGGGAGTAATGATACATATCTTTGGACTCTACCAAAGAGGTGGATATTTGATGTCTCCCCCTGTTTGCATCTACTTCTTCCACAGAGCGGGCCTCGTATACCTGAGCACGGTCCAGGTGAGGTGAGGTCCGGTCCCCTGTCATTCTGGGTGAGAACATTTTTGATTCATTGATTAGACATAAGGTATTATGGAAGCACAGGTGTTTGGGGCTATTGTAAGACACTGTATTAACAGGAGAATTATTTTCCCAACAGATTGTTATTGACATCTGCTGACATGGAGGATTAGTACAAAAATGTTGGTACAGGTTGTATTGTTTTTCAGCCTTTATTATTTGTAACTTTCTCACAACTTTATTTGGTGCACTATTTAGTACACACATAGCTTAACAGTAGCAACAAGTAAAAGAACAGTGGCCCTGATGAAAGCCTAGGGACGTTTTGCCCGGTAGGCAGAAACATGTTGGCCCATATCGCGACAGATATTTGGTTCATACTGTCGTTTGCACTGTTCCTGTTTTTTAATTAGGGGGTGTGCCTTGTTTCTTATTAAAATAGTTTGTTTGAGACATATCGCCGTATTTTAAATCACCACCTTTGGTTAGTTGCACTGTATTTTCACTATTTTTCTCTACCATCAATAATTGGCTATCAGTTGGTGGTTCACAGTTAGCTGTGGACTAGATCCAGTATCAAAAATTTACTGTATGGCATGTGGTCTCGATAATCAAAGGACCCGCCAATTCACAAGTCGGACAGCCAAATGATATGACTGATTACATGGTCTGTTTGATGGTTATCCACGATGAGATGATCTGGATCTTGTTGATCAGTTTTTTGAAGTACTTCCACATTTTGTGTTCTTAGTTCACTGCTCTTGTGTTTCCCTTTTCTTGCTCCTTGTAATTTGCTAAACTGTGACTGTAGCACCCACGGACATAGTGCTATCTATGTCAGTTAGGCCAGAAGAAATTGGCTCATATACCGATTCGGTTCCTTGTGTTGTTCATATTGTGTAGCTGGGGATATGAACTAGGATCAGGTCTTTAAACTCTGTATCCCTATGACCCTCCTTTCTCGGTTTGTTTTGATACCTCTTTGAGGTATGGAAACTGTTCCCAAAGCAGATACAAAGGCCTGGATGTGGGGATGTGTTTTTCATACCCTGGCAGAACGACCTGTCGGGGTGCCACCAGGAACTTTATTAAATACAAAGGGACCTGCCACGTCACAAGTAAATGTCATGTGACACCTGGAAAAGACCATTGCAAAAAACACAGTTGATGGACAGAATGTAGAACAATGTCATACATTCACCCCAGTACAAGGATCTGGGCCTAAATCCATAGTTTTTTTGCACTCCACACCACCCTGGGTTAGACACTGGCTATATGCAAATCAGCTCTGACCCTGTGCCTCATGGGAACAGTCCAGTCCGAACTACCAAGCCATGTCTTTCCCAGACCGGAATCAAGCATCCAAGGACCGGTTTCTGACTATCAGCCTTCATCAGCCTGAATAGCTTGACTCCAGTGGTGTGGAGAGCCTGGGACTCACGTCTGAGCATACCCAGCCCACTTGGGTGAAAATTGCAAAAAACACAGTTGATGGACAGAATGTAGAACAATGTCATACATTCACCCCAGTACAAGGATCTGGGCCTAAATCCATCGTTTTTTTGCACTCCACACCACCCTGGGTTAGACACTGGCTATATGCAAATCAGCTCTGACCCTGTGCCTCATGGGAACAGTCCAGTCCGAACTACCAAGCCATGTCTTTCCAAGACCGGAATCAAGCATCCAAGGACCAGTTTCTGGCTAACAGCCTTCATCAGCCTGAATAGCTTGACTCCAGTGGTGTGGAGAGCCTGGGACTCTTGTCTGAGCATACCCAGCCCACTCGGGTTGAAAATTGCAAAAAACACAGTTGATGGACAGAATGTAGAACAATGTCATACATTCACCCCAGTACAAGGATCTGGGCCTAAATCCATCGGTTTTTTGCACTCCACACCACCCTGGGTTAGACACTGGCTATATGCAAATCAGCTCTGACCCTGTGCCTCATGGGAACAGTCCAGTCCGAACTACCAAGCCATGTCTTTCCAAGACCGGAATCAAGCATCCAAGGACCAGTTTCTGGCTAACAGCCTTCATCAGCCTGAATAGCTTGACTCCAGTGGTGTGGAGAGCCTGGGACTCTTGTCTGAGCATACCCAGCCCACTCGGGTTGAAAATTGCAAAAAACACAGTTGATGGACAGAATGTAGAACAATGTCATACATTCACCCCAGTACAAGGATCTGGGCCTAAATCCATCGTTTTTTTGGCACTCCACACCACCCTGGGTTAGACACTGGCTATATGCAAATCAGCTCTGACCCTGTGCCTCATGTGAACAGTCGAGTCCGAACTACCAAGCCATGTCTTTCCCAGACCGGAATCAAGCATCCTAGGACCGGTTTCTGGCTATCAGCCTTCATCAGCCTGAATAGCTTGACTCCAGTGGTGTGGAGAGCCTGGGACTCACGTCTGAGCATACCCAGCCCACTCGGGGTGAAAATTGCAAAAAACACAGTTGATGGACAGAATGTAGAACAATGTCATAAATTCACCCCAGTACAAGGATCTGAGCCTAAATCCATCGGTTTTTTGCACTCCACACCACCCTGGGTTAGACACTAGCTATATGCAAATCAGCTCTGACCCTGTGCCTCATGGGAACAGCCCAGTCCGAACTACCAAGCCATGTCTTTCCCAGACCGGGTATGCTCAGACGTGAGTCCCAGGCTCTCCGCACCACTGGAGTCAAGCTATCCATGCTGAAGAAGGCTGATAGCCAGAAACCGGTCCTTGGATGCTTGATTCCGGTCTAGGAAAGACATGGCTTGGTAGTTCGGGCTGGACTGTTCCCATGAGGCACAGGGTCAAGGCTGATTTGCATGTAGCCATTGTCTGACCTAGGGTGGTGTGGAGTGCAAAAAAACGATGGATTTAGGCCCAGATCTTTGTACTGGGGTGAATGGAAGACATTGTTCTACATTCTGTCCATCAACTGTGTTTTTTGCAATTTTCACCCCGAGTGGGCTGGGTATGCCTAGACGTGAGTCCCAGGCTCTCCACACCACTGGAGTCAAGCTATCCAGGCTGAAGAAGGCTGATCGCCAGAAACCCGTCCTTGGATGCTTGATTCCAGTCTAGGAAAGACATGGCTTGGTAGTTCGGGCGGGACTGTTCCCATGAGGCACAGGGTCAAAGCTGATTTGCATGTATCCATTGTCTGACCTAGGGTGGTGTGGAGTGCAAAAAAACGATGGATTTAGGCCCAGATCTTTGTACTGGGGTGAATGGAAGACATTGTTCTACATTCTGTCCATCAACTGTGTTTTTTGCAATTTTCACCCCGAGTGGGCTGGGTATGCTTAGACGTGAGTCCCAGGCTCTCCACACCACTGGAGTCAAGCTATCCAGGCTGAAGAAGGCTGATAGCCAGAAACCGGTCCTTGGATGCTTGATTCTGGTCTAGGAAAGACATGGCTTGGTAGTTCGGGCTGGACTGTTCCCATGAGGCGCAGGGTCAAGGCTGATTTGCATGTAGCCATTGTCTGACCTAGGGTGGTGTGGAGTGCAAAAAAACGATGGATTTAGGCCCAGATCTTTGTACTGGGGTGAATGTAAGACATTGTTCTACATTCTGTCCATCAACTGTGTTTTTTGCAATTTTCACCCCGAGTGGGCTGGGTATGCTCAGACGTGAGTCCCAGGCTCTCCACACCACTGGAGTCAAGCTATCCAGGCTGAAGAAGGCTGATAGCCAGAAACCGGTCCTTGGATGCTTGATTCCGGTCTAGGAAAGACATGGCTTGGTAGTTCGGGCTGGACTGTTCCCATGAGGCACAGGGTCAAGGCTGATTTGCATGTAGCCATTGTCTGACCTAGGGTGGTGTGGAGTGCACAAAAACGATGGATTTAGGCCCAGATCTTTGTACTGGGGTGAATGTAAGACATTGTTCTACATTCTGTCCATCAACTGTGTTGTTTGCAATTTTCACCCCGAGTGGGCTGGGTATGCTCAGACGTGAGTCCCAGGCTCTCCACACCACTGGAGTCAAGCTATCCAGGCTGAAGAAGGCTGATAGCCAGAAACCGGTCCTTGGATGCTTGATTCCGGTCTAGGAAAGACATGGCTTGGGAGTTCGGGCTGGACTGTTCCCATGAGGCACAGGGTCAAGGTTGATTTGCATGTAGCCATTGTCTGACCTAGGGTGGTGTGGAGTGCAAGAAAACGATGGATTTAGGCCCAGATCTTTGTACTGGGGTGAATGTAAGACATTGTTCTACACTCTGTCCATCAACTGTGTTTTTTGCAATTTTCACCCCGAGTGGGCTGGGTATGCTCAGACGTGAGTCCCAGGCTCTCCACACCACTGGAGTCAAGCTATCCAGGCTGAAGAAAGCTGATAGCCAGAAACCGGTCCTTGGATGCTTGATTCCGGTCTAGGAAAGACATGGCTTGGTAGTTTGGGCTGGACTGTTCCCATGAGGCACAGGGTCAAGGCTGATTTGCATGTAGCCATTGTCTGACCTAGGGTGGTGTGGAGTGCAAAATAATGATGGATTGAGGCCCAGATCTTTGTACTGGGGTGAATGTAAGACATTGTTCTACATTCTGTCCATCAACTGTGTTTTTTGCAATTTACACCCCGAGTGGGCTGGGTATGCTCAGACGTGAGTCCCAGGCTCTCCACACCACTGGAGTCAAGCTATCCAGGCTGAAGAAGGCTGATAGCCAGAAACCGGTCCTTGGATGCTTGATTCCGGTCTAGGAAAGACATGGCTTGGTAGTTGGGGCTGGATTGTTCCCATGAGGCACAGGGTCAAGGCTGATTTGCATGTAGCCATTGTCTGACCTAGGGTGGTGTGGAGTGCAAAAAAACGATGGATTTAGGCCCAGATCTTTGTACTGGGGTGAATGTAAGACATTGTTCTACATTCTGTCCATCAACTGTGTTTTTTGCAATTTTCACCCTGAGTGGGCTGGGTATGCTCAGACGTGAGTCCCAGGCTCTCCACACCACTGGAGTCAAGCTATCCAGGCTGAAGAAGGCTGATAGCCAGAAACCGGTCCTTGGATGCTTGATTCCGGTCTAGGAAAGACATGGCTTGGTAGTTCGGGCTGGACTGTTCCCATGAGGCACAGGGTCAAGGCTGATTTGCATGTAGCCATTGTCTGACCTAGGGTGGTGTGGAGTGCACAAAAACGATGGATTTAGGCCCAGATCTTTGTACTGGGGTGAATGTAAGACATTGTTCTACATTCTGTCCATCTACTGTGTTGTTTGCAATTTTCACCCCGAGTGGGCTGGGTATGCTCAGACGTGAGTCCCAGGCTCTCCACACCACTGGAGTCAAGCTATCCAGGCTGAAGAAGGCTGATAGCCAGAAACCGGTCCTTGGATGCTTGATTCCGGTCTAGGAAAGACATGGCTTGGGAGTTCGGGCTGGACTGTTCCCATGAGGCACAGGGTCAAGGTTGATTTGCATGTAGCCATTGTCTGACCTAGGGTGGTGTGGAGTGCAAGAAAACAATGGATTTAGGCCCAGATCTTTGTACTGGGGTGAATGTAAGACATTGTTCTACACTCTGTCCATCAACTGTGTTTTTTGCAATTTTCACCCCGAGTGGGCTGGGTATGCTCAGACGTGAGTCCTAGGCTCTCCACACCACTGGAGTCAAGCTATCCAGGCTGAAGAAAGCTGATAGCCAGAAACCGGTCCTTGGATGCTTGATTCCGGTCTAGGAAAGACATGGCTTGGTAGTTCGGGCTGGACTGTTCCCATGAGGCACAGGGTCAAGGCTGATTTGCATGTAGCCATTGTCTGACCTAGGGTGGTGTGGAGTGCAAAAAAATGATGGATTGAGGCCCAGATCTTTGTACTGGGGTGAATGTAAGACATTGTTCTACATTCTGTCCATCAACTGTGTTTTTTGCAATTTACACCCCGAGTGGGCTGGGTATGCTCAGACGTGAGTCCCAGGCTCTCCACACCACTGGAGTCAAGCTATCCAGGCTGAAGAAGGCTGATAGCCAGAAACCGGTCCTTGGATGCTTGATTCCGGTCTAGGAAAGACATGGCTTGGTAGTTCGGGCTGGACTGTTCCCATGAGGCACAGGGTCAAGGCTGATTTGCATGTAGCCATTGTCTGACCTAGGGTGGTGTGGAGTGCAAAAAAACGATGGATTTAGGCCCAGATCTTTGTACTGGGGTGAATGTAAGACATTGTTCTACATTCTGTCCATCAACTGTGTTTTTTGCAATTTTCACCCCGAGTGGGCTGGGTATGCTCAGACGTGAGTCCCAGGCTCTCCACACCACTGGAGTCAAGCTATCCAGGCTGAAGAAGGCTGATAGCCAGAAACCGGTCCTTGGATGCTTGATTCCGGTCTAGGAAAGACATGGCTTGGTAGTTCGGGCTGGACTGTGCCCATGAGGCACAGAGTCAAGGCTGATTTGCATGTAGCCATTGTCTGACCTAGGGTGGTGTGGAGTGCAATAAAACACGATGGATTTATGCCCAGATCTTTGTACTGGGGTGAATGTAAGACATTGTTCTACATTCTGTCCATCAACTGTGTTTTTTGCAATTTTCACCCCGAGTGGGCTGGGTATGCTCAGACGTGAGTCCCAGGCTCTCCACACCACTGGAGTCAAGCTATCCAGGCTGAAGAAGGCTGATAGCCAGAAACCGGTCCTTGGATGCTTGATTCCGGTCTAGGAAAGACATGGCTTGGTAGTTCGGGCTGGACTGTTCCCATGAGGCACAGGGTCAAGGCTGATTTGCATGTAGCCATTGTCTGACCTAGGGTAGTGTGGAGTGCAAAAAAACGATGGATTTAGGCCCAGATCTTTGTACTGGGGTGAATGTAAGACATTGTTCTACATTCTGTCCATCAACTGTGTTTTTTTCAATTTTCACCCCGAGTGGGCTGGGTATGCTCAGACGTGAGTCCCAGGCTCTCCACACCACTGGAGTCAAGCTATCCAGGCTGAAGAAGGCTGATAGCCAGAAACCGGTCCTTGGATGCTTGATTCCGGTCTAGGAAAGACATGGCTTGGTAGTTCGGGCTGGACTGTTCCCATGAGGCACAGGGTCAAGGCTGATTTGCATGTAGCCATTGTCTGACCTAGGGTGGTGTGGAGTGCAAAAAAACGATGGATTTAGGCCCAGATCTTTGTACTGGGGTGAATGTAAGACATTGTTCTACATTCTGTCCATCAACTGTGTTTTTTGCAATTTTCACCCCGAGTGGGCTGGGTATGCTCAGACGTGAGTCCCAGGCTCTCCACACCACTGGAGTCAAGCTATCCAGGCTGAAGAAGGCTGATAGCCAGAAACCGGTCCTTGGATGCTTGATTCCGGTCTAGGAAAGACATGGCTTGGTAGTTCGGGCTGGACTGTGCCCATGAGGCACAGAGTCAAGGCTGATTTGCATGTAGCCATTGTCTGACCTAGGGTGGTGTGGAGTGCAATAAAACACGATGGATTTATGCCCAGATCTTTGTACTGGGGTGAATGTAAGACATTGTTCTACATTCTGTCCATCAACTGTGTTTTTTGCAATTTTCACCCCGAGTGGGCTGGGTATGCTCAGACGTGAGTCCCAGGCTCTCCACACCACTGGAGTCAAGCTATCCAGGCTGAAGAAGGCTGATAGCCAGAAACCGGTCCTTGGATGCTTGATTCCGGTCGAGGAAAGACATGGCTTGGTAGTTTGGGCTGGACTGTGCCCATGAGGCACAGAGTCAAGGCTGATTTGCATGTAGTCATTGTCTGACCTAGGGTGGTGTGGAGTGCAATAAAACACGATGGATTTAGGCCCAGATCTTTGTACTGGGGTGAATGTAAGACATTGTTCTACATTCTGTCCATCAACTGTGTTTTTTGCAATTTTCACCCCGAGTGGGCTGGGTATGCTCAGACGTGAGTCCCAGGCTCTCCACACCACTGGAGTCAAGCTATCCAGGCTGAAGAAGGCTGATAGCCAGAAACCGGTCCTTGGATGCTTGATTCCGGTCTAGGAAAGACATGGCTTTATAGTTCGGGCTGGACTGTTCCCATGAGGCACAGGGTCAAGGCTGATTTGCATGTAGCCATTGTCTGACCTAGGGTAGTGTGGAGTGCAAAAAAACGATGGATTTAGGCCCAGATCTTTGTACTGGGGTGAATGTAAGACATTGTTCTACATTCTGTCCATCAACTGTGTTTTTTTCAATTTTCACCCCGAGTGAGCTGGGTATGCTCAGACATGAGTCCCAGGCTCTCCACACCACTGGAGTCAAGCTATCCAGGCTGAAGAAGGCTGATAGCCAGAAACCGGTCCTTGGATGCTTGATTCCGGTCTAGGAAAGACATGGCTTGGTAGTTCGGGCTGGACTGTTCCCATGAGGCACAGGGTCAAGGCTGATTTGCATGTAGCCATTGTCTGACCTAGGGTGGTGTGGAGTGCAAAAAAACGATGGATTTAGGCCCAGATCTTTGTACTGGGGTGAATGTAAGACATTGTTCTACATTCTGTCCATCAACTGTGTTTTTTGCAATTTTCACCCCGAGTGGGCTGGGTATGCTCAGACGTGAGTCCCAGGCTCTCCACACCACTGGAGTCAAGCTATCCAGGCTGAAGAAGGCTGATAGCCAGAAACCGGTCCTTGGATGCTTGATTCCGGTCTAGGAAAGACATGGCTTGGTAGTTCGGGCTGGACTGTTCCCATGAGGCACAGGGTCAAGGCTGATTTGCATGTAGCCATTGTCTGACCTAGGGTAGTGTGGAGTGCAAAAAAACGATGGATTTAGGCCCAGATCTTTGTACTGGGGTGAATGTAAGACATTGTTCTACATTCTGTCCATCAACTGTGTTTTTTTCAATTTTCACCCCGAGTGGGCTGGGTATGCTCAGACGTGAGTCCCAGGCTCTCCACACCACTGGAGTCAAGCTATCCAGGCTGAAGAAGGCTGATAGCCAGAAACCGGTCCTTGGATGCTTGATTCCGGTCTAGGAAAGACATGGCTTGGTAGTTCGGGCTGGACTGTTCCCATGAGGCACAGGGTCAAGGCTGATTTGCATGTAGCCATTGTCTGACCTAGGGTGGTGTGGAGTGCAAAAAAACGATGGATTTAGGCCCAGATCTTTGTACTGGGGTGAATGTAAGACATTGTTCTACATTCTGTACATCAACTGTGTTTTTTGCAATTTTCACCCCGAGTGGGCTGGGTATGCTCAGACGTGAGTCCCAGGCTCTCCACACCACTGGAGTCAAGCTATCCAGGCTGAAGAAGGCTGATAGCCAGAAACCGGTCCTTGGATGCTTGATTCCGGTCTAGGAAAGACATCGCTTGGTAGTTCGGGCTGGACTGTTCCCATGAGGCACAGGGTCAAGGCTGATTTGCATGTAGCCATTGTCTGACCTAGGGTGGTGTGGAGTGCAAAAAAACGATGGATTTAGGCCCAGATCTTTGTACTGGGGTGAATGTAAGACATTGTTCTACATTCTGTCCATCAACTGTGTTTTTTGCAACCTGGAAAAGACCAGCATTTGTCCCCCTAGTCATGTTGGCATCAAACCCAGTGGGAGGAGAGCTAACCCCAGAACCGGTTTTATAGTGACACAAATGAGAAAACATATTTTACCCTGACTCAACGTCTGGTTGGATACACAAGCTCTGCACAGGGGCTTAATGGTTTCCCCATATTGGATTTCGGGAGTCAGGTGCACTGTAGCATTGCTTGCAGAGGGCAACCAAGAATTTCTGCAAAAGTGGTTAGAATTTCTTCATGGATTTGTTTACCACATTACGTAGACAAGGACCAGGAGTCACCCCACAGTCCACACCTGCTAGCTGGTGCCAAGCATAAATGTGGTACTCCAAGGCACTCTCCTCAGAACACTTGCTGGACCTGCATAAGATCGGAAGTGACCTGGACCTGCTGTCTGTGACATGAGAGGAGCCCAAGAGTCAGTTGTCTGCTCTCCTGTGTGGCTTCAGGGATACACCAAGATGCAAAAGGCCTTTTTCTTGAGATGACCAGTAGCAATGGGAACTGGACTGGACCTTGCTGGTAGCCTCTGCTGTGGTGATTTCCGGCCCCTAAGTGCTGTATCTGAGGGTCTGGCAGCCTTAAGAGTCACACAGAGGAGCTGCTTCATACAGACTGAAAAGTTGTCAAATAGAACATGTTTGAACTCCCAAGACTGCCGGAGCCATCAGGAGGCCTTGAGGTGAGGGTGTCCAAATTTGCTAAGTCTTCCTCTGATACAGCTTCAGGCATGCCCTGCTGGAAGACTGAGCTCCACAAGAAAGACTTAGGGCCTGATTTAGGAATTTGTGAATGGGGTAAAGGCAGGCATGGTGGCGGAGGACTTTACGTCCACCACCCTGTCATTAGTCCTCCCCCCAAATTTAGAGATGTCCTCTTGTGCCCAAGACATCACTAAACATTGGCAGGAACTGCTGTGGTGGTGGTTCCTGTGAGTGTAGTAAATATTTGATGGACGCCTCCATCAGACAGTTGTCCAACCTATCGAAAGTCTTTTTATTTTCAAAAATCAATTCCGAAAGTAGGAGTTTGTTTTTGAAGAAAAAAAAAACGAATGGCCCCCGCGCCATGAGAATTTTATCCCATGGTGTTTGATAATTTTTCTTTTTTAACTGCCCCTCACCTCCTGGATATCGTGGCAGTGACTGACAGTAAAAAAAGCCATCTAATGGCCCGATCTAAATAAGGCGGATGATAAGATGTCTTACCTCCTACGGGTTCAACTATTTCGAGCCGTCAAAGGAATGTTTGTGGTGCCGGAGTAAATTTTACTCTATTGACATAAACCTGGTGGTCTACCTACCTGTAAATTGGGTCGGTGGACCGAGTGTTTGGTGGAGATGGTACTTTGTCACTGTTGCAATAAAGTACCCTCTCTGCCAAACTCTAAATAAGCCCCCATGTCAGATGGTAAAATCTTTGGATGAACCCACTCAGTGTATCTGACCCGCACTTTATTGTAGTCAACTTGAAATCACACATAGGTCTACCGCTTCCATAGTCTAGCACTGACATTTGTTGCTTTTTGGTGCTATCTTTACTTAAAACTTTAGAAAGTCATATCTCTTGTAAGGGTGGGCTGAGTTGGCGTAGTGCCTCTACGCGTAGCTCCACAGAATTTGAAAAAAACTCTGTGGTGCTATGCATAGCTTTGCTTCGCTCCCTCCACGCTCCCCCCATCTCAAATGCTTAAAAATGACTAAAAAGAAGCCCCTTACATAGGTAAGTGCCTTCTTTTTGGTATTTTTAACATATTTGGAAGGGGGAGGGAGCGGCTAACTCCGCTCCACCACGGAGACGGACTTTTGCCTATCTACACGTTCGCCACGGAGCGTGGAGTAGGCAAATCTCCACAAACTCTGCTGGCGGAGCAGAGTTACCCACCCAGGGTTAATCTCTGGCTCACCATATGAAATGTTTGTTGTTTTGCTGTAATTTTGTTTATTACAATTTACTCCATGTTTATAATTTGGTTTGAGATTTTTATTACTTGGTGGTTTTAATTTATTACTGTTTTGGTACTGTATAAATACTTTACACATTGTCTTAAGTTAAGCCTGTCTGCTCTGTGCCTTAGCCACTGGGGCTTGAGTTCAGGTTAATTTAGCATTGGAAAAAGTTAACAAGACCATCGCTGAATTTGAAACTATTGAATGTACGAAAAAAACTAACAGGATTTAAAAAGATATTGCTACCTTTGATCAGACGAGATGTCATCCGTATCTCCTTCCCGACTATTTTTCTCAGTCTAGACGAACACATTACAATACAAATGAGAATTGGGGTCATTTTCAACGTAATGTAGCCATCAATTTCTCTGAGTCATCTGCAAGTTCTGGTGATGAAAATGAGAACAATGCTAACCAGGCACAGGGCCCCTCCACTTCAACCTATACTTTTTTTTAGGTCAACGAGGACCAGGCAAGGGTCAAGGCAGGGGTCGGGGGAGATCTCATCCACCACCCCAACATCGGAACTTCCAGGCGGGAGAACGTCAAACCCGCCGGAAGTTTTATCAGTGGGGACCCCCACAATAGAGAATACCATGAGCATTGCTAATTCACCCAGTACTATACCAATTTTTAATCTTTCTGAGCATATATTGTCATCTGTTGAAATTTTTCTTATAGGTAAGGGTTTGAGTTTTGTCCTCACGGAAAAGACCTGTTTATTCGACACCCAGATTGAATTATTGCAGTTTTTTCGCAAATTGCGTCTTAAGTACTTTTTTATGGACAAATCGAGTAATGTTATTTTTAATCCATCTAACTTGAGGCCCCCATCCAATTTTAATCCTCATACTGCTCAAATGCCTGATGAGTTGCTAGCATTTGAATCTATGGTACTTCGAGATGTGACTGCTTTAAATGCAGGATTTGAATACATCCCCTACAATATCACTCTCCTGGAAAGACAGGCATTACGTACCTTGAAAATGAATCAAGGTCTAATTATCAAACCCGCCGATAAAGGGGGAGGGATTGTGATACAACCGATGGAGATGTGCAAATCTAAAATTCATCGTCAACTTAGTAATACTGATCGCTATATGATTCTGCAAAACAATCCTCTCTCTGATTTACAGAAAGTGATTCTGAGAACTACATCTGCAGGTAAACTAGCTGGATTTCTTAGTTCAAAAGAATTTGACTTCTTGAATGCCAAAGCGCCATGTACACCGGTGCAATATACCTTACCGAAGGTCCAAAAGGATGTGAGAAATCCTCCAGGCCGCCCCATAGTCTCTGGCTGTGGGTTGGTCCGGGAACCCTTGTGTAAATATATTGATGTGTTCATTAAGGAGCTAGCTTCGCTTACCCGGAGCTATGTGCGTGACAGGGGTGACATTATGTGCCAATTAGAACAGATGCAATTTGACCCTTTGTCCGAGTTATTAGTGTGTTTGGGTACTGAATCCTTATACACGAATATACCTCAAAGGGAAGGGATTGAGGTAATTCGACAGGTTTTAGACACTAAGCCTGGTCCTGTGACCATGCCTACTGATTTTATTATAGAACTATTGACCCTCTCACTCACAAGAAATGATTTTGAGTTTGATGGGTGTTCTATCTACAAATAAAGGGAACATCTATGGGGGCTTCTTATGCCCCCAATTTTGCTATTCTTTTTGTGGATAGTTTTGAACGTAAATATATTTACAATCAAGAGGAAAATCCGTACTTTGATAACGTGCGCTATTGGCGCTGTTATATTGACAACATTTGACAATGTATTGAATCTCCAAGATTTTTTAACATGGTTGAATACTTGTTCACCGGACCTGAAATTCACCTCTCAAGCCAGTTGTGAGAGTATTGACTTTCTGGATCTGACGATTATTCCCCATGAAGGAAAATTGGCCACTAAACTATTTACTAAACCAAAGGCCGCAATACCCTGCTGGAATATTCTAGCCATCACTCGCAGGGATTGAAAGATGGACTCCCCTTTGGGCAGTTTCTACGGATACGCAGGAACTGCCAATTTAGGGAGGACTATTTCAGAGAGGCAGAAATATTGGCTAAGAAATTGGAACACCGTGGTTATCCACCACGTTTACTTAAACGTTCCTTAAAAAGGGCATGGTATAACCATCGAGAATTTCTTTTGACCCCCATATGTACCTAAAAAAACAGAACGCATACCATGCATCACTACATTTGGGACTAAAAGTAATCATATTGTAAAAATAGTGAAACGCTATTGGCCCTTGGTACAAGCTGCTGGAATTACTAAGGAGCTGCCCCTTTTTGCTTTCAAACGGGGCAAAAATATGCGTGACTATTTAGTCCGAGCTGCTTTGCCTCCTAAAACATCTCCTGATTTCACTACTCTTTGGGGTCTCTATAGAATAGTGGGTCATTATCGGTGTGGCTATTGTCTGATGTGCGACTCAACTACAAACACCAAACAGTTTGTGCACGCCAATGTTAAATATGACTTGAGAGACTACACCAATTGTAACTCTCAAAATGTGGTGTACGCAATTTGGTGTCCATGTAATTTAATTTACATTGGTCAGACTACTCAACGTGTGAAAATTCTACTTTCCCAACATAAAAGTCGCATTCGATGTAAAAATGAAGATGTGCCTTTGGTGTCTCACTTCTTGGAGCATAACCATACTCCATCCGATCTACACTGGCAGATAATTGAACAGATTAAATATCCAAGTAGGGGCGGTGACATCACTCGAAAACTTGATCAAGCAGAATGCAGGTGGATATTCCGACAGTATCAATCAGAGATTGAATAGTCTTGAGGAATGTACGGCTGTACTTTTTCATTAGAGCTATCAATACACTGAACTATGGAATTTATCCAATACCTGAATTATGATATTTTGTCAATCCTTGAGGACATTGAAACATCTAATTGGGTCCTCATACCATCAATGGTATACAACATGAAAGGTTGTAGCCAATACTTGAGGACATTGAAACATCCAATGGGGTCCTCTTACCATCAATGGTATACAACATGGAAGGTTGTACGTTTGTATCATTCCAATTTTTGAATAAAGGACACATCACTTTATACAATATTAATGAAAGTATTTAGGAATATTTGAATAATTTACAATGTTGTTGAGGATGATTTATTTATGGAATTTGAATCTGTTAATTTTAAGACATCTTAAAGTCCCTGTTACTCAATGGAGATATATGAGTTTAACATACATAGTGTTGCATAATAAGGATGAAAACGGTTCAAGCAACTTTTATACCAATGTTTTTTATGTCTGTGAGAAATGTAGTAATTTTGTTTGTATGGCCACACTCGTTGGGTTGGTGCGTCTACATTATAAATGACATGCATGATTAATAAATCGCATTTATTTTCTGATCCAAAATGTGTATCAAATTGTGCTTGTATAGAAGGTTAATTTTTTGATCTAAAATATGTAGCGCACTGCGCTTGTATAGAGGATTTTTTTCATTTGATTTACAAGGAAAGCAAGGCTTTTCGGTGATGGGAGTCTGTCTTTTCTTTTTTCTATCTCTTACTCTGTCCCAAGATGGGCACTGCTGTTGGGCCTTTAGGGCCTTTCAAAACAATCATCCTTTTTAAATTATATCTAGCATGTATTGCTATATGGGACTTATTATTTGATTTTGTATTTAGTTTTTGACTCTGGTCCCACGATCAATGCTTAAAGATTTGGCAAGATCGGAACTATAACGAACTGTTCGGGCCCCGTTAGGAACTAGTCCGCTTTCTATGAATATTGTAAGATATGTTTAAAAGCTGTGCGTGAGACTGACGTCCCTATGCCATCTGTTTGGCGATTGAAGCACACTAGGTATCGAAGTAAGTGGATGTCTGATGGTGGTTCTTCTCAGATAAATTTTGTCTTTCGACAGGATTTGCTGGGGGTATTTTGAATGTCGCAATCTCACTGTTCGCTAATCACGTGTTTCTAGATTTTCCTCTGTTTTTTTCACCAAACCCAATAATGGGGTATCAGCATTGGCAGGGTACAATGATACCATTGCGTATCAGGTTGTTAAAGTACAACTAACTAGTATCTGTGGAATACTATTACGAGCAATTCTAAGTTTTCGAATCTGTGTGCTCGTAATTATTTGTCACCTAGCTTTTGTATGTTTTAATTTGGGATTTAGCCCACTGTGCATTTCTTGGCACTGTCTCGTAATATGAGATTATTTTATTTTGGTGATGTAATTAGATTCTTTAAGGTGAGGAGATGGTGGCAAAGTCGGCCTATGTTCCCTTTTTACCTGAACTATTTAATCTTGTGTTCAGTCGAAAATATCTAAAATCGCAGGTAGTTAGAGAAGATTTTTTGACAGAAGAAAGTGTCAATGATGTTGTTCTTGTGTGGTATATGAAATAGAATTTTCAATTCCCATTTATTTTCTTTATTGCAGTTTATGAATTAATTGCCTCTTGGGTGTCTTAAAATGTTTTCATTATCGGGCTCCACATTATTCAAGCAAACTAATTTTTCGCAATCCAATTTGGAGGTTCGCCAATTAATGGGATTCTCGTATATTGCCAGGTATGGATACTGGTTGTGATATGTGATGGGTTATCTGCCCACGATTAAGTGGCAGCAGGTGTCTAATATGCCGTATCCTATCAACTTCTTATAGGTCTCCCCGCTGAAATTTTCTTGGTGCAATAGGGGAAGAGCATCACTACATATAGGAAGATTGCTAAGGTTTTTCCTTTTAATAAAACTATTATTAAAATCTTCTATTTACTTTTTCTGATTCACGTTCATATAATTATTTGCACATTGGATAATAATTCTTATGGAATTAGGTTATATTCTTCTTATCTAAATTCTTGATGAAATCTTGACACCTACTCTTAAATCTTTTCCTGCATATATTCGGTGGTGGAAAAGCCTGCTTATATCAAATGTTTGTCGCTTCAATGTCCTTTTTGTAAAACCAATGTGCACATATTGTGATTTTTTGTAGAAAGTTTATCAAGTGGTCGCTTCCACTCTTGAAGCTTATCTGTCCTGATGATGACCCTCAAAGAAATTCTGGGTTGAAACGCCGTTGGCGCCTCTAACATGGCTCAAATCAGAGATTACATTATTTTTTGATTGTGTATTGTGTCTATTGTTATTTGTTTATTTGTCTCTGCCACTGTTTTTTGACTTCAAGTATGATAATATAGCTCAAGAACCTTTGTTTGGATTATAGTGTTTGTTATCCCTGGTTCTTGTTCTAGGGTTGCCGTTGTGGTTAGTAAATCAGGTTAATGTAGTGACTTCGGGGTACACACTGATAAGTTAGTGCAATACACCAGACCAAATTCCCTGAAAACTCCCACCTCGGTATCAAGGTGACAGGAAGGTAGCACTGTGGATCTCTCTGTCTCACATCTGGCATGAGATGGGAGCTACATGCTTCTCCACATGAGAGCTATATTCTGTGCATGGATTGTTGGATCTTTATACTGTGTTTTACACCATTGATCATTACCCACTTATCAGATATCTTGCTAATTATGAAACTGGATCAGTTTTATGTCCTATAATAGAACTATGACAGTCCAGCAAGGAGAACTCTCCTCATAATATTCATCTGTCTGTTGGGAAGTTCTCCAGGTATCGGCATTAACACCAGTGCTTTTCTCTCTATATCTGCATCCTTTGGCTGTGTTGCTTCATGAGTTTAGGCTCACATTTTATAGGTATGCTGACAACACCTATATCATCTTCAATTTGTAGGGCAAGGTTTCTATGGTGTCAGAAAGAATCCGGCATGTATTGGATGCAGTTCGGGAATGGATGAGCTTAAACCTTGTACAATTAAACCATATGAAAACATAGGTTATGCCCAATGAAATCAATGTAATTTCTCGGGTTCTAGCTTGTGGCCATCAACTCTAGGATCCTTCCCTCAACCTATTAGGGTTGTGAGGAATTTGGGCATGATGATAAATTTGGAATTTTCCCTCCTTTTCCAGGAATCAATCATGACCAGAATATGCTTTTACCAACTGCGGGTTCTTATAACGATTGTTCCATTTTTGTCTTTTTTCACAGCACCTCTTGGCCTCTGTGCATTCTTGTGTTGATTCAGCTTACCTAGGTCTTCAAAAACAACTTATCTCTAAGTTGCATTCAAAATAAAGCTGTTATTATAAATAATGTCTTCAAAATGTTTTTATCTATTACACAGGAAAGGATTTCCTTTAAAGTCGCCTCTATGAAGAATTGCTTTTTTATCTTAAAGGTCCACAATTCAAGAAGAACAGATCTGTGAGTGAAAAGGTTAAGGAAATCATAGAACTGCTTCTAAGTTATTCTCTGTGATTCCACATTTGAGCTCATTGTGGAAGAGCCTTCCGTGTCATTGTAGCCCACTTATGGAATTCGATGCTTATGGCTATCCGGTAAAATATGATCACATAAAATTCTGTAAGAAGTTGAAATCATGGCTGTTCCCCGTACAAGACCAAGCCTTTCATTGAAGCCACTATCAGCCCTTTCCTACATCCAGTCTTACCTCTATACCATCACCTTATATTTGCCCTTGCATATATCCTCAAATAAAACATCCCAAGACACCGGTGGCATAGGCTTAGCTACGGTCTTCTTGTCCTGTCACCTATGTTCCCATAAATAATTAGCCCATTCATGTCCTTTCTCACTCCCATGACCACAGCTTTTTCTTTGACTCCTAAATCCTCTTTATTCAGGCTCTTCTCGAACTGTTCCATCCACATATACGTCTTACATCCCCACACTCCATCTTCTATCCTAATTTCAGTGTCCCGATTCCCTAACCTCTGCCTTCTCCTGCCTGTTCCAACGCTCACCTGACTGATACCTCATCAGATAAAAGTTTGACATGATATAAGCACTCCCACTTCTTATTCTATCCTCTTAACCCCATTGCCAGCACTGCAGATCCTCCCACCTCCACCATTTCCCAAATAATTTAAAAAAACTGCAGTTAAAGATCTGCCAAGGTCATGGCTTTAGAGCAGCTGCCGAAAGGCCTTGACACACGGCTGCTTGCCAACAGCACAAGGGAGACAGTGGACCTGAGCACCATGGTCCATACCCGCCTGCAACAGCTTTGGCATCCTAATCCTTTCTAAACCAACTTTATCTCCAGTTCTTATAACACACATATCAGATGGTGCAGCCATGCACCAGAATGTGGTAGATCATGTTGAAGGCATAAGCCTCTGTGCGGCATGGCCCCCAAGGCAACACTGTGCACTATTAACTACAAATGCAGCACCCAGTATGGCTCTCTAACTCTCTAACCCCCAGGAAAAATCACACCAGTCATGCAGACAACTCTACTGTTCTGACAACAAACCTGTTCTAGGTGATAACAATAGTGCCCTGTTCACCCAGCTTCATCATTCTAAACTTTACCAAATCCACCAGAATCACCCAGTAACTGTATCATACACCCAAAATTACTGGGGGAAGACACAGCTTCTTATGTAACTCAAGGGGCCCCTTCCAATGGAGCTCTTTGTTCAATCTTTGCAGCAAACTTTAACCCTTCCCCCTCTCAATTTGAAGATAACTTAACTGACCTCCCTTCCACTCCCTAATTTCAAGATAACTGTTACATTTTTTTCAGGAGAAAGCTGTAAAGGTCCTTTTTAGGTTGACTTAATCACTCTAATATCATTCGTGGAAACATTATGCGGACTGCACACATAGAGGAGTATAAGCCCCCCCCCCCTCCCCTTCAGCCGCTGGCTGTGGGAAATGCCAGTCACATAATGATCAGATCAACAGGCATTGATTTTCAGTCATTGCAAAAGGAGGTTCCCTTCTTTACTCTATCAGTTCCCATAGGGCGGGATGAACCTGATAAGGCAAATATGCTCAACTCAACACAATCCGAAGCTGGATGTGACCACAGCATGGCCAGCAGAGCTCTCACAAGTATTGTGCATGGCACAGTGGAGCTGCTCCACCCTGCTGCTACCTGTTTTGGTGCACAGAGTCAGTTAGAGCAGAAAAGACAATGAGCTCAAGGCTGGCTTGGAGAACACACAGGCTAGCACAGGCCAGGCACAAGGTGGCTACAGGGAGATTCAATCACAGAGTAGTAAATTTTCAAAAACACATACAATGCAGCGCGGCACCCAAAGAGGTTGGGCTGTGTTGCGTGAAAGGGAGGGAGCAGGAGAGCGCCATATTCACATAGAAAGGGCTCTCTTCTCCCCTCTCCCTAGCGCTGATGCTAATTTCAGCTGCACAGCACCACACACACACCTTAGCGGTGTAGCACCAGGGTCTGTACGTGAGTCTAGCATAGGTTTTGTACACGCCTAAACAAGTTTAAAAGCTTTATCCACTTTCTATGTGTGCTGCACAGTGCAGAAAGCATTCAAAGTTGGAAAAGAAAGGAGAGATGAAAATATTTCTCCTGTTAGCACCTCCTTTGAAGTGGCCTTAACTTTTGGCGCTAAACCCTGTCTACAATTCTTTGTAAATAGGGGTTTGCATCAAAAGACATGGGTGCTGGCAATGGAATGGCCATGAACACTCCTTCGTGCTAAGTAGCGCAAAGCAGTGCTTTGTGCTGCTTAGCGCTACTTTTGATGTACTTTCCAGTGCAAAACAAGTTTTGCACTGAAAAGTAAATTCTCCCAAAAATTTTGTGCTGGTTGCATCACTTTTGTGACACTAATTACACAAAATGTTTGAAAATATACCCCAGGGTTCATAATGTTACCTGGCCACCAGTCGCTCTGCAGGGTGGAATGAGTTGCAGAGCCTTGCACAGAACTGTCAGTACCGGCCCTGAGACTAAAACTCAGTCTTGAGATTAGTAGAGCAATGGGTCAAAGCAGTCAAGGATACTTCTGGTAGACCCATGTCTACAATGCAGCATGTCTGGAGCTTTCAGTCAGCTGTCTCTTACTTTGCAAATTATTTATGTGGCTCAAGCCGGACCAGGGTTGAATTGGGCAATGACCGAGTCTGGTCAATTTTCATTGTGTCTATGCATGGCATTCTCATAGTGCAGGGTTCTCCAAAGTTGGTCCTGGAGGGCCGGATCCATGCCAAAAAGTAAGATAACTACATTTATCTAAATGGAGCTATGCGAAAAATCTGGCATGGATCCGTCCCTCGAGGGCCGACTTGGTCCTGGAGGGCCGGATCCATGCCAAAAGGTAAGATAACTACATTTATCTAAATGGAGCTATGCTAAAAATCTGGCATGGATCCGTCCCTCGAGGGCCGACTTGGTCCTGGAGGGCCGGATCCATGCCAAAAAGTAAGATAACTACATTTATCTAAATGGAGCTATGCTAAAAATCTGGCATGGATCCGGCCCTCGAGGGCCGACTTTGGAGAGCCCTATCATAGTGTATGGGGCCGTTGATATTCATTAACGCCTGAGGTTATTGGGATTCTTGCTGCCTGGGGCTATTCCGGTTCATTACCGCCTGTGACCATTGAGGCTTGATAGTGCTTGAAGACATTGATGTAATTTCAGCCTGAGGCCATTTAGGATGATTTCTTTCTTCTTGGGCCATTGAGGACGGTTGATGCGTGTTACTCCTTGGACCCGCTGAGTTAAGTTACTTCCTTGGGTTGTGTGGGTCAGTACTGTCTGCACATGCGCATGAATGTATGACCTATGGCAATATGTGTCCAAGTACCCATACAAAAGTCAATACTATTGGCTTTGTCGAAGCTTGTTTGCACTGTACATGGGAAAGCGTGGCTCAGTGGTTAGAGGCGGCAGACCCGGAAGCTGAGATCGGCCGTGGACTAGGGTTCGATTCCCCGCCTCGGCAGGTCTCGGGCTCAAAAATTCCACGGACTCGACAATTCTCGCTCCGGTGCCAACTCGACTCACGGGGTCACACTCTGCGACTCTGGGCAATAGCTTGCTTAATCTCCACTACGGCCCCTCGCGGCGGGATGCCTGGCTTTCACCTTGTGGATACCCTGCCGGGGTATCTCACAGGGGAATACCAGGACGGGTTCCCTAAGCAAGCGCCTTGATACCTTCGGGTGATACGTGCGCTATATAAGTCGCAATACAATACAAAGGCACATTTACAAAGCTGATGAAAATATTTATTGTAGCTTTTCTGAACTAAGGGAACACCAGATGCAAATGAATCCCACCTCTGACGTCAATCAGAACTGCCTATCCCTGAACTGACATACAAGTTACTTCCTCAGGTGAGACCAGGCCCCGCCCCGTTTCACAAGACTGACTAAGCATTCGAGGTGAACTTCCGTCCTGCGAGGAACTTCAAGGTTTGATGGTTTATTCATAAAGGGAAACGGTTGTATGATAAAAACGCACTGATATAGTTCATTAGCCTAAGGTACATAAGTAAGGCTCAAAACATGTTTGTCTTACAGTCTGAGAACATTCTGTTCTGAACTCCCATTATGTAAATATGTGTCATTTTATACATTTATGACAGGCGCGCGTCGCGCTGCTGAGCACAAAGTCCGTGCTCAATGCACAAAGGAGAGGCCCCGCAATGCACAACAGAGCATTCTCTGGGAGGCTTATGAAAGGATTCCGTCGAAGCAACACACTGTGCATGAAGGCCAAGAGCTTGGAATGAGCGCCATTGCTTTAATCGAACTTGTTTACTCCATGGTTGTCTCCATGGTGGATGGCTGAGGAATGTCTTCTCAGAGACTCTACTCCAGCGGTTCTCAACCTTTGGACTTCTGTGGACCCCACTGAATCACTACTGGAAGCCTGAACAGACGATGTGAACCTCAAAACAATGCACAAAAATGCAGAAACAGGTGTACATCAAGCAGATGCACACATTATGAACTTTTTTATTGAACCCACAAGCAAAAAAGTACTAAATGTTAGAGCTTTTCAAAAGATTGCTTTATTCTAAAAGACGAAGCAATTAGCTAAAGAACTATAGCTAGCATTTCAATTTTGCTTTTTTGCTCCTCATTTTTGTTGACATGACCAGTGCTTCAGTTGAGGCCACCAATCTTCCAAACTAGATTCCGTTCACTGTACTTTTGGTGTTCATACAAATCAAGCTAAGAATACCAACTTTGTGTTCTATATATGTACATTACTAGTCAACTAAGACAGTCAGGAGTTCAGAAGAGAGCTATTATAGTGCAAATCTTCTTGTAAAAGTGTGTAACCGACACCAAAATCCTTCCCTTCGTACTAATGAGTGAGATTTCATGGAGCAAAATACCTGACTGCACACGTTTAAACGGTGCTAAAACAATTCACCCTTAAAGGCCTTTTGGCTGTAGCATGTGTGTTACATAGTAAATAAATCAGGCCTACTGTCTTTGTCACTAACTTTTTATAATACACAGATTAAAACTAGTGCGTCTGAAATACCTTTTCCTAGTGAACCAATCAAGCCTATTGACTTGTTGCCATGAGCAACTCACGCTTACTGCATTAAGATTTCCCTTTCCCAAAAAACAACAATCTGACACAGACATACAGTCATAACATTACAAAAGTATATCACATTACAGTTGGCAAAGTAAAATATTAACTCTCCTAAGAGTGCCTAACAAGAATTCTCACAGTGCAAATTTTCATAACCATACTCTGTAAAATAAAATACAACATGTCAGGAGGCCATACATTCTAATATACATTTAATGCAACAGTAGCAAGCAGCCAAACAATATAATAAGTGACAATTGTCACTTCAACAGACCACATCTGCTTTTTGCTAGGTCTGCATAAACTTTCTCCTAACACAATTCAATGAAATATAGATACATGATACAAACTGTCACTTCAACAAAACTAAAAAATGAGCAGGAGGTAGGAACTTCTCACAAGAAGAATGCTACGAGTCTTTGATGTGCAGATAAAAGATACTCAACAATTCTGCTGAACTAACTAATTTCTGAAAATCACACTTCTTATTGCCAATACTCGAATCAAAAATGTAATACAAGATGCAAGAAAATGTATGACAGTACATAAAATGGCTTCTGGGCCTAATAGAAACATGAAACTTTGTATGCATGTTAAGGCTGATGGGCATTTCAGGGTAATGCAGCAATGGCATTGACATTTAGTTATGTAATATCTCAGTACTTGTTAAGGCACACATGTGCAATTGAAGTGTTTGTAAAGAAGCTTTGGTATTAAGGCAAAGAATATATATGGATTCACTTTCTCACTTGTAACAAAATACACAACTTTAGGCTTTGATACAGAGAAAAAAAAAATTCATCCTTAAATAGATGGATTCCTTAAGTAGAATCCGCACGGAACCTAGCTATCCTAGGTTTCGAAAGATTCTCAAGACTTTTCTGTTCCCCTAAGACTCCTAAAGTTCGGTACTCTCCTCAGTTGTTCCCTGTTCTATAGCGCTGGGACGCTCTCGGGCAGCCATGCGCTTTATAAATCTAATTTCATTTCATTCATTCATTCATTTCATGATTCTCACAATCAATATGTCAGCCTACTACCTTTTTCATAACTTCTCATAGTAAATAGTCAGGTCTATAACCTTTATCATTAGCTTGGCACCAAAACCAGTTCAGACTGTGTTGGGCGTAAAAATTCCCAGAAGGCAACCATTGTGTATACACAGTGCTTAATTTGTAAGTACCTGGGCTCACGTCAGAAGGCCACTGCAGCTTCCACCACACATTGCCCTGCTTTGCTGCTAATAATAGTAACAACACAACTCCTAACTGTCGCCCTCCTACAAGTGTGACAATTCAGACTATTTGAGGACCCCAAATTTATAAGAATGGCTTGCTTGGCAGGTAATAGTAATTTTTAATGAATATAGAATTAATAATGAACTGTTGTGGTTATCTCTAAATTACCTAGACAGTGCCAGCTTGGGGCAGGTTGCCCCAAGTGCCTGTGCTGACAATTAAGTGCCGGTGGGGAGCACCAGAAACCACCTGCTCAAATCAAGCACTGGGGATACAGCAATAAAATAAGAAATATGTACACAATTTCATTTGTGAAAGTAATATAAAATCTTTCCTAATATTGCCAAATAAGTATTAACATAGTGCAAATGGTTTGTTTGGGTGGGTCATCATCACAAAAACCATTGCCCACTAAGCTAATCTGTGAGATTCCATGTAACAAAACACCCACCTAAAGGCTTTAGCGCAGTGTAATACCAATCTATCCGGAAAAGATTATTACCTTGATATATGTTTTCCACAATAAATAAGTCACACATTATATGTATCACTGGTTATTTCTGTTTGTTGTGCTAATTGTGTACTGCTTCAGAAAAAAAAGTCAGTCACACATACTAGTTTTGGCATGACGTTTCATAATAGACAGATCAAACCTATAAAATCAGGCATACATTTTTCAAAGAAACCAATAAGGCCTACAGTCTTCACCACTGGCTTGAGGGCATAACCCATACAATGCTATTTCAGTGCTTAACATTGGTAGCCATTATTAATATGGTTGAAGATATACAAATATATCGAAAAATACAGTTTGTAAAACAATACACAACCCCTCTCAACCCCTTTCATAAGTGCCTAACAAGAATCGCCCCAGGGTTTGTCAGAGTGAGTGGCAAACATCAAATTCCTTACCTACTGCATTAGTCTGTGAGATTATATGTAACAAATTACATTTATATAGCCTGTAACAGTATGTGATAACAAATCACTGTTAAAGGACTACTGACCTTAACCAATTCTCTTCACAATAAATAAGCTAGTCCTACTGCTTATGTTGTAACTTTTCGTAATAAGCTTATCAGACCAGGGCATTGCATATACCCTTTCCCAGTGCACAATCAAACCAAAAGCTTGTCCTCATGACCAATTCAATCCCAATGTTTTGAAAGTAAGATTTCCCACCAGGCAACCATCAGGCACACAGCCATAACATTGCAAAGATATTCACAATTATGGTTGTCTACGAAAAATACTGTCTCTTCTAAAAGAGAAAAGCTTCTCTATCCATGGTTTGTCACTATCCATGGTAACTGACACCAAAACCCTTGCCTACTACAGTAATCTGTGAAATTCCATCTAAATAAATCCTTCTCTGCAAGCTTGCAAAGTAATAGCAATCCCCCCTTAATGGATTGTTGTCAACATATACTTTTCACAATAAATATGTCAGGCCTACAACTTTTCTGATAACATTTCATAATACTCCACTCAGGTCTATAGCCATAAGTATTAGGTTGCCACCATAACCAATTTAGTTCTACTATATTGAGTATAAGCCACAAGCCAAAAAGTGCATCCCAGTGGCAGCACACAACTTTCGGTCCAATCGAATCCTGTAGTCAGGGTAAAAAAACAATAAGTGTGTGGAGCCTAGGCCCCTTTCTTAGTAGTACTCCAAAACTATTTTCCGTTTGTTTGCATAAAGTCTGTTGACAGCTGTTTTCTCAAACTAAACTTAAATAGCCAGGAGGCAGCTGCAACAGATGGAGGACCCAGCTCACAGGAAACACCATAACCTTTGGAACAATGAATTGAGCCATCTTTCCACCCTGGGGCAGTATCAGGAGTTTCTAAAAGGCATCAAAGAAGAAAATAAAAATAATTTGTAAAAACCAACAAATTAGAAAAAAACGCTCATAAGCTATACAATAGTAATTTTTTAAAAAAATGTTTAAAAATGAGAATGCGATCCAATGGTATAAACAAAATAATTATATATGTATGCTACCTATTAAATATAAACACAATATTAGCAATAGTCATACGTCCCCAAACAGATCCACATGACAGATCATGCAGACAGAAACAGTAGAAGAAATATCTGACATAGAAGATCTGAATGTTCCTGAACATGGGAGAGTAGCAATTTTGCCTAACACCAGAGACAATGGATATGTGGCAGAAATGGACAATATGTTGCCTACCAATAATGAACCTGTAGCAAGTGCAATTATGATACACCACTTTGCCAATGTATCCTCTATAGAAGTGCTACATTTATATCTAGACATCAATGTGTCCTGAGACAGGACAAGGCCTTTAGAGTGCTTCCTAGAATCAGTGCTATAATTAGCCATTATGAGGCATTACAAACTACCTGTATATTTTAAGAGTTGTAATATTTTCTATTGTAATGACAATTATTTTGTTTAAAAAAAAAGATAAGCCAGAGTTGGACCCTGCCTCATTTCGTCCGATTTCACTAATCAACTCGGACAGCAAAATCTTTTCTAAAATCTTGGCTGCTAGGCTCGCAACTGTGATAACACCTTTAGTCTCTATTCGTCAACACGGATTTATTCCTGGAAGGGACACGGCGGATCATGTCCGCCGTGTTATAGCTTTATTGGATTGGGCTCAGGTAACAAATTCTCCCCTAGGTATAATCCTGTTGGACACCGAAAAAGCGTTCGACAGGGTTGCCTGGGGGTTTCTGTGGAAGGCCTTCAGTGGAAAGGGTTCTCCCCTATTTTTTTACACGCTTTAAAGTCTTTGTATATCGCCCCTCAAGCAAAGGTTTCAATATCGGGTCTTCTCTCTAGACCATTGAATATTAGTAGAGGCACCAGGCAGGGGTGCCCCTGCTCGCCCTTACTATTTGCCCTATATATCGACCCGTTTATTAACACAATTGAGCTTGCTGCAAATATAGAACCTGTTAAGATTAATCCTCATGTTTTTAAAATTCTGGCGTATGCTGATGACATTGCTGTCTTAACTTCTAATGTGTCATCTTCATTTACGGCTATACAGAATTTGGCTAAAAGGTATGGTCAGCTTTCAGGCTATAAGCTGAATGTTCACAAAACACAGGTCATTCAATCCATTACTATGGGTCCCTCGGACGCTCCAGTCGTTCAAAGTACTAAATATCTAGGGGTCCAAATCACTGCAACAGTGGAGCTTTTACCAGAAATGAACATTCTTCCAATTATTGACTCAGTCGAACACATCTTGCGTAGGTTGGATAATCTACACCTATCGTTATTTGGTAGGAGGAATGTCCTAAAGATGCTTATATTGCCTAAACTTATGTATATTTTTAGGACTATCCCGCTGGTATTTGCTCAGTCCAGTCTTGCCCGAGCAGAAAGGTGCTGCAACAGGTTCCTGTGGAGCTACCATTCTCCCCGCAGGGCTGCTAAATGGATGCATCTACCACTGGACAGGGGCGGGTGGTCAGTCCCTGATTTGCTTTTATTAACTGGGCAGCTCTTTTGCAACATTTAGCTCTACCACTTTTTGGGGCCAGGGCAATACTCTCACCAGCTTGTACCCCCTCGATCTTTGAGATAGGTTTGGGGGATGAAGTCAAGGGGGTTCTCTTATCGGTGCTGGAACCCAGCTACTATAAGAAAACAAAGTTCAAAGTTATCATAGCTATGTATTCAGTATGGAGGAAAGTACGCCGGAAATGGCAAATTCCTAATCTTAATTATTTTACACCTCTGGCTGCTGCTAGACTTTTGCCCTCCATCTTCCAAGATTTTGTTACAATTAGATGGGGATCGCATGGGATTTTTACTTTGGGGGATTTAACCTCTGAGGGTGTGATGGCCTCTTTTCTATTTTTAAAAGATAAGTTTGGATTGGGTACACATGAATTCTTTAAGTACTTACAGCTACGCAGCTATATTGACAAATTCTTGCGCGACACCCCAACCGCATTGGTTAAAAAATACCCTTATGGAACTTATTTTGAGAAAAGCTTGAATCGGGGCTCTTTATCAGAACCTGTTATCTGGTCTCCCAGATGATCTCTCTTCCCAGAATGCCAAATTAGACAATAAGTTGGGTAAGACTGGTATAGATGTTTCATTAATACTTGATTTGTCGAACTCTGTATTAACTTCAGGGAGTTTACGTTCCCAAAGCTACATGGCCCTCTTTGATCTTTATTTTACCCCCGCTAAGATTTCTAAATGGGGAGGGGTTAGTGGCCACGGTTGTCCACGATGCGGTCAAGCAGCAGCCAACGATGTTCACATGTTTTTCTCGTGTCCCAAATTGGGTCCTTTTCTGCAGGATGTTCAGCAATTCATTAATGTGGCTCTTAAGATATTGACAGATGTATCTTCTGAGTTGATAATAACGGGGTGCGAGTGTGATCCTCCGTTCATCAGATCTGATCATGAGTCAGCTCTTCTTTGTATTGCTATGTCAATAATCCCACTTAGCATAACTTCTGAATGGATTAGTCCTATCCCCCCTACTTTTATCAACTGGAGATCAAGAATGTTAGCACTTCATAATTTGGAATCTGCTGTGTTTTAAAGAGGGGGTAGGAGGAGGCGTGAGAGGGGATCTAAAATTTGGGCACCATTTGTATGTTGGTTGAATAATTAAATATTTGATAGGGGAACTTCTCACTTTTTTTTTATGACAACCTGGGTACAGTACTTACATGAGCTGGCTTACTCTTTATACTTCTTTCCCCCTTTTTTTCTTAGTATTTGACCTGCTTAAAAAAAAAAAAAACTTCTTGGACTAAAATGGACTTGCAGGCTTGGTGAACATGTACTTTAATTTGTGTTTAGATTTAATTGATTGAGCTAAAATTACTGCGAAGATTCTTTTGATGTTTTACTTTTAATTGGGTTATAAATTTTGTTATCAAGCTGACTAATAAAAAAAAAATAAAAAAAAACAGGGTCAGGCCTGGTTAGTACCTGGATGGGAGACGGCCTGGGAATACCAGGTGCTGTAGGTTAAAAAAAAAAAAAAAAAAAAAAAGTAATGAATATATTCAGATTCTGCTGATGGACAAAAGACAACATATTCCATCAACACATTCGATTACAATGTAATAAAAAGCCACCTTTGTGGTTTGTAATTCAGCTATGTATGAGGAAAAACAAATTCACACATATAATTTACCAAGAATAGCAACTAGAAACTTCTTGTGCGCCCACCATGCACAGTTTTCTCATCAGTAACTTCACTGCATATGTAGCAGTATTATCAATGATGTCACAAAAGATGTCAGATGAACTATGTAGGGTAATTAGCAGTGCATGACGATGGCGCGAGTTATAGTTACCTTAGGGTAAAAGTTATAGTCACTTAAGATAACTATAACTGCTGAATTCTTATGGTTTTGTGTGTGTAAAATCTGAACCTAACTACGATGGCCCTGTAACCTTTGATTTTTTAGTTAATTTCTACGTTTTTTTTAATGCTATTTCCTAACTATGATGCCCCTGTAACGTTTGCTTTTTCAGAGAACTTCTAGGGTTTAATTAACGTAAGGCAATTTTTCATTACTATACGTTAATCCAACCACCGCAGTGCACTGCCTCTGGTGGCCAGTTCCTGCAGCCAACCCCACGCTGTGTACAGCCTATGCCCATTCGCAGTGGGGAGCTTGCCACAGGGCCAACGCTCCAAAGGTATGCAAACCACATACCCCTTCCATGGGCCGCATATAGCCCAAGGGACCCCATCCCCAGTGAATTTGTTTAGGTGAGGGGGGCCCATGGCCCCCTCTCCATGCTGTATTTTGGCCCCTGGGACCTCATCCTCAAGGGCCTGCCAATTTATTTATGGGGGAGGAGGGCACACAAACCTTTTCCCAGGCCGATTTCAGTCTGAGGCCCCATTACCGGGGCCTGGCCAAAAAAATGTGAGTGCTCTGGTTCCCATCCAGGGCACTCACCACACTATGGTTGGAGGCTGCAGGGTGAGCCCCAAGGCCCTCAAGGCCCCAGCTGGCTCCCCGCCTCCTGTTGGAGCTGCCATTGCTCCCGACCTGCAGTGAGCAGCTAAAAGATGCTGCTCTCTGAAGGTGTGAGCAATCTTTTCATAATTTTCCTTGTCCGCTTCAGTGCGGGCAGGGAAACAGATGAAAAGTTAGCTCCCAGTGGGTGGGAGCATTTTTCATGCTCACGCCCACTGGGAGAGGACTTGGTGTTTGCTTCCACTTGGCAGGAGCTTTGAAATTGCTTCTGCCAAGCAAGAGCAAACACAGGTTTTCCTGCCCCCGCCAGTGCGGATACAGAAACCACTATGTCCTGGGATGGGCACCCCAGGACATAGTATGAGCCGGCCCTGGGGATGGGGTCCACAGGGCCATTAATGGCTCAGGGAGGTGGGGCCATGTGGCCTTCCCTCTCCTTTGTAGTTTCAGCGGGCCCTGGGGATGGGGTAAAATCAACCTGGGAGGGGGGCTGCGTGCCCACCTCTTTTTTGAATATGACTGGGCCACAGGGCATAGGGTCCTTGGAGCCAAAAGTGGTGTGGGAGGAAGACCGCATGCCTCCCCTTCAAATTCTTTGAAAAGGCCAACCACGGGGGTCCCCGTGGCTGACATTGGCCCGGGGAAGGAGGGACATGCGTGCCCCTCCTCCTCAAATATATATGATTATTTCCTCCAGGGGCATAAAAAAAGACACAAGCATGGGAGACCTCTCCGAATTAGTGTCAACATTAAAAAAAAAACATTTTTGGCCCAAGGCACGGCCCACACCACCAAGCCTAGGGGGTCAGGTCCTAGCTATTCCTACCCTGCCCCATTGTGGTTTTTCTTTTGCCTTTTTTCTTAGGACTCGAGCCGAGTCCAGAGTCCTAGGATGGCTACCACTACTCCCTGTTTGAAGTGGCGGCATCAAATCAGATCTCAGTTTGAGTTCCATTGGATGTGTGGACCCTCCACGTCTCTAGATATACATAAATATTTGTTTTTTAATTAAACCAAAACTACTGCGCAGATATAATTCCACACACACATGCACGCACGCACGCGCACACACACACACACACCCACACACGCACGCGCGAACACACACACACACACACACACACACACACACACACACACACATATCCATACTAATATTATAAAGAGAGAGCCCAAACCTTTGAGGCGGGTAATCTCAGTAACCACAGCACCAATCACAACACCCAATACAGCGTTGGAAAGGGCAGTTGCAGCAGAAGGACATAGGCTATGCAGATGGCCACCATATACATTTTTTAAAATTGTTTTTATTAACTTTTCAAGAAACAGTGGTGTTCATCACAATCATACAGTGCAAGACATACAATTGTACCGTAGGACACCATATACATTTAAAAGGTAAAAGAACCGTGCCAGCAAAGTAGTCCCTTGTGGGCATGTCTGCGTTGTGCTGTGGGCGTGGGCTGGGGGTGTGACTAACGCTGGGGGCGTGTGGTACGGCAATCACATCGTGGGCTGTGGGTGTGTGCTGGGGGCGTGACAAACGCTGGGGGCATGACAAACGCTGGGGGCGTGTGTCTGCCCTTCATGCCATGTGAGTCGTACATACAAGCACCAATTACGTTGCTGCGCAGCATCAAGGGGCACGCTGGGGTTGTGACACGCTGGGTGTGTGAGAAACGTTGGGGGCGTGTGTCTGGCCTTCATGCCATGTGAACGCAATTGCGCTGCATCAAGGGGCACGCTGGGGGCGTGAGAAATGCTAGGGGCGTGTGCTACGTTCCGCCCTTCATGCCATGTCGGTCGTACATTAATCAGAAAATCGTCTGCTGTGGCTGTGTGCTGGGGCATGACAAACGCATTCAACTGGAGGCCTGGTAAGTAACATTACTGCAGCCTCTCCTGCGCGCTGTTACTGAACTCTCTCATTCAACGAAATTAGACGTGCCTGCTACCATCAACCAGGGCTCTAGCCGGGCTCAGGCGGCGGATAAGTACACTAATTACACGCGCCTGATAACATCAACCAGGGCTTCAGCTGTGGCTCAAGCGAGGGAACACGCGTCTGATAACATCAAACAGGCCTGCATCTGGGCCTCAGGCGGGGGAACACACAAATGAGCGTGTCTGCGGGGACAATTACTGCAACCTCTCCTACTCGCTGTCACTGAACTCTCTCATTAAACGGATTTTCCCGCGGCTGATAACTCTCTCATTCAACGACATTACACGCGCCTGCTAACATCAACCCGGGCTATAGCCGGGCTCAGGCAGCAGATCACTACACCAATTACACGCGCCTGCTAATATCAACCAGGGCTGCAGCTGACCCTTCTCCGTCCCTATTCTAATGAAACAAAAAATGTTGTCTACCGCGAGATTTTAAAATAAATTACCCTTGCCAAATACACACATTACACACATTCTATTTCATACCCGGACAACGTCAGGACGGGCTGCTAGTAGTAACATATAGCAGTGCAACACAATAATACCAGTTCTAAACTCTTCTCTGATGATTGTGGCAATGCTAAGGAGATACAGGTGTGTGTGTGTGCCATGGAGGGTTTGAAGCTTGTGTTAGATGAAAGAGAGACAGGGCAGAAAAGATGGTGTATTACAGAAGTACAGAAAGTCTAGCTGAGGTAGACATTGCTCAGGTTTGGGGGGATCTTTCAACCACCTTTCACTGGATGTTATTTCAGTAGTGTTTGATTTTCCTAGAAGAGAAGAACAACCAGACACAGTGTGACTCAAAAAAAGTGTTACAATATTATTTCTCGTCCTGCCGCTTTATTTCACTCTTGGAGGTTCTTTTCCAATTCTACATTCTCTCTCGTCACTGTTTTCCTGTATAACGCTTGTTCCTTCTTTCTCTATTTTCTCCATTTCTCTCTCTTGCTGTGGGTTTGGTGACAAAAGTTAATTCTTAGAGCCCAAAAGTAGTGCCGATGCCCACATCTTCATCCAATGTTACAAATTAAGCACTGCACCTTGGGCTTGAGTTTGCTCTAGCTGTGCTGTAAAAGCTGGGGACTGCATATGAGACAAGGACCCTCCCCTAATACATTTTGGGCTAGATGTAGGTAAATCTAATTTACCGACTCATAAATACCGAATTTTACCGATTCGGTATTTATGAATCGGTAAATTAGAAGGAGGCAGATGTAGGTAATTTTTAAATAACAATTACCGAATCTTATTCGGTATTTACCGATTCGGCAAATACCGAATCGGTATTTCCCATTGATTCCTATGGGCTTTGAAGCCCATAGGAATCAATGGGAAATACCGAATCGGTATTTACCGAATCAGTAAATACCGAATCCTGGCAGGGGGAATGGGGTGTCACTTTGACACCCTGTAGCATCCCAATTGCAGGCTTGTGTGCCATGTGGCACACATACATGCCCTAAGGGCATGTCTGTGGGTCACATGGCACAGGTGTACATGCACAGATGTGCATGTACACTGGAAATCGGTATTTTACCACCCAATAGGATTGGGTGGTAAATACCGACTCCTAAAGGGCCTGTGCCACTCTTTGAAGTGCCACCTACATCTTGATTTACAGAATCGGTAAATTTACCAATTCAGTAATTTACCGATTCTGTATATTTACCGAATCGGTAAATATACCGATTCTGTAAATAAGATGCCCCCTACATGCCAAATCCAAAATACCGGTCGGTAACGGTCTAATTCGGCCGTTACTGACCGGTATTAGGGCTTCTACATCTGGCCCTTTATTCCTCTTTGTCGAGGGCGAAAGGTGTACTGCCATGCTGGCGGTCCCTCTATTTCTTAGCTCTTTGCTCTCTTTCTTAGAGATTATACTTTTTATAAGGTTATGAGGGGAGGTATGAAGCTGATGGGAAATGGGACGTCAACCCATGTTTACAGTATATATGACTGGAGATTTGCATTTTTGTATAAAACAAAATGAGAGTTGTAATGTGAGTTGTATAGGTTCAATACCCCATCTCCTGCCTACCTTTTTTACAGTGATCATTTCACAGGGATTGGAAGTGTCCAGTACATCTGTTGAAACCCTCAAAGTAAGGATCTTGTTGCTGCTGGTAATCTCCCTTCCCTCCACAGAAGCTGGAGGATTCCATAGTTGCTCATAGCATCTCTCTGTGGCTATTGTTGGAGGTTTGTACCTTTGCTGGAAGCTAGGGGATACCTATTTCTCTCCTTCATTTTCAGATTTAAATACTCATTGGATTAGGGCTGGGGGGACTCACATGCTCAACACGAGAGGCGTTTTTAGGAACTTGACTAATTTGGCCCTTCAAGGAGTTAGATGGCTTTGATTCTCAGAATGCAAGCACTGGGGCCAGCTATGATTGCTGGTTCCCTCTATGCTGACAGTGAGTGTTTGTGTGGCTTTCAGACTAGTTTTTCTTTTATAGTAACTATAAATGAGTTTTGTTGTTATATATCCATGAAAGATTCTCAGTGATTTTTCAGATTTTAAAGACAAACTTGAACAGAAGCTGGTTCTGCAGTTGTGACTGCTAGAGTGATGTGTGTACCTGAGGCTAGTCTCCATGACAAGAGTGCCTTATGGCCCAATGGATAAAACAACACATTGTGGTTCAGAAAATTAAGAGATTACTTATGGTCCTGTGTTGTTTGTTTACCTACCGGGCCATTCACTCTAAATTTTAAGCGCTGTAATAATCTTCCTTATAACTGAAAGGTGTTTCAATATAAGTAATATTGCAGCACTGGTCCGAACATGTGATCTCCCTGACTGGGAGACCTGGTTCAGTTCAATTCCAATGTATTGGCAAAATAACACAAAAAATAGCATACCACACTACAAATCTCATGAAACAGAAAATATTTAACATTAAAAAGTGGAATAAACTAAATAAATTGATTGCATCGGCAACAGAAGTAAAGTGACTCTTCACAAACATAGGTGTCAATATGTTCTTTCTATGCTCAGCTAATTCTGATATTTGATATTTATTAATTTCTATAGTGCCCGAATCACCCCATAAAGGGAATCTCCGCGCCTAGGACGGTATGCTACAGCCAAACCAGAGGGCCTCAGAAAAGATAGGTTTTTAAAAGCTTCCTAAATTGAGGAAGGCTCTGGCAGTCCCGAAGCTGGCGAGGGAGTTAGTTCCAGAAGTTCGGAGCAAGGTGAGCGAATGCTTTGCCACCATTGCGGGCCCCGTTTAGGTCTCGCCTACACAGCACGCATGAGCTACATAGGAGACCTTTACCCGTTGTGCAGCTCTTTTTCAAAGAACTTACTCGTGCTTGTGGCGGCATACGCCTTGCGGGAGTGCGCAGCGGCACGCCACAAGCAGGAAACATCCATAACAACGCGGGAATGCTAAAGACGTTTACCTGCACGGGTGAGAGGGTGACCAGGGTACCAGTCTTTACCTACCTGGGCGTCATCTTTGAAGAGGGGGGCTCTTGGACCGCCCAATTAAATGCAAAAAGCCTTGCAGTCAAAAGATCAACCTCAGCTCTAATGAGCTTTGCAAAGCGATTAGGTTCGCGCCCAATGGACGCTCTCCTGAAAGTGTACAAGACGAAATGCTTGTCCATAGCTATGTATGGTGCTACTCTGTGGGGCTTCTCGCCACAAGGCAAAATACAAATTGCGGAAAATATCTTCCTCAGAACACTGTTAGGAGTCCCACAATCTACACCAGTCTTCTCTCTACATACTGAGTTAGGCATAGGCTATGTAACCAATGAGCTTCAATTGGCCCCCTTGGTCTACTGGGCAAAAACCTGGTTAAATAATGATATCCCTTTGAACCACTGTATTCTTTTTTTTTTTTTTTTTTTTTAATTTACTCTTTTGAATGTTTACTACTTTATGTTTAATCACAAAATTAAAGTGTAAGTTAATACAAAAAACATAAAATAATAGTAAGTCTAGCATCACACATGACAAACCACTGGTAGTACATCAACATTCTACTGAGAAAAACGAAGGCAAGGAAGTAAAATAGACCCCCTTGGAAACACTGTTAAATAAGTTAACAATATAAATCTATAAAATATAATTTTACAAAAATGTATAAAAATAGTACATATTTATTAATTAATTATAAGTTCTTTTTTTTTTTTTTTTTTTTTTTAAAAAACCTTTATTGGAGTAAGCAAGAAAATACAAGGATGGGCCTACAACCACACGGGCTGGCCGCTAAAGAGGAGTCGAAATACAAGATACCTGCCCGCAGAGGCAACAATCGACCAACAATGCAATACTCCCCACGAAATACAGGACAATACAGATTTTATTTTATATGAAAGAACAAACACACAACAAGGCGAAAGTATAGTACTGTCAGTCAGCCCAAAGGACGTAAAGGGGGTATAGCAGCAGGAGAACATAAACGGAGCTCCAAGCTCCAAGGAGATCGGGGGGGGGTGGGGAGGGGCGAGGAGATCAGAGGGGAGAACCGGAAACACCAGCACATCCCCTGTATAAAGGGTTCCAGGAACGCTCGCCTAGGGAGACAGGGTAATCTCAGCAGTGCCTACAAGGGGAGGAGTACAAATGTCGCCACGGTAGTCATTCCATTGACCCCAAACCTTCGTCCACGCCCCGGGTCTGCCCCTGGCCACATAGACAGTCTTCTCACGGAACATGGACCAGTCCATATTATCCTCCCATTTCGAGACGTCAGGGGGCCTAGAGGCCCCCCAGAGTTGCGCGATATCCCGCTTCGCAACCATATAACCCAGGGTGGCCCATCTGGTCTGGGCCACCGAATAGTCGGTGGGTTCCCAAACATTCAAAAGACAGCGACGAGGTTCCGGACGCAAGGACACACCTGTCACCACAGCCATCACTTCAAGCACAGCCGTCCAATAAGCAGCCACCATCGGGCACTCCCAAAGAATATGCAAAAAAGTTGCACTCAAACCACAGCCACGCTTGCATAACCCGTCGGAGGAAAAGCCCATCACCACCAGACGCGGTCCCGTAACGTACACCCGATGAAGGATCTTAAGTTGAACCAGACGGAGACGAGCCGGAATAGCCACCTCCTTCGGGGAGGAGAGGGCCGATTGCCAGTCCTCATCATCAAGTTCCAACCCATCGCCCACCCACGCTTCCCGAAGTCGGACCAGTAGGTCGGCCCGATTATTAATCAACTTTTTATAGATCAGGGAGATAGTGCTATCAGGAAGATGCCCGTCAAGGATACGGTCTTCAAGGGGGGAAGAATCAGGCGGAATCTCACCAGGAGTAAATACCGAAGCAAGGGCGTGTCTGACCTGTAGATAACGAAAGAACTCCCGACCATTCAGGCCATAGTCAGCCTGGAGGGCCTGAAACGACCGCACAGAACCCTTAGAGTACACATCCCCCACCTTACTAATCCCAATCACATCCCAACGGTCGAAACCCTTGGTAGACCAGAGACCGCCCAGACGTTCCGAAGCATAAAGCGGTGTCGCCAACGTCAAGCGATCTTCCCAGCCCAAGCTCACATTCGCAGCGCGCCACACAGTCAAAGCAGTCAATGTAGGTCCCACAAGATGGCGCCCAGCGGAGCGAGAGTAAAGCACTCTGTTAAAATCACCTCCCGGGAGCTGAAGTTTATCCATCTCGAACGCCGGATTACGACCCGGCGAAAACATAACGTGATTGATAGCAGACAGGTGGGAGGCCCAATAATATCTCTTAATGTCGGGGAGCGCCATGCCCCCGTCATACCACGGGATGGAAAGTTTCGCGAGAGCAATGCGCGGACGCCCATCCCAAATAAGCTGTCTCTGAAGACTCTCAATCTCCCGAAAATAGGTCTTAGGGATAGGATCATAAAAGTTGTGGAGAGCGTAGAGAAATCGCGGCAATGACATCATTTTAAACAGGGCCGCCCGACCCAGAGGAGATAAGGGAAGTTTACGCCAGCGGGCAACGTCCAAACGTAGCCTAAGCAACGGGGGAAGGAGATTACGATCAAAGCGAAGGGACGAGTCCAAAGTAACAAAAATCCCCAAGTATTTGAAGCCATCCTGGGCCACCTGAATGGGAAGTCTACTCGGCAACGGAGGCAAGACACCAGATAAAACATATACACAGGACTTGGTCCAGTTAATTACAAGGCCCGAGTTAGCACCAAAGGACGCGAGAACGTCAAATAAAACGGATAAAGACTTACGAGGGGAGGTAAGATACAAGAGGATATCGTCCGCATAAAGCGAGACACGGTCTTCAAAGTCCGGGGCCCAACGAATCCCTTTAAGGGACGGTTCCCACCGAAGCCAGGCCGCCAATGGTTCAAGAGCGAGTGCAAACAGCAGCGGAGACAAGGGGCAACCCTGGCGGGTGCCCCTGCCCAAGGAGAAGGGAGCCGACACCCTACCATTCACCACAACTTGCGCCAGAGGTTCCGCGTACAACAATTTAATCCAGCTAATAAACTCGCACCCGAATCCGAATTTCTCAAGAGTCGCCCATAAATAGGGCCACTCCACAGTATCGAAGGCCATAGAGGCATCCAAAGACGCCAAAATGGCCGGTTCCGTCAACAGCCCCGCCCTCGCTATCACGCCGTGAAGGCGACGTAGATTCAAAGCAGTGTTGCGATGCGGGATAAAGCCAGATTGATCCGGATGGACCAGGTCACCAAGAACCGACAGAAGACGGGACGCCAAAAGTTTCGCCAAAACCTTGGGTTCAACATTTAACAGGGATATAGGCCTATATGATGAACAAAGGTCCCGCGGTTTACCATCTTTGGGGATGACGACTATCGTCGCCAGACGCTGATCGTAGGGAAGGATGTTCCGCTCTCGGGATTCTAAAAACATATCGCGGAGATACGGCGCCATCTTATCGGGACGTAACTTGTACAACTCAATAGGCAACCCGTTCGGGCCCAATGCTTTGCCCGAGCGGAGTGAACGGATAGCAGTAGCTATCTCATCAGCCGTAAAAGGGGAGTCCAAAGCAATACGGTCCAAGTCGGAGACACAGGGCAGAGTTATATCACGCAACAGAAGGCGAGAATCAGCCACATCCCTCACAGACACGGGAGCATACACAACACGGAAGTATTCGGCAAAACGGTCAACAATAGCAATCGGGTCAGTCACATTCTCACCACTCGCAGACTGAATCACGGGCACCACACGATTAACTCTTTCTTTCTTGTCCAACCACGCTAGGAGTTTACCCGCTTTATCACCCACATCATATAACCTGCCTTGTTTTTCTCGAAACATCACCTTTGCAGCGTCCGTGACCAGGGATTTATAGGCAAATTGTTTCAAACCCAGGGCGTGAAGTTTCTCAGGTGTGACACCAGAGTCCAGTTCGTCCTCCAAAGCCGAAATCTCCCCCTCAAGGTCTACCACCTCCCTCTTCCCGGCTTTCTTAGCTTCAACAATCAAGGAAAGGGCCTGTCCACGAATCACCGTTTTAAAAGCTTCCCACAGGGACACAGCCGAAGAGACCGACCCCTCGTTGTCCAGGAAATACGCATCCATGGACTTGAGCAAGAGGCTACGGGTCTCAGGGGAGGAAAGGTACCATGGGTTAATGGGAGCTACTCGGCCCGCTGCCTCCACCCCAACCTCAAAACGAAGCCAGAGCGGCGAGTGGTCAGAGATACCCCTCGGCAAATGCAAAATCTCACTGACCGCCGACGACTGGGCCGCGGGCATCAGGAAATAATCCAGCCGAGACAAACTGCCATGTGCCCCAGAGTGGAATGTGTATTGAAGCTGAGTGGGATGCAACAGTCGCCAGCAGTCCACAAGGCCAAAGGTATCTAGAAACCCACCCAACCACTGCTGAGCAGCCGGAGTATCCCTAGGGGGATGGCGATCGTGAAGGCCGGAAAGCACCGAATTAAAATCACCGGCCAGGAAGAGAGTACTATTAGGGAGATCTAACAAGACGCGGCCCAAATCAGTGAAAGTAGAAGTCTGCAAACCCGGGGGGACATATACATTGAAGAGAGATAGGGTGCGGCCCTCATATCTACCCACCAAGACCGCATACCTCCCTCGGTCATCTTGAATCACCTCATCAATTGCCAGGGGGAGGGAGGTTCGAACAAGGATACCCACACCCCTGGAACCAGAGGTAAACCCCGAGTGTGCCACAAGGCGGTAGCCCCACCTATTCATTGCATAACAAACATTTCCAATCAAATGAGTTTCTTGCAGGAAAACAATGTCCGGTGATAAACGTCGTATACATTTCAAAACCACACTGCGCTTAATACGATCTCCCAGACCGTTAACGTTCCAGGAAACGAATTTTAACCCTCTATCCCTCATCCCATCCACCCGATCCAAGACCCCACATCCATGAGCACGACATCAGAAACAGCAGCAAACACAGGAGCAATCCGCCTTGAAAACAACACACAGAAAAGAAAGAACTTCCCAACCCCCCTCCCCCAAACTGAAAAGGAACACCCCCCACCCTGCACCCCTGCAAAAAGCTAAAGAGCCACCCCAACCTGCAGTGTGCCTGTCGCCCTAGGACCCCTATTCTACACAAAGACCTCGGAGGAGGAAAGGCCCCCGTTCCACCCGCCCCCCGACCACACCAAGAACTAAAAGGAACAAACTAAAGACAAAATAATTATGCTGTAGAGGAACGCCGGCCAACACTCCTGAAAACGTGTTCAAAGTAAGACATGAGAGCCGAACAGTCAGATCTCCGCACCACCTTCGGCACCACCAGGGTGAGCGGCGGGCTCGGTCTCAGGAGGACGGTCAGGCAAGGAGTCCAGCCAGTCATTAACAACATCTGGTCGATCAAAGAAAAGGGTACGCTCGTTATACTCGACCCGAAGCCTGGTGGGAAAGAGCATAGCATAGCGTAGGCCCCGGTCCCGAAGACGTTTCTTGGCACCACGAAATTCCATCCGTTGTCTCTGAACTTGTTGGGAAAAGTCCGGGTAAAAGTTCACCGTGGCATTTTCAAAGGCCACCGGGCCCTTCACCCGCGAAGCCTGCAGGATAGCGTCCCGGTCTCTGTAGTGGAAAAGCTTCGCCACAATAGGTCTCGGCGGGGCTCCCGGCTTACCTTTGCCCCCCGGAACACGATGTGCACGTTCCACTGTGAAAAACTTAGTAAGACCAGAAGGGGCAAGATGGTTCAAGACCAGATCTTCAACCAGGAGATCCACCGAGTGGGGTTCTGGGTTCTCCGGTACACCAACCAGACGGACATTGCAGCGACGTGCCCTATTTTCAAAATCCTCCAGGCGTCGGGTCATGAAGTCGTTCACCCGACGGAGATTCCCAACCTCCGTCTGGAGCTCCGATACGTCCTTCGTGAGGCTGGATGATTTAATATCCAATGATTGTACCCTTTCATTCGTCTTGCCGAGATCAGCACGAATCAGATTCACTTCAATAGCCACAGTGTCAAGTTTATGGGCCAAGGCCTCGTACTGTAGGCCGATGGATTCCCTCACGCCCGAAATGGCGCCCATAATGTCCTGCAGGGAGGGCTCCGCCGACTCCTCCAAAACTCGATCGGACGCTGTAATAGGACCAGGCAGGGCAGCTCCGGGGGACCCCTTAGAATGGGTATAGCGGTCCATAACATTTGATTGAACCGGAGCTCCGCGCAGAGGTGTTTTCGTCTTGCGCGTCTCCCTGTCCCCTCTGCCCGCCATCTTGAAGACGCGTCACAAGGCGAGCCACCAGGGTCAATGGGCCCGACACCAAATCGCAGGACCAAAGGTTCAAAAAAGGGCACCACACGGGTAGAGGTCGCCAAACCAGCAAATAGTCCACAGGAAGGCCCAACAGCCGATCTGCCTCCAAGTATCAGTCCCTGCACGACACGCACACTGTCGGCCCAAGTCGAAACAGAATCGAAACCGAAACTTAGGAGGGGGACCCACAAGGCTCGTTCTCCTGCCGCTGTTGTTCAATTCCAGGACGGCCACAGAACCGCACCCCGTCCCGGGCGCACCTCAAGGGCGGAGCCCAAAAGCTCAGATCACCATATCTCAGGAATCCAATGTCCAAATCGATTTCTGAAAAGTGCCAGGGTCATCAGCCAAACGTCCTCCACATGAATTCTTGCAGGAAATCAGGATTCAGTCAGGATAAAATGCCGGGAGCGGCGAGGGTCCGGAGAGCGCTGTGCTCAAGCGGCCATCTCGGATGCCCGCCAAGCTCCTATATGACCACTGTATTCTTAAGGATTGTATGGCGCTAGACATGGTGTCTAAAATTCCTTGGCTAGTATACATTAAGAACACGTTGAACAATATGGGTAGGCCAGATCTTTACAATTGCCCGAACAACATAGTCAAAGGAGACGTAAAATGGATTAAGGAGAACTTCCTGCTTAGGGCGAATCAGGCTAGGGAAGAGGAGGAATTAATTAAACCAAAAGTTAGAGCAAATTTTTTGCTCTTAACTACCCCCTCTCTAGAACCCTATCTAAAAATTGTTAGTAAACCATTTCATCGTCATCTCCTTATTAGATTCAGGTTTAATATTATACAATATTCCTTGGGTAACTTCCCAGTGTGGGGGTACCTGATATACTGAGCCCATGTAGCTGTGATAACTTTTCAGAGCAGACTCTCATGCACTTTGTAATGTTCTGTGACCACTTTAAGGAGGGTAAAAGGCGGTTTTTAGCCCCAATCTTAAGAGATGTGGGTTTTTCACAAGTACGCCCTGCTCTCCTTTACTTACAACTATTAGGATCCACAAAGGTAATTTTCGGGGTTGCTAGCTTTCTGGCAGCTGCCATGCGTATTAAGACCAGGAGGCTATCCCCGAATAACCTGATGGGGTGACCGAATATACTGTGCTCTTTTTTACTGCTTTTAACTGTTTTTTAGCATGCCCATTTTTAACAATTTTTGTATATATTCAATATTATCATTAATGTATAATGTCTTTTTAAACTGATGAAATGTGACATTGTCTTTTTATTTGCCTGTCTTTGCTTTTATCATTTTAACAATCGAATAAAGCTTGTTTTGACTTGACTTGACAACGCGGGATTTACTCCGCATTGCTATTACAATGCTGCTATTACAACGCAAGTCGTTAGAACGACTTGTACTGGAGGGCGCTGTAGGATAGGGAATAGTTTAATTTTCTATCCAACACCTTCCCTACTGTCAACGTGGGCTGGTGTTGGAATAGAAAATTAAACTATTCCACTTTCCAGAGCCCCCCAACGCAAGTCGTTGTAACGACTTGCATTGTAAAAACTGTGTTGTAATGGCATGCGGGATAAAAGCTCGCATTGTAATGCCGTACAACCGCCACAAGCACGAGTATGTGCTTTGAAAAAGAGCAGACTGCTCTCCATAGTGCAGGCGCACCACTCGGGGTGCACCCCTCCGCCTCTCTCTCCCGCTGAACACCAATTACCAACATTGCCGATACCACGCACACCATGCCGGTGAACGTCCATATTAAAACGTCCTCACAACATCAGTCTTCAGGAAGGGGAGGACGCCATAGGTAGAGCACGGGCCATTGGCAGGTCAAGTAAGTGAATTCGAATGTATTTTCCAGCTACCGAATCATGCTATTTTCAGCAACATTGCCTAATTAGATAACTTTGTTTTTGTTAAATAAAGTTCAGCATTGGTAGACCACCTGTCGCTTCCCCGCATCCTATGGGACACTTCCTGACCCTCATTAAGGTATGGCCGCATTCATTTTTAACTTACATTGCACATATTGTGGTGGTCGTCTTCACTGGGATCAAAGGCGTTTCCCTTCACTTTATGGAAATATTTGCTTATCCTAAACACGATCAGCCTTTTATCATGCTGTTCACTATTCTCATGTGTTTGTTTATTCATAACCCTGGAGTATGATCACACCAAACCATGACAGCTTTGATGTATCTCTCATCTCCCTGGGCTTTTAAGCTCCATCTAAGGCAGAATGGGTTCACACAAACCGAAATAGGGATGGCTGATGGCTGCATTTTATGGCTTTTACGAAAGGCCTTACAAGTTATACTGTTTTCTTTGCCTTCTTGCAGGATTGAATATTTGTAGTTCTCATTCTATATGTTATACTTGCAGTTTTAACACACAAAATCATTCTTTGTAAGTTGTTGTTCATAGCCATGACTCATAGTAGGTTATAAGCATTATAAAGGGCCTGAATACAAGGCTTCTCCCATTCCTAAGCGCTGTAAATAAAAGATGCCATTATTACCCTATTTATGGTACTGTATTTATCCACCTTAGAAAAATTGAATATTGTGTCTGCTTTTTCAAGGTCCGAAGTCCGACCTTTAGAGCATTCAGCTCACTGAGCCATTCTTTCAGCGCCACAACAGCTTCACTCAGCGCCACCACAGCATCACTCAGCGCTGCCACAGCATCACTCAGCGCCATCACCGCATCACTCAGCGCCACCACAGCATCACTCAGCACCACCACAGCATCCCTCAGTGCCACAAAAATATCACTCAGCACCACCACAGCATCATTCAGTACCACATCAGTATCACTCAGCATCGCCTTTGCACTAGTACACCACCACATCATCATCAGTCAGCAAGACCTGAGTATCATTCAGCATCACCTCAGCATCGCCTCCGCACCAGTCACCACCACCACCACCACTACCACCTCAGCATCACTCAGCACCACATCAGCCTGCTCACGGAATCTGGTATCTGTTGATTTTCCCCTAGCGTCTGGCCTCTGCTAGTGTTATAATACAGGTACTAGTTCCCAACCTTCACCCTCCGATTGTTTATGTCTCCTCAAAAAAAAACTTTAACAAACAACCATTGGAATAGGCAGAAACAAGTTGCCAGCATTGCAAGAACAAAAGAAAACTGAGGACATTTTGTATTGTAAATACTTTTTTTAATATGGTCGTTCATTTGTATATAATGCCTTCTAGGTCTTATATAAGATAACAAAAATGCTTCTGACACTATTTTATTATAACTTTTCAGCATGCTGCACAGCAGCCACACTTCTCTCTACAGCACAGCTTGAAGACATTGGCAAAGTCAATAGCTCTGGCTAAACACTTATAAGGCCCCCAAAGGCGAGACCTATTGGCTATGCCAATGCTTGTTAATTCTTGGAGTGCAAAGGAGAGGCTTGGATCGAGATCGGAGGGGCCGAGAGGGAGTGTACTTGGTCAGTTTGTCAGACAGGTAGGAAGACCCCAGACCATTGGGGGCTTTGAAAACAATGCAGCCGATCTTGAATTTCACCCACTTTCTTACAGGGAGCCAGTGGTTCCGATCTTAGGAAAATTCGCCCCAGAATGCACAACCCTCATGCATCAAACCTTCAAGAGAGTGAAGCCAGATATTGCCACCCCCAACACATCAGAATGAAATATGGCTTGCAGACACAACTGGGAGATACCTGCAGCAGACATATGTCAACCATTTCATTGTGAAACAAAATTCAAAGTTTTTTTCAAAGCTTTGACTTTGATAATGTGCCACAGCCAGATTTTTAGTTATTTAATAATTGTTTTACTAAGTACTTTTCTTTTGAGATCCCCAGATGACAAAAGCAATATCTAACATATTTTTGTGAAAACAAATTCATCGTTGGTCCTAGAATCCTTGATCAATTTTGACAAAATTAAGGATTTCCACATCCCTCCTGATGCTCAAGAGATGCTGCAAAAATGTAATATATTACTTAGGCATAACCCCAAAATTATATTCCACCCGGGTCTAAGCCTAGCCTAAACTCGTCACCCTTTTCATGACATTCAGTCACTTTGGATTTAAAGACTCATCACTACCTCTCCATGATATTCTGGAAACTAAGATCACATGTGCAAAGATATTATTGCAACAAGAAGTCGCAGTTTGTGGCCTGACTTTTTGAGACCTGTGGCTGATTTTGCGAACTGACCTGTGTACTAATACGTTGTTTCATACAATACTGACTCAGAGGGAGTTGCAGAACGGCTAGTCTACTTAATATTCATTAGGTAGGTTGCAAATTGTATTTCCCTCCTATTGACTGTCCTCAGAGGTATGGTGGCCTGCAAGGAACAGCAGGCCACCATCCCTTTGAAAGTATTTCAAAATTGATTTTTTTTAAAGGAGCCCGAGTTGCTTAAAGGAAACAGGGCTGCTCTAAAAAAAATGTTTTCTATTTTGAATACCTTCAATAAGTGTAATCACCCTGAAGGTCCCACTTGGATTCCCAAGAGAGAAGGGGTCCAAAACGTAAACCTTTCCCCTTTGTAAATCAGTTAACACCCCACTTTAGGAGTTGGTATCTGCTCAAGGCTTTGCAATATGAATTACAGTTGCAAGTTATCAATACATATGGTACTGATTCGCAATTCGGAAGGAACACCCAAAGCATACCCTTTACAAATTGGAAATCGGTAGCCAATTCTAAACCCATTTTACAAGTCAGTAAATTTGGGATTAGTGCATTAGAAAAAGCTCTTTAACAGCTGCAGGCCCTCTGATTTAGCAAATCATAGGGTATGCGACCAGTTATAAGCTATGTACAACTGACCCCAATTCCATGTATCGACATGAGGGGTATCGCAAGAAGAAGCAACATCCTTGTTGGTGGATCATTTCTCCTGGATTTCACTTTGATTAGCAGGTTGTAACATTTCAGGATTTGGCAAGGAAGAACAGGCTGGGGTTGGCTTAACTTCTGCTACAGCTACAGGAGAGGGAGTATGCACTCCCACTAAAGGGTTGAGAAGAGGTCCTGTAGAACTTGGTTTTTATAGAACTTTTGCAGTGCACTGGCACGTTCCTAGTTGCACAAACCAATTTAGAGTTTTTTGAGAGTTAATTTCCAAATTTTCTAAGCACTTTCAATAGCTGCAAATTTACAAGCACTAACTTCTTTCAAAAGGGGTCAATTCCGGCTTCTGCTCTTTTAGATTTGATGTTGTGAGATAAAAAATGTTTTTAGGACATAAATCTGTAAGGGAAAGTTGGAATATTTTTCCATTGGCCCGAATGTGATTGACTGCAAGTATTAATTGGTTCTTCTAGACTAAGTTATTTTCTCTGTGAACTAATTTGTCTGTCATATTCTACCCTGCTAGCACTAGTGGGCTAACTCAGTAGATTGAGCACTTGCTCCTGAGATCTGTGTGGGTCCTGCTAGTCAAGTAATCTGGTTCCAGCTGGGTCATATTTGACTTTCATGCTTGAATTTCTTTTGCATGAGTTCAGTTGGCTTGGATTGGCTAAGTGCTTTTTTAGATCGGTGGAGCTGGGGGTGAACACTTTACAAATGCTGGAGTATATTAAGCATCTCTGAGCCCTCTACCATCAGGCCTGTTAGGCTACCTTGTAATAATGTATTATTATGGCATTTGTATTTGTCTGTGATTTATGTAAAGCAATGACTTATGGTGACATGCATCAACAAACCGTTTAGCGATTCCTTATTAGCGATTTTTAAGGAATCGCAAATAAGGAATCGCAAAACGGGATGCATCAAGAAAATAGCTATTTTCTAAGGATTCGGTAAAAATCGCAGAAATAATTGCGATATCAAAAATAGCGATTTCGCTATTAGCGAAATCGCAAATTGCGATATCGCAAATAGCGAGGTCGCACGTTGATGCATATTGATGATGTCAGAACCAGGAACTGTGCCCTCCAAGCCTCATTCTGAAAAAGGAAGTGTGCTCTGAGAGCCTCATTTTCACTCCAGGAGCACTGAGAGAGGAGGGAGCTGGTACTGGGAGCAGGAGAGGAGTGTGTCTCATTCATAAAACCTATAAGGTACACAAAATGGAGCCTGCAGAAACTGTTGAGGACTCTCAAAGTGGCAGAAAAAGAAAACTTAAGTTTTCAGAAACAGAAATTGAAGCCCTGATTGAGGGAGTTGTACACAGCAATGAGAAGCTGTTTGGGAAGGCTTCTCTCAAGGTGCCTGATCAGGAGAAAAGGAGAATATGGCTCATGATACAAAGCAGAGTGAACGCAATTGGGGTCACTCATCGTACCACCGACGAACTTAAAAAAAGGTGGTACGATTTGCGCAGTAGGGCCAAGGCGTGCATCGCAGATCGCTTGAAGGAAGCACTACTAACTGGAGGAGGGACACCACCACACACCGGAAACACTCCCATGGAGGATTTGATTGAGAGCACAATCCCGAAAGAAGCTGTTGTTGGTGTGACGCATCTGGATACCTCTGGAGCAGCACACACGTCCCAAGGTAAGAGGAATGCATGTGTACATTGTCCCTATCACTGCAGTGTGAATGGTAGCTCTGCATAGCGCACACGCAAGTAGTGAAACATTAACATCACTTTCAATAGTATAGCAAGTGCATCATGGGAGATGTAGTTTGGTCAAGCAGTTCCAGTTACAGACACACATTTTAATTTAACCAATTCCAAAAGAGTAGTAACTGTGCCAAAGTATAAATGTTTATTCATGTTACAACAGTCACATAACTAAAAAGCATACATTAATGCTGTTGTGCACTGTTTAACCTCACAGATGCAGAACATGGTGAGGCCGGGGACAATGATGTCCAGGAAATCCAGCTCAGCAGCGCCTCTGAACCTGATAACACACCAGCTTCAAAAAGCATCCAATCACGTGTCCCACAACCACGTAGGACACCTGTCCAAAGTTTAGTACCATATCCCACAGATGATGAGGCTGATGGGGCACCTCATGTCAGCAACTCACGAAGTACTACCGCCACAAGTAGATCATCCTTCAACCGGAGAGGCAATTCAAGGTTGACAAGGAGACGACGCAGAGCACGAAGGCCACAGCAGGTGGAACAGTTGAATGATGTCTGGCGTGGCTTGGAGGGACAGATGCTTCGATCACATCGCCTGCAGGCAAAAAACACTAGATTGATCAAGGCCGAAATTGCCAAAATGTCAGTTAACCTAGCCGTGTTTGCAACTAGTCTCCAGGAAATGACAAGAGTCATGCATGAGGGTCAAATAGCACACAATGCACAGCATCAAGAACTCATGCAGCAACTGAAAATGCAAGTGGCGTCCAATAACACACTGGCCACAGCAACAGCTATGTTGTCACGTAGAATTTCAACAATGCAGACCGAAATGTCCAATGATAATAGTGATGTTGCCACAGGATTACAGCAAGTCACTAACGCAGTAGAGATGGAGACTGCATTTACAAGTGGTGAAAGCATCCCTGCACCAAATGTAATCAGTGAGGGTGCCTCAGGCATGATCAATACACCAATGCCAATTGTCAATGAGGCTAGATGGTCCAAACGCTGTGCCATCGCATCCAGACCCAGCCTAGGGCAAGAAGATGCTGCTGCCGAGAGGCGTCTCGGTGTTAGGGGCAAGAAACGCTAGGCTGCCATGCACAAATCATGTTGAGCTTGTGAATGAACCATTCTCACATTGTGACCTCATCACTGACTGACAAGTATTTGAATTTATTTTGAATTAGTAAATGTTGTTGGCAACAAAAGTGTGCCCAAAGTCACTTTTAAAGTGCGCCTCTGTTTCCAGGTCACATATTCTTATTATTAAAAATTACTTTGCAAACCATACTGTCTTCGTGTCATCATTACTCACCTTAAAAGTAATTTTGCGTGATCTCCATTCTGCGTCTGCGTCCTTCTGCTGCGTCAGATCCTTGTTGGGCACGTTGGTGAAGGATTGGCTGGTTTTCATCCTCAGAGTCACTGTCAGAAAGGTCAATTTCCAGGCCCCCCTTTGTCGCTATGTTGTGCAGCATGCAACATGCTGCCACAATTTTGCAGCATTGCTCTGGGTTGTATTTCATAGCACCTCAATCAATCAATCAATCAAAGCATTTGTATAGCGCACTACTCACCCGGAGGGTCTCAAGGCGCTGGGGAGGGGGGGTCTGCTACTGTTCGAACAGCCAGGTCTTGAGCTGCTTCCTGAAGGCGAGGTGGTCCTGGGTCAGGCGGAGGTGGGTCGGGAGGGAGTTCCAAGTCTTGGCGGCGAGGTAGGAGAAGGATCTTCCCCCTGTAGTGGCTCTTCGGATGCAGGGGACGGCGGCGAGGGCGTGGCCGGTCGATCGAAGCTGGCGTTTGGGAGCGTAGAAGTTGAGGCCGTTGTTGAGGTATCCTGGGCCTTGGTTGTGCAGGGCTTTGTGTGCATGGGTGAGGAGGCGGAAGGTGATTCTCTTGTTGACCGGGAGCCAGTGCAGGTCTCTCAGGTGTCCGGAGATATGGTTGTGGCGGGGGATGTCCAGGATGAGTCGTGCTGAGGTGTTCTGGATCTGCTGGAGTCTCTTCTGGAGTTTGGTGGTGGTTCCGGCGTAGAGGGAGTTGCCGTAGTCCAGTCGGCTGGTGACGAGGGCCTGGGTGACCGTCTTCCTGGTCTCGGTGGGGATCCATCGGAAGATCTTGCGTAGCATGCGTAGGATGTTGAAGCACGACGAGGAGACGGCATTGACTTGTCTGGTCATGGAGAGGGAGGAGTCCAGGATGAAGCCCAGGTTACGTGTGTGGTCTGTTGGTTTGGGTGCGCTGCCAAGGGCTGGGGGCCACCAGGAGTTGTCCCAGGCGAAGAGTGAGGATCCCAGGATGAGGACTTCCGTCTTGTCCGCGTTCAGTTTCAGGCGGCTGTCCTTCATCCATTCGGCTACCTCTTTCATCCCTTCGTGTAGGTTGGCTCTGGCGGTGGCGGGGTCGTTGGTGAGGGAGAGGATCAACTGGGTGTCGTCGGCGTAGGAGATGATGTTGACCTCCTGTCTTATGTAGGCGTCTGAATCTGCTCTTTAGTAGACCAAATGTTCTCTCTATCACATTCCTCGTTGAGATATGCGCTGCATTGTATCTTCTTTGGGCGGCTGTTGCAGGATTGAGATATGGTGTCATGAGGTAATTGCGCAAGGCGTATGCGCTGACGCCTACATGTGAGAAAAGAAAATATGTGAACTATGAGTTTCAGATATGCATTTGTGACAAGTTTGCAATGCTGTGTGGCACATATTTACCTAGCAAATGTCCCTCTCCAAAGTCTCCCCTTGCAAGTCGGGTCTGCATGCCACTTTGCCTGAAGATGAATGCATCATGTGCACTGCCAGGAAATTGCGCTACAATGTCTGTTATTATGGTTTTGGCATTACATACAACCTGAATGTTAAGGGAATGGTAGCATTTCCTATTTCTATACAAATATTCCTGTGTGGCTGGGGGACATATTGCAACATGGGTGCAATCTATACATCCAATTACTTGTGGGAAGCCAGCTATCTGATAAAATTCCAGCTTAGTCTTGGGCTGAGGTTAGAAAACTTATATGTGCATGTATCCGGGACATCATGGCATCAAGGAACGCTTTCAATATTCTTGATAATGCACTTTGTGAGACACCTCCGGCTACTGCAATTACTCCCTGAAAACTGCCTGATGCCAGTAGGTGTAGGCAACATAATATTTGTACGTGCGTTGGGATAGCTTGGGTCCTATGTGTCTGTCGTTGAAGAATGGGGTCAAATTCATTAATTAGATCAAGTATCATTTGTCCATTCAGCCTATACTTATCGTATATTTCGTCATCCTGCTGGCCAAGCAAAGTTATGCGCACTCTGAATATGCGTTCATTGATTCGCCTCCTTCTCTGTCGAGCACCTAGCAGCCGCATCCTCCTCGCCATCAGGTACAGACCAGCCATTTTGAGCTCTGGGGCCTTGTGTGGGTGTGTCTTATTCATTTTCTGTTGGTTTGCAGGTGTTTCAGGTTAGATTTTTATTTTTTGCCACCTGGCTGTGTCCCTTCTTAATTTGCAAGTGCAAAAATGTGATTTTTAGAGAAAATCGCAATTAGCGCTTTTTCATGCATATCAATTGCGAATCCTTATTTGCGAATCGGTAAATGCGAATCGCAGATAAGGAATCGCACTTGTATTCTCAGAATATTTTTTGCTATTTCTCTATTTTAGCGAATGATTAGCGAATTTCGCTAATATTTGGATGATGCATTTCTACACTGCCAATTGCGAGTGCTATTGCTCTGAAATAGCGATTCGCATCATTTGCGAATTCGCTAACACTTGATGCATGTGCCCGTTAGTCCCCACACTTATAAAGGACCTAGTATGCCATGGTCAAGCATATGCAACCAAAACAATAACGAGAACCTTGCTTCGAACCCCAGACTTTGATCTTAATGTGATATTATCAGTTCCGGTTCCTTTTCTGTGGCACTTGCCTGTTTATTTTAAATTCTTGTTCTGCTGCTTATTGATGAACTTCCTCTCTATTAAATGGTCATCCATGCTTCTAAACGTTATTCCTTTTCACCAGTTTTTTTTTGTGAACTAGGGATGCCAAGTAAGTCTTTATTGTTTAAGTTATTTAAAACCGTAACAATGTCATAGTACAAATATGATACCCCTATAAAATGATTAAAAAGGTTTTTTTTGTTTTTAAAAGAATCAACATATTAATTGTTCAGTCATAAAACCAGAAATAGTATCCTTCTCATAATGCCAATTTAAAATAAGTTCATAATTCTGCACACATCATAATATAATCATATTGCACGTAGTGACATATATAACATTTTAACGTTTTGTTATACAATTGCAATAAAGTTCTAAACATTATTGTTTTGAATGTGTCACATAGTTTTTCTCATAAAACAATAGGAATTTCATCATTCAAAAGGTCAGCTGAGGGTCTGCAGTGCCAAGTCCTCTAATGATTGCAGATCTACAAGTTCAAATTCCTCTGTCATTAAAAGCTTTTTTTAGTAGTGCAACGCGTTTCGTTTTTAAACTGGGGCAGACAAATTTTAGATGGATAATATCTTGCCAGGCTTCACCACATAAGCCACAAGATTTGACCCCAGTATACTTCCATGATGGTTGCTCAGCCAAGCTTGGTAAAACCCCAAATCTCATTGCCATTAGCTTACGTTTCAAGAGGGGCGGATATGTTGCACCAAGATATTCCCCCGGTTGGAGTGATGTATAGGACTGCAGAACCATCCAGCCGTGGGACCTTTTTTCTAGAGTACCTTTGTCTTCCAATGATGATTGTAATTTTGCCGCTTTGTTTGTTAAGCTACGGAAGATTTGGGAGGACGGGTTCTTTGCCCATAGATCCATCGTCTCAGTGTCCTTCAAAGCCATTTTCAAGAATTTGCCGTAGCTTGAGTTTGGATCATCCTGGGCTTGCCACAGAGCGTCGTTTAGTATATTCGATCGATTCTGCCACAATTTATACCAAGTTTTAATCACGGCGTATTTTCTTCCAATTTCCTGCTTGATTAGACCGAATTCCAGTCGGACCTGCGCCGGAGCTGCTGACTGTGGTAGACTGAAGACTTTTTTGTAGGCCTTTATTTGTAAAGAGTCTAGGATTTTTCCATCTTTACCATTTAACACTATGCTTGCATAGGTTATTGCAGGTAGTAGCTTCGCGGCCATCACAGAAACTAGTGGCGTTAGTGAAGGACCATAAAGCTTTTTTGCGATAGCACAACAAGCAAAAATAATTCCATTTCCTTTTTTTTCAAGGTATTGTTTCTGAAATTGAAAGTTCAGTCTTTTGTCTATGTATACCCCCAAGTTCTTGTAGGTACTTACTCTTCCGAGGCGTGTCTCTCCCATTTTGAATTGATACTGATAGATATGCTGTTCGTAAGTGACATCGTTTTTGTCTTGGCATTGTTAATCTCCAGTACGTTGGTATTAGCAAACATCAGGAGTTCGTTAAGTGCTCTTTGTAGACCTACATGGGTCAAGCTGAACAAAACTATGTTGTCTGCATACGAAAGGTGCATTATGGGCAATGTTCCCAAACGCGGTGGATGTGTATTTGCTTGATCCAGTCGGGGTGAGAGGTCTGCCATAAAAAGGTTGAATAAGTGGGGGGCTAATACACAGCCTTGTTTTAATCCAATCTCAGTTTGTATCTTTTTGGATAATTTAGTACCTTTTGTCATTTTCAGACGGACCCCCGTGTGCGTGTACAGTTGTATAATGGGACGTAATATTGTTTCCGGGAGACCCAGTTTCTGTAATTTGGTCCATAATAACCCGTGATTCACTCGATCAACTGCGGATTTGAAGTCTGTAAAACACAATTGTAGTGATCTTCGCTGGTGTTTGCACTTATCAGCTATTGTGGCAAGGGCTAAAATATTTGTTGTGGTGCCACATCCTTTACGGAATCCGGTTTGGTTTAACGGAATCAGCCCGTTTACATTTGACCATTCTACCAGGTCCTCCAGGATTAGTGATGCGAAATATTTTGCTTCCACGTCCATGCGTGCAATTAACCGATAATTTGCAGGGTCTGCTCTGTCACCCCCCTTGAAAATCGGATTAATAATTGACCCCTTCCAGCTTGTGGGGAGGGTATTTGTTAAACTGATTTCATTGTAAAGACCTGAGAGCGATTTTGCCCAATAATCGGGATCAGCCCTAAAAATAGCCAGGGGGATGCCGTTTGGGCCTGGGGCCCCATCAATTTGGTAAATATATTTTTATTGCAGCAAGAACAGGTATTCATGACATATTGTATGCGCCATTCCAGACATTAATCAGTGTACAAATAGTTCCCCATTTCTTCCTTCACACAGCCATTTAGCTCACACCCCGGAGGTTGAGCGGCGCAATCGTAGAGAAAGGTCCGTCCTGGGGGGTGTCACATGGATCAGCGACAGTCTGTTGTCTGGAAGATTCCAAGGCCGCTTTTCGGTCCCCACAGTCTCCCCCATTTTTGTAACTCACAACAGACCCAACCAAACTTAGTCCCCCCCGAGCAAACCCCTCCCCCCTGCCTAGCTCTCCCAATTCCCCTCTCCGTCCTACCTTCTCCGCCCCTCCCCCCTCCTATCCCCCCTCCCCCCTTCCCCCAATCCCAACCCCCCACCCCCCCAGTCGTGTCAGAGTACCACTAATGCGAATCTGCATACCATTCTACTAACCGGAACCCGAGGCAGAACGTCAGGAGGAATCAACTAAGATTGACAGTCATCACGTAGGAAGCAGGAAAACAAGGGGTGGAGGTCCGGCCATCTCCACCTCAGACAGCTACTCCGCCGGAGCAGGGCTATGCGCTGGGGTATCATCGTCATCTAGGTCTAAGAGTTGGAGGTCGAGGACCAACTGCTCCCACGCCCTGGCCCTCTCCAGAGCCGTGTCATTGTCCTGAGCGCGGCCTGCATGCGGAGCTCCCACTCACATCGGGCCCATTTGTGTGGTTCAGCCTTCCATCTCCCTATAGTGGGACCCCTACGTGATTTCCATTGGGATGTTATGGCCCGCTTCGCTAAGAGTAGGCCTAGATCCAGAAACTTACTAGTGATTTTGTTCTTTGATGTGTGTGGGAACCAGTGTAGGATGCAGTGTGCCATGCTGAATTGCAAGTCCCTCTCCGTGATCTCCCCCAGAGTATCCACTACCTCCCGCCAAAAGGAAGTTAACTGCCGGCAGGACCAGAACATGTGCTGGAAGTCAGCCACGTCCGCCGGAAAAGGCGGGCAGGTCACCGGGTGGGACGGGAAATATGTATGCAATTTGTCAGGGGTCAGGTAGGCCCTGTGCAGGACGTAGAAGTGCACCAGCTGGAACCTAGCATTGCGCGTCCCGTTCCGGGCCCGTGCCACTATGCTAGCCCATACCTCTTCAGGAATGTCCGTCATTAAGTCGGCCTCCCATTTCGCTTTCAGAGATAGAAGTGGGGCGATAGTCTCCGAGACCATGCGTCTATATAGGCACGTGACAGCCTTGACCGTCCCCGCCATCATCACTACATATTGGCAGCCCAGCGAAAGCGGCGGCTCCGACATGCCCGTCCTCCAGTGCTTGCGGATCGCCGCCGTCAGCGCCGCGTGGAGGAGGAAGTCCCCCCCCCGCCAGTTCAAAGCGGTCTCGCAAGAGGTCAAAAGGCAGCAGTGCCCCGTTCTCATATAGGTCCCCTATGGACTCCAGCCCCTGATGCTCCCAGCTCTCAAGTCGGCGCCACGAGCCCCCGTGCGGGAGAGCCCCACACAGCTTCAGCGGGATCTCAGGTGTATATGGGACTGTGATGTGACCCCTCCGTCGGTATCTGTTCCAGCATTTCCGTGCCGTCGCAAATTCCTGGGTGAGATGGAATTCTCCCATCGGAAGTCCCAGGACAATCCGGGCCAATACCTGAACCGGTCCCGCCGGCTCTCCCGATCTGTCTCCCTCTCTCCTGGCTCTCGCAACCCACTGTGTCAGCCATTGTAGCTGGGCCGCCGGGTAGTATAGTTCATAATCCGGCACCGCCAGCCCGCCCTCCGCTCTGGGACGGAGAAGTGTGCTGTGTGCCACCCTGCGTCTGCCCGCCCCCCATAGAAAACCTATCACCATCGACCTCAGCTTCCGGAAGTAGCTCACCGGGATCCAGATCGGGAGGGTCCTGAAGAAATAAAGCAGCCGCGGCAGGGTCACCATTTAAAGGAGTGCCACTCTTCCCATCAGCGACAGTGGGAGCGTGCTCCAGAAGTCAAAGTTCACCTTGGTGAGCCGTATTGCTGACCCGATATTGCCCTCAAGGATGTCTGCCTGATCATGGAAGATCGAGGTGCCCAGGTAGCGTAGACTTCTCTCCTCCCATGTCACTCCTTCCGCAGACTGGGAACAAAGTCTGCGTGGGTGGGCCGGGAACAGGTAGGACTTCGTCCAATTCACCCGGAGGCCCGACACACTACCTAAAGATTGCAGGAGGGACTTAGCCCCACGCAGGGATGCTGCCGAGTCCGCCAAAAACATTAGGAGATCGTCGGCGTACAAGGCGATGTGGTGTACCTGTCCGTAGACATCCAGCCCCTGATATGCCTGTCCCTGCCTGGCTCGCGCCGCTAGGGGTTCGACCGCTATGGCAAATAATAGGGGGGAGAGAGGGCATCCCTGGCGGGTGCCCCTGCCCACCATACACATCTCCGAGATAATCCTGCCAGTCCTGACCCTCGCTGTGGCGTTGCGGTAAAGTAGCGACGTCCAGTCCACGAAACCCTCGCCCAGGCCCAGCGTGCGCATGACCTGGAAAAGGTACGGCCATTCCAGGCTGTCAAATGCCGTCTCCATGTCGACCGCGAACACCGCCGCTTCCTCGCCGTCGTAGGTGTCAGCCTCCAAAACATGTAGGAGCCGTCGTATATTAAGCGCCGTGTTGCGGGTCGGGATAAACCCGGATTGGTCAGCGTGTATCAGCGCGGACATATGAGGAAGTAACCGCGTCGCTAGGATCTTACTCAAGATCTTGTAGTCCAGGTTGAGCATGGACAGTGGCCGATACGCCGTCCTGTCCCACGATTGTTTGCCCGGTTTCAATAGTGGGACGATGAGCGCCTCACCAGTGGTCACCGGCAGGCTGCCCAGCCGCCTCGCCTCATTATAAAGCCACGTTAGGCGGGGCGCAAGGAGATCAGTGTAGGTGAGATAGAATTCCGTAGGGAGTCCGTCAGAGCCCGGCGTTTTATTTCTCGCCATGCTCTTGATGGCAACTCTCACTTCCCTCTCTTCAATTTTGCCCCCGAGCAGCTTTGCGGCTTCGTCCTCCAGTTCCGGCAAGTCTAGTCCCTCCAGGTAACCCCGGAATGCGTCCTCCGGCGGCAGGATCCTGCTACGGTAAAGCTCCGTGTAGTAATCATAGAAAATCCCATTAATCCCCTGCTGGTCAAATTGCGCCGCACCCGAGTGGTCTCTGAACTCGAGGATGACCGAGCTCCGTCGTGCCGGATTGGCCAACCAGGCCAGGAGAGCTCCTGACTTATCACGCTCCGAGCATGCCCGAGTGAGGTAGGCCTTGTAGTCGAAGCACCGTAGCCGCTCCACCGTCGCCGCCACTAGTTCCCGCGCCTCCAGTAGGGCCGCGTGGGTGTCCGGACGCTCAGGCTGCGCTCTTTCCAGACCCCGGAGTTTCTCGTCCTCCCGCGTAATGTCAGCCAACAGAGTCTTTCGAACACCCGACGCCGTCGCAATGCGTTGCCCCCGTACCACCGCTTTAAAGGCGTCCCATTCAATTACGGCTGAGCCCGCGGTGCCCGCATTGACCTGAAAGTATTCCTCAATGTTCGAGGCTATCATGGTGCGGAAGAGCTGGTCATCCAGCGCCTCCGGGCGCAGCTTCCAGGCAGGAACTCGGGGGCGGCACTGCGACCAGCGCAGGTGCAAAAGGAGCGGGTTATGATCGGAGATTGTGCGCGTGAGATACTCACTGTGGCACACCTCCGCATGCACGTCCTGGGAACACAGGAAGGTATCAATGTGGACGTGCAGGTCATGAAGGGCGGAAAAGAACGAGTAGTCTCTATCTGATGGATGGCCAGTTCTCCACAAGTCAACCAGATTCCATTGGGATTGCCAAGCGGAACGCGCAAGCGCCAGTCTGCCAGCCGGTGCATTCGGTAGGGGGGGGTGTGATCTGTCCAGCGCAGTGTCAGTAACACTATTAAAGTCCCCTCCGAGGAGCAAGGGTTCTACCAAGAAAGGGGCCAGCCTGTTGGACAGCAGAGAGAGAAAGGCCATTTGCTCCACATTCGGGGCGTATATACAACCCAATGTCAAGTCCCTCCCATCCAGCTTGCCTCGCACCATAATATACCTCCCCTCTGGGTCAGTTAGTTGTTGTGTGCATTGGAATGGAACCCCCGCCCGTACCCAGATAGCCACCCCCCTAGCATATGCAGAGTAACCAGTATGAAAGACCTGTCCTCGCCACCTTCTTTGCAGTGCTTTCCCCTCCTTAGCTAACAGGTGTGTTTCCTGGAGGAAGGCAAAGTGAATACCCCGTCTAACCAGAAAGGAGTGGATCTTGTGGCGTCTATGCATAGTGTGCATCTCTCTTACGTTCCACGTGAGACATTTGTAGCCTAGGTCGGGTCCCATTGCAGTACCCATCGTGCTTCACTCATCTTCGCAGCGCCCTCCCTGACACGCCCAGGACCCACCCCCAAACCCCCCCCAACCAAACCAAGCAAAACCCCCCAACTCCCACTCCCCCGGACAGACAACCAACGTGGAATCCCCATCCAAACTCTAGTAAAGCAAGTGTATCTTAACAGAAGAGGGCTAGGATGGTCAGTACGCCGACCCAAACAGGCCCGAAGTCCCCCGCTCCCACCCCCTCTCCCTGGAACATTCAGGAGGCTCCCCCCACGGCTCGCCCCCCCCCGCTCTTCAGTGATAAGTCTCAGGAGGGGTGATCATCCCAGCGCTCAGCCTCTGGAGGCATCCGCAACTCACAACCCAGTACCTTGTAGATATGTCCAGTACCGCCCAGGCCGCATCAGCTGAGGATTCCGTCCGCTGTTTGAGGAGTCACCACCGGTAGGTCCGCCTCCGAGAGATCCTGCACACTACTGGAGCCAGGGCTAAGAGCACTATTATTCGATAGCTCCGATGCACTACTGGAAGGGCTGGCTTCTCCCTGGCTGATGGCCACTACCGCCAGTACCGCCTTAGCTCTTTCCTGCTGCCATCCCGACGGGGATCCAGTTCTCCTCGCTGGCATCGTCTCTGCAGAGCGCCTCCTAGGCGAGGTCATCAGGGGGGCATCCGTGCTTGACTCCTCTCTAGTGTCCAGCCAGCTCCAGGCCTCCTGCGGTGTGTGAAAGAAGTGGGTGTGATCCCCAGCAATGACCCTCAGCCAGGCCGGGAACAGCATAGCATATGACAGCTGCAAAGACCTCAATTTCCGCTTGACCGCCGTGAAAGAGGCCCGTTGCTTTTGCACATCTCTCGTGAAGTCTGGGAAAACCATGACCCTGCTATTGTCAATCCGCAGGTCCGGCAGGTCCCTGGCCCTTTGGAGGATACAGTCCAGGCGCATCACTATCGGGCGCGGCGGACCACCAGGTTTGGGCGGTCGCGCTGGGACTCTGTGGGCGCGCTCTAGGGCAAAGAACGGGAAAAGTCCTTCTGGAGCCACCTCAGACCGCAGCACCTCTCCAAGTAGGAGACCGCATCCCGGCCCTCCACTTTTTCTGGCACTCCCACGAGGCGGAGGTTGTTACGCCTAGAGTGCCCTTCGCTGTCCTCGGCTCTGAGCTCCAGCACTCGGACCTTCTGCGCCACTTCCGCCAGCGAAGCTCTCAGTGTAGCCACGTCTCCAGGCAATTCTTTCAGGGTCGACTCCGAGGACGCCACTCGCTCCTTCAACTTCCTATGGTCGTCCCTCAGGAGGGACAGGTCCGAACCGATGGTGTCCATACGTTGTTCAATAGCTTCCCGCGATGCTACAATCGCCTGCATAATGTCACTCAATGAGGTATCTCGCGAGCACGCCGGACCCCCCGAGCCAGTAGCCGGCGCGTCCTCCTCCACGAGATGGCCTGGGTCATCTAGTTTCAGTGCCTCGAAGCCCTTCTTCCTGCTTCCTCGCACCATGCTGCCGAGTGCCATGACAGGTATGCGTCTGTCGCGGCTTCCAGCAAACCCGGGCACCTCTGATCTCCGCCCCGGCGTCGTCGCAAGCACCCAGCACCTCTGCGCCTCCCCTCTTCTCACTTGGCAGCGCACCAGCTCATCCGCAACCCCAGGGCGCAGGTCCCCACTACACCAGGTCAGGGGGGTCTCCCGGGGGGTCCCCTCTCCAGGTGCGGGGCGAGTGTCTCCCTCTCCGGGACGTTGCAGGTTGATGTGTTCTGCACCTCGGGGTGCGAGGGCTAGGTCGGCACCTACTCTACTCCTCCGTGTGCCTCCTTTGCGCAAGGCCGCTCACCACTCGCCACCGACCAGTGGCGAAGGCAGGCGTCCCTCTTCCAGTTGTGAGGCGGCCCCCCCACTCAGCGAGGTCCCGGGCCCGACTGCCACCAAGATCACCAGGACAGCCCCGGGCGTCTGGGTCACTGCCACGATGTGGGCGATGTGTCCTGCTTCTTCCTGGGTTCCCCGGCTCCATCAGCGCTCCGCTTTCAGGCCGTGCTGATTCGGGCAGCAGCCGCCATTTTGGCCGCACGTCACTTCGGGTGTCTCGCCCCGGCGCCACACACCCCCGGCCCGCCGACAATGCTGGCTCCGGTCCTCTCAGGGCACGGGGCAACAGGGGCTCCACCACAGGAGCAAGGCTGAACCACCAGTCCGCCCGGCCTCACCGCCGAGAAAGCCCGGTCCGGCTCCGTCACAATGGGGCCGCCATCTTGGGGTCAGGCAGCCTTCTGCTGGACTCGTCACCGAGCTCCACCAACGCCGCCTCGTTGGATGAAGCCCTCCGCTCTCTCCAGCACCGGGGGGCTCCCGCTGCAGCACGGGCGATCACCTCTGCTCCCCCGTGATCTCCGCCGCCCGCAGGAACTCACCGTCAGGCATAGTGGGCCGGGACCACGGCCGCCATTTTGGCCGCTCGTAACTCCGGGTGCTCCTCAGCGTGAGCAACGCTCGTTTCTGGCAGCTGCGGGTACTTCAGGGCCGCCAAAGTTATCCCCAGCGCTCCCCAGACCCTCCCATGCGTGTCTGGGGGTCCGAGGTCCGAGCCGGGGGTCAGGATCTGCTGCGGAGCGGGGCGGGAGCGGAGGAGCTCCAGAGTCCCGCTTCCAGCTACATCGGCGCTTAAGCCACGCCCCCTGGGGCCCCATCAATGCAACCCTTTTTTTTATTATTCTGGCAATGTCTTCTACTATGTGGCATTGACTTTCCAGGGCTGCTCTCATGCCGGGGTCTTGAGGTCCAGGGTAAATCTTCCCTGTGAGCTCTGGGATTGCGGTATCACTGTTCACATTGATTGCCCGTTGCCCGTTTCGTGAATGATACGTAGTCTTCAAATGTTTTATTTAGATGAACTGCCCATGCATTCTCTGATACCGAGGCATTGTTGATCTCATTTTCTGATCTTATTGTGCCATTTACTATTTCCCAAAAGAGCCTGTTGTTTGCTTCTTTGGTACTAAATAGTAATTTCGTCGAGAGGGTCTCCTGTTGTGCTTTCTAATCCTTCCAGATTTGGATTTTATACAGCTTCTTGGTGATCTTTATTTCCCGCTATGTGCGATTTGGGACTTTCTGTGTATTATTTTTTCTCACCATCTTTCTTAGCTCTTTTCTTAGCAAGTAGGCCTTCCTAGACATATTTGCGTGGGGCTTGGGCCTACTAGTCTGTACATAATTAATTTTTGGTGCCTGAATCAATAGTATATTTGTGAATATGGACCAACTCTCTACTAAGTTTTTTTCGGCTGTATTTTTTGTTTCAAATATTTCTTTTGCTAATTCAGGTAGAGTTTCTGCTGACCATCTTATTCTTTTCAGGTTTGTTGCGGTCAATTGACCCATCTCTATGGGAGCCGGGCGATGTTTTTGATGGCCTGTTTCCAGTTCAAATACCTGATATGCATGGTCACTTCGAGTAGAATATTTGATCTTATATTTCATCACTCGTGCGAGTAAAGGAAGCGTTAAGATTGTATAATCTAAGATTATGCTTTTTTGTCTGAAGTATTCCCTTTCAAGATGTGGGCCTAATAGTTTCCGTGGCCCTCCCTATAATAGTGTTTTTGATTGGTCTGTGGAAATAGATTATGTTCCTCGCTGGAAACTAAACTCTTGACCGTCTTGAGCAGTTCAATTGAGCCTCGTTGTTGCCTGGCGTTTCCTTTTCCGGAAATCTCAAGGAAAGGTGAATGTGTTGAAATGGTGATCAGGGTCGACTGGCCTATGGGGCAATCGGGCAGTGCACGAAGGCCTGGCCTGACTGAGTGTGTGTCTGGTTTTTTGGCTGATAGTTGGCCTGTATTATGGTCTGCGGGGCCGGTATTTACTGTTGATTTTCCTGATATTAAAACAATCATTGCCTGGAGCTAGGTCAAATACATGCAGTACTCCATACCTTATACAGATGTCTTTACAAGCTCAAAACTGCTTCAGTTTCCAAACATGGCCACTATTTTATTTTTGTGTTCACTAATGGGGGCCAGTTTTATTTTGTTACCTGGGACCATTTTCTCTCCCAGTCCGGCTCTGGTGATAATTGTCTGTCTTGTTTATCAAGTGTATGATGCCCCATTATAGGATGTCAGAGCCTTGGTTTTTGGCACTACTATACGCAAGCAGTTGTATTCCAAACAAATGTCTTCTAGTTCCAGCCTTTAACTAAAATAGTTCAGAAAAGGGGGTGGTGATGAACAGAGTGCCTGAATTAAGCAGACCACTCTTACCCAGTCCAAAGATCAGGGCTTGATCCATCACCGTTTTTTAGCTCACTGCACCATCCCAGCTCAGAACTTGGCTATATGCAAATTAGTCTGTTCCTGTCCCAGTGCATGATGGGAACAGGGCAAACCAAACTACCAAGCCAATTCTTATACTGGGAAGGAAACAAGCTTCCGGGGACCGGTTTCTGCCATTTCAGGCGTCGTCGGCCCGGCTTGCTTGAATCCTGATGGTGCAATGAGCAAGGGACTCACATCTGAGTATATCCTTCCACGCTTATGGTGGACAAAATGATTCAGAAAAGGGGGTGGTGATGAACAGAGTGCCTGAATTAAGCAGACCACTCTTACCCAGTCCAAAGATCAGGGCTTGATCCATCACCGTTTTTTAGCTCACTGCACCATCCCAGCTCAGAACTTGGCTATATGCAAATTAGTCTGTTCCTGTCCCAGTGCATGATGGGAACAGGGCAAACCAAACTACCAAGCCAATTCTTATACTGGGAAGGAAACAAGCTTCCGGGGACCGGTTTCTGCCATTTCAGGCGTCCTCGGCCCGGCTTGCTTGAATCCTGATGGTGCAATGAGCAAGGGACTCACATCTGAGTATACCCTTCCATGCTTATGGTGGACAAAATGATTCAGAAAAGGGGGTGGTGATGAACAAAGTGCCTGAATTAAGCAGACCACTCTTACCCAGTCCAAAGATCAGGGCTTGATCCATCACCGTTTTTTAGCTCACTGCATATAGCCAGGTTCTGAGCTGGGATGGGGCAGTGAGCTAAATAACGGTGATGGATCAAGCCCTGATCTTTGGACTGGGTAAGAGTGGTCTGCTTAATTCAGACACTCTGTTCATCACCACCCCCTTTTCTGAATCGTTTTTGGCCACTGTAGGTGTGGCAGGATATACTCAGACATGAGTCCCTTGCTCACTGCTCCATCAGGATTCAAGCAAGCCGGGCCGACGAGGCTGAAGTGCCAGAAACCGGTCCCCGGTAGCTTGTCTCCTTTCTGGTGAAGAATTGGCTTGGTAGTTTGGTCTGCCCTGTTCCCATGATGCACTGGGCCAGGGACAGACTAATTTGCATATAGCCAGGTTCTGAGCTGGGATGGGGCAGTGAGCTAAATAACGGTGATGGATCAAGCCCTGATCTTTGGACTGGGTAAGAGTGGTCTGCTTAATTCAGACACTCTGTTCATCACCACCCCCTTTTCTGAATCGTTTTTGGCCACTGTAGGTGTGGCAGGGTATACTCAGACATGAGTCCCTTGCTCACTGCTCCATCAGGATTCAAGCAAGCCGGGCCGACGAGGCTGAAATGCCAGAAACCGGTCCCCGGTAGCTTGTCTCCTTTCTGGTGAAGAATTGGCTTGGTAGTTTGGTCTGCCCTGTTCCCATGATGCACTGGGCCAGGGACAGACTAATTTGCATATAGCCAGGTTCTGAGCTGGGATGGGGCAGTGAGCTAAATAACGGTGATGGATCAAGCCCTGATTTTTGGACTTGGTAAGAGTGGTCTGCTTAATTCAGACACTCTGTTCATCACCACCCCCTTTTCTGAATCGTTTAACTAAAATAGGCCTGATTACACTTTAATGAACCCCAAACCACATTAAAACATGAAATTAATAAAAAAATATATGGAGGTGTGCTGTTTCTTGGGGCCTGTATCTTTGTGTTTTTCAGTACTTTATTGGCTTAAGGAATCGTGGCCGGGTGTTGCCCGCCTTCTGGCAGCTTCATTTCCTGACTTTGGCGGTGGCCTTGATTTGTTAGACTTTGGCTGGGAATATCTCCAGCTTGCTGGCTGAGCCTTTCCTGCACATCCTGCCAGCTGTCATATGAAGGTTGATGTTCGTGGCTTTTGAGATAAGTACACTTACTTTGCTTTTATGAATGATTGATTGCTGCAGTTTTTATTTCAGTCTTCTGTTTAGTACAACGTCGAGACATGCTCTCGACGGTCCAGCTAGACTTAAAAGTTGGTAGGACTCGAAAAAGACTTAACTTTACAAAGGTAATTACATGCTCACTACCTCTGTCATACATTATAACTTAAGTAGTAGTCCTGCCGTGGTCATCTTATACAGGCAATTGGTGACTCTCTGCACACTCTTTCGTTAGCATTGTTGGCTTGTGCTTCTACTGGCCTACAATCAGATATTGTAGCTGGACTTTGAAAGTATAAACTTTGTGCCCCTGTTCTTCACAAGATTGAAGATGGTCACCTCATCTCTTATATTTCTGGTCAGCAGGGTGGAAACTCTCTAGGGACTTTTCTGGGGCATATTGGTGGTGGTGTCACTTATTTTCTGCAGAAATGGCCCTTATTACTTCCATGTCATTTTCTATATAAACATGCAGTGAATGGGCTATCGTTTAGGACAGTGATACCAGTGGTGGCGTGGTGTTCTTTTCAGCTTGCACATATGTTTGTGTCTTTGGGCACTTCAACATTTTAAAGGTCTGTGGTGTCAGCAGAGGACCATTCGATCTTGTTTATTTCATACCCAAGTGCAAGTGTTTTCTTTCTTTATCATGTGTGTATGCTTAACTTCTAGTGTCAGACATCTTGGGCAAGGGTTGCTCTAGTAAACTAGTGACACCATAGCCCTTTCTTTTCATAAGTAGGGTGTTCAAAACCGAGTCTTTTCTGGACTTGAATACTGATTTTGCTTCAGTTCCATTTTTCTTGTGGACAGACCTAATGCCTAGAATGGCCCATGTTAGCCAATCAGTGTTGATTATATTGTGGTTGTTAAATGTTTACCATTCTCCTGTAATTCTTGGTTTGACTGTTGAGTGAATTTCCCATATTTCAGAGGTGTCCACGAGAAGGCGTTCTTATCTAGGTTTACATTGCCTTGGTCTGGAGAGTGGAAGTGAGAAGGGATATAGTCAACCATCCTCTATCACTTCGTCCTCCATTAAGCTGGTAAAGACTGCCTTCTGGATGGAAGATGAAAGGAAATCCACCCAACCATCAAATATGGGTACATTATCAACCAGATTTCTAGATTTTAAGCCAGCCTCAAGATTTGAGTCATTTCTTAATGAAATAGACCCTGCTTTTACAAGGTCCTTATATATGAGTTTTAGGTTGGGGACCGTACCTCTTGCCACAGTAACTTGCCATTGGAGGGGTTCCACTCTAGGTTGCAAAGTCTGCAAAGCCTATGAGAACGCAGAAGAGACTGATTTTCATCTTTATTCTTCTGTGCCACTTGTCGAAATTTTGGCATTCACCAATATAAAGTAGCACTTAGAATATGCAGGTCAAATACTGCATCAATCATTGTTTTTTCTGTTGCAAAATTCCTAGTATGGATTTGACCTGTTCGGCCTAAAATCATTTTCATATTGCAATACTCTGAGCACCTGGTCTTATAGGATAAATAGATGAGATTTCAAGAAAAGAATAACCAATCTTGATAATAGGAGGCACGATGTAGTACCTGTAAATTATATATCATTGGGCATTTTACTGAAATTATATGATGTGTTACGTCTTAAAGGATTTTAATGTTCAGTGAAAATTGTATTTTTATGAATTTATTGTATTTATTATATCGCTTTTAAGATCTTTGATCAAAATAAAGTGACTGAGAAGGGGGATTGGGAGCGATAATTACTTTTTGCATTTGGAGACGATGGCCTCAGTCCTACATTCATCAGAGTCAATATGCGAGTTTAAAATGAATCATTTTTCTTGGGTCAGGAATACTATTACCCTGTGTTAGACCTGTCAGCCTCAGGGTGGTCGTCCCCCTGACTCTTCGCCTTACTTCTCCATTTTCTGCTGATCTAATTTTTGTTGGTCTTAGCCAGTGCTAAAGTGTGTGTGCTCACTGCATAAAATATGGTAAAATGTTCTTACACCCCATTGGCACATTGCATTTACTTGTAAGTCCATAATAAAGTGGTACTACATGTACCCAGGGCCTGTAAATTAAATGCTACTAGTGGGTCTACAGCACCAATTGTGCTACCCACTCAAGTAGCCTTTTAAAGATGTCTCTGGTCTGCCAATACAACCTGTGTGTGTAGTTTACATCAGTGGTGGTTCCTCCTCTAAGTCGGAGGAGCGTCGCCCCACTGCTCTTGGAGCAATGTAAAATAAAAAATAAAATGACAATAACAGAAGTTATTATCATTTTATTTTTAGTATCTTCCAGCCAGGTTAGGGCGGGGCGGGGCTCCCGTGACGTTGACGGAGGAGGAGTGGGTGCTGCTGCATGAAGTGCGCATGATGGTTTGGCCGGCTGTCTTGGGCTGGCGAAACAGTCATGTGCACTTTGCATGTTCTCTACTGGTATGTAATGCACAGCCTGGGTGGAGAACATGTTCAGACTGTCAGTACCCGTCTGAGCACTGAACCACCGCACTCAGACCAATTACGACTCGGCTGTCATGGTGACAGCAGCTTCATGATTGGCTTAGGGGAGCATGGGTGCTGCCAGGAGCCAGCAGAATATCGAGGAGGAAGAAGAGGCTGCGGCAGTGAGCGGATAAGTCTTTTTTTTCTTCTTTTTATCCCCCTGTCACCATTACCTTCAAGCCGCCACTGTTTTACACTGCTATTATAGCCCGGCAAAGTAAACCTTTTGCCAGGCCTAAACCAGGCCTAAACCTTCCTTTTTAATACATATAAGTCACCCATAGGGCAGGGTGCAGTGAATTTAAAAAGTTGGGCATGTACTTTTAACATTTACATGTCCTGGTAATGAAATAAAATCTTACATTCATTTTTCCACTACTGGAAGTCCTACATCTCCCATAGGACAGCATTGGGTTAACTTATAACATTGAATAAGTGATACATTTCAATTGGGTGCAGTCAGGAAGGGTGAGTTTGGTGTCTAAAGATTTGTAACTTAAAACCCACCTTAATGGCAAAGTCAGATTTTAAGTTATAATTCTGAAAATTACACTTTTAGAAAGTTGAATTTTGTTTGCTCCTACTATATTGTGCCTGCAGCCTGAATCCTGGATCACATGACTAGGTGTAGCCGGCAGTTGGTCTTTGTGTATTGCTCCCAGACAGTGAGAAAAAAGGGGGGAAAGTTGTTGGCAGGATGGACCATCTCTGAATCGATAGGAGGGAGGAGCTGTCACCTACCACATTTGCACATCACAAAGCCTCTGCCTGAGCACACTCTAAAGGGGTTTGATACTAGTCTTTTGTGCCCCAGAAAAGCTGGTGCCAGGGCAGGGAGGCAGGAAATTGCAAACACCTCCGGGGTGGAAACCTCCAGAACCTTCTTCTACTTCAAAGCTAGCACCAAATATAGATAGTGAACCCTCAAACCCAACACTTCAGTACCTCTCTGGATCTGTGAAAGACTTAGAAGGACTGCTGTGCTGCTCTGTAACAAGGACTGCTATTCTGCTGCACTCCTGTCCTGCAGAGGGACAGGACCTGCATCTTGAACACAGGGCCACCAGAGTAACTCCAAGGGATAATTGACTGGCAATCTGAATCCTGATTAGAGCCTCAGGGACAGTAAAACCCTCAGCCACCTGGAATATAGCACCTGGACACAGCCTGCAGGGATGCCACCCCAACCAGATGACCACTGTTGGCGCTTTGTGCTTCTATGCACTATTTCCACTTAAATCTTTAAAATTGCATATCTCTGGTTTTACTGATTTGATTTTTGTTGTTTTAGTCTCAAATAATTTATTACATTTTACTCAATTGTTCTAAATAGATGTGGGATTTTTGTTGTGTTGTGTTTTAACTTTATTACTGTTTGAAGTGATGTATAAATACTTTACATATTGCCTCTAAGCTAAGCCTGACTGCTTTTGTGCTATGCTACCAGAGGGTTAAGCACAGTTTAATGTGCAGTTTGCATGTATTTCAACCTGTTAGAGACTGTGGTTGCTGCCCTCAACCAGTAACCCAATTTCTGAAACCCTGACAGAGTGTTAATGTTTTGCAGTTCCTATTCTGTGAGTATCTGTTCTTTGATAACCGTGGGAATCTTCTTCATCTTTTATCCACCAGTTTGGAAAAACACACCTTAAATATTCCAGATAGTTGATTATCACCAATCCCACAAGAGTACCAGTCATAATGATAAACTTTCACAACTTTCGATAGAGTATATTAGTCTGAGCAACACACAAATCTTCAACACAGCTCTGATGCACCAAATTCTTGGACCTTATTGAGCTCACAACAGTACTCCACTCTTCAGAAAACAATGTTATTCTTGATGATAACAAATAAAATACCCAACCTAGGCCAAACACTCCATAGCTAGAGTACATTTAAAACACCCTAACAACAGAGCATAGTTGAAGCTATCTCATACACATACTTTAACCTGAGCAATGTCCATATGACTCCTTCAGATGGCACATACCAGATTTTTTTGCCTTGTGTTTAGCTGGTTTTCGACTTAGTTGGCCTGGGATCCTGCTAATCAGGGCCCCAGGCTATCTGCTCTCTCTGTAAAATGGACTCCATGTACTGTAGGTTCATACCAAATTGGATATTGGGTCACCTTTGTGAGTCCCTGTACAGTGTACCATAGGTACCCAGGGCATAGGTGCACCCCAGGCCTACCAGGAGCTGCAGCATATATTATGCCACCCCTGGCTGGCCACCTAAATTGACACAACAGGCTAATCACTCAGCTGGGGTAAGGTCGTGTAATCACCCCTTGCTTAGGTATAGTATCCCTATACCTACCTTACATATAGACACATAGTAACCTATAAGTCACTCCTTTGGCAGGCCTTAACAATCCTGGAGGCAGAGTGCTTGGTTATGTGTGAGATGGTGCTCTAGCATGAGCTGAGCCTGTCTGCAGCTTTCGGAACCATGTCCTTATAGCTGTTCTATGATATTGCCTTACCATATACTCTTAAGTGCATTATAATCCTCGCGGTTAATGCTAACTTTGGTTTGGCTTTATCCAAACATGTCGTGTAAGGTGTCATACGCAATGGAATACTACCCCCTCGCCAATTCTGGTGACGGGGGTAGCATTTCACCCTTCTAGAGGGAGAAGACATGTTAAAACTACTGTACTCGGTTAAAGTTAACCAGAGCCCCAGCATCACAAAATGGATGCTGCTGCCACAGACACAAGTTTGACCTCCTGCTGCTTGGAGTCCTTCCAGTCAGGGAGGCTTGGACAATAGGTTTCCTGCCTGAGGAGGTGTGAGCACCACATCAGACAGGACTTTGTGTATTGGGACAGGGAGGGCTGAATAGATTGAGACACTGCCTGGGGCACACTAGGTGCTCCATGCATACCCCAGTTCAAACTGGTTGCTGGGGCACTCCAGCCCCAGCTCTGGCGCGAAACTGGACAAAGGAAAGGGGGTGTAACCACCCCACTTCCTGGTCACACCCATAGGAGGGACCTAGGAACGAATCCAGACCCTTTTAGCTGTATAAAGGTAGGAGCTGTGTCCTTGGACTTTAGATTTGATCCTGAACTGAAACTTGAAATGAAACTCTGGACCTTCGACATTCTGCTGAAGCTGAAGACTGAAGAATATCCCTTGTGGCCAAGGAGTGACCACCCTGGGCAACCAGGCACCATCCAGCAAATCAACGGCTTGCTTTGTCGACCCTCCCGCCGGGACCCGAGCACAGAGCCTGACAAGACCCAGACTTCCAGACCTCTCTGACCCTCTCTTCACGTCTGCAGCATAGCTGAGATCCGTGGAGGCGACGAGACATGTGGGACCGGCCATCTTGAAAAGTTCACGACTTGCTAACTGTGCAGCTCCTGAGGAATCCTCAAAGCTGTACACTGGGGATTGAGAAGCCCCGAATCCGAGCTCCACCTGCACTAAAGATCAGCCCTCCACACTCCACGAGTTCTGCGTGGGGCCCTTCTGCTTGTGTTCTGCTCGATGCGTTGTCCGGTTGCTGGCCCGTTGGCTAGTAGCCTCTGTGACGACAATCCTTTTGAACCAACTCACTGGTCTGGTTGCTCCAGACTGGCCCTTGCCTCCCTGCAAAGGTGAGGCACCTCAGACCTTGCTGGTCTGCATCAGAAGCCTTCTTTGAATCCTGCATGGGTTGCCTTTGCCAAGGCTTGTTGACTCCAATCCGGAAGTCGACCCCTCCATCTGCGAGAACCTTTGTGGGACAGCTCCTCTCCAGCATCTGGTCATCCTGGACGCCTCCTGGTCCGCGTGGCAGAAGAGACAAGCTTCACGATAGCACCTGATTGCTCCTCAATGTCGTCTGGTTCCTTCCTGGTTCCACCCGGTCACTGGCTAGTGACCCAGACTCTGTCCCCTCTGCTTTCAGGTCTTCTTCATCCTCGATCCACCCTTGGATCCACCCGGACATCTTCTTCCTGGTCGCCTGCAGCATCTTTCTTCACAGGCTCCATAGACTTAAAGGGCGAAATCAGACACATCTTGACACCTATGCACCCGCTTCCTGTGGGTGAGGTAACGTGAGTACTTCGGTGCTCCCAAGGGTATTGACTATCCAAGTGTCTAGGTTTTTAGTTGTTTCCTTCTAGCTAGACCGGAAGTGTCCTAAATCCTTCTTTTTCTAAACTCTAAGTTCCCATTGACTTAACATTGACTCACGCGTGTGTGTAAAGACACTGCACGTGCCGCCTGTGGGCCTCCTACTCCTAACCTAAGGGTCAGATAGTGTAGCCCCAGCGATTCTCCAGGCCCTAGGCCTTTCCTTTTCTCGTGACGTGGTACTTATACCACTTTCTTAGTATATGGTTTGCTTCGCCCCTAGGGCCTAACTGTATTTTGTGCAACTTAAAGTATTCTGACTAAGTAACTTGTTATGTGCTTTTGCCTCTGATCTCATAAAGAGTTCAGAGGAGTGTGTTAGTAAATAAATACATATATATTTTATATATATCCTGTGTGGTGTCCTTTCATTTGATATTCAAGGGGTTACATATGGTAAAACAGCTGGCTTTACACGCCCTCAAGAGTCTTTTAGCCTAAGACTGTTCTGTCCATGCTACCACTAGGATAGCTGGTCTATAAGGTTGAGTTACAACCATCACCATAACGGTTGTTTGGATTGGTGCAAGGTGTTCACTAGAATAGTGAACATCATATACCAGGCCAACTTCTCACAAAGTTCACTTACTACACACCTCAAACAACACTATGACCAAAAACATATACAAAATATTTTTCACATCCTCATCACTGATGATATTATTCAAATAGAGAACAGGCTAATCCTCAAGACCGGGTCATCTGGTTAACTGAACGCCACAATACTGCCAGGCCATAATATAGGGGATAAAGTACCCCTTGTCGAACAATATTACAAGTCACTAAGGAGTTCCATGACTATGTAGCGGAATGAGGCCAAAGGGGTTTAAGGGAACTCTTAGGTGACTTGCAATATTCTTATTGTCTATGACAGGGGTACATTATTACTTATAATTCATGGTCAATCCATCACCTTCCCCACAAACAACTTACAACCTTGCTATGTTGCTCTTTCATATGACAGAATGTCTGCAAACATGTACAATAAAAATAGAATCTCTAGTACAAAATTAAACACAACAAAAAATGCTGTTAAATATTTGTTGCAAAAGATATTAGAAGCAGTTTAATACCAGTAATTAAAAAACATTTTTTAAAAGGAGCAGTTGAAACATGCAGACAGAGTCTAACTTTTCTATAACTACCTAAAGAGTGGATAAAATAAACATGTTGCCATACATGTCTCCTTTCTTCTTGTCAATGTACAACTAGAAAAATAGAGCTGAAGACAGGAAAACAACGTTTCATTTTCGTTCTGTAGCAGTGAACGGACCTACATTTCCCTTTGGTTGCCGACTAAGGCAGCAGGTATTGTGTTGTCAGAACTCCATTGTAATAAATTATTAAAGTGGAGTTCTAACGTTAATTCTTTATAGGGGTGACTAAGTGCATCACAAGTCACTGATTATAAAGAAATTAAGAAATGCCCTTTTTATTTAGGGATAGCAGAATCCCATGTACTATAATGGCGCTGCAGCACTATACATATCTCTGTTAACATAGCATGCTTGTCATTGGCTGTTTTCATGCCACACATCCATGAAGGTGTGCCACTTTTTGAGCGGTCTGCTCTTCAGGTCCTTGGGAATAGTTTAAGAATTGTCACTCCCTTAAGTTAGATGACTATATGTTGACTGGTGTACCTTAGTGTCCTTTCAGGTGTTATTCTGGGCTTTCTGGTTCTTGGGATCATATTAGTCCATGAATCACACTGCCATCCTACATGTTGATGGTGTTGTGGTCCCAAAGCATGCGTAGTAGTGACAGTCTTCTTCAGCCACTGAGTTGATGGTTTATCATTTTCCATGTACAGTAGTGTTAGGCACCAGTACACTCACCGTGGTCAAAAGTCGTGCACGATAAAGGGACGATTGCAGAGCTTTGTCGGTTGAGAACTTGGTACTGCTTTATATAGCCTCATAATACAAGGACTGTGATGAGGAAGGCAGATGAAGCAGCAGTGCTCCATTTACTCACTAAGACCAGCTCTTGCTTATCACAGACCTAAGCTCCCTGCTTCCCAGCTTCTTTTGTGGTTTGTTTTTTACCATTATAGTACTGCTTGTACATTACAAGCAGGTCTTCTGGATGAAGGGTCAGATATTTTAGCTTCAGTGGCAAGGGAGAGGGGTTAAAATCTTTTTCATAATTCAAAGGGCTTGTTCTATTGTTTGTTTTCCCGACATGACTTACACGCATAATGTATGGACTACAACGAGAAAGGATAGGTTTTAGTCTAATAAAGATTAAGGGCATTATTTAAACTTTGGAGGATGCAGGACATCTGCCAAAAAATCAATCAAGCAATCAATCAATCAGAGTACTTGTAGAGCGCGCTACTTACCCGTGAGGGTCTCAAGGCGCTGAGGGGAGGGGGTGCTGCTACTGCTCGAAGAGCTAGGTCTTGAGGAGACTTCTGACGGCGAGTAGTTCTTGGGTCTGCCGTATGTGGGTAGGGAGAGTGTTCCATGTCTTGGCGGCGAGGTAGGAGAAGGATCTGCCGCCGGAGGTTGTTCGTTGGATGCGGGGGACAGTGGTGAGGGCGAGGCTGGCGGAGCGGAGCTGGCGCGTGGGGGTGTAGAAGCTGAGTCTGCTGTTAAGGTAGGCTAGTCCGGCGTTGTGGAGTGCTTTGTGTGCGTGGGTGAGGAGCTTGAAGGTGATCCTCTTGTCAATGGGGAGCCAGTGTAGGTCTCTCAGGTGGGGGGTGATGTGGCTGTGGTGGGGGACATTGACGATTAGTCGGGCGGAGGCGTTTTGGATGCGCTGTAGTTGTTGTAGGTGTTTGGCTGGGATTCCTGCATTGGATGTCTCAACCGCCCTATTTATATTTATTAGGGTCTTTAGGTTTTATAAATAGGGTGGACAGAACATCTGCCACTGTTTGATGGATGGATAGCCTACATCTGCCAAACTCTAGATAAGGCCCTGAATATGACACACCTTGTCACCCCATTCCCTCGACCCAGTCAATCCATGCAGTGAGAATTGTTAACAGGTGGAAAGGTTGAGTGGTTGACCCAGAGTGAAGCATATGAATTAAAGGGATGGCAGAAGCTTACATAAGAATATGATTCAGTTACGAAACTATGCCTCCCTTAATGTCACACCATGTAAAAAAATCATAATCGTGTTGTTGAATGCCGTTTCGAGAACCATGGTCTTTCATTGCTTCTCTTCTTCAAAAAAGTCACTTGGTGCCTCATTATCTATTAGCCACCAAAGTGAATGACAAATAATTACTAGGGCAGGAAACCCAGAATAGATTAAAATTACAAAACGTAGTTGAACTCTGTTTGCCTTTCGCAATGGGGCATAACATATGGATTTAGGTGCTCTTTACACCAAAATCATTGTGGGCTACGGTACACCGTCAAAATATCGAGTTCTAAATATCGACCTACCAAAATATCGTGTTTGAAATTTCGAAGGTCATGAATATCGATGTCAAGAATATCGTTGGACAGAATATCGATCATAAGGTAAGTAATATCTAATTTATTTATATCGATGTAAGTAATATCGAAGTTAGTAATATCGATAGCATATATATCGATGTAACTAATTTCGATGTCACTAATATCGATGTAACTAATTTCGATGTCACTAATATCGATATTTGTATTATTTTTATGTTTTTTATTATGTATGTGTTTTATGTATTTGTTAAGTATTTAAATTTATTTATATTACATGTGTATTTTTTTTATATATTAATAAATAAATTTTTAAGTAAATTATATGTTTTAGTACCGGAGCGGGTTGTGGGTTTATAGGGGAATAGGGTGGGAAGTAATTTAATTGTAAATAATTAATGATTTTTTATGTGTAATTAATTTTTATTTTAATTATTAATTGCCAATTAATTATTTTAATTGAGAAAATAATTATTTAATTGGTATTTAATGTGAATTTTTATTAAATGTTATGTTTTAGTACTGGAGCGGGTTGTGGGTTTATAGGGGTATAGGATGGGAAGTAATTTAATTGTAAATAATTAATGATTTTTTTATGTGTAAATAATTTTTAATTTAATTATTAATTGGCAATTAATAATTTTAATTGATAAATTAATTATTTAATTGGTAATTAATGTTAATGTTTATTAAATGTTATGTTTTAGTATCAGAGCGGGTTGTGGGTTTATAGGGGAATAGGGTGGGAAGTGATTTTATTGTAATTAATTAATTATTTTAATGTATAATTAAATTTGTAAATATTTATTAATTGTCAATTAATTATTGTAATTGATAAATTAATTATTTAATTGGTAATTATTGTTAATTTTTATCAAATGTGATGTTTTAGTATTGGAGCGTGTTGTAGTTTTATAGGGGTATTGGGTGGGAAGTAATTTAATTGTAAATATTTAAATATTTAAACAAATTTTTTACAGATAATTAATGTATTAAATAATTATTAATTGGCAAATAATTAAATGTAAGATATTTTTAATTTTTATGACAAATAGTTATTTTTATTATTTTCATTATTTGGTGAGTAATATTTAATTATTATTATTTAATGGTGTTTGTTGTTAATTTATTGTCAATTAATTATTTTAAATTTCATTGGTTTTATTAATTAGTAATTGTATTTTATTGATGTTGATGTATTTAAATTATTATTTATACATTATTTCAAATATAAGAATAATTTATAAGTATGTTAAAATAAAATTCTACGCTATTAAACGCTTTCCCTGGTGTTGCACCCTCTGGAGTGGGAATAGTAATTTTTGCCCACCCGCTATCCAACGTTTTCCCTACTGTTGCACTCTCTGGAGTGGAAATAGTAATTTTACCCCCTATGCTATCCAAATGTTTCCCTACTGTTGCACTCTTTGGAGTTTGAATAGTAATTTTACCGCTATGCTATCCAACGCTTTCCCTACTGTTGCACTCACTGGAGTGGAAATAGTAATTTTTACCCACCCGCTATCCAACGCTTTCCCTACTGTTGCACTATCTGGAGTGGGAATAGTAATTTTTACCCACCCGCTATCCAACGCTTTCCCTACTGTTGTATTCTCTGGAGTGGGAATAGTAATTTTTCCCCCTACGCTATCCAACTCTTTCCCTACTGTAGCACTCTTTGGAGTTGGAATAGTAATTTTTACCTGTACGCTATCAAACGCTTTCCCTACTGTTGCACTCACTGGAGTGGGAATAGTAATTTTTACCCACCCGCTATCCAACGTTTTCCCTACTGTTGCACCCACTGGAGTGGGAATAGTAATTTTTACCCACTTGCTATCCAACGTTTTCCCTACTTTTGCACTCACTGGAGTGGGAATAGTAATTTTTACCCATCCGCTATCCAACGCTTTCCCTACTGTTGCACTCTTTGGAGTGGGAATAGTAATTTTTACCCACCCGCTATCCAACGCTTTCCCTACTGTTGCACTCTCTGGAGTGGGAATAGTAATTTTTCTCCCTACGCTATCCAACTCTTTCCCTACTGTTGCACTCTTAAGAGTTGGAATAGTAATTTTACCCCTACGCTATCCAGCGCTTTCCCTACTGTTGCACCCACTGGAGTGGGAATAGTAATTTTTACCCACCCGCTATCCAACGCTTTCCCTACTGTTGCACTCTTTGGAGTGGGAATAGTAATTTTTCCCCCTACGCTATCCAACTCTTTCCCTACTGTTCCACTCTATGGAGTTGGAATAGTAATTTTATCCCTACGCTATCCAATGCTTTCCCTACTGTTGCACTCTTTGGAGTTGGAATAGTAATTTTACCCCTACGCTATCCAACGCTTTCCTTACTGTTGCACCCACTGGAGTGGGAATAGTAATTTTTACCCACCCGCTATCCAACGCTTTCCCTACTGTTGCACTCTCTGGAGTGGGAATAGTAATTGTTCCCCCTACGCTATCCAACTCTTTCCCTACTGTTCCACTCTTTGGAGTTGGAATGGTAATTTTACCCCTACGCTATCCAACGCTTTTCCTACTGTTGCACCCACTGGAGTGGGAATAGTAATTTTTACCCACCCGCTATCCAATGCTTTCCGTACTGTTGCACTCTCTGGAGTGGGAATAGTAATTTTTCCCCCTACGCTATCCAACTCTTTCCCTACTGTTCCACTCTTTGGAGTTGGAATAGTAATGTTACCCCTACGCTATCCAACTCTTTCCTACTGTCGCACCCTCTGGAGTTGGAATAGTAATTTTTACCCGTACGCTATCCAACGCTTTCCCTACTGGTGCACTCTCTGGAGTGGGAATAGTAATTTTTACCCACCCGCTATCCAACGCTTTCCCTATTGCTGCACTCTCTGGAGTGGGAATAGTAATTTTTACCCACCCGCTATCCAACGCTTTTCCTACTGTTGCACTCACTGGAGTGGGAATAGTAATTTTTACCCACCCGCTATCCAACGCTATCCCTATTGCTGCACTCTCTGGCGTGGGAATAGTAATTTTTCACCCTACGCTATCCAACTGTTTCCCTACTGTTGCACTCTTTGGAGTTGAAATAGTAATTTTACCCCTATGCTATCCAAAGATTTCCCTACTGTTGCATCCTCTGGAGTTGGAATGGTAATTTTTACCCGTACGCTATCCAACGCTTTCCCTATTGTTGCACTCACTGGAGTGGGAATAGTAATTTTTACCCACCCGCTATCCAACGCTTTCCCTACTGTTGCAATCTCTGGAGTGGGAATAGTAATTTTTCCCCCTACGCTATCCAACGCTTTCCCTACTATTGCAGTTACTGGAGTGGGAATAGTAATTTTTACCCCTACGCTATCCAACGCTTTCCCTACTGTTGCACCCTTTGGAGTTTGAATAGTAATTTTTACCCTTACGCTATCCAATATTATTTATATTTATTTATGTATTTAATATGTTACATAATGTTGTATTTAATTAATTTTTTAAATATTGAAAGTATATTTAATTGTTGTTATTTATTAAATATAATTATTTATTATTATTTATGTTATTATTTTATGAGTGTTGATGTATTTTAAATTTATAGTATTTGTTAATATTTTTAATAAATTTAATAAATATATATATCTTAATTAAGTATATATTATATATTGTATGTTTAATTTTAATTAAATGTTTAATATTAAATATGTATTATTTAATCATTTTAACATTATAACAACATTTTAAATAAGTTTTAATTATATATAAGTATTATTTATTTAATTTAACTTTTTTTTTACTGAAAAAAACGATATTTTTATTTACGATATTTTTAACATCGATATTTTAATTTAGATATTTTTGTACTTACCATGTTGTAGATAGGGTGTCGATATACTTGCTTTCGATATTCCAGCGCCGATATTTTGTCTGTCGATATTTGCATTCTCGATATTCTTTCATAGATTCGTGGGCTACATGTATCAAAATTGGAAATTGCGATTACCTGATTGTGATTTTAGGAGAATCGCGATTAGGTAATCGCAATTTCCAATGTATGAAACTGCAAAGGTTTCATATACCAATACCTAGGGGGTCACAAATTGCCCTACCTCGTTAATATTAATGAGGTAGATTGCAATTTGCGACCCCCTAGGAATCGCTAAAATCACGGGGAGGGTGGCCTGCTGGGGTCAGCAGACCAGCATGTCCGTTATTGCATTTAAATTCTGCAATCTTTTTTCTAATGCAGATTGTTTTCCTTAAAGGATCCCGAAAAACTATACATTTTTTAAACGTAGACTTAGTTCTAAATTCAGGAAGGAGCCATTTGTGCAGATCCCTCAAGGTTTGAATAAAATATATATTGAAAATAAGCAGGAAAAACACATATTTGTGACTACATATTCATCTATAACTTCTTGCCACAATGCCCGATTTTCAAGAGCAATATGCCAATACATCCGAAAGATCCTTCTGGTCATGGAGAAATATAAGGTTTGTATGTTCCACAAAAACATGCGATACCAAGAGCCAGTAAACTGAGCTGTGCATTACAATGATTTTCCATTGTGTACCAACTGTACATACTGCAATTCACATAGTAAAATATAACACATTTAAACTAGGTATGAAGGAAATGTATGTATTTCTGGAATATGCGCAAGATAGTGAGTTGAGGAGCAGTGATTATTTTTCACCTCTGAATTTGGGGTTACCCATACTATCATGTGATTATGAGGGCATTTTGCAAAATGTCTTCTTTCTTGCACACTGGCTTACATTTGGAAGTAAGAAATACAGAGAAATCCAATTGGTCATAATATATGTTCTACTATTCTCTATTTCCACAACAATGCCCCATTTGCCTGGCTGGGCCTAGTGCCTGAAGATTTGAAGACATCATATTTCATGCAGCAGAATCCTAATGTTTTTTTACAATCTGTTTAGCTGTGGATTTTGGGCCCTAGCTCGGCCACCAACCAGGGAAATCTAATGAAAACTAGATACTCAGAGGTAGTCCAGGTCATGTGATTTGTGTGGTTTTCACAATGTTTTCTTACACAAAAGTCTTTGCAAAACCTCAAAGTGTGGTCTCCTACCACCTATCATTCCCACGCGTCTCCTAACATAAATGGCACCTCGCTTTTGTGGGTGGACCTTGCACCTGTGATAGGAACAGGGCCAGAACGAAATTATACCATCATTGACAAAGACCTTTTAGCAATTAAGAGATCTTTTGAGGAATGAAGACAATTTTTTCATTAGAAGCCAAATACACAATAGAAGCATATACAAATCCCAGGAGCTTGCAGCGTTTTAAATCAGTTAGAGCTTTGACTCCCAGGCAGCTTAGGTGAACCTTGCGCTTTTCTGTTTATGATTTTGTGATTAATTGCGAACAAGGTTGTTAGTATGGATATTGATGCATTTGTTGATAATAATGAACTATTGTCCATATTAATAGAATCACCTGTTCTGAACTCCACATCTACCGCGACATGCAAGTATGTAGTCAAGCAGGCCCTGCGACCTAGGCCCGAGATTAGTGATTGATGGGTCACAAGTGGGAGGTTGCATAGCTCGCAGGCAAACACTCAGGCAGGAAACTCTTGATCAATTCCACAGATAGGCGCAGTGGCATTACAATGGTTAGGGGAGATTGCCCCAATAAAGCACACATGGCCGGTGGGGGCATGCACACCTAGAAACACCATAAAGTCTGATGCCACATGAGTTTGGAGCACATAACTAATCAGGGCGTAGCACACGCAGTGATCACGTGCTCCCTATGCCGGACATTTGGACACATTTACCACTGGCCAAACTGTATCTACGCAGGTCATAACCCACCTGTAGTAACCATTGACCTTCATTCATGAATCTAAAGGCAGCAAACAAAATTCCTCGCCATATATGGTACGCTGGAAACCTTAATTGCTTGTTGTAATATTATATATAAAGAGACCTCAAACTCGATGTAAATTGAGACAGTCCTCAGACCTAGTGCCTGTAAATGTTCTCCCGGCCAAACTGTTTAATTAAAGAAACTGTTCCTGTTTTGCCAAACGCCTTTTGTCTTCAGGTATTTAAGGAAATTCGATTTGAGCAATAAGGTCCACACAATGGTAAAGATGGCATCTTATCCCAGCAGAATAAACCTGAAAATGAAAATACATTGATTAATGATTTCCCTTTAATTTTGTCATGCGAAACTCAGAATAGTCACTACTTAATTACCATAGAAGCATTTTTAACAACTGTGCGTACAGGTCCACAGTTTGTAGATAAAGCCTATAGAAAAAGAAGCTTGGGTCAAGAAACAGGAAAGTCAAAGTAAGAAGGATGAGTTACTGTATCAAGGGAGGTTCTATACTTGCCCTGAGTTCAGTTAAGACAACAGGCAATGAGTTGGCTTCATGATTCTAAATCATCTGGATATCTAGAAATCCCTAAAACATTAGCAGCAGTTGGGGTTTATTTTTGGAGGCCAACGTTATTGGTTGATGGGAAACATTATGCTCAAAGGTGTACGATTTGTGCAAAGATTATGAGTTCTCATAGCACATATGTGGATCTTTTGAGACTGCCATCTTTTCTATGCAAACCCTGACATACAATATCCATATATTGTATAGAATGGCAAAAGAAGCAAAATGGCACTGTAATTTTGATATTTGTGGATTGTTTGTTTTAGATAGGACATTTCATACCACTACATATCATCATCGGGGTTGCCCACTTCATAAGAGGCACAAATGTTTGTAGAAAATGAAGGTCCATTATGAGGAGTATAGAAGGGCTCAACTTTATTCTTGTATCAAAACGGGCAAACTGTCTCTAGTTTTTTTAGAAGTAAAAGATAATGCCCGCTTTGAGCCAATATTAGATCTAATTAAACCGGTTGAGGCAAGAAAGCTCTTTTTACAATTCAGGTTTGGGGTCCTTCCGCTCCGATGTTTCACAGCTAAGTGGAGCAACCACCAAAGGGTACAGTGTCCTGCATGCGACTTTCCTGAAGAATCAATGCTACATGTTTTTTTTAGCTGTTCTGGCTACTGTAGGGAAAGGAAATGCTGGTTGGTTCAGATTTGCAGGAATATTGGTAGCCGCCACTGTCTTGAGGTATTTCAGATATTGAAGTTTGATCTCAGCATCCCGATTGTGTATTCAGTTGCCGGATTTCTATTCTCCATGTGGTGTACTAGAAGGGTCTTATTGAAATCATCCAAGGAGGTTTAGGTCTTGTTATAGGAATTTAATGTATTTTTAACAATTTAGCATTTTGTTGCCCATGATCAAGTCTATCTGTTCTATGGTCCCAGCCTCTTTTAATGAAAGTTCCCTGTTTTTAATTAAATTATTTATTTATTCATTGTACTATGTACTTTCTGACATCGCCTAGCTACAACACCTTAAAACGATATTTTTTATTATCATGTATGAAGGTAGCCAGATTATATATTTAGGCGTATCGTGTTTTTCATAATGTTCCAAATTGATATTTGTATGCTTCTGTGTATGCTATATATGATTCTAGGAGTTGTACATTTTTAGGTCATACTGACCGAAATAACGTTTTTTCTGAACTGAACTGAACATATCATTTGATTACATGGAATTCCACAAGTTTGACTAACTGACTGGGGTCTCAATTCACCTCAAGACTTTTGTCTGACTTGTCTAAAGAATAAGATATGGAAGTTGATCTAACTATTAGTTACCACCACAAAAAAGTGGGGGAGGGTGGGGACAAGGAGCTTGATCAAGGTCCAGTGACTGGTGCTCCTGAATATAACAACTAGATCCCACTGGAGTCACTGTTCCTAAGAGAAGAAGGATAAAGAGAGAGATTATGGTTGTTCTAATACTGTGGTTGTGAGGAACAGTGTGTCCTGGTCGTGGTGCCCACACACACCCCGATGGATGTCATGCCTCTTCATTGGGCGGTGCTCCTCGTTGGGCCAGCGCTGCAATGCCCCACGGGTCACTTCATTTTTATAACTTCATTTTTGGGATATCACAAATATATATAAAAATATATCATAACTACTTCAACATAGAGAGAGCCCCAAAAGGTAGATGAGGAAAAGTGAATTACGGTGTACACATCAACAAGAGAAATAAAGAGATAAGACACAAAAAAGGACAGAACAGATGCAAAACTGGACACAAAATCATGTGAGCACAAAATTACATACATACAAATAACGTATAGTACAAAATTCTCAACACAAAATACAAGAGAGACAGAAATGCGCATCCTTCATCAGGGCGCTGAGGGGAGACCAATACGTCAGTGGCCACAGGCCATCTATGTTTCGTACAGTGGCGATGGATGTACAATGTGGGGGGCTGACCGTCCTGATTACCTCGGAGGCGGTCGCTCCTCACGCTGCTCCCTGCCCTGCGAGACTAAGTGGTATCGTAGCGCCCACAGCCAGACTACAGCCTGCATTGTTTAGTTATTGAATACCCTCGTTGTGCTAGATCGCCACATTACGCTATAATTACCGGATCAATTGTGCTGCGCTGCCTTGCCTATTTCACAAGCGCTAATTTGCATAGTATCGTGGCGCTAGTCTGCCAAAGCGCGCTGCAACGCTCTGCTGAATTGTGCTGCCTGTATTTTGGTTTCTTTGCCTGATTGTGCCTTGTGCCGGTTCCACTGCCATTCACATCGCGTTTTTATCCTCATAGTGTGCCCCAACCCGGTTTCGCTTTTGGGCTGACTGCCATTTTGTGTTTTGTTGTTGTTTGTGCCTCCCTGCCCGGCTCTCCGCCCCGCTCCCGCCTCCCAGCTGCTCCTCCCTCCCACTGTTAGTCAGGCTCCACTCTCCCGTTGAATCGCTGTGACCGTCCTGATTACCTCAGAGGCGGTCGCTCCTCACGCTGCTCCCTGCCCTGCAAGACTAAGTGGTATCGTAGCGCCCACAGCCAGACTACAGCCTGCATTGTTTAGTTATTGAATACCCTCGTTGTGCTAGATCGCCACATTACGCTATAATTACCGGATCAATTGTGCTGCGCTGCCTTGCCTATTTCACGAGCGCTAATTTGCATATTATCGTGGCGCTAGTCTGCCAAAGCGCGCTGCAACGCTCTGCTGAATTGTGCTGCCTGTATTTTGGTTTCTGTGCCTGATTGTGCCTTGTGCCGGTTCCACTGCCATTCACATCGCGTTTTTATCCTCATAGTGTGCCCCGACCCGGTTTCGCTTTTGGGCTGACTGCCATATTGTGTTTTGTTGTTGTTTGTCCCTCCCTGCCCGGCTCTCCGCCCCGCTCCTGCCTCCCAGCTGCTCCTCCCTCGCCCCACCCCCTCCACTATCCACTTATGACAGATGCCTTTGCGCGCAGCGTTCACGCGCAGCGGACGCGCCCCATGCGCGCCGAAGGTGCGCCAAAGGTAAGCCCGTCTACGCCCGTCCGCGCCTGGACCGCACCTAGCGCCAGACCCCCTAGCCCCAGCAAATCCCAATCCACCCGCATAACGTATGACGCCGCTACCCTCTTTGCCCTTAACCCCGGACGCACACCACAATGCTGCGAGGCTGCCCCAGGACACACCCATGGACCATTCGCCTGCCACTCCTGCAAGTTCGCCTGCATCACGGCCCACACCAAATCCACTTCCTCCAATCAAAGCTCCGATTCTAACCACCTGAAGTGCATCCTGCTGAACACCCGCTCGATCCACAGACACGCCACTGAACTCTGGGACCTACTCGACACTGCATCGCCAGACGTCGCCTTCCTCACAGAAACCTGGATGAACGCCTCATCCGCGCCCGACATCGCCATAGCCATCCCGGACGCTTATAAGATCATCCGAAAGGACCGCACCAACCAAACAGGAGGAGGCATCGCCATCATCCATAAGAACACCATCCGAATCACGACCAGCTCCGACGATAACCTCGCGACCGCCGAACACCTTCACTTCCAGATCCACACCGACCCCAGGACCACACTTAGAGGCACCCTCATCTACAGACCACCAGGAACACGCACACAATTCAACGAAGACATCACTGACTTCATCAGCCCACATGCCCTCACCTCTGAGAACTACGTTCTACTGGGAGACCTCAACTTCCACCTGGAAAAGAAAAACGACAGCAACACCACCACCCTTCTGGACAACCTGGCCAATCTCGGACTCAAACAACTTGTTGACACCCCCACCCACTTAGCAGGACACACGCTCGACCCTATCTTCACCTCCAGCAAACACATCTCCTTCGATCACACCACAGCTCTCCATTGGACGGACCACAGCTGCGTTCACTTCAGCTACAAAAAGACCACGACCCACAGCCCCCCACAACCTATTCCTCGAAGAAACTGGAACAAAATCACCACCGACCATCTCTTCACATCGCTTAACCAAAACCCTCCCGCCATATCATCGGACCCAAACCAAGCTGCCACCAAACTCACACAATGGATCACCCACAGCGCTGGCGAATTAGCACCCTTGAAAAACCACCAGATCAAACAAGGTAGCAAAAAGGCCCCCTGGTTCAACGATGACCTTAAGAAATCCAAGAAGTTATGTCGTACCCTCGAGAAAACCTGGAGAAAAAACCCAACCACTGACAACCTGACCACCTTCAAGGACGCCACCCGCAAACACCACCAATTGATCCGATCCACCAAGAAATCAGCATTCAAGAACCGACTCGACAACGCCCACAACAGCAAGGAACTATTCAACATCGTCAAAGAATTTACCAACCCCACCGCCGGCACCAACGACATCACCCCCTCCCAAGACCTCTGCGACTCCTTATCCTCTTTCTTCCACAACAAAATCGCCGACATACATAACAGCTTTGAAAACCAGTCCGAAGAACAGTCCACTCCACCCACCTCCGAACCAAAACAGTACTCTCACAACCTTGGCGCCTGGAACCCAATCACTACTGAAGACACCATCCGCCTGATGAACTCCATCCACTCAGGTTCACCAACCGACCCTTGTCCCCACCACATCTTCAACAAAGCAGACTCCATCATCGCACCCCATCTCCGCGATGTCATTAACTGTTCCTTCAACTCCGCTATCTTCCCGGAAAGCTGGAAACATGCCGAACTCAGTGCCCTTCTGAAGAAACCCACAGCAGACCCCTCTGAACTTAACAACTACCGCCCCATCTCACTCCTCCCATTCCCTGCCAAAGTCATTGAGAAAGCCGTCAATAGTCAACTCCCCGCCTTCCTCGAATCCAACAATTCCCTCGACCCCTCACAGTCCGGCTTCCGAGCCAAACACAGCAGCGAAACCGCCCTCATCGCTGCTACAGACGACATCCGAACGCTACTGGACAACGGAGAAACAGTTGCCCTCATCCTACTTGACCTCTCCGCCGCCTTCGACACAGTCAGTCATAGCACCCTCATACACCGCCTCAGCAACGTCGGAATACAAGGAAAAGCTTTGGACGGGATCATCTCGTTCCTCGCAGGTAGAACCCAGAGAGTCCGCCTCCCCCCATTCAATTCAGAACCCACCGAAGTCATCTGCGGCGTACCACAAGGATCATCACTCAGTCCCACCCTCTTCAACGTTTACATGAGTCCCCTCGCATCCATCACGCGACAACATAACCTCAACATCATCTCCTACGCAGACGACACCCAACTGATCCTTTCCCTCACCAAAGACCCAAACACAGCTAAAACCAATCTACACGAAGGGATGAGAGAAGTTGCCGAACGGATGAAGAACAGCCGCTTAAAACTAAACTCGGACAAAACGGAAGTCCTCATCTTAGGATCATCCCCCTCTGCCTGGGACAACTCATGGTGGCCACCGGCCCTGGGTACAGCACCCATACCTACAGATCACGCACGTAACCTGGGCTTCATCCTAGACTCCTCCCTCTCGATGACCAGACAAGTCAACGCCGTCTCATCTTCATGCTTCAACATCCTACGCATGTTCAAAGAAATCTTCAGTTGGATCCCCACCGAAACAAGAAAGGCAGTCACCCACGCACTGGTCACTAGCCGACTGGATTATGGAAACACCCTCTATGCCGGAACCACAGCCAAACTACAGAAAAAACTCCAACGCATCCAAAACGCCTTAGCCAGACTCATACTGGACATCCCCCGTCAAGCTCACAATTCCGGTCACCTGAAAGACCTCCACTGGCTCCCTGTCAACAGGAGAATAACGTTCCGTCTCCTCACCCACGCACACAAGGCTCTCTACGACCTAGGACCCGAATGCCTCAACACACGACTGTCCTTTTACACACCCACCCGCCAACTACGATCATCCAATCAAGCCCTCGCCGCAATCCCGCGCATCCATAGATACACCATGGGAGGAAGATCCTTCTCCTACTTAGCGGCCAAAACCTGGAATTCTCTCCCCACTCACCTACGCCTTACACAGAACCACCTCTCCTTCAGAAAGCAGCTAAAAACCTGGCTATTCGATAAGTAATGCACCCACCCTCCCTCAAGCGCCTTGAGACCCTCTGGGTGAGTAGTGCGCTATACAAATAACTGAACTTGAACTTGAACTATCTTTTCCAATCTGTCTCCTTTATACAAAACAGCATAAAATACTGGTTACACTGGACATGATCTCACAATGTGGAAAGGAAGAGTTTAACTCCCAAAGCACAACGTAAAAGATCACAAGGCAAATAGCTAAAGATAAAAACAGACCAACTCCTACGTCTGAATTACGCGGCCATTGTGGTGGAGAGCCCAATAATGTATACCCGAGCCGGGGTTTACAATGACACCATGAGATAAAACGCCATAAAGTTCTATAGGTACTTGGCTTTAATTACTCAGACTCGAATCAACGTTTTCTTTTTAAAGACGTCAATCCGGGGGCCTGTTTGCGATATGCGTGATGCGCTTATGTTCTCATGTAACGCAACTGGTGCTCATGTAAAGCACTCTGATAACCGATAGCTTATGGGTCAAGTTCGCACTATATAAAACTCCGTAAAAAAACAACAAAAAACAAGTTTTACAGGCAAACAAAAATCAAGGATTGGCACTATGACATGAAGATAAAGGTTTCATATGCTATCGATCTGGAACTGTGAACCCACCTAGCTTCTTCATACTCAATATCTCACCTTCAAAACCCACACAGCCAAGAGAGCCTGGAGATCCTGGTGTTAGCACCCCCTTCTAAGGGGCAGATTTACGGGTTCTGGCGCATCTCTGCAAATCAGCAGGGATGCGCCAGAACAGATGCGACATGCAAATCCCTCCCTACGCCACCACGAACGCGTCGCATTTACAATGCGGTGCACCGTGGGCAAGGATAGGGTGATGCGTGTTGCATAATGTGGCTTAAGGGCGGCGCATTGCATGAGTCTTGTCGCAAGCGCGACGCGGCTCCAGCAATGCTCAGGGGCGTCCTATGCCTAACACGCTGATCACTCCTTACGCCTGCTTCAAGCAGGGGCAGGGTTTTGACGCAGCATGGATGTAAAAGTGACTCAGTGAAAACTCGTAGATTTTACTGCGTCACTTTTACGAGGTGTTCCTGCGACAGAACGCCGACCCTGCGCCGGAACGCCCACATGAAACCTAACGCAGGTTTCCTGTGGCGCAGGGCTTTGCAACGTGATGCATCTCCCTAGATACGTCACAGTGCAAATAAGGCTCAACGTGGTGCATGGTTTACGCCGCCGCTGCATCACATAAGTAACGCATCGGCTGCGTAAATGTGGCGCATGGGGCTTGTAAATCTGCTCCTTAGTATGTATGCATGTACATATACGGTATTTCTATAGGGTAAACCTAACCGAAAAACAGCAGAGCCCTGTACGTGGTCAAAGACAAGTATAAAGTCAACAAGTAATAGGAGAAGAAGCAGGGTTTTGGATGGTTAATGCATTGTGATGTACTGTTCTTTAACCGCATGCGTGCGGCGGCTATTTTTGCGCTACCCGGCTTTTTTCAAAAAGCCGCGTAGAGCTGAGCTCGTCATCAGCGTGCGAGCGGCACAACTCATGACGAGCTCAGCTCGTCATGAGCGCCGAAGGGGTTAAAGACGTGAGCCTTCAACTCTTTCCTAAATTGTGGCAGTGTTGGGGCGATCCTGATGGATACTAGGATGTTGTTCCAGATCCTGGGTGAATAAACAGAAAAGGTGTGCACAATAAAACTTTCCCTTGGTTGACTTTTACTTGAGAAGCATTGTGCAAGCCCTGTTTCTCCTCTGGCAGAGAGATGCCAAGAAAAATGCTGTTAGAGCCAGTAAAAGCACAGATTTTTCAAACACTGCATCACAGCTGTTGTCCTGAGACCAAAACTGAAAAGGAATTAAAGAGACAGGGAAATCCGAGGGACCTTGTTTACTGCATTTCAGTATTCCGTTCTTACTGATGTGTCTGATGCATAAAAGAGAAGAAGGAACAAGCACAGGCAATGCAGATGTTGACCAGGATGCTTCAGGCACAGTTCTGTGAGCTGGAAGAACTTCCTGAAGAAATGAAAAAAAAAATTAAGTAACTAATTATGGGGTTGGCACTGCTCAAATATATTTTTGGTAGTGTGTGTGATCAGGATGCCCACTAAGTGTAACCTTTTTCCAGGTTCGATCAATTTAACAGCTTATTGTATGCTATTACTGTTCCACTTTTTATGTCGGGGGAAAACAGATTGCTTGTGTGCCCAATAACTAATGATTATGTATTAATTTAATTTAATGATTTGTATGTTCACAACCACAGCTGACACATGTTTCGCTTCAATTCAACCTCTGAGCTTTCTCACAGCAGTCACAATCATGATGCAGTCAAATTAAGGTATGTGTTTGGAAATTACAATTTATATAAATTGAAATACATACATTAAATTCATAGTGACTACAATGAATGCCTAGAGAAAGTTCGGCTGAACTGCCAGACTAGTACATGTATCTGTTTTGGTTGTGAAGCTAAAAATTATTAAATAAAATGAAAATATCATCTATAATTAATCTATGATTATGGATATACAAGCAATCCTCTCTCATGACATAAAAAGTGGAGGAACATCAGGATACCCTTTATTCCACAAATAGTCAGTGATTCAAATCTCCACCCGCCTACCACCAGCCTGGAAAAGTTTCAATCATCTATAGAAAGACTACTTGTAGCTAATTCACCAGATGTTAAAAAAATACTGCTAATTTTAAATTAAGTGCAGTAGTGGACTTACCTGGAGACCACTGTTCTGGTGGAAGTTGGAGTTGTATCATTGAAATGCCAATTCAGTTTTTTTTCCTCACTCCTATATGCATGATTTAAGTGTTGTGTAAATATGCCTTTTAATTCCATGAATCAATATGTAAACAGGAGTCTCAAGTAGTCTGCTGGTAACATTTTGTAATGGTTGCCTTCTTTGAGACCACAAAATGGATGACTTTAACTTTGCTTTAATTTTACTCAGTGTTTCACATTTTGAGCATCTTTGGGTAGTTTTTTACTTCTTGTTTCATATGAGACAATTATCATTGCTTAAGATGTTTCATAGTGATTTCTATTTTACCTGCTCTTTAGTTTTTAGGTTTCTCTTATGGACAGCTCTTAGCTGTCTGTTTGCAAAAGATTTGTTGTGGTCCACACCAAAAACATACTGTGGGCTTCGAGTCCACCTGTTGCTTACCATTGGTTGGTTTTATTCTTGCTCTCATTCGCTTTCTTATTATTTGATGGTTTTCTGTCCTCTTCTTGTGTTTATCTCATTCTAGAGCATAGCTTCTTTACCAATGTTTTGAATGGATGACTTGTAGTGGTGGCCGGTAATTTAAGGAGGGAGGGGGCCAGCAGTACACACACACATACACACTCACACCCAGCATTCACACATGCGCGCACACACACACATCTATTCACAACACTCATTACCAAATATTCAAACATACATGCACGCACCAAACATTAATTAAAGAAACAACACACTTACAGGCAGCTCTGCCTCAGAGGTCCCAGGATGGTTGGGACTGCGGCCTTCCCTCATTGGCTAACCTTAGGTCAGCCAACGAGAGAAGGCAGCAGTCCCAAGTCTCGGAGGTCCCAGAAGAGTTGGGACTTCTGCCTTACCGCAGCAGTCCCAAACTCATCACACAGTGGGATGAGGTCGAGAAGACTGCTGACCCCACCCCACTTTGTGACAAAGTGTCACTGATAGACACTCAACCCTGTGCACTTCAGGGCTTAATACTGAAGTGCCCGGGTCTGAGGCAATGAATGACGGTTCCCCACGTCACCGAGGGAGAGGGCCTCAAGGACCTTTGCTGAGCTGAGGAGGTCACGCCCACAGCAGTTGTGACATTCTCAACCCAGCAAAGTTCAGCTCATGCAGCCAGAAGACTGCGCATGTAGCACATGTCTAGCTCCTGGCTGTCTGACCTGAAAATGAAGAGTGTCTGTCAGGCCGAACTTTGCTCAGCCTCATAGACACTGTTCTTGAGGGGCAAAAAGTGAGGGGGCATGGCCCCTCAGCCCCAATTGACCGGCCGCAGCTGATGACTCGTATCATTCCACAACTCACATTCTGAGAACTGCCTTTTTCGTTCCTTTAAACACTTTCTTTTCCCCACGTGCCCTCTCCCTCCTTTTTGGTTCTCCATTTTCAATACCCGCCCCCACATCGCACTCTCCTTGCTGCTGCTCCTCCCCTCACCATTTCTCCCCCACCCCAGCTTTTGTTATTTTTATTTCGCCCACTGGTCCTGACCCAAAACTTGTTCATTGCCTGACCGCCCACTCCCCATTGTTTTCCCCATCCGTCTCTCCCAAGCCCCTTCTCCATTGCTCCTATACTCTTCGCTGTCCTTACAGTAAAGTGTTTTATTTAAATTTTTTGGAGGGCCCAGCATCTGCCTTTGTTACTGGTTCACCACACTGTCAAAAGTGCTTTAGTGTTGATAGAGCGCGCGAGGCCACCCGACCAATAGTTTTCGCCGTTTCCGGCTTCAGGGCCCATATACTTTCAAATCACCATATACATCGATCGGGTGACTTCACGAGCTCTACCAAGTTGATGTGTGTGTGTTCCCTGCTAATAATTTTCAGTGCACCCGACTTACCATCCACCGATGCGGGTACCTAATGACCACAATGAATCAGGGAGCTAGCTGTAAAGGAAAGGCAGCAAAATGCAAACCCAAACAATAACATTCAAATACTGTTTAAATGACCACGGACAACTGGAAGTTTTAAAATGTTTATCTAAATTCAATATTTTCTTGCAGGAGGTACAGTAAAATAAGGCAATCAATAACCAAGATAACGTAAATTATATAGGCATAGAGAAATAATGACAGGGTAATCATTCAAATGTAATATGAAATGCAGATGGAAAATACTATAAAATCTCAGAAATGTTTAAGCATGGACAGTTTATGCATGAATAACTATGGGAGGGCCTGTAAAGAGTAACACGCTTCACTTAAGGTGAATGGGCCTTTGAACAATCTAGGCAATGAAGTTCTAGACCATATCATAAAATTACAGACTGCAATGCAAAATATAATTTCTAACCAGTGAGAAGACATAGGAACAAAACCTTATGGAAAAATATGTAATTGATTTTCAATAGTTGCGGAAAGGCATGGAAAATATAACATATGCAATGATGAACTTTATTAAAGCAAAAGTCAGAAATTCAGAAGGTGCAAGATTTAAAGAGTTTTCAGAGCAATATTTACCTAGAAAGGTGTGGAAACCAAACCCTGGCCACGGGTCAGTTAAGGACAGGAAACCCTCAAGGAAGGATACCCCTCAAAGGACAGCAGGTGCAGAATGGACACCCAGGATAGGACAGGATACCCTCGGAATAGGAATCAGGACAGGACCCTCAGGACAGGACAGCAAACCCTCAGGACAGGACCCTCTTCAGGACAGGACCGGAACCCACAGTTCGGAAGCAACGCCTGCGCTCCACCCGCTCTGCAGCTATCGATCAAGACCCCGATTGGGTCAGCGAACTCCCAGCTAAGTGCTTGCCAGCACTTTAAGGCTCAGTAGAACCTCAGTCTATGGTCAAATTCGGACAGAGTGCTTCGCAGCGCTCTGTATCTTCAGTCACCTATTGAGTGCGTTGGGTCAGTGACAGGTCAGCTAAACCAGACAAGTCGGACGGTTCACTAGGTGAACCCAGGGTAGATATACAGTTTGGGGTCAGTGTACCACCCCCCAATGTTGCAAAGTGTCAGAATCCTTCAATTTGGATTGGTCCTAAGGTAGGATTTGGGTAGCACACCAATCACGACATAGAGTCTCAAGCCTTCATTTGCATAATAGGGTACCGCCTAACTAGATTGGGGTTCTCATGAGAACTGGTGCAGAAATACAATGGCAACTTTAACATTGTTGCTCTGTGAGAACATGTGATTGGTTCAGCCGAGTTTTCGGGTCGTTCTCAGGAGCATCTTGCTCATCACTGCCAACTGGCTGAGTTCCATCATTCAAGGTCTGCTCTGCCTTGGCAGGTCGCGCAGGCGCAGAAGGACCTCCAAAATGGTTCTCGGCACAGACAAACCCCATTCCCCGCGGTACATAAAAAGTAAGCGAAAAACAAATTAATACATAATAATGTCATTATGAAAATACATCACAGGATTTGTACTTTTGACTCATCATCAAGAAATAAAACTATTGCATTAAAATGTTAGCTACATTGACACAGTCACAAGAGCAGTGGCACGAGCAGTACCACATGATAAGCACAGCTATGAATTACGCATGCGCATAACTTTCCCTCCACTTCTGCAGACGCGTCAGGACACGTGAGTGTGGCTGACGCATGCGCAGTAACTAAATACAAGCGGCGGCCATTTTAGGTGACTTGGGTAAATTATTTTAGTAAAACACATGTGCAAGCTTCACTATCTATGTTCAAACTTAACATAAACGTTAGTAAAACATACATTTGTTACCTTATTACACATAAACGAGGTTCTTGACTTCGGCAAGCCGCAAAATATGCGAAGCTTTGCTTCATCAGTGTAACTAAAACACATTTTTTATTTACCATTCCATGTCGTGTCTGCCATCTTGGAACAGTAATTGCATTGGCAGAAAGCATTGGCAAAGCTAATAGGTCAACAAGGCGAGACCTATTTACTTTGGCAACGCTTGAGCTTGGAGGTCAACACTCAAATTGCTGTTTTATTTGGTATGCATCAGCTGCAGATAGCATTGAAATTGTGCACATTACTGTGTGGGAGTTTTCTATTTTGGAATGATGAAATGCGTTGTTATTGTTTGCATTATTATTAGGAAATACTTTGGAAAACCTAATCGGCGGCATTACAAAACTGTTAAACTAAAATTTTTGCTTTTAAACTATTGTGTTAGATATTGGAATCACATTGAAGGTGAGCAGACACCTCATTTTGTGAAATTTAGAGTATTAAAAATCGTATATATCGAAAAAGTATTTATCTAAATTTCTATGATTTTATGATAAGTGATAGTGTGAATTAACTGTAATGTTGCTCTGATTTGCAAAAGGCAAGCATCAACAAAATATTATTTTTTGTGGGGAAAAATAATGAACAGACTACCCCATGCTTCGAGAGGATGAAAGTGGCGGATGGGCTCAAAGGCGCGTAGCCTAAGAAGCCTATGTAAGAAACTTCACCTGGGGGTGTGGCCAATGTCACTAAAGGTGCAGTCTCATACATTTGAAACAAAATCCTGGTCATAACACTTTTCTAAATAGTGTTATTGGATGTTGGGCTGCAGTTCTAGTATGCGACAGTCAGGCAGATACAGTGGTTTTGTTTGTTCACCCAGCGGAAGGAAGAAATAGAGGGTCCCAACAATGGTCGAATTGGGCAGGAACTACTAGGAACAGCATACTCATACTTTTTTCTTAGTGCAAATATCTTCCTATATTTTGTGAAAAAGAAAACGCATCCGCTAACAGCAGCAGGAGGAGGAGCTTGTGATTTCTTTGCAAGGCCCAGCCCGTGCTCAGCTGGGAAAATTGGCACAGGGGGTGTGTTTGCCAGCCCACTCTGTTTATGCTGTTGATATTGAGAGAGCACTAGTCTGAGAAAAAATGTATAAGTGCATCATATTTACAAGCACGTAGTTAGTTAACATATGCCTTGCACCAGAGTGTCTTATATTCAGTAGTGAAATGTATAGAGTGTTTAAGTAGGGTAACAATAATCATAGTAGTGTGAGACTAAAGTAGAAATGTTGGAATGAATATGAAAACCTCACGTTCTCATGTTAAAGGAATCATGTAAGAGTTAAGTGGAACTCTACAAAACCAGTATATTGTGTAGGCCTCATGGCAATTCACAGAAAATCTAAACGTGCTGCTAAAATAATGTGAGGTGGGGTTAACGTGGTTCTTCCAAAACGTATTATCTAATTTAGTTTGAAATATATGCTTTATAGATGTGTGCTTTAAGAAACGTATGTTAGTTAAGAATGCTGTTTAAATCAAGTTAAATATTTTCAGAGTGCAGGGACCCGCTTCATGTAAATCAAGTAGGCCCGAACTGATAGGGATGCTCCTTTTGATCTGTAATGTGCTCGTTAGAGGAGAAGTTGAGAGGTGCCAAGTACAGAGCTTTCCATAATGCTTTATGACCTATAGATATGGTGGAGTTTGGAATTTGAGGCCCACTGTAGGACGGCCTGTATGCAGGTGCGAGGGGTCCTAATCAGTCGAAATGAATGGAGCTTTGTTCAGTGGCGCTTGGCGCAGGCCTGTAGGAGTCTTCAGGAATTTCCGGGGGTATCGGCGCACTGGAGAAGAAGCCTGGGAACCAAGGTCAACTTTAACGAGGGTCTTGAAGAGTACCATCATGGAGTTTACCGCGCAAAGATGTACCACGTGAGGGGCGTCCCAAGGGGCGTTCCTATCGGAAATGTGATTTGGTATTAGGGAAAGCGACCTGGGAGGAGAGTAGAGCAGATGATTTTGAGAGCCTAAGGAAGCGGATGGGTAGGCAGATAGACTGATCAGGAGAGATCCACTATCAGAGAAGAGACAAAGAGAAGTGCGTGATTTTCTTAAGAAGTCACCACGGCTGACACCTAGAGGGGTAAAGATCTTGTTAAGTAGGGATGTCACTTAGTGTAGAGTAGGGACAGACTAACCTTAATTTTCTTTTCTGTAATGACTTCGAGGTTGCAACTTGTATCTATTTTGGCCACGCTCATGATATTCGAACTTGTACTCATTATTTTGTTTTGTAGACTCAGATTATTCAAAGAATTTATGTTCATAGTGATACCAGTTTACCTTTTGAATCTCATTTTAAGAAGTTTGTATCTTCAGTTATCTTTGACTTTATATTAAATCTTTGAAACTTAATCCTGGTCAGTGGTCATTTAGAGTGGTGTAAGTTCTTAATTGATTGACTAAATGTTAGATTGCCTTTTACTCAATGACAGATACCAACGATCCAGTCGACTTGGTTTGGGATCTGGTAAGGTAACTAGTAACCAGTAATCCCGCGTTAACAGTTGGTAGCAGAGTAGGATGGTTATCTTCTTGAGGAAGGTAATCTAGAGAGGTTAGTTTACCCCAAGGCCCCTAGACATCGAGAGACGAGGAGCGGAAGAATCGTGAGCCGAAGGTGCAGACGGTGCGAGAAAAGCAGCAGTACGGGAGGAGAGTGAGTATAACAAGGGTCATGCGTGAACAGATTGCGGTGTTTCGTGTTGTATTTGTATTGTAATGTCTTGCGGAGTTGAATGCCTGTAGTGTGAATGAGAGAAGGTTGTGAGCGCACGCAACCTGGTGAACCGGTAAACTGGTAAACGGGTGAACTGGCAAATCTTAAGTTCAGGCCAGAGCTTAAGTGGTTTTGGGTGTATCGAACATCCAGAGTAGTTGTCGACCATAGTACGGAGGTCACGAGGTACCATTGACCGCCGTGGGACCGAGATAGGGGGAGTGTAAGAGTGAGTGTATGAGTAACGGACGCTGGTCGAAAGTTACTGTGCGTAAGCAACCTATCAGAGAAGGCGATTGTCTGGACGTAAACGGAAAGACATTTCGTCAAGTTAAGGTGACAACTACAGAAAAGACTGTGGGCGTACAGTCAAGAAAGGTGATTGCTTGGACGGAAGTAATCATTTTTCAGAGTATGAATGGGACGCATGCATGACCGAGGAGACGAGCTGAGAAAGGAGGGGAACTGCTGCAAAGGGGGACGAGTGACGTCAGAAAGAGCCGCGCTGAGATAGGGTGGCGAGTGAAGAGCCGCGACGTGATAGGACTGTTGGTGTGACGTCGGCAAGAGCCGCGACGCGATTGGGCGGCTGGTGCGACGTCAGTGAAAAGTCGCGATCGGATAGGCCAGTTAGCGGAAACAGCACGGCGATTGGTAGATTGTCACTAGGAAGTAAACAAACGCGGAGAAAAGAGAAATCATGAAGTGTTTTAAGTGTTTGAAAGGGATGTTTAAAAGAAAAAGAAGTGAACATTATTACGGGGAAGAGGCACCGCCGGAGGGTACACCAGCTCATTATATGGCAGCGAATGTGGGGCTGCATACGATATTATGGATTGGGGCTTGGAATAAGCTTACGGAAGGAAATGAGGAAATGCAGTTCCCAAAATACGGAACGTTTAAGCTAGAGGTGTTACATCGGCTAAAAGCAACCATGTCCTCATTGAAACCCTCACCTAGACCAACACAGTTTGAGGCCCTTAATGCATGGATTAGGGCGGCACACGATAGAAATTTGGACAGGCGTCAACAAAGATTGACGCGATCGGTAAGAGCAGTGCGAGATTCCAAATGGGACGAGGAGGCAAAGAGATGGAGGGTACAGGCTATTGAGGTAGAGAAGTTGTATCCAATGAGGGAGGTGGTAGGTGGGAGGAACCTCATGGAAGAGGATGAGGAGAGCGAGTCGGAGGACAATGTGATAAATAGATTATTGATGGACAGACCACCTCCGAGAGTTGAGGAAATTGAAGATAGAGGGCTAGCAAGGGAAGATGGGAATGCCATAGAGGGGTATACACCACTCCCTATATCGGAATGGACACCTATCAAAGGTGGGGAGACACCTCAACCTAGTACAGCACAGAGTGTAGTGGGAAGGTTTGTGGTGCAGAAAACGCCAGCCACCGAAAGGGTTGAGTCTTTTGGATTGCCAGACGCTCTTCAAGTGCCTGTTACCATAGGACCTATAGTATCGATCTATAACCCTGAGAGAGATAGAGAGGAAGAACAGAGGCAATTGGATAGAGAAAGGATCGAGATGGAAAGGAGGAATAACGTGACAAATGCATGGAAGCAATTGCCAGGTTCGGTAACGTGGAACACCCCATTAGATACAACTGTAGGTCCCAACACAGGACAGGGAGGTCAGAGAGGGCCGATGGACCTAAGGGGACCGCGGCCAAAGTCCTATACAGAATTAAGAGCTGATTTGAGGGAATGGGACGGGTCCGCAGTAACCCCGAGTAACAGGTCAAGAACAGAACCAGAATGGGAAAGCAGAGATAACAGGACTGTATCTCATTGTGGGGCCAGCGAAAGCAGTCAGGGGCGGGAAGGCCAAAGTCAGGAGAATAGAGGAGTTACACGTCCTACGGATGAGAGGGAACAACAGGAGCAAAATGGTAGGAGTGTAGAGTGTGAGGAGATGTCCCGTCTCTGGGAGAAAGGTGGAGACCAAATGGTACAAGCTTTTCAGAATAGGTTTAGGTGCCTTCATCATGTACTAGGAGAAGACGTCCAACATTGGAGGAAAGAGAACAGCGATAGGTCCCGCCATGCCTTGAATAATCAGGAATCACAGGGAAATAGTGAGGAGAGAGGGAGTAACAGAATATCTTACCATGCATCCCGTGAAACTAACCAGGATGGGGAACGTGGGGCTATGAGGCGTGAAGGAGTGTTTCACCATCCACCCCGAGAAGATGGAAAGGCATGGGACCTAGAGAGATGGGAGCAGGGGAGGACTCCCTATAACTCACCAGTGCCTAAACGTAGATCTCGGAGCTGGGATGGGAGAGATGCGGATGGAGTAACTAAATTTAGTGTGTTGAAAGCTGAAATTAAGGCAAAGAGACTTGATGTCACCAGTTTAAAATCAGATGTTGATGAGATAATTGATGGTACATTGCCTTTAGAAAGGATAGAATTGTATGAACAGGATGAGCTGTTGTTCATGGCAAAGGATATTACTAGGAAAGCTAGAGCGTTTCATGAGAAACTGACCAATTTGGCAGACAGGTATGCCGTAGATTTATCTAGGACAAGGGCATTGCAGAGTAACCACAGATTGCAGTACGCAGACCAAGACCTAGATGAGAAGAGAACTACTGGATTAAAAACACACATAAGAGAGCTGGTATCAGGAATAAGGGTGTGGAGAGAACTGGACAAATGGGAAGAGAGGTGGTCGAAAAAGGGCACTGTTAGACGGAGTACAAGTATGATGACCCCAGAGGGAAGGATAATGCAGATGGAGGCATTCCCTTTGCGAGAAATATCGAACGGAAATTATGTACATGTGCCCTGGAGTAGAGGAGATTTAGCTGCGTTTACCAACTCATTTCCGAAGTTAAGGGACAATCCAGTAGAGTGGTATAAGCAGGTAGAAAGGTTTGTAAAGATCTCGAAGGTATTGTGGATTGATTTGAACACGTTGTTTGACATCGTGGTTCCATCTGACTTATGGACACCATGCAAGACTAGTGTTGAATGGCCGAATACTGAACCAGTGAGGGATGTTCGGACTAATGGACCGTCCGAGATTGTCATGCAAAAGTATGAAAGGGTAATAGCTTGGCTGAAAGATAAGGTACCACCACAGGACATAGATTGGGTAAAAATAGACCGAACGAGACAAGAACCAAAGGAGACCGTTCACGAGTTTTATGAGAGATTATTGAAAACATTCAAACAATACAGTGGACTCGATGTAATGGATCCCAAAGATATAGGGCAGTTTGTGTCAAAGTTTGTCTTGGGGTTGAGACCTGATATTTGTTTGATGATACAGCAACATTTAATCTGTTGGCAGAACAAACCACTAGATGAGATCTTGCGATATGCGAGATACTGCAGTGACGAAATAGATTCTAAAGCAAAGAATCTAAAGGAGAAGTTGATGGTAGTACAGATGCAGTCAGCAGGGAAGGGTGGACAGCAGAAGCAGGGGATGGGACGAAAACCAAACGGTCAGAACAAAGATAATGAAGAAGGGCAGAGACCTAGAGTAGACTTTGCCACTTTAAAGAAAACAACAAAGTGCCATTTGTGTCACCAAGTGGGACATTGGCGACGCGAGTGTCCCTTTAACCCTGAAAATGGAGAGCTAGAAGTCGAAGAGCAGGTTCCAGAGGTTCCGGCTCCAAAGGGGATAGTTACGGGAAGCAAAGGGGCCAAAGGGGGGACTTCGGCTCCACGGGCCCAGTTCCCACAGCCACCGAAAATAGCGACAGGGGGAAAGGTCTTTAAACAAATGCCTCTCTTTATCGAGGAAGAAAAGTGTTATTATATTGATCCATTGACTGGGCAACGTGTGGGTAGTGAAGAGGACTGTACCCTCGGGGCAGTCCTAGAGGTGGATCAGAGAGGACCGTTTGTTGAGGCAGAATTGGCAGGGTGTCCCACAACGTTCTTAGTGGATACTGGAGCTACTCGATCAACTCTGAGGTCAGCAGTGGTTCCAGACTTGCCGATGTCAGGGGAAACAATTCAGGTGGTAGGAGTCGCAAACAAAAGGCTGACTAGTCCATTGACAGAACCAGTGTCTGTGAAGATAGGAAACCATATGAACGAACATCAGTTTGTGGTTTGTGATTCGAGTCCTGTATGTCTGTTAGGAAGGGATTTGTTGTGCAAATTGAACTGCACAATATACTGCACCCCGCAAGGAGTGGAGGTACAGACTACAGACGATGACGCTACTTTCAAGGTAGCCAATTCAAAATCCTGTGTAGAGTTATATCCTACTCTGACAGTAGAAGATCTTCCCCAAGACTTACGAGATGCAGTAGCGTCAGAGGTATGGGATTTCACAGGAGAGGAAATAGGATTGATTAAAGGGGTAGAACCAGTAAAAATAATGGTAAAGCCAAATGCTGAGTTTCCAAGAACGCCTCAATACAAATTGTCCCAGGAAACGATTGCAGGAATAAAACCTGTGATCGAGTCAATGATACAACAGGGAATACTGAAAGAAATCGTGGGTAGTCCCTGTAACTCCCCGATTATGGGTTTACAGAAACCTAGCGGGAAGTTCAGGATAGTTCAGGATTTACGAAAAATTAACAATATAGTCGTTTCATGTTGTCCCGTGGTACCGAATCCATCAGTGATACTGTTTCAAATACCATGTCAAGCAGAATGGTTCACAGTGATAGATCTTTGCCAGGCTTTCTTTTCAATCCCATTGGATGAAGAGAGTAGATACCTTTTCGCTTTTAAAATGGAAGATCGCGTTTTAACATGGTGTCGAATCCCACAAGGATTCACAGACAGCCCATCTATCTTCAACCAATTGTTGAAGAAGAATCTCGAAAATCTAGTACTGCCGCAGAATTCGGTTCTGGTCCAGTACATAGATGACCTACTTGTTGCGTCAGAGACTGAGGAAGCTTGTAAAGTAGATTCCATTGCCTTATTGAACCATTTAGCTGAAAATGGACATAAGGTATCTCCGAGCAAGTTGCAATACTGTCTGACAGAAGTACAGTATTTGGGGCACCGGTTAGAAAAGGGAAAACGCAAGGTGTCCCCAGAGAGGATTGAGGCAATAATGAAGATGAATGCGCCTACGACACAGAGAGAGGTTCGGATGTTTCTAGGAATGGTTGGGTATTGTCGACAGTGGATAGTTAACTTTTCACTGAAAGCAAAACCCTTACAGAAACTGACGCACAAGGAGGTGAGTGATCCGGTACCATGGGATGACGAATGCCTAGTGGCGTTCTTGCAGCTGAGAGACGACTTGTGTCGTGCTCCGGCTCTGGGGATGCCCGACTACGAGAAGTCATTTTCACTCTATTGCTGTGAGAGGGAGGGATGTGCTTTGTCAGTCTTGGCACAGACCCACGGAAATGCCCGTAGACCAGTTGCATACTTTTCGGCTACATTAGATCCGGTAGCCGCAGCGTTGCCCGGATGTCTCAAATCCGTTGCTGCAACAGGTGTCAGCATTGAGAGGAGCGAGAGTATTGTGATGGGACATTCGTTAGTGGTGTATGTACCGCATTCTGTAGAATTGTTAATGACCAGGACGAAGACGCAGCATCTGACTAATAGCAGGCTCACGCGCTACGAGCAAGTTATTCTTGCCGCGGAGAACGTGACCCTCAGGAGATGCTCTGTCTTGAATCCTGCTACTTTGATGCCATTACCTACTGTAATAGAAGGCGAAGGATGTGAAGACCACGATTGCCTTGATGTGACTGAACTATGCACGAAACCCAGACCAGATATTGTGGATGAGCAGTTGTCTGACCCTGATGAGATTTACTTTGTCGATGGCTCATGTTTAAGAGACGATACTGGTCGGTTGAGAGCAGCTTATGCTGTTTGTACCATTACTGGAGTTGTGGAAGCCGCTTGCCTGGAAGGAGTACATTCCGCACAGGTAGCAGAAATCATTGCCCTAACTCGTGCCTGCATAGCAGGAAACGGAAAGAGAGTCACCATCTACACTGACAGCCAATATGGTTTCGGTGTGGTTCACGATTTCGGGCAGTTGTGGTCTCAGAGAGGTTACATGACCTCCTCTGGTTCGCCCATTCGAAATGGAGAATTTGTGCGATTGTTGTTAGAAGCACTACAAGGTCCAGTTGCCATAGCAATTGTGAAGTGTGTAGCTCATACTAAGAATACAGATTTTGTATCACATGGCAACAGGTACGCTGATGAGGTCGCACGCTATTGTGCGGAACAAGATTATTCCTTTTCAAAAGTGGAAATAGATGGTGCTGAAGAAAAGACAGAATTAAGCATGATGTTAGAGACTGTAGACACTTGGAAGGATTTAAGAGTGATGCAGGAGAACGCACCTGAAACAGAGAAAAAGGCATGGGAAATAGCAGGTTGCGTGCGAAGTGAAATGGATTTTTGGATTTCAGCAGATGGGAGGGCTGTGTTACCTGAGGAACTAGCGAATCCCATGTCAAGGCAAATACATGGTCCTGTACACCTAGGAAGAGACGCTATGATGAGAGTGTTTAGGCAAACTTGGTATTGCCCAAAATGTAGGATAGCGGCAGAATCAGTATGCAAGCGATGTGTTACCTGCCAACAACTGAACATAGGCAAAAGGACACCAGTCACACTGAGTCACATTGGGAGGTCAGGGGGGCCTTTCAATAGAATGCAATTAGACTTTATTGAAATGCCAAGAGTTAACCGCCTTAGGTATGTACTGGTGGTTGTATGTATATTTTCCAGATGGGTTGAAGCGTACCCTACACGTAGGTGCGATACACTCACAGTGGCTAAATTGTTACTTAGGGAGTTGATACCGCGCTTCGGGGTGCCTGCCTCTCTGGAATCGGACAGAGGAAAACATTTTAACAGCGAAATAGTGAAGATGTTGTGCTCCACATTAAAGATCGATCAAAAACTGCATTGTAGTTATCGACCAGAAGCCTCAGGAATTGTGGAACAAGTGAACGGCACTCGGAAGAATAGATTGGCTAAAGTAGTGGCATCCACATCTTTGAGTTGGCCAGATGCTCTTCCTTTAGTGCTCATGAGCATGCGCAGCACACCTGACAGGAGGACAGGTCTCTCTCCACACGAGATTCTGATGGGGAGGGCCATGAGACTTCCCACAGTTCCAACTGCTGCCCTATTGAATATTACAGATGATCTGATCTTGGATTATTGTAAGGGACTGTCTGACGCCATCCATTCTGTGTCCCTTCAGGTGCAGGCGGCTGAAGTTCCAGCATCAAGGAATCTGTGTCATGACCTGAACCCAGGAGATTGGGTGTTGGTCAAGAAGCACGTCCGGAAGAACTGCCTAGATGTACGCTGGCGTGGGCCCTTTCAGGTAATCCTGATCACGAACACCGCGGTGAAGTGCGGGGGGCTGCCAAATTGGATCCATGCATCCCATACTCGAAGAGTTCCAGCACCTCTAGAAGAAACAGCTCCTATCCCAGACGAAAGTCCAGACGTGGAAGAAGAGTCACAAGAGGGGATCGGATCGGCTGAGGGGGTGTCGGAAGAAGTTGGGAACGCATCGGATCCAGAAGAAGAGAGAAGACAGGACGGCAGTGAGACTGAAGACGCAACCGAAGGAGAGAGCTGCAGTGAATACGACACAGACACAGATCAGTACCAGAGCGATCAAGAACCGAGGGTGAGGACGAGAAATAGGGGAACAAGGATTGGAGCTGCCACTTGGCCGGAAAGAAGAAGGAGGCTAAGTTTAAGGTCGGCTCAGGAAGAAACGCTTGCCCCTATATCCGAAGACTCGGATCCAGAAGAAGATACCCAGGATCAGGCCGAGGAGGGTCTTAGAAGATCAAGAAGGGTGCGAGTGCCTAGCAGAACGTACTCTACTCCCGATTGGACCTACCTCGTTGCAGATGTCTGTGGGACACCGAACCGGGAGGGTCAGGGAAGTGAACCTGATCAGAACTGATCCGATCATTACAGTGCAAATACTGTTCCTGCTACCGGGGGCGGAGACCGAAAGGTTGCTGACACTCAACATCGTCTATCCTCCTCTCCTAAGCGGAATAAGAAAATTGATTTTAGAGACAGTTGACTTTCCGGTTTGCTGTTCACGATATCCAGTGTTGGAGGGAACTCTTCTTCGACTGGAAATGCTTGAGCGAGTAGTGGAAGTTCTTGGAACACTCATTGTCTTGGATTAATACCTTGTTGTAAATGTCTTCAAAGGGGCGCAGAACTAGGAAAGTGAAGAAAGTGATCCTGGTCAGAACGGACCCCTTTGTAACTGTGGATGTAGAACTGATAGTACCAGGAGTAGAGATTGAAAAGACATTAACTCTTCATTTTGTTCGTCCCCTGGTCCAGAGTGAAATAAGGAGAATAATCCTAGAGACTGTTGAATTCCCATGTTGCTGCAAGGAATGCCCAATACTTGAGGGAATGTTTCTTCGTATGGACATTTATGAAGACGTAGTGTCACTCCTTGCAACATACATAGATTCCGCTTGATAAAAGACTTTTTGAAAAGGACTTTGAAAAATATTGCTGCAGGATAACCTAGCGCCGAGTGGAAGAAGAAAATGATAGGGTCTCCCTTTTAGAGGATGGAGAAGGGCTAGGGTTGTCTATTTTCTACAGGACTTTAAACTGTTTGCGGAGCAAATTGTCAGCTTCTAAGTGTTCAAAAGAGAGACATTGTTTGAAAGAAAGTCTTGTTTGGAGAGAAGAAGAAGTTGATGCTGGAAGAACATCCATAACTACACTGTTTGAGATCATGGAGGCTGGCAACCCGAACCGCAGGGCAAAATGTATAGTTGGCACACTCTTAGGGGTGGTGATTTCACTTATAGTTTTAGTGGTTACTGTTTCATATATAGTGGGACACGAGAGAGATGCAACTGCAGTTAAGGAAATCAAGGGAGTGTCAAAACAGAGGACAATCACTGTTAATAGTAGGGGAAACATCAATGATAAAGACAAAGCGTTGTTAGAAGCGGAAATAAAAAGATTACACACTGACGAGTCACAGGGAAACTTCAGGTCAAATGCTTATGCAAAATTGCTTTACGAATATATTGATGTCATGGAGGCGAAGAATTGCTACGTTTGTATGCAATTACCAGCTTCGGTAGAGGAGGGTATCAGATACCATCATCTTCCATTGACATATGGAATTACATGTAGTTTATTGTTAAGCATATTCTATGGACGAGAGGGGTTCGAGTATTATTTCTCGAACTTTGATTCGACATTACCAGAGGTCCCAAATTACAAGCATCTGAACAAGTGGGACTATTACAAGAGCGAAGACAGATTACACAAATGGTTCATTCCATGGAAAACGTTAGATACTTCACATGCCCGAAGAAATAATCTGACTTGTCAAGTGTCAGAAATCGAGAAAAAGTTTATAGGGCAGGTGGATACTAGATACAGGAGGCAGAAGATTCTAAAGGCTTCAGGGCAATGGGAAACGGATTGGACCAAGGAAGAAAGGATACACCAAAGAAAGGGTAGCTTTGGTCCAATTGCTTTAGACAAGGAGAAATGGGGGAAACTGTGCATTCACAGGAGTTACTCCTATTATGAGAATCTGTATGTAGGTCAAGTCAGTTGTGAACATGCTTTTCAATTGGAGTACTACTCCAAGGATTTCCTGAAAGAGATGCAAGCAATTCCAAATGTATATTTTGTATGTGGAAGAAATGCCTATGTGAAGCTACCAGATAATTGGTACGGATCATGCTATCTGGCAATTGTCTTCCCTAAAATATATCATGTTGAGAATTTAGAAACGACAAAGAAAGGAATACCAACTAGAGGGAAAAGAGGGCTAGGCGCAGCAGAAGTAATTGGGGATGTATTCGGTACTGCATTTCCTATCCTAGGAGTGATACTGAATGACATCAAAATTAGGAGATTGGCTACAGTCGTAGATAGGTTATCTGCCAGTACTGCTAGATCATTAATGCTGGTAGAGGGTGAGATGCAATCGATAAGGGCAATGGTTCTTCAGAACCGACTTGCTTTGGATGTTCTGTTAGCCAAAGAGGGCGGGGTCTGTAAGGCTTTGAAGGTCCAGGAATGTTGCACTTACATTCCAGACAATTCAAAACCTCTAGAGAAGTACATACGAAACATCACTGCCATACACCACGAAATTGAGGATCTGACAAAGATAAACGTGTGGGAAAAAGTAGGTCATGGAATGGGCAAAGTTGGAGGTTGGTTTGCCAACCTAGAAAAGGGTATCGTTTGGTACATATTGAAACCCATCATCATAATTGTGATTTGTGTAATCACTTTGTGGGGATTGGTGCGTTTGTATCAGTGGTATAGAGCAAACAGATTGCAGAGATCTATGAGAGAACAGGAGAAAAGGTTGACAGCGATGCAAGATACACAATATAAGAGTCTGAAGGCATTGGAGACAATGAAAAGAAGTGGTACTGCCACGACTTCACTTTGAAGAGTCCTACATTTTTGTGATGGTGTTTTAATGGTGATGACCCCTGAAGGTCATCAAATGGGGGACTGAGAGAGCACTAGTCTGAGAAAAAATATATAAGTGCATCATATTTACAAGCACGTAGTTAGTTAACATATGCCTTGCACCAGAGTGTCTTATATTCAGTAGTGAAATGTATAGAGTGTTTAAGTAGGGTAACAATAATCATAGTAGTGTGAGACTAATGTAGAAATGTTGGAATGAATATGAAAACCTCACGTTCTCATGTTAAAGGAATCATGTAAGAGTTAAGTGGAACTCTACAAAACCAGTATATTGTGTAGGCCTCATGGCAATTCACAGAAAATCTAAACGTGCTGCTAAAATAATGTGAGGTGGGGTTAACGTGGTTCTTCCAAAACGTATTATCTAATTTAGTTTGAAATATATGCTTTATAGATGTGTGCTTTAAGAAACGTATGTTAGTTAAGAATGCTGTTTAAATCAAGTTAAATATTTTCAGAGTGCAGGGACCCGCTTCATGTAAATCAAGTAGGCCCGAACTGATAGGGATGCTCCTTTTGATCTGTAATGTGCTCGTTAGAGGAGAAGTCGAGAGGTGCCAAGTACAGAGCTTTCCATAATGCTTTATGACCTATAGATATGGTGGAGTTTGGAATTTGAGGCCCACTGTAGGACGGCCTGTATGCAGGTGCGAGGGGTCCTAATCAGTCGAAATGAATGGAGCTTTGTTCAGTGGCGCTTGGCGCAGGCCTGTAGGAGTCTTCAGGAATTTCCGGGGGTATCGGCGCACTGGAGAAGAAGCCTGGGAACCAAGGTCAACTTTAACGAGGGTCTTGAAGAGTACCATCATGGAGTTTACCGCGCAAAGATGTACCACGTGAGGGGCGTCCCAAGGGGCGTTCCTATCGGAAATGTGATTTGGTATTAGGGAAAGCGACCCGGGAGGAGAGTAGAGCAGATGATTTTGAGAGCCTAAGGAAGCGGATGGGTAGGCAGATAGACTGATCAGGAGAGATCCACTATCAGAGAAGAGACAAAGAGAAGTGCGTGATTTTCTTAAGAAGTCACCACAGCTGACACCTAGAGGGGTAAAGATCTTGTTAAGTAGGGATGTCACTTAGTGTAGAGTAGGGACAGACTAACCTTAATTTTCTTTTCTGTAATGACTTTGAGGTTGCAACTTGTATCTATTTTGGCAACGCTCATGATATTCGAACTTGTACTCATTATTTTGTTTTGTAGACTCAGATTATTCAAAGAATTTATGTTCATAGTGATACCAGTTTACCTTTTGAATCTCATTTTAAGAAGTTTGTATCTTCAGTTATCTTTGACTTTATATTAAATCTTTGAAACTTAATCCTGGTCAGTGGTCATTTAGAGTGGTGTAAGTTCTTAATTGATTGACTAAATGTTAGATTGCCTTTTACTCAATGACAGATACCAACGATCCAGTCGACTTGGTTTGGGATCTGGTAAGGTAACTAGTAACCAGTAATCCCGCGTTAACAATATTTTCCAGAACTCTTAGGTTTTTTAGGTCCATGTGTGAGTAGCTCCTTCAGGCCACGGTTTTTCTTTGTATTCTGGGACTTGTAGACCTGATATATATAATCATTAGGAAATGGGTGACCTGAGTCCTGTGTGGAAAAACAGAAACTTATGTCTCTTTTGCTAGGACTTAATAAACACACACATACACAATTCTCCTCAACCAGTCATGGGTGCATTTAAAACACAAGAGCAATGGCCTTTGGTGATGGCGGTGTACTGTATAAACAAGGCGCATGGTGAAGCTTGTGAGTGTAATTTGTAAAGATTATTTAAAAACAAGAAAACAATCTTCGACGGTATGAGTGTTCCTAAGTGTGTTTTGGTTTGCATGTTCGATTGTATGTGTGCTGGTTTCTGTGCATTTGTGGCTGAATATATGTTGGTTTGTGTGTGTTTATAAATATCTGTAGGTGCTTTGCTGTTCACCTTCATGTCATCATTGGTATATTGTTTGTGTTTGTATGTGTGTCCGTGCGTTGGCATATGGGTGGATACATATTTTATTTTTGTTTGCGTGCACTATTCAAGGCCTGCAAAGATGGTTTGAGACCGATAAAAAGTTTTATATGTATGGTCCCAAGTGTGCAATTTCGTATGAAATGTAACACAGATCTGTATTTGCACCTTGTGCTGCATATTTTTTCTGGTGAGGGATCTAATTCACCTACACACAGTTTAAATATGGAGGTGTTACAAACCTCCCAACCCAAACAACCAATTCCTATGCAGGAAAAGAAATTAGACATGTCTTTGACAATAGTAAACTCGCATGCGTTTCCACGGTAAGAAAGTATACACAACATTCTGGTGAAATCCCAGAAATTTCAAAATTAGTTGATATTCACAAACTTTTAGAGGTGAACCATCGAGCAAGGTCCACAAACCTGCTGCTCCCATATTTACATATGAATAAATTCCACCATTCTGGTGGAATTTCGATGCAGGCACATCCCATTGGCGAGGGTAACATTTTGTCATTCCTGATTCTTCCCTCTCAAATGAAGCTTTTGTCCACCTATGTTGAATAGAAGCCTTTGAGAATCGAGCTCACAGCCGCTAGCAAAGAGTGTGCGCCTGTGAAGGTGGTTTGTTCAAGTTTAGTTTTTCAGCCAACACTTAAATATAGAAAACAAATCTAAAACCCTATCTTGGAAATAGTCACCTAATTACAGCTCATGCTTTGAGTGTTTGCAGAGAGCTTTTCACAAATAAGAACTTATAAGCATTTAAGTTCAAAAAGAGTTGTAAATGAAATGCAAATGTCGGGACAGGCCCCAGCAAATACTGTAATTATACACCAAAAACATGGACCAACCCACTAAAATGCCATATTAATGGAGAGGTTCAAATGTCACATAGTTAAATGCCTGAGGAGTTAAAAAGCAAAATGCAGCTGTCAGAATGCCAAACACCCTCAACACAAACGAGGCAAAGACTCCACCTCAAAAGGATTCAACGCGGCCGGTGCAATTTAATGTCGGCTCGCCGCATAGCAAGGCTGCCTAGTTACTAAAATCCACCTCAGGGTCTTTAATCGACTCGATGCCTCTTTATCTCTTGTGATGCGCTTTCCCTCTCTTGCTCTGGGAAATGCCTGATGAGGAAAAATAAGGGCCAGATCTAAAAAATGAGTACCAGTGGGCCCCACCGGCAACCACCGGCTCAAATTAAGTACTGGTTTGCATTGAGGAACAATGAAACAATCAATAGCAGGTGCAGCATGCAAAAATGAAGGTGACATCAAGAACACAAAATCAGGAAATACAGTGATTCTGGCATCATAGCAGGCTCATCGTATTTTCTGATTCCTCCGGAATTGACCAATCAGAATAAACGCATGAACCTCCAAGCTGAACGCAGACAACAGATTAACAAAGTCAGGACATGCAGTCAGCAGCTAATACTTTGTTTCTGCTTATGTTTGTTTTGTTTGCATAAATCTCATTCGTACCATATTAGCATCTGGGCACACCAGAATCACAGTTTACAAGTTACATTGACCGCATCTAGCCATTTCATAGACTTCTCTTTTCCATTGAGTTTGCATGTCCAGCTGTAGCCTTGAAGGTGTCAAATAGGTGGGCTTTTAGTTTTGCTCCAAATAGCATAGGGTTGGGAGGCTCGTGGGTATCAAATCAGAGGCAATTAAAGAGGTGGATCTGGTGACCTGAGAATTAGCCGCTAATTACATTTTACGAAGTGCCATATTCTCTGGCAGTGACTTGCCCAGTGAGGAGTTGGCTTGAATAGAAAATAGTTTACTATAAATGTCTCCAAGGCAGTGTGTAGTTTTATGTGTATTTCTGAATTTGTTAATGCAAATGCACACCAAAGGTATCTTGGGGCTGTAGAACTAATTACAAATCTGCTTCCATCTAGCCTGGCAACCGGTAAGGATAGCGCCAGGTTATTAGTGCCTTCTGGAACTTGAGCGGGTTCCCCTCAGAAAGAAGGGTTAAGGGAAGCGAATTCCAAAGTGCGGCTGCTGCTACTGAAAAAGTCCTACCACTAAGGGAGGGACATTTGATCATCAGGATTTGTAGCATTGATCTGATGATCTTAAAGTATGTTGTGGATGATACCAAGTGCAATGGGGGGATAGAACTGAATTTCAATATAATGCTTTGTGTACAAGACCCATTGACTCACAATAAAATTCCAAGAGGCTCAGTCAGCCAGGAAAGCATGTCAAAGATTGAAGAGAGATGGTCATATCTGGATAACATAGTATCATTTATGCTACAATGTTTTGCACAAGTTGAACCTTTTGCAGCTAGGCCTTGGGTATTTCCAGGTACATAGGAATGCAATAGAAGAGACGTGAAGAGATTACAGTATTCATAAATATAAACTTGAGGGGGAATGAAAATAAATGTATTAAAAGGACAGATCAATGTCAGGTAAAAGATCAAGCACTAACCACTGAACTGATTTGCGGTAACAGACAAGTTTAGAATCCAGTTTGATCACTAGAATGTATTCACAGTCTGCTGGATTAGAAGGGTTTCCAAAAGACTGCACCCAGATTGATATTTACTTCTGGGATGATTGTGACTATACAAATAGTAATTCAGTCCTGCCACTGTTTAAAATTTTTGTGACACATCCAATTGTCAACCGCAGTGAGCCAGCTCTGTGCATCTACAACACACATCAAGATATTTTTTATGGTCTGGCTTGACAGCACAGCTGTCACCAGACAATGATATGAGAATCACCAGGTAAGGGGCTTTGGCTCCGCCCACAGGAGTACATATTGTGTTGGGTTAGAAGCAGTGGCGGCCGGGACACGGCTTGCGAGTGGCGAGTCTGGCTGCAATGTAAACAAATTAAAATAAAAAAATAACACTTACCTTGCCGCCAGTCCTGCGTCTCTGCCCCTGCTCTCCTGCGCCTGACTTCAGGAACAGGAAGCAGGCACCCAGGCTCCCGCTCCTAAGCCAATCACAACACTGCAATGCAGCGTTGCGATTGGTCTGAGCGTCGTGACACGGCTCTCAGCCAGGGGTTGGAGGCGTGGGCATGTTCTCCTCGCAGGCTGTAATGCAGCCTGCATGGAGAACGGGGAATGTGCATGACTTGTTTGCACGGCCCGAGAGGGCCGACCAAACAGTCAATGCGCACTTAGGAATGGGCAAACCAATCCTCCCCTACTCTGCAGCCCTGCCCTGCCCACTCGCGCAAAGCTGCCGCAGCAGGAGGACAAAATAAAATGATAATAACATTATGTTACTATCATTTTATTTTTTATTTTCTTAACTGCTGAAATGTAGTGAGGCGACGCTCCTCCGCCTTAGCCGAGGAGCCGCCACTGTCTAGAAGTTGTGTGTTTCTAAAAATATGTATGTGCTTGCCCTCCAAACAGCTATGATCCTTTAGTTTAATTTTCCAGCTACCTGAGCTCGAACTTTCAGCTATTGTAATGCTATCCATGTGTCTTAGATAACTAGGTAATTTGTGGTGTTTTTCTCTAGCAGTAGCACAGATGGGAGGAGGGCAGTCCTTAAACTACATGGATTTGTAGCTCAGTGCAATTGTTACCTGACCTTCTAACCTACCCCAATATTATTCGACAGCTCTCTGCTTCCACTCAAATACATACCCATTCCCATGCTATCTATTGTTATTGCTTTACGGTACCATACTTCGCTATTTTAAAGCCAGGCATATTGGCATTGCCAATGCTTGCTTCTGCTTTCCCGGCATATCTTCTGCATTCATGAAGAAGGTGAAACAAGAAGACTGAATTAGGTGTGCCAGTGGGACAACATAAAGATTAACTAAGAGAGGGGACAGAATTAAGCCCAGTAGGGCTTTGCATCCGAAGGTTCTAGACAAGGGCAAATATGATGATAATAGGATTCGTTGAGTTCTAGCAGGAAGCATAGTGTTGAAGAAAGACTTCATGGTCTGGATGGATACAATACAGTGTGTCTGCCGTGAGACGGCTGGCGAGTCGCCTGATAGCAGCAAGCAAGAGCACAGGCAGGAAGAGCGGCTGTGAATATCATAGTGTGCAGTCATCCCTTCAAGCATCATAGCTCCAGTAGTAAGAGGTCTTCAGTGTTTCTAGGAAAAAGGTCCTCTCTGGGGATATACCCTTCCCAATGGGCCAAGATGGTGCATCTTTGCAAAGAGCGGTCTTCGGCGTGGTCTGTCGGTTCATGAAATCGCTTGCACAAGCAGGAGTGAGGTGTAGGCTAAAGACACAGATACACAAACACTGTAGGCAGATGCTGGATTTGAGGGAAGACACTCTATGTCCTCCTAGCTTGAAGGAGTGTATTGGCAAGAGAAGGTCTTCTCCCCATGCCAGAGGAGGTCTTCTCCTCCCCAGGTATGTTTCAGGCATCTGTCACCAACATGAGAATGGGTCACTTGCCCAAAGAAAGAGAGCACTGGAACAAATGTTCCTCTGAAAGATCCAACAAAGTGTGCACGAAACCTGCATCCCAGGATGATTTTCTGGGATAAAAGTAACTCCTGGAGAGAAAGAGGTGCTTGGTATCCCCTTACCTATTTGTGGTATTTTCATGAAATCATGTTTGTCTCTAGACAAGGCAAACCTTTCAGGCCTAGCATCTAATCTCCTCAATTCCTGCCTCACTTCTCTACCCTTATGTGAACATCTGATGGCTTTCCTGATCAGGGCTCACCTGAAGGAGAGAAAGGTTAGCAGCCCACTATACTATGCTTGCAGGCAGGAGGGTCATATCCAGCATGAAAGGCAACCAGAGTTTAACTGTAGCTCAATGAAAGCCTTCCAACTATGTCAGGAGCTGAAGATATAACCCACTCACTCTCTGGTGCCTTCAACCTGCACTGGGGTGTGGAGGTGTTCAGAGTCAGACAATGGACAGACAGTAAGCCCAGGCACCAAAATAAGGAGAGCCCGCATTAGTGAATTACAAGGCCTTATAAGTGACCCATGTTTTCAAATTGGAGCAGTTGTGAACTTGGGAAAAACGCTGTATAAGTGTTTTGCAAGATATGGTAGACTGCATAGATTTGAGCTTGCTCTAGGTAGTTTATGTCAATATTTAATTTAAATACCTAATTTAATATCATAATATGAGTTTTTATATTGTTTGCAGTTTTATGTAGGACAATCTCAGCCCAAGGACATTGGAGCGCTTCACAAGACCACTAGATTGTATTACATTTGCTCAAATACATTTACTTATTTTACTTAGGCACGGAAGATCAAGTGATTTGCCCAGAATGGCAGGATGCTGAGCCGAAGCTGAAACTAAAACCTGGTTCCTTAGTTGCAAAGTCGGCAGCTCTAGCCCATGTCGCATTGGCCTACAGGGCAATCAGGCAGGGCCTTATGTGCTAGTCTGACAGGTCCAAATGTGGGCCATTTTTAAACTGTTTCTAGGCAAATTTTATGGTCTGGTGACCCGGTTTTTATTGTTGATTTTGTTGAAACTTTTGTGCATTTTATATGTTGTGTATTATTAACAATGTACAGAATATGGATTTAGTCTCGATTTTATATGTGCACACATGATGCTATTGCACTTGAAACAAATGCCCTATGACACATAGAAGTGTATTTTCCTGGCACTTGCTAACTATGCCTCAATTTAGATATAAACATCATCTTGTTCTAAATGGATGTCTCCTACTGCATGTACACTGTTTAATATTTCTGCAGCACATAGTCAAGCAGGGTCATGTTTGTTTATTTCCATTGATGTTGTTCTTACTGTTCTCAGTAAAAAAATTCCAGCATGGTAACAATAATGTTATTTTCCAAGGACCTTCTGCTAACTCACTGTATCCTATTCATTGATAATAGTTTGCTGTTGTTCATGTAGCTAGTTTGTTCTGCCATCTTCGGATGACATTAGCAGAGAGTGGGCAGAAACAATAATCATGTAGTGGGATAGTGCACAGCTGCTAAAGCAATATGATATTTCATAATACCGTGCCCCGATTTGCTAAGAATTTAATTCTTTGGCTCACACCTTGATGAATCAGCACTTTAATGTTAGTCTAAGAGAAGTATTCATATCTAAACCCCTGATTTTGGAGGTGAGCCAGAAGACTTTCTGATGATACTAGGGATGCTGTCTGTTTCTCTGCGTATTTCTCTGCTTAATTGGGACTTTAAATTATTTTGATTTGCAAATTATTCTGTAATGCTTATTCTGAGAGTCTTCATGTCACTGACTTCGTGCCTTTTCCATTAATGATCTCTGTATGGCATCTTTTGAATTTTTGTAATAAATCTTTAAAATGTTATTCCTGATCTAGAAATCCATTATTGTGAGGGCCTTTACTTAATTGACTGTATTTTAATATGCTGGGAGGTGCCTTATTTCGGAGATGCACTGCCTCATGAAATTGATACTTAACACCATCTCCGATTCATCAACTCATGGGCAAGTTACTGAGGTAAATATTTTGGGGTATACGAATTCACGAGCTCGCAGCGCCCACTAATTGTCCTGATATTATCACAGACATTGCCTACAAAAAGCACAAATGCATGCAGACTCTCAGAGCCTGCAAAAAATCTATGCAGCATATCTTTACAAGTTGAAAACTGTCCTGATCTCTAAATGTGGGCCACATTTAACTATCTTATTCCTTAATTGGGGGTAACTTTTATTTTAGTGACCATGCCTATATTCTGTCCCAGTCCGATCATGGCTCTGCCTTCAGGCAACTTGTCTTCCCTGGGAGTTTCTTTCTCACAAATTCCCCAATTCAGAACCCTCAGGCGGAGGATGTGTGGACTGATATCAAAGTCACTGCCTTAATGGAAAACCCACTTTGGACGTCCCTGAGAAGGCCATGTGAACATTCTGTCCAATAAAGTTAGAAACACTTTGAGGAAACTCTAAATAAGTCTATTCGACTGATTTAAACTATATTCCTCTATGTCAGCAAAACATAGGTCTTGCTTTTACTCAAGAATACCTAGTTCAACAGAAAGCAACTGCTGTTCTCTAAAAATGTACTGAAGGCCCACTTAGATAGTCGCAACTGAGCCGTGCGTCCACAAAAAATGGACAGCGCCCACTAATACTCGACCTAGAAAAATGAACTGAAAAATGTGTCACATCGTAACAAAGGCAACAACAAATCTCTCCTGTTCAGAGTGACCTCCTGGTAACTGAAGAAAGTCCCTTCTTAATTGAGACTGTGATCCACACTGTTCACAGACACAGAGGAAGCGAGGTTTCCACAGAGACATGCGTAGACAGGTTGTTTAGACCAGGTTCTCACTTTTAAGTGATGTGCAGTGTTGAACTGGCCTGTCTTTCACTGCCAGATAGGCCAGCTTACTCCTATGCAGAATTTGCAAAATCAAATGTAGTTCCATACAAATATGACCATAGCTCCAGTGATGCAGCAAAACATGAGAAACAAAATGTAATTTAATCCAGGGTACCAATAGAATCCATTGATTATGAGGAATTAATTTCCTCAGTTTTCACCAGAGACAAATTCCAGGTGATGGTGCCTAAGGGAGGGTTGGAGGAATGCATGCTTGGTGATAGAGGTAACAGTGGTCCATATGTAGTTGAGGAGGTGAATGGCCACTCCGTATCAATCTTTATCGATACTGGTGCTACTTGCTTTAAAGTTTGTTCTGTGGAGGTCCCGAACCTGCCCCTCTAAAGGCAAGAGACCAAATTTGCTGGCAATAGCAATAATCATATTGTAATTCAAGGTACAGAAATAGTTACAGTTAAATTAGGGTCAATGGAAAACAGTCACCACTTCATATTATGTGATTAGTATTCTATTAATTTACTTGCCAGGGACTTGCTTTACAAGATGAATTGTGTGATTTACTGCACACCGGTTGGTGTCACAATTGAAACACAAAAATAAAATTCAGTTTTAAAAATAAAATCACACAGCTGTTTCTGGTTCTTACAAAATATAACCTGCCTCTGGATGTGAAGACACTTTGTCTCAGAAGAAGTATGCGACTTTACAGCTAAAGACACCGGTCTAATAAGAAGTGCAGAACCAGTCAGAATACAGTCCAGACCAAATGGCGGGTATTGCAGAATTCAGCAATACAAACTTTTAAAAGAAGCAGCAGAAAGAATGAAGTCCATCATAGAAAAAAATTACAGAACAAGGTATTCTACTAGAGCTGCTTGGCAGTCCTTTCAGTTTTCCTGTGATGGACATTAAAAAAACACAAGTGATTAGTGGGGTATATTGGAGGGCCTTTGAAAGATTATTCAGATAGGGGCTCCGAAAATGTTCAGGTTTGGACATGCTCTCTGCTGCTGCGATGCCAATTGCTCACCGCCCGGCTTTTCCTCCTCTTCAATTTCCAGGGAAAGGAGAAACACGCCACTCGTCTAGGGCTCTCCCCCATGTCTGATTTCTACCCTGAGAACACATTCTACACACCTGCTGCTGCCTCTGACCCCCTGGACACTTTGCTTTACTATCAGCTCCGGGCGGTCTGTAAGAAGCTTCACTCCTCTTTCCCCCAGCCTTTCCCTCGATGGCCACTCTAAAATGTGTGCTTCCACACTGGCAGCTTCTTCCATCTCTACTGACAGGGCGTGCATGGCGAGGGAGGAGGACCACAGTATCGAAATTTCCCAGGCCGACTGGCTGTATTGCTGCACTCAAATCAAATGCCTCTCCCCCAACTATCGTCTGCTTATCCATTTTAAGCATCTACACAGGCTCTATCGGACCCCTGTACAATTACACAAGATGGGACTGATTGCCAGTGACAGATGCCTGCGCTGCTCAGCGCTCGCTGCCGACTTCTCCCACCTCGCCTGGCTTTGCCCCAAGGTCTCTGCTTACTGGCATGAGGTATGCGCTGTCATTTCTGAGATTACCTCCACTTCGTTCCAACCAGACCCTCTGCTCTGCCTTTTAGGCTTTGTCAAATTCTGTCCAAATGCCTCCCGCAAACTGATTGCTATGTTGTTCGTTCTTGCGTGGTGCAGGGTTTCCATGTGCTGGGGCTGCCTGTACCATTTTTCTCATACATGGTGCCAGGCTAGTCATTATTCTCCCCTTGGCTTTGGTGTCTCCCCGATCTCTTTCACTTATATTAGCGGTATATGCATGTGGTAATTTCTGGTCTTTTATATTGTATCGCAGTGTATGTTATTTCGTTATGGTGCAACACTGTAATTTTGCTGTGTCTCATCCTCAATAAAGGGTTTTTGAAAATAAAAAAAAATAAAAAGATTATTCAGATAGTTCCATGTTGTCCAGTGGTACTAAATTCTGCTGTAATATTGTTTTATGTTTTTGCAGATGCAGAATGGAATACAGTCACTGACTTCTGCCAAGAGGTCTTCTCCATTTCTCTGCATTAGGATAGCCAATATCTTTTCACATTCTGGTTCCGAAACAAAGTCCTCGTTTGGTCCCTTATTTTGTAGTCACATCCTAAAGAAAGATTTGGAAAATGTGGAGCTACCCTGTCACTCAGTCTTAGTCCAATACATTGATGACCTACTGGTGGCATCAAATACAAAATAAGACTACAAACAAGAAGCCATTGTACTCCTGAATCATCTTTCTAACAATGGTCACAAAGTTTCACCAACAAAGATGCAGTACTGAAAAGCAGAAGTGATTTATCTTGGTCATCACATTGAGAAAGGGGCAATGAATGTCTCAAAGGAAGTGTTTCTGCAATCCTGAAGATGAATCCTCCAACCACCGAGAGGGAGGTGAGGATGTTCTTTGGGATAGTTGCCTGCTGTTGATCAGTGGATTCTAAACCTTTAGCTGACTGTGAAGCCTTTAATAAGGCTTACTCACATTGATTTCAAAGATCCAGCACCATTTGATGACACATGTTTAGATGTCTCATTCCCTAGTCTTCAAGCAGACTTCATTGAGATGCCTTATTACAATGGCACTAAATAGGTTCTTATGATTGTAGGTTCATTTTCTAAATGGGTGGGTGACTAACCAACCTGAAGAAGCGACAGTATGACCGTTGCCAAACTCTTATTGAGAGAGTTAATACAAATATTTGGCCTTTCTACCTCTATTGAGATGGACCATAGAACTCATTTATAAAATGAGATTCTTAAGTTATTATGTATTGCTCTACAAATTGAGCAGACGTTCCATGGTAGTTATCATCCACAATCATCTGGATTCATGGAAGAGGTAAATGGCATCATTAAAACAAACTGGTTAAGGTATGTGTCTTTACGAATCTTAAGTGGCACGATGTTCTTTCTCTTGTTCTCATAAACATTAAAAACACTCCAGATAAAAAAACTAGTCTCTCTCATCGCATGAAGTTTTAATGAGAGAGGCTATGAAACTTGCATACATTTCTTCACCACCACATGTCAAAAAATGAATATGTTATAGTAGAATACTGCAAAGGTGTGGCTGATGTGGTAAAATACGTCACTCAGCAGGTGAATTCTGCAACAGCACCATCAAAAGAAAGTCAGTGCCATCTACTGCAAACAGAGGACTGGATCCTAGTTAAAAATCGTGTCTACAAAAGCTGCTTGGACCCAGGTGGAAATGGCCACAGCAAGTTGTTCTTGTGAGTCACATTGATGTAAAGTGTGCTGGAATTCTGCAGTGAATCTAGGCAGTTCACCTAAGAATAGTGAAGAATGCAGATGAACAACTACTGATTCACAGAGTTCAGCTCAAGTTCACAGTGTGGATCCAAATGGGGCGATGGTGTGAATCCTGAAACTGGTGAAGTAAATGATGCTGTTGAAGTTGAGGATCCTGGTGAAGGAACTAGTAGTCAGTTTCAATTTGGAAATCAGAGTGAGGAACTGCTAGTCACAAGCAGCAGAAAGAAATAGCCTCTGATCCAATTTGTGATTCTGATCATAGTTCATGAAAAACTCCAGCTGAACATTTGAGTTTCCAGAACCCAGAGAGGAAGGAAGCAGTTCACAATTAGTTGAGTTAGTGATGCTGGTCATGGTACAAGTTTGACTGTGAAGATTCAGCAGTATTCACAGGTGAAGATACAAGAGTCGAGAAGGCACATCCTGGCTGAAGAAGGGTGACATACCCTGAAACCGGTCCCAGGATGCTTGGTTCCGGTCAAGGGAGGACCTGGCCTGGGAGCTGGGTCTGGACTGTTCCCATGGGGCGCAGGGTCAAGGCTGATTTGCATATGGCTGGGTCCAAACTGGGGTGGCGTAGTGGGAAAAGAAACAATGGGTTTAGGCCCAGATCCCTGTACTTGGCTGAATGTATGACATTGTTCTGCATCCTGTCCATCAATTGTTCTTTTTGCATCTGTCACCCTGAGTGGAACGGGTATGCCCAGAAGTGGATTGCGTGCTCTCCATGCCACTGGAGTCAAGCTATCCTGGCTGATGAGGGCTGCAAGCCCGAAACCGGTCCTGTGGTGCTTGTTTCCAGTCCAAGGAGGACCTGGCCTGGCAGTTCGGGCTGGACTGTTCCCATTGGGTGCAGGGTCAAGATTGATTTGCATATGGCTGGGTCCAAACTGGAATGGCATGGTGAGCAAAAAAACGATGGATTTAGGCCCAGATTTCTGTACTGGGATGAATGTTTGACATTGTTCTGCATTCTGTCCATCAATTGTTCTTTTTGCATTTGTCATCCTGAGTGGGAAGGGTATGCCCAGATGTGTGTCCCGTGCTCTCCATGCCACTGGAGTCAAGCTATCCTGGCTGATGAGGGCTGAAAGCCCGAAACCGGTCCTAGGATGCTTGTTTCCAGTCCAGGGAGGACCTGGCCTGCCAGTTCGGGCTGGACTGTTCCCATTGTGCGCAGGGTCTAGACTGATTTGCATATGGCTGGGTCCAAACTGGAATGGCATGGTGAGCAAAAAAATGATGGATTTAGGCCCAGATTTCTGTACTGGGGTGAATGTATGACATTGTTCTGCATTCTGTCCATCAATTGTTCTTTTTGCATTTGTCACCCCGAGTGGGACGGATATGCCCAGACTTGGGTCCCTTGCTCTCCATGCCACTGGAGTCAAGCTATCCTGGCTGAAAGCTCAAACCAGTCTTATGTGTTCGGGCTGGGCTGTTCCCATTGGGCGCAGGGTCAAGACTGGTTTACATATGGCTGGGTCCAACTGGAATGGCATGGTGAGCAATACAAGATGGATTTAGGCCCAGTTCTCTGTACTGGGGTGAATGTATGACATTGTTCTGCATTCTGTCCATCAATTGTTCTTTTTGCATTTGTCACCCCGAGTGGGACGGGTATGCCCAGACATGGGTCCCGTGCTCTCCATGCCACTGGAGTCAAGATACCCTGGCTGATGAGAGCTGAAAGCCCGAAGTCGGTCCTAGGATGCTTGTTTCCAGTCCAGGGACGACCTGGCCTGGCAGTTCGGGCTGGACTGCTCCCATTGGGGGCAGGGTCTAGACTGATTTGCATATGGCTGGGTCCAAACTGGAATGGCATGGTGAGCAACATAACAATGGATTTAGGCCCAGATCTCTGTACTGGGGTAAATGTATGACATTGTTCTGCATTCTGTCCATTAATTGTTCTTTTTGCATTTTCACCCCAAGTGGAACGGGTATGCCCAGACGTGTGTCCCGTGCTCTCCATGCCACTAGAGTCAAGCTATCCTGGCTGATGAGGGCTGAAAGCCCAAAACTGGTCCTAGGATGGTTGTTTCCAGTCCAGGGAGGACCTGGCCTGCCAGTTCGGGCTGGACTGTTCCCATTGGGCGCAGGGTCTAGACTGATTTGCATATGGCTGGGTCCAAACTGGAATGGCATGGTGAGCAACATAACAATGGATTCAGGCCCAGATCTCTGTACTGGGGTAAATGTATGACATTGTTCTGCATTCTGTCCATTAATTGTTCTTTTTGCATTTGTCACCCTGAGTGGAACGGGTATGCCCAGACGTGGGTCCCGTACTCTCCATGCCACTGGAGTCAAGCTCTCCTGGCTGAAAGCCCAAAACCGGTCCTAGGATGCTTGTTTACCGTCCTGGGAGGACCTGGTCTGGCAGTTCGGGCTGGACTGTTCCCATTGGGCGCAGGGTCTAGACTGATTTGCATATGGCTGGGTCCAAACTGGAATGGCATGGTGAGCAAAAAACCAATGGATTTAGGCCCAGATCTCTGTACTGGGGTAAATGTATGACATTGTTCTGCATTCTGTTCATTAATTGTTCTTTTTGCATTTGTCACCCCGAGTGGAACAGGTATGCCCAGACGTGGGTCCTGTGCTCTCCATGCCACTGGAGTCAAGCTATCCTGGCTGATGAGGGCTGAAAGTCCAAAGCCGGTCCTAGGATGCTTGTTTCCAGTCCAGGGAGGACCTGGCCTGGCAGTTCGAGCTGGAATGTTCCCATTGGGCGCAGGGTCTAGACTGATTTGCATATGGCTGGGTCCAAACTGGAATGGCATGGTGAGCAAAAAAACGATGGATTTAGGCCCAGATCTCTGTACTGGGATGAATGTTTGATATTGTTCTGCATTCTTTCCATCAATTGTTCTATTTCCATGATGTCATTAAGGTCAGCGGTGAGGGTAGAAAGAATGTCAGGACAAACGCCCCAGAAGCTCTGCCCCTATGACAAGGAGTTGCAGGGATAGAAAATGTAAGTCACCCAGACCTGTGGATTGGCTCTAAAGACCATGGGGCAGATTTACAAGCCCCGTATGCCACATTTGCGCCGCCGTTGCATCACTTTTGTGACACAGTGGCGGCGCAAAGCCAGCGTCATGCTGTGGGGTATTTACAACGTGACGCATCTAGGGAGATGCCTCACGTTGTAAAGCCCTGTGCCACATGTGGGTGTTCCGGCACAGGGGGGGTGTTCTGGTGCAGGAACGCCTCCGAAAAGTGGCTGAGTGAAATCTACAAGATTTCATTCAGTCACTTTTATGGCAATGCTGCGTCAAAACCCTGCGCCTGCTTGAAGCAGGCGTAAGGATTGACGCAGCATGTTAGGAATAGGGGCACCCGAGCCTTGCTGGAGCTGTGTCACGCTTGTGACGTGACTCCAGAAATGCGCCGCCTTTCCGCCGGGGGATGCGACACGCATCTGCCCATCCATGCGCCACAGTGCGCCGCATTGTGAATGCGGCGCATCAGTGGTGGCACACGGGTGGGCAGAAGCGTCACAACTCTTCCGGCGCATCCCTGCCGATTAGCAGAGATGAGCCAGGAGTTGTAAATCAGCCCCCACGTCTCTTGAAAAAAGCATATATTGTTATCATCCATTAGGGTGGCCCAGTCAGGCAATGTTGTCTTAGGTCTGAGTCCAGCCACATTCCAAGACATTAATGACAACTTGCTTAATTCAGATTTTGTGAAGGCCTCTCCAGGAAAACTAGAGTATACAGTTTCAAGCATAGTAGGCAGAGTACTACGATTGTAAGAATTCGTGGAGGCCGCCCCAACTAAGCTAGTGCATAAAGACCCGGGTAGAGTGAGTGAAGAGATGTGATTGGAGGACTATAAGATATCAGAATGTGTAGCATTAATGCTGGAAGATGGTTTTCGTCTCAAAGGTCAAGGTAGAGGGCGCTGGTAGGACAGAAATTAGAAGAGACCACTAGCTCTCTACTGTCCTCGTCAGTTTGAGGTCAACTGGTACTAAATGGAAGAGGCTGGGTAGTGTGTAGACATTTACTAAATGCCTTCTCAAGTCAATCGATTTCGCTAAGGGGTGAAAAGCAGCCATCTATAGCGATATGGGCAAGTTTATTTGAAGGGGACTTTAGAAAGGTCTCAGGATGTCCTAACATCAAGGGCAACAAAATTGTTAGCCAAACCAGTATTGGACAAAATTTATTTTTGCTTCTCAAATCTGGAATTAGGGCTACCTACTCTTTTGACACTAATGATATCATCGCAGATGACTGAACGGCAGCCGCTAACGTGGCAAATCCAAGTCTTCCACTTCGCCAGCTGTGTGGTGGATCAGCTTTGGTATATTGGTCATTGTGATGTAGTCAAAGGTAGTGTGCTTGGTCATGCCTGAGTGTATGATATTCTTGGGGATTCTATCATATGCTCCCCTATGAGCATGTGGGCTGGCCAGATTGGTGTATTCATCATAATGGGACAAATGTTGAGTAATGGAAGTGCCAGTGTTTTGTTTAATTGAAGAGTCAACCCTCCTAGCTTTGAACCTGGGGGAGAGTCTCTCCAGGGTGGGGAGTCTCGATGTAGTAGTTGCCACCTGTAATGGGGATGGAGACCCAAGGGAAGATAGGGACTGAGGTTGAGAAGAGGGGACTACAGGACCCCTACTAGAAGCTAGCAGCTGATTGAGGGTAGAGGTCAAAGAGAAGATCAATGATTTTAATACACCCACCTCCTCCTTCAGGGTTTGTACAAGGTAGGTGAGGAAAGCCTCGTCAGTGAGGATCCAGGCGCTACTAAGTCAGTAGATTGGTGCACAGAGTTGTTGCTGGAATTAGCAGAATAATCAATTGCCTGATCACCGTTGACTTGCACAGAGGAGCAAAACAATTACTGCAAGAAAGGATTTCAGCACAGGCATCTAGGATTGAAATTGCAGAGGAAGCAGAAGAAGCGACGGGAGAAGATGTAAGCGGTGCAATTTGAACAGCGGTAGTGAAGTCTTGCCCCTGCTTCCTATATTTCACAAATATCACAGTTATTCTCTACTGCTTCTGCACTGCATGACAAATAGAGGAGCTATGAACACTGGGATGGGAATCAGTCAGGTCCGGGTCCAAAATCTGCTCACATTCTGACAATAAATTATCAATCCTATCAAATATGCAATTGTCCCCAGCAGATTTGCGGATTTCCTTACATTTCTTGATTTTAGCTTCCCCTGTACCTCCCTCCGTAGCCTTTTGTTTTACCATGTTTAACAATCCAAGAGGTAAGAAGCAAGTATAAATAAAACTCACCAAAAAATTAGGAAACGTAACACCCAAAACAAACAGGTAGCAGCCAGGTCTTCTGAGTCAATTTAGAAGCCCGTTATCTTAAAGCAGTGCAGGCAGGAGGCTGAGATGGCCCAGCCCAGCCTACTTTGGGCTCTGATGGGCATGGACGGGCCCGCCCTTGGCCCGGGTGCGTCCCAGGCTGTAGGACTGCCTTGTGTCTAATAAAGCAGTGAAGAGTGTCAGATGGTGGTGCGTAGGGAGTTGTGGGACATTGAGTCCTCAGCGGCAGCAGGAACAACCGCAGCGGCTCCCCAAGATGGAAGCAGTGTCCTTAGTCCCTGGCAGTAAAAGTCCTCATACTGGCAGCCAAAAGGGACTCATCCACAGAAATACAGAGTAGCCCAGCATCAAACAGTTTTGTTTCTTAAAAAACAAACTATATGAAGAAATAGAGAATTAAGAGTCATGAACTAAATTAATGAACTGATAAAAAAAGATGAATTCTGAAGCTTGATTTTGATTTTTGATTGTTGTTTAAAAAAATGAAAAGAGGAGTTACTTATGTTTTAAAAAAAAAAAAGAAAAATATTGAAGCCTGTTTTTTTAGTCCTGGATTTTCTTTTAAATTTTGTTTGTGTCTCAATAGAAAAGTCATATAGTAGATGCTGTAAAATTGTTAGCATATAGTCACTAACAGTGATACTTATAGCTATTATTGGACTAATGTTGTGCCTAATTTATCTGGTTGATTATGCTTCTTCGCATGGTGAAATAAATACAGTTCATAATGAAATTTGACATAACACACTGGCACATAGGAAAATATTAGTAGCTTTTAAGATAATATCTATGAAAATGTATTGAAGGAGTATGTAGAAACTATAGGGGTTAAAATAGCATAATGTGCCCTTTTCTCTCTGCTTGTGCAGGTGAATTTTCACTTATATTTAACTGCCTATGTCTTATATCCTTTCTTGTAGTATATTTAATAAGCAAGAGTTCTTATCGCCATACCTGTTGAACATCAACAAATCAATGGCAGACATTTCCTGTTTCAACAAATATTGGCATTCGATAACATAGTGAATATTTGAATGCAGTGGCACAAATAAATCAGAATATTAAAACTAAAGGGGAGTATGTGTGCAAGTTGAGCAAAGAAGATGTTTGTGAATTATTTAAAGAATATAATGAGAGTGGAATGAACATTGTGAAAGACTGGGCAGATGAAAGGAAAATCCGAAAACAGATTAAAGCTGAAGGGGGGTTTAGGACTTGGAATTTGCACCCAAGGTTGAGAATGGTGCATGAGAGAAAGGGTGAATTGTGAATGGTCTGGGTGTGCAATGAACAACTTACAGGAGTTAGATCAATAGAGTTTGTGGGAAAGAGTGAGTGTGAAAGGAGTTATATTATTAGTGGCAAGTTTCTGGTTGGTGAAGAAGCAATACTTAGAGGAATTTAATGTTTGTTTTGGCAGAATGTTTTTTTTAATTTAACTCGTAATTGGATGGGTTCCTTCTGTCTTGCTTTGGTATCCCCAAGGTTTTACCATGTGAATGAAATGAGTGATGTTGTTGGACTGAAGAGAAATAAACAAGGATTTGGGTAAATAGTGCTGGATGTATCAGGAGCTATAACTCCATCTTTTGTTGTTTCTATCAGCTAGATTCATGAAAGAAAAATCGGCTCGCAAAGGGCCAGATTCTCAGAATCTGGCCCTTTGCGAGCGCAATTTTTGCATTTGGGATTCATCATCCCAAATGCAAAAATCGCTATTTGCGAAATCGCATATTTGCGAGGAATGGCATTTAAGGAATCTCTATTTGAGATTCCTTAAATGCAATTCATGAAACTTTTAAAATATGCAAATTCACAATTTCCGGCCGCTATTTACCACGAAGTCAGACTTCGTGGTAAATAGCGAAAACTTAGAAAAATGCACTTTAGTGCATTTTTCTAAGTGGTATGTTACACACACACATGTCCTTTGGACATGTGTGTTCGCAACATCAGGCTACATTTCCATTTCAGGGGTGCTACAGGGTGTCCTTTGGACACCCCTGGCACCCTTGAAATCGCATCCTTATTTGCGATTAGCAAATTGCTAATCGCAAATAAGGAATAACTCCCCAGTCATTCCTTTGGGCCTGTAGGCCCATAGGAACGAATGGGAAGTTATTCCTTATTTGCGATTAGCAATTTGCTAATCGCAAATAAGGATGATGTAGGAATCGCAATATTTTTTGCTATTCCTACATGAATCCCGTATTGCAAGTCCTTAATAGCGATTCCTTAATAATCGCTATTAAGGACTCGCTAAACGGGACTATGATGAATCTAGCTGTATGAATGATATGAAAATGTGAATATACTCTACATTTGTTGACCGTTTGCTTTCAATACTGCTGGCGCACTAACACAAATGAATAATGTATTAATTGCTATGTGCACAATGATTTTCCAAAACAACCTAGCGATAGATATTTCTTTTGCTCACACCATGATGAATCTTCATTTTCCATGACTGTCTATAAGGCAATTTTGTATCTAAACCCTTGAACTTGGGGGTGAGCCAGATGACTTTCTGATGATACTAAGCCTGCTCATTTCAGACTTGGGCTATTTTTGATTTTGCCTGTTATTATCTATTTTCATTTTCCTATTACTGAGAGCCCCAAATTGTTATGGGGAATGGAGACCAAAGAGTACCCACTTGCACTGAGAAATAACCTAGACGCTTGTAAGCCCCCAAAACAGTTTAAGATTGTAATATTCTAGAAGTCACATTAATCTAAACAAATATTATTTCACTGCTTACTTTATTCCTGTTCGGATTAGAGAAACATATTGCACAGATTCCAATAATTCATGATGCAAAAAAGTCACTTTAATCGGCATAATTTATTGCACATCCTAAAAAGAATTGTGGGAATTAGACAAACACACCCAATACATATCTCCAAAACACAAAAAGCCCTTTTGTTGAGGTGCCTTTTAAAGTATAGGGTCTTAGGGGTATACTTCACCCACATTCCTCTAACAACACAATGCTGTATAAATGCTACCAAACATCATCTACAATAAGAAAAGAATTACGTTAAAAAACGCTATCATTAAACACTAGGGGCCAGATGTAGGACACCAAATACCGGTCGGTAACAGCCGATTTCGGCCGTTACCGACCGGTATTTGGTGTTTGACATGTAGGGGGCATTTCATTTACAGAATCGGTATATTTACCGATTCGGTAAATTTACAGATTCTGTAAAATATCGATTCTGTAAATTTACCGAATCGGTAAATCCAGATGTAGGTGGCACTTCAAACAGTGCCACAGGCCATTACCGATTCGTTATTTACCATGTAATACAATTGCATGGTAAATAACGAATTCCAGTGTACATGCACATCTGTGCATGTACACCTGTGCCATGTAGCACACATACATGCCTTAAGGGCATGTATGTGTGTCATATGGCACACAAGCCAAAATCAGGGGTGCAACAGGGTGTCAAAGTGACACCCTGTTCCCCTTGCAAAATCGGTAATTTTACCGAATCGGTATTTACCGATTCGGTAATTGACACTGATTCCTATGGGCCTGTAGGCCCATAAGAATCAATGTCAATTACCGAATTGGTAAATACCGATTCGGTAATTACCGAATCATACAGATTCGGTAAATATTTCCAATTTTTTACCTACATCTGATTTACCGAATCTAGAATACCGAATCGGTAAAATTCGGTATTCTAGAGTCGGTAAATCAGATTTACCTACATCTGGGTCTAGAAGCTTTATTCCTTCAGAGTGTACTAGTGCAACTGGGTAACAATTGGGTTGTTCCTAATCCGTCTTGGGTTACAACTGCATCCAGGGTTGGACTGGCCTATAAGGCATTCAGGCAGTGCCCAAAGGGTCAGTCTGACAGGATAGTGTGTGGGCCTGTTTTATGCTCTGCTGGGCAGTCTTTTACTGTTGAGTTCCTCGATATTAAAACAAACATTGCCTATTGCAAGCTCAAATTCGCGCATTCTTCCATACCTCGTAAAACATGTGTTGCTGCATGTGTTTGACAGTTGAAACCTGCCCCAATTTGAAAACATGGACCACGTTTCTAGCTATCTAATTCACTAAAGGGGGACTATTATTTTAGTGCTTGGAAGTTTCTGTCCCAGTCAGACCCTGAGTGTATATAGAAGCTACTTTCCCTGCCCCAATCAGTGACCTCTCCAGTCAGTCTCTCAAGTGTTTAGTCTTGTTTTTCACAATCTGTCTTCACCTGCCCTTCAGCTTGCTCTACTGGATGAAAGAACATCTATGTTGCCTGGATTACTGGAGGGCTGGCGCTTCTGCTGATGAACCCAGGCAGTTCCAGCGGGTTCTCCCGTTCGGCCACGCCCCAAATCTCAGACGGCTTCGCAGGAAAACCCTTGTGACCTACAACCCTGGCCTGAGAGTGGAAGAGTATAGTCCAATAAGTAGCAATCAGTCTCCAACAAACCGCGATGGACGCACAATTGGCACAAGACAACGGAACAGTTTTTTTTCGTTGTCGATCAAAAATGGCGCCTCCCGTGTGTAACGTTATTTTGTTCTCTCAAATCGCTATTCTGACGGTGCCACAGAAAGGAGGAGAACCCATAACCTCCAATTAGGACAAAGATCCATACACAATTGATACAACAGGGATCTGTGCACACGTCAACTTATTGCAGTGTAAATACTGTAGGTAGTAATACAACAAAAGAGAAAAAAACAATAAATGCCGAGGAAGTCTTGATAGATGTATTCCTTCAATTCAGATTTTATTCACAACGCCCAGCCAACACGTGTTTCGTCAGGGCACTTTGCCCACGACTTCATCAGGGCTCCAATGGGCAGTTCCAAAACTGTTACCACAATGGCTATATGCTCTCAGCCGGTTATACTTCCGTCCCGGCTGCCGGGTGATGTGGGGGATCTTGCTGAATCGTCTCAGCAGTTCGTATGTCGGTAAGTACCAGAAATGCGGCACACAGAAGGAGTATCGGTATGTGAGGCAGCTCGAGTCTCTCTGCCTTCCAGCGTCTCCGCGTGTGTATGCGGAAGTACCGCATACACACGCGGAGACGCTGGAAGGCAGAGAGACTGCCTTACATACTGATACTCCTTCTGTGTGCCGCATTTATGGTACTTACTGATTTGATTTGATTTGATTTGATTTGATTTGATTTTATGTTTTCTAGAGCGCGCAGCTACCCTAAGGCATCCCGGCGCTAAAAAAGACCACGGTGCTGAGGGAAGGAAAGGTCGGAAGGAAATACGAACTGACATACGAACTGCTGAGACGATTCAGCAAGATCCCCCACATCACCCCGCAGCCGGGACGGAAGTATAACCGGCTGAGGGCATATAGCCATTGTGGCAAAAGTTTTGGAACCACTGCCCATTGGAGTCCTGATGAAGTCGTGGGCAAAGTGCCCTGACGAAACACGTGTTGGCTGGGCGTAGTGAATAAAATCTGAATTGAAGGAATACATCTATCAAGACTTCCTCTGCATTTTTTTTGTTGTATTACTACCTACAGTATTTACACTGCAATAAGTTGACGTGTGCACAGATCCCTGTTGCACAATTGGCACAGCTGTTCTGGACACACCTGATTCAACTGTGCTGGGCACACAAGTGGTTTAGCCATACTGGACACATGATAAACAACACAGCATTTGTACTAGGCACATGATGAGTGGACACATTTGTCAAGAGGTACACCTTCGTGCTAGGCACCACTCCATCTCCAGTCTTCAAGCTCATGTTCCTTTTCGTAAGGCCTTAAAAACCTGGCTTTTACTCCATAACACGTGTTCGGGCCTATACATTTTTTGGTCTCTCTTACTACCTAAGACTAACAGCTACCAGCTACCATTGCCTTGACACCTGTGGGCAATTGTTTGACCTTTATACGTTTATTTCATCATCATCACTCCTGCTCCATTGCTGGCAGCTCCTCTGGTCTCTTTCTGTGAACACAAAAATCTTGCAATATGCATAAGAAGCTTGCAGAACCACTGCCAATAGTATGTCTTTTCTAAGACTGTTTCTGTTGCTTGCACTGCTGCTACTCATGCAATACATGCTGTTTGTACAGTCTTAGTCTTAGTTATTGTACAGAGTCATCTCTAGTGGCAGTTACAGATAATATCAGAATGCTGCTGGATAAGGGTCAGGCGGTACTTTTGGTGCTGCTTGACCTTTCAGCAGCATTCGACACCATATCACATCAAATCTTACTCAGAAGACAGAGTGATATAGGTGTTACTGGGCTTGCTCTGGAATGGCTAACCGACTTTCCCATGGATAGAACTCGGACCGTTAACTTAGGTTCTTACCACTCCAAAACTTAAATAGTCACCAAGGGAGTCCCCCAGGGCTCATGTTTGAGCCCTACTTTGTTCAACGTTTCTGTGGCGCCCCTGGCGAGACTATTGAGAACACTGGGTTTCATCCCTATATGTTATGCGGATGATACCCAGTTACTCCTGCCACTAGACAAATCTGATCCTAACTGCCAAACCATCTTTTGCAACGGTATGAAATCTATAGCGCAGTGGATGAAAGACAATTATCTCCAGCTTAATGCCACCAAATCAGAGATAATGCTTTTTGGTGAGGCCACTTTGGTTTGGTCACACACTTGGTGGCCAGAGGAACTGGGCCCTACTCCCTCCCTTAAATCGGTGGTGAAAAATCTTGGAGTCCGCCTAGACCAAAAACTTACTTTGAGAGACCACATCTCCATGCCCATTGGAGCCTGCTTTCATGTTCTCAGCATGCTCAGAAGAGTATTTCCTTTTCTACCCTTGTCTTCTAGGAAAACCTTAATACAGGCACTAATTCTTAGTCGCCTGGACTATTGTAACGCACTCCTAATTGCAGCCACTGAAAAGGACATCAATAGATTGCAGGTAGTCCAAAATACTGCGACTCGCCTCGTGGCTGATGCCCCCCTCAGAACAGCCTCTCTCCCTTTACTTAATAAGCTACATTGTCTGCCTATACGTAAAAGGATCCATTTTAAAATCTGTTGTATGGCCTTTAAATCTGTTTACAAACTAGGTCCTAGCTACTTGAATGAGAAATTTGTAAACTATGTTCCCAGTAGATCGCTCCGTTCTGGAGATAAAGCCCTGATCAAGGTTCCACGCATTAGTAAAGCACGACAAGGAGACCTTCTGATATTCAGAAGACAACTGAAAACTCTACTCTTCTAATCTGTCTGATGGAGTGTCATTGAGTCTTAGCGTGGAGATACCCTCATGGGGCGATTTATGCGCTCTATAAATTCTTAAATTCAAATTCGAATTTGTGTAATCAAGCGTTCCACTGCGATCCCACATGGTGTCACTTTGTGTATGAGGGAGGTGTGCATTGCTGTTTTCCATGTTCCAAATGATATGTGTGCTTGGCGGACACCTTCTCTGCTAGTGCATGTGCTGTACTTATGAGGGAGCATTTTAATGATGCTACATGTACTATACCTCTTTTGTGTGTCAGAGGCTTGCATTCCTGCAACATATGCTGCACTTGTCTGGGAGTGAAAGACAATTGGACTACTGCTACCCACGGTCTTCCTATTCTCTGTGTGATGGACGTATGCACTGCTAGCGCTCCTGCTGTGCCTATTACATTGTAGGTGGCTGTGTGTATGTATGTGTGTGAGAGGGAGGCGTGCTCTCTACCTGCCTTTAGTGAACTCGGCTGCTCTGTGTACACGAAGGGAGCATGCACTGCTGTTGAGTTTCTACCCTGTGAAGGAAGTGACCCAATTACGGTCACCCAGGTCACTCGCGACCACCTCTCGGCCTTCCTCACAAATGAAGAGTCGGTCAGACAGTAGAGAATGCAAACCAAAGATATTTATTGAAAGTACACTCGAGTGGAGTCCGGTCTGACCAACCTCCTTAGATTGCAGCAGAGGGACTGACTTCTACCAACAGGACAACGTATAACATACATTTTCAGGATCACTAAAGACACACCCAGACGGAAATTTCCAATTGGTAGCTAGTGAACAAAGTAGGTACAGAAGGATGAGTTGCAGTCCCAGGACCAGGTACATGTTATCTCAGAGCCAAGGTTACTCAGCCTGCACCCCCCTGCTGTAAGGCTGGGAGTAGGCCTATCTAGCGAGAAAGGTATGCAATGACAAAAAAAGTCTAATAATTCGCACAGCAGAGCTCAACCTTGGAGGAATACAGAGAAAAGAATATCGCAGCTGCTTTCTGTTGAGGCAGACAAAGTGAGACAGAAATTAATTTCGATCATGGCTCAAGACGGCGGCTCACTTTAAAATGGTGCTGTGAATGCTGACTTTACACAGAGCAATGCACTAGCAGAATGAATGCATGACATTTACATTTCAACAGCCTGCCACTACTGTGCTAAGCTTCTGCTCATTTACCCTCCTTTGCTTGTGGATGAGCCTGTATTACTACAACTACTGATGCACTTGTACTTGAGTTTCTAGACATCTGTCACTATTTCAGAAGTGTGGATAGTAAGGCATGCCAAATCAATGATGTAAATAGGTTCTTGGCCCAGTTTCAACTTTTGTTACTGACCTGGTCTGCTTGAAAATGCACCATGTGTCACACACAATGAAGAAAAGATGATAATCTGACCCCCTTGTAAAGTTGTTGCTCAATCTTAAGTAGGTCTCACCAGTGTTAGTGGCCTGGTGTGTTTTAAAAATCAACTCTTTGCTACAATGTGTGGCATGGGCGAGGGCACCCAGAGGTCTCTCGCTCTGAAGTGGTCTTTATATCCTATCCAGCCCTGGCCAACATTACTTTCCCATTGTGCTACAAAATACGCCATTTTCACAAGAAATACTTGGGAAATCCTGTGCCCCTTGTAAAAATTGTCTTCAGAATGTATTCAGTTGACTGTTTTTTTATTGACCCAAAATGTCATAAAATGAGAAGCGGTACATTTTTCGAATGTGTATTTATTCTTAGTTTTTGCTCAATGTCGATTTTCAGCCAACTCAAATGCTTTGAATAACATAGAATGACCCACCAACGTGTGGACACAGATCAGATCTGGAGTGCAAGAGATAGTCCTTCCAAGTTGATGAATACACTTGTTTGTTCTGATTCTGGAAGGCCTTGATGTGACCTACATGGTTGCCTTGGTAAATCCTTGAGAGAAAAACACATCTTAATCTTAAGCAAGTGTGTAATCCTCTAAAGTTGTTAAATCACATCCAGCTTTTATACTTGCCTGACCCAAATATGCTATAAAATATTCACTACCGCACTCAATTTTCTCAGAACGTCCTTATTTGAGAAGCTGACTAGGGGTCTTGCAGGAAATGTAAAATCACAGACACTTTAATACACGTCACATGCTGGAAAGAAAAGTAGAATATGCTACCTACATCTGCTATCAAAAGAAGTCAAACAAAGATTCACAACCTACTTTGAAGACTAAGGACCAAGTAAAACCAGATAATATAAACTACAAAAGAGAAACAACAGAAGACTGGGAAACGTAGGCACGTCTGCTATCAAAAGAAGCCAAACAAAGAAATATATACCACCTGCTTGGCAGGTCAAAAACAAACAAGAAGCCAAATAAAATGTTACATCACAAGGCAGAAAGTAAACCAGAGCAGAATACCTGCCCATCCTGAAGAATTCCAAGTAAAAAAAACTAATGACCAATACTGAGTCCCACACCACTGCAGGAGATCGGACGGAAATAGCATCTGTCAACGATGTTACTTAGGCCTCATGGAAAATGAGAAACACTTCCTCATACACTGCCCCAAATATGAGATCAGAACAAACCTCTATTCTGGGGAATCGAAGACAAGCACACTAATATCTCAAAGGTAAAGATGAACGCTAAAGTCACATCTTGCTGATATGCATAGATTTAGCAGAAAAAGAGGAATAGATCCCTGTGAGTTAAAGACAATAACAGAGACACAAACCCCACAAACAAACTGTAAAGCATGTGCAAAGTTTAAAACCATAAGGCATGCTAAGAAAGCACTACTACACTTGAACAGAACTGTCTGAAAGAGAAAAAATAAAGAAGTAAAACTGCAGAAGGAGGAGAGATAGAGAGTCGTGGGTAGCGAAGAGTGACACAAAAGCAAAGTGAGAAAAGATTGAGATTTACAGGTGTTCAGAGCTTGGGCAGTTTCAACAGCAGCTGTGGAGGAACAAGTATTAAACAAAATAATATGTATTTCAAAAACTACTGCAGAAACAAATAACAGATTATGGTATTTAAAAAGAGCACGTTTGGAGGGAAATGTGTTCATTGAAAAGTTAGAGTGGCAGTTCAGGAAGTATAATTAGCGCCAGAATCCTTAGATAAGCACACATCTTTTCCTTTAAAATGCAATATCTTTTGTTCTTGTTTCTATGGGTGGAACTATAATTTCCTGCCTGTTCAGTCTTGCTTCCCTTTCTCCGTTTCTGTGGGAGTCCCACTTACAGAAGGCAGGCTTACCATGTTTAACCTCGGTTTGCAACAATTGTGCTTCACCTAAAATTAGAGGGCGCTGAAATGACCAGATGTGTGATCCTTTTTTTTACCCCTCACTATTATGGTTCATTCCAATCACTTCTGTATAGCGCGTTCTATCACTCCTATTTATTTCCTTTTTTTTTTTTTCATTTCTACCACTTGAACGCTTACAGAACTGGCTTGCAGTATCCATTTTACGTTTGGTAGGGATACTTTACTCATGATAATGCATGGTCACATAATTAACTCTCCACCTTCCCCCCTAAAAGCGCCTTACTTTCTTTCACACTTTCAAACTGCCCGTGTGGAAGAGGGTACACTTATGCCAGAGTGGTTAAGGAAGGTCGGCCATAATAAAAGATGGTGGCTGCGGTGGTGGGGTTTTCTTTCTTCTCGTAACACAAAAATATCCCTGGGTCTAAATACGCACACAAAGAATCTGATGATAATCAGGTATATGTCTTTGCTAGTCTCCGCAGGGGAGAGATCCCTTTTAGAACGAATACCCTCACCCACCTGTGGTGGCATGCTTCATCATATGGGTTTCTCCTCCCAGTGGGAACACCTAGTCCCACTGAGGGCTACAACCTCGAACTCTGGGATTTTTTAAAGTAGCACTAGACTACTGAGGATGCTAAAATCCCATATGTATGAAGTGTGGTTGAGTGAGGATGCAGCGCAAAAAAGTGAAAACGTGAGTAGTGATAGTGAATTAAAACTGCCTAGTGTGAACAAAACAAAACTTTTCTTCACTTGTACACACTGGTAGGGTTAAAAAGCAGTGCAACAAGCAGATTAAATTATAAACTGCAAGGTTTAACAAACGGTCGACATGTTTCAGCCTAGGTGATCTACAAGTATCCTGGCTTTCTTCAGGACCACTAAAAAGATAAATTGACCTGCTAGTAAAGTGGAAAACGAAAATATGTAAAGATATAAATATAAATATATACAGAACCAGCAATCCTATGTGTGGTTAGTGTATTACTGGAACTGTCCTTTAGCATAGGATTGATAGGCGCACCTCTACCTGGTAACAGCTCAGGGAAGGGGGCCCACTCTCTCTGTCAGTATCCCGTTGCGGTACAAAAGCTGTGGCCAGTGTGTACAAGTGAATACAAGTTTGGCTTTGTTCACATTAGGCAGTTTTAATTCACTATCACTACTCACGTTTTTTCACTTTTTTGCACTGCATGCTCAGCCAACAACAACTCACAGTGAGGAGGTTGCAGACCTCAGTGGGGATAAGTGTTCCCACTGGTCGGAGAAACCCATATGATGAATCATGCCACCATAGGTGGGTTAGGGTATTTGTCCTAAAACGGATCTCTCCCTTGCAGATACTAGCGAAGACACATACCTGATAATCATCATCTTCTTTTCGTGCGTATTTAGACCCAAGGATATTTTTGTGTTACGATTGTATTGAATAAGGGGATGTTTTTCCTTGCAGGTCTCTCCTGTCTGTTTGTTGTTTTATTCTTCTGGCATGGCTGCCTTAGCCAGTGCAGGAGCCACATGGGGGAACTACCCATGAAGGAAAACCACCACATGCGTGTGGCATGGTGGATTTCTGTTAACAACTGTGGGTTCTGGAAATGAAGCCCCAAAGTGTTGGTACATTCCCAGTACTTGCATTTGAAGTGCCCATGACAAGTTAATACTTTGACATCCATTGTGATGAAGACAGCCAGGCACTGCATTGCAGTCTTTTTGGCGCTGATGGCGGACTGGTCACCCTAAAATAGGCGGAAAATCCGCCATAATTTTTGGTGGTGTCAATCCTGACACACGGTTCAGAGATTGTAGGCTTCACTATTAGGTCCATTAGCCTTTCGCCTTCCTCGTAATAGGGCAGTCGAACTCTGCAGTGGGCGGACAGGACTGCTGAGATTTTTTGCCAGAAGTCTTGATAAAATCCTCATCAGTGCCTGTGGTCTATACTGGGGAAATAAACAATATTTCGTTTATAATTTAGTTCAAACATTTTTTTATACACTTTAAATCAATTCTATTTTAAATACAGCTTTGTGTTTTAAAATGTCATTGCCTCACTTCCTCATATTCATGTGACTTGACAATGTTAGTCACTAAAATCCAATAATTCCTGTCTTTCTTCACTTTGTATACCACAATTCACAATAAAACCCAGAGTGCCATATATACAATCATGCTTATTTCGTATGCTATGTCAAAATAAAAAAGTTGTCTCTTGTTTAATTGCTTAATGTGCTTGTTCTAAAATCCATTCCCACTGTTTAACTAAAAGCACCGCCAGAGTTGATATCATATTAAATGAGCAGACTGTATCTCATACGTTAGAGGAACTCATACATTACAGGAAACCCTTTATTATGAACTGAAAAATGAAAGACGTTTACATGATCTCTCGCAGCTTGTGGCAGACCCAGATACCAGAAAAGGCAAGCTTTACTTCAACTCGGAAAGAAAAGCACTTCCTCAAAAAGAATGTCTAAGCATTAGACAGACCCATTGCTATAAATACCTAGACAGCAGAAAATTGATTTGTTAACCTTTAACCGTTTCACTGCCAATGGTTGAACACCTCTGTGGTCGAGCTTTTTTCAAACACTTGGCATTAGTTTGTTCAAGCACTGGTGGGACGGGAATGTCCCCTGCCTGTTCCCCTGTCCTCAGTGCTCGACTATAAGTATATGTATCTTTTCTTTTGGCCCTAGCCTTACACTAATTTGGTGTGTGTGCAGAGACCTAGGCCTGTCTCTTGACATGACTGAGGCCCTGGACCTGCCCTGTGACCTGGAGGGTGAACCAAGAGCTGTCATGGTGCTAACAGCGGGTTACCGTTCCTCAAGTGGTGGGGGCAGCGTACTGTCTGTTTTGTGAATCCATAGATGTGATCAGACCTTTTTAAGTTGCAGCCTACCAGACAGCACAGCTGTCTGGTTTCCTAAAGACATCTTGGGGACATTCACAAAGTTGACCTATGAATGCATTTTACCCGTTGCTTACCATTGTCTTTGTAACTCACATTTTCTGTTTTTTTATTTGCTGGATTTATTTGTGTTAGGCTGTCCAGCTCGAGTTCGTCCCCCGTCCCCCCCGCACCTACCCCCTCCCGTTGCCCAAACCTTGCTTAATGTATTCTTCCGTGAACTCACTTTCTGTAGATAGGCCTCTAAATCGTGTTCTTATCTGGTCACATTTGCTGTGCATTCAAAGACAGAGGTCAAATGTCAGGTTGTGTTTTACAGGGAGCTCTATTTATTTTTCTTTCTCTGACTTCAAAGTGAGAGACTTTATGTGGGACTGCTTGAGGAAGGCTGTAAGATGTTATTTCTTTTTCTTGCACACAACAAAATGTAAATGTGTGTAAATGAACTGTGTTGACAATCAAATCAATACATTGGGTACTAACCTGTCCACACATTACTGTTTGTGTGATGTATACTTTTATCAGTAAAACTGTATTTGAGTGCAAATGTAATGGTAATTTCATTTGAAGATGTGTTGCCTGTAATGGTGGTATGCTACCATAGCATGCTTACTCCATGTTACCCCACTCCACTCTACTCTGCACCACTCCACTGTACACCTCTCTACTGTACACCACTCCATTCTACTATATATCAATGCACTCTACCCCACACTTCTCTACTATGCACCACTGCACTCTTCACCACAGCACTCTACACTACTCTACTCTGCACCACTGCACTCTATGCCACTGTACTGTAAGCCAATGAATTCTACTCTGTACCTCTCCACTGTTCGCAAGTGCACTCTATGCCAATCCCCTGTACTCCACTATGATTTACTCTGCACAGCTGCACTCTTCTCTGAAATAATCTACTCTGCACCACTGCACTTGGCATCACTGCACTCAGCACCACTCCACTCTGCACCACTCTACGTCAATGCACTCTATGCCAATGCACTCTACACCACTTTACTCAAAAAACAATGCACTCTACGCTAATCTACTCTGCACCCCTGCACTATATGTCACTGTACTCTAGGCCACTGCACTCTATGCCATCGTACTCTGTAACTGCACTTTATGCCACTCTTTTCTACTCTGCGTCACTGCATTTTCTGCCACTCTACTGTGCGCCACTACACCCAATGCAACTCCACTCTGTGCCACTGCACTCTACGCCACTCTACTCTGTGCCACTTCACTGTACGCCAATGCACTCCACGCACTCTACTATACACCACTCTACTCTACAACAGTTAGTCAGCAACACTGCACTCTCTGCTACTCTACTTTATGACACTATATGCCACTGAACTCTATGCCACTGGACTCTGCATCACTCCACTCTACGCCACTGCACTCTATGACAATCCACTCTATAACCCTGCACTCTAAGCCAATTCACTCTACTCTATGCCACTGCGGTCTATGCCACTCTATTCCACTCTGCTCCACTCCTTTCTGCGCCACTTCACTCTAAACCACTGCACTCTGCACCACTTTACACAAAACCACTGTATGCCACTATACTCTACTCACTTTACTCTGCACCCCTCCATGCCACTGCACCCTACACCATTCCACTCTATAGCACTGCACGCACTCCATGACACTACTCGGCAGCACTGCACTCTCTGTCACTGAACTCTATGCCACTCTACTCAGCACCACTTTACTCTATGCCACTGCACTCTACTCTGCATCTCGCTGGCCTTGCTCCTACAACTGGGCCATACTTAGTTTAAGGAAGAGTGAATCATCATACTATTTCGATCTCTATTGCAATTCCTATATCCAAAGTGGGTCCCTTCTCTCCTTCTGACCACCTTTGGTCAACCATGTTTGAAAATGTGCATTGTACTTCTGAAATGTATGGGTTTCCAAATAGTCCAAAGGAATGTCCATTGAAGTTCTACCTATTGTAAATTTCCATGTGTACTCCTGCTGCCCTACATTCACTCTTTTGAATAGCCCATTTGATGACACGCGTATTTTTTTTTAAAAAGGGTCACTCCATATCTGAAGAAAATAAATCTACAATGATCATCCATTCCAAACTTACCCGCTGGAGTCTTGTTAGCTCACTGTTTAAAGTCTAGTAGATGTTTCTATTGCTACAGTCTGTGACCAGTGGGTAGGGAGCAGATACATAGGATGTGGTTGACAGTCTGAGTAGTCCATTCATGGGCAGTGCAGCCTGGAAGGATGTACAGGTACGCCTCAGGGAGACACGTGATCTGATCATGTTTGTAAATCCCAGTATCTGATCAGATCCGTAATTACTGCTCACAGAATAGTTATTGCTCTATAGCAGATCATTTAGGTCAATTAAGTGATTAGAATCACTTACTTAATCTGTGCAACCCTATGAATGCATCCTTCTACTCACACCTATTGACCCAGTCACCTGCGCATCCACCCTTCCGCCTAGCTTACCTATTCATGCACTCATTCGTTTATCCTTTCATCTATAATGATCCACCCCAACATGCACAGCAACCTACACTTACGCAGCCACCCACCCATCCTCTTGCGTTCATTGTCCACCCTCACCAAAGCACACATCCACATATAAGCATTCAATTATCATCCAGCCACCAACCATCCACCCATCCACCCACACTTACAATCACTCCATGCAAATTATCAGCCACCGCTTTATGCACCTGCAGCCATCCAACCATCTATTCATACGTGAACAAAACTACACAGCCATCAATCCCGCCATGTCTGCCATTGGTTGAATGTGTGTTGTCTGGCTGCATGTGTGGATACATGTGTAATGTCTGTATATGCGCGTCTGGGTATTGTGAGTGCATGCAATGGTTTTTTTTCTGTTTGTGTATCCACCACATCACACAACAACATATGCCCATTGGAAGAAAGAACGGACACACGTATAACAAGTCAAACCTATCGAGTTTGCCAAAGCTTTTTTTTTAAGGAGGTAGGCTCTGGTAACATAGTTCTTGTTCGAGTTTCTTTATCTTTGTGACCAGAGAAGATAACAGTGAAGTTTGACTCGTGGTGCCTCTAAGTGTGAGACCAAGCAACATGTTTTCATCAGAAGATGGCTGCAGCCTTTCGGCTTTATATTTTTTTGTTTCTAGTCTGCTTGGACCAGTGCGATTCGCCGTCGCGTTTTATAAAATGTCGGCCCTTCTTTTTTGGCCACTTAGAGAAAACATCAACTGCACATTTTTTATGTTTTGGCTTGAGGGGCTGAAATGTACATCAGCACGCGTTTCTCTGCAATATTTGGCAAGATTAGCACAACTGCCAACTAGTCCAGACACACCCCATCTCAATAACAAAAGGAAAAACTCAATAATATCATTCTGGAAAACAGATCGTAAGATGTTGCTTTAGACTGATAAAGATCTGAAATGTAAATTTTGCAGGATTTTGTTTTTCAGATAATCGACGCGCTATGCAAATCTAGGTTTGTCTTCTTGCTAGCACAGGTGACATTTGCATTGTAAAGCAATTTCCTGCCAGTACCTTGATTAGCAGCTGCTGCCCAACCCGCTGACGCCATGTATATCAAATCACTCTTGCGCTGAAATCCAGCATGTTTGAAGAGATGTAATTTGCTGTAATGTTCGGGTTCTCTTCGAAGTGTTTACGCTGCTCCTTTTGAATTACTTTGATTCCATGGATGTATCGTCTCATTGTGTCCGCTGGGCTGTATACAACCCATATGCTGCTGTGGTCAGGGCCACTGGAGTTATGTGGCAGGGTTGGCTAAATTATGTAGTGAGAAAAAGGCAAATTATGCGGCATAATGCGCCACATTTTATGTTAGTATTGCTTCATTATTTTCTCATTTTTACACAGGGTGACACTGTCTGGGCAAAGATTACACTTTATTAGTTCCGGATTAACACCCAAATACTGTAAAAAGTAATTGAAAGATAACCAGTCAACCTCTGCGAAGATCTGCCACATTTTTAGAATCTTTTGATCCTTTGAGTTTGAAACATATTTTTGTTAAAATCTGCTGATTATGCAGCAGATGATGAATTATGTGGAAAACGTGGCAAATCCATAATTTTGTGGAAAACGCTGTTGCCGCACAATCACATAGTTCCAGTGGTCCTGGCTATGGTATACTTAATTTATAAGAACAGTGAACATGAGGAAATACCTTGAATTTGAATGTGTAATACTATTTCAGGAACACAACTACAAGGGATTCCATCTCGGGGGGTAATTTCAATGTTCCATTATGTCCACTCAGTTTATCGTTGACGTAAATTTGCTCATGAATGTGGCACTCCAGTCTATTAGGCCTTGATCATGATTGGGCCAGTAATGCCTGTTCCAAACTCCTGTTTACGCTATGTAAATTGTACATATAGATTAGGTACTTACTTGTCCACCAAGCGCTTAGGGACTTGCAAGAGATAAGAAAGCACTATAGAAATACCAATGCAAATACCTCGGGCAGATTTACAATAACTGGCGCATCCCTGCATATCAGCAGGGATGCGCCAGTTATTGTGCGTCACGGCTCCGCCACCATGGATGCGCCACATTTACAATGCGGCGCACCATGGGGCAAAAACGGCACAGATGCGTGACGCATTTGTGCCATAAAAGCGGCGCATTGCTGGAGTTGGGTTGCAAGCGCGCCGCAGCTCCAGCAATGCTCTGAGGGGCCCTATTCTTACAATGCTGCATCAATCCTTACGCCTGCTTCAAGCAGGCGCAGGGTTTTGACGCAGCATGGGCCAAAAGTGACTGAGTGAAATCTTGTAGATTTCACTCAGTCACTTTTAGGAGGCGTTCCTGCGCCAGAAGGCCCCTCCATCCCTGCGCAGGAACGCCTCCTTCTGGCGCAGGGCTTTACAACGTGATGCATCTCCCAGATGCGTCACGTTATAAGTACCCCGCACCATGGGGCATCTTTTGCGCCGCCTCTGCGTTACAAAAGTGACGCAACGGCGGCATAAAAGGGGCGCAAGGGGCTTGTAAATCTGCCCCACATAGACTTAGACTCTACTACAAGGAATTTATTTACGAATGCCTGTAGAAATGTCATCATGAACGTATATGGACTCCTAACTGAGCAATACGAGTAAAGGTAAAAGGTCATCAAATTGATGTTTAGCAATGTTACTTTCAAAAAAAGTCACTCCATATTAAAATCACTATAGCACTCATTTCCGCCAATTAAGTTCTTAATCATCTTTACCAGAAATACTGCATATAGCCACAATGCAGTGCATCAGTTCAGAGGTAGAGGAATGGCTGCCTAGCTAAATGGTTGATGAGGATCGGAACTACCAAGATAGTATATTACATACTCTCTTCACATTATCACTAGCATTGCAATAAAGTAATCTGCACAAAAGCACACAGTGTTTCGTCAAATATCAAGACCAGGGCAGTGGCCTGGGTCTTCGAGGTTCAAGGTAACCAACTTATCCACAATGCAACTTCTTTTCCAATGTACTTCACAATTAAACCTGGTCCGCAGACCTGAATACAAAACATTCAAACAACAGAACATGATCTAGAAAATATCTCATAGGAAAGGTCCCCAAGGCCAAACCTGAGTTACTTGCTCTATTATTGTGTGAGCAGATGAAGTCTTAAGAATCTTGATGCTATCAACAATCGGCCTGAGAGAGATTTAGAAACCATAGATGAGCACTTCAGACACCATGGTACCAGGTTCAGCAATCATGACGAGGGGAGGCACATTTGGCCCTCTTATTGACTCACATGGTCCAACATCTGCAGGAGAACCAGGAGAAGGTCCAGTCAGCTCCATAGGTTGGAAAACAGTGCTTAATTTATTAAAAAGAAAATAAGTGATAGGGACACAACTTTTGTTCAGAAGCCCAAGGCTGGCACTATTAATGTTGGAGTGCCAAATACCAAGGCTGCCTAGTCTTTATTCCACCTCATGCCTCTTTAATCAATAACAAGACTCGCTATGTCTCTTTATCTCACTCTTGCAGGTTATTTTACATCAATACTTTCTTTCTCTGTCACTGTTTTTCTGTCTTTCTCTTCCTCCTTCTTTCCTACTTTTCTGTTTTTCTGTCTCTTGATGTGGATTAACGCTGGTTGAGGAAAAATGAGTGCTAATGGGCCATACCTGCAATCACTTTCTCAAACTAAGCACTAGGGAGAACCATTTATTTTGTGCAATCCGTGTGACATCAGAACCATCTGTCACTTCTGGTTCTTGCAAAGCTTGAGCCTCCTGAGGAATAAGCAATACGGCGAAAGGCAGAAAGACCTATCCCTTGGCACTGCATGATTGATGTGCCTTCAAAAAGTTGCGTCTCACACAACCAAAAAGCAATACATTTTGAGTCACCTCTTTTGGCAAAATAGTCTATTGCCACTGGCTAAAAACATTGCTATGAAACTCCCCACACATGAAGAACATAGGTTTACGTCTTCAACTCCCTCACCTAAATGTTCAGGGTGAATACAAGGTGGGTGCAACCCCCCCCCCTCCCCAAGGGGCTACTCTTTCTCAGGACACACAAAAAACTCCACTTCATGTTGATAGGGCAACGGACGGAGTGTGTGCCCAACTACTTGCGTACATAAAATAACAACTGACTATGGTGTTGAAAGATTAGAGCAGTGCTCTTGGTCAGTTCACAAACAGGAGAAAGGCCTCAAGCCTTAGCAAAATGATCTTCAGATCGAGGATGCTTATGTGCATGGCCATGCCCTTCGGGGTCCACGATTGAATAGGGACAGAAAATAGTGACATTGTGAAACTCCTCCGTAACACTACACATATTTTCAAACATCAAATGTCAGTGACACATTAGTGTCCAACATACAAAAAGGATTTGGGTCAGTCCACTTTCTTATTACATCTCCATGGAAGCGGGCACTCAGGGATGGGAGCTGAATTACCCCCTTTTGTCACACAGTAGGCCAGATGATGTTGCAGTGATCCCCAATCAGAGGTAAGTCGGAAGAACCATTTGTAAGCATGAACCCTTATTGAACAAGACCTTCTAGATCCAGCAGGCTGAGCCGGAATGGTGGAAGCTTCAAATTCCTCGGCATACACCTATTAAGGCTGCTGTGAATTGTATTCTCGAAGGCAGCACCAGAGCTTGAGAGGTATTCACCTAAAATCCATAGAAAAAGAGAAGAACTATGATTTGGCAGAGCAAATAGTTTGTAGTCGGTGAGAGAAAGTCCATGGCAGCCATTTGTGACAAGGGAAGATGGGAATTCCCCTCTCACAGAGATTTGCCACTGTATCAGCTTTAGTGAATGGTCTAGAGAACCTTGACTCAATGTCTCTCACGCGGCATTGCTTATAAAGTGCATCAAGCAAAAGCCCCCAGTCATAGAGCAATCATTACTTATAGTCCACCGACCACATTCCTAAAGAATTGAAGATGTTGCTACCCTATTGGTATGTTGAAGTAGACAACTTGTAGATCCGAAAAACAAAGCCAGCCTTTTCCCTTGATGGAGGTTGGATCTGTAAAAAGAGCCACCATTTTGAAACCTTTTCAGGTCAGAAGGTTTTTGAAATGGTAACGATCTAGGATGTTATATAGCCATCCATTCTTTTTGTCCACAACAAAGAAATTGTAGTAGATGTCCTCTTTTACCTTCTGTGGCGCCACCAATCTAAAGAGTCACAAAGCAAGGAGCCTCTCAACTTGCATGAGGTGCCAGAAGCAGAAGTGTCCACCACTGACAAACCCCAAAGATGCTGGATGATAGATCTCGCCCTGGCAGGTGGATCCTCCTCCTGCAGCAAAAAAAGACCCTGTGACAATTTAGAAAAGAAAAAGGAGTTGGCCTGTCACCCAGGAATAAGGCCAGCCACCGTTGATCCGTCTCAGCAGCCATGCACCAGCGGTAGGGCCATCTTGCAAGGAAAAAGCACAACTGTTCCAGTCAGCACCAGAACTACACATCCCACAGGAAGGGAGGGAACGTGGGCATGCAACTATAAGTATGCCATTCGTTTCAATGGAAGGTTCATATTGTCCACCCTTACACTATCAGCTAGAACCTCACCATTTCAGTCTTTCTTGAGGACCAGCGTTGGTATGGGCATCCTTTGACCAGGCCTCTCCAAAGATAGGAATCACAAGAACCTGAGGCACACGATGGGACTCATTTATATTTGTTTGTGTTTAATGCTTTTTGTTGCATTCCAACAAAACCAGAGCCAGCAAAACACAGTTAAAACGAGACAGGACCAGATCACAAACAGAAACCCAAGATGAATTATATCATGTACTGAAAAGCATTGTGTGTTGTTTCCTTACTAAAAATAAAATTACCTAGGGATAGGTCACTGAAATGTAGTGCCACCCTTCATTCACAGAGGTGCCAATAATGCATGAAGCAGGATTAGTTGCACCAGTGCCCCTCGGACTCGCAGTATGACTATTTAACTACTAAACCATATATGCTATCTATGACTGTTGCATTTGACAAACTTCGAACTGCACCCCACACCCCCCTTCGGAAATTAAAATCCAAAATACCAAAGAACGTGGCCACGCAGAGTAAATTGCACCTCGGTGAAAGGCGGCGAGGACCTGTTAATATTCACAGCAAAAAGAAACTTCAGCCCCCCCCCCCCCCCCTGAACGGGCAACAAGCCTCAGAATGATGTAGTTACAGATTTGCAAAGTATGCTTTGCCCAGAGATACGGTACAGCGGAAGCGAACAAAAGGACTGTGCGCGCGCGCTCCAATCAGGGCGAAGGCACCGGCGGCAGAGAGCGTGCGGTTCAGGCAGTTCCCACTTAACTTTCTAACTTTGCTTCACGGACAAAAGACTGAGCCCAGCAACAGCGACGGCCAATCAGGAGCGAGAAAAACAAGTACCAGGGCTCGAGCGCAAATAACATTTCGAGTAGCTTGTCAATCCCGGCAGCTAATTACCACAGAACAAAACAAGAGCTGGCAAAACCAGCGACCTGGCATGCACAGTAAAACAATAATTATAACGAGGGCAGCTCTAGCACGCCATCGCCTTTGAACAATCTTCCCTGTTTTTTGGTTAGCAACAGTCACCTCTGTAAGTGTTCTACTTCTAAGTAGGGTAAATAACATTTGAAAGTTGCATGCTTCCGGCCGGGTCAGCGCCACTTTAAGGACTTTCGAGGACCTTGGCGCAATAGTTTGGAGACGTGCAGAGGTGAAGTACAGCTTGCTTTGTTGAGTCTTGGCCTAGGGCGTTGCACGTGCCCTGCTGGCTAAGGTACCACATGTTTTTATCAGGCAGATCTGGGACACGCTGTCTCTATGGCACTGAACGAGCAAGTGCAGAGTTCAGGCCTTTCCGAGTTAGGGGTGCAGCTGAGGGCGGGGAGACTGAAGCAACCTGTGTTGTTTTACTACTTTGCCTGGGATGTTACTTCGGGAAGACCACTAAGTTACACAGGGTTGATTGGTTGTCCTGAATTCTAGTTAGGCCCTAACACCTGTGACAGAGAAGACAGCTTTATTATTATCACTGTATGCAGCAAGGACCTCCAGGCGCTCCAGAAAAATAGACTATATATTTGTAGAATAAGGATTTACCAGAATTCATTGTGGAAGGAGAGGCAGTGCCTTTCAAAATAACTTTACATGGAGGAGTAATGTCCACACACACTGTACCTGTCTTAGACGAACAAAATTGTTTCATTCCTCTGACTTCACCAGGTAAAGAAACACGAGGACGGCGAGGGATGGTGATATGGTCTAGTGGCTTGATTCTAGATTTCACCATCAACAGATTTCCTTGTAATCCACGCTTGTCCATTTGAGCAAATTGTGTGATCCTAAGGAGATCGCTTTGCTTATATCATTTGGAGTGCCTAGAGCTGGCTTAGATGGTATTGTCACAGCCACTGGAATTATGAGGCAGGGGAGGCCCAAATTATGCTGCAGGGTTGACTAAGTTATGCAGCAATAAAAAGGAAGTTATGCTGTGTAATGCATTACATTTTCCGATAGTATTATTTTGTCATTTTTTAGCTCACAGCCTACCGGACAGGACAGCAGTCTGGTTTGCTAAAACATCTTGGGGACATTCAGAAAGCTTACCTAGGGAGGCATTCCGTCCGTTGTTTACCATTGGCTGTGTGGTTTATAACTCACATTTTCTGGCTTTATATTTGCTGGCTTTATTTGCTTTAGGCTGTCCAGCTTGAGTTTGTCCCTCCCGTTGCCCAAACCTTGTTTACTGTATTCTTCCGCAAACTTGCTTTCTGTAAACAGGCCTTCAAATCTTGTTCTTATCTTGTCAAATTTGCTGTGCATTCAAAGACAGACGTCAAAGGTCATGCTGTCTGGGAGCTTGGTGTTTGCATTTGTTTCTCTTACTCCAAAGTGAGGGAATGTAGGCAACATTCTTGCTGAGTGTCCAAGTAAGATGAGAGGGTGTTTTTTTTTTCTAGCACACAGCAACAAAAAAATGCACTGTACAGATGCTTCAGAATATTTCAGAACTAGTACAAATGAAGCACATTCTTTGTAATAATGAAGAATGGTGGAAGGAAATATTTTAATACAATAAGAACACATCAATACACTAAGTGATGTCATTTGCACACATTATCGCTTGTGTGCAGTAAAACCATATTTCGGTGCAAATGTAATGGTCATTTCAATTTAAAATTCGTTGTCTGTAATGGCAGTGTACTACCACATCATGCATGCTCCATATTACGCTACTCCACTCCACTCTATGCCCTTCCACTTTATGCCACGCCACTCCATTCTACGACATGCCACTCCACTGTACGACTCCTCCACTCCAAGATACTCTATGACACTCTGCAGGAAGCTCGCTCTTTATATAGTGGACCAAAATGAGGTACACTGTGTACAGAGTCCAGGCAAACACCAGTAGGCTGACAGAGGCACAATAATAACCCAAATGCTGTCTTTTGTGGAATTGTGGGCGAGTAGTTTGGCTTATCAGAGGGTAGTGTTAAGCATTTACTGCACACACAAGGGCAATACGTGAGACATGCTCAATAAAGTAATCCAACACCAACTTATAAAAATAACACAGATTTTCATATCAATGTAGATACTAAGATCATCGGAATCAGGTAAGTAATTTTGAGATATGATTTTTTACAGGTTTCAACAAGTTGACAGTGCAATTTATGGAGCTGTAATGTTATCCTATGGGGGAAAATCCTATGCTGCACTCAGGCACTTATTAGTCACTTACAGAACCCTTGTCCTGGATTTAAGGTGAGTATGGGGCAAGCTCCAATGCCACATCAACAGGTCACCTGGGCGGCACTGAGGCAGCCGAGTGCACAGGTGAAGTCCAGCATCGGGTACCCCATACACTGCAATGGGGAATGGTCCGGTTGAAAAGAGGATGCAAGCTCATACTGGGGAGCCAGTTCTTGAGATGCTTTGGCATGTAGGGGCACAGTTGATCCACTTCTCCTCAGGCTGTAGGGCTCGAGTGCAGTGATGTCTTTAAGCGTCTGGTTTGTGCTGCAGTTGACACTTTCGGTTGAGGGGACCTGCACAGAGTGGCTGCAGGCGGCAACTGGGAGTCCAGTCTAGGCAAACCTCAGGGTGGGCTCAGCCTTTGAGAGTCTCAGGACCCCATTGACACCATCACCTTCCTTGGATTCGGGCTGCAGAGCAAAGTTGCAGAGGTACTTTGAGGTGTCTGGTGGCGGCAGTCGGAGACTCGCTCTTTGTATTTGGTTCTGCAGAAAGGGGCAAACAGAACAGCTGGGGCACTCCAAGTGTGTCTCACTGTCCCTGAAGCCCCTTGATGTGCAGGTTGGTTTTATTCAGCATTGGTGTCAGGGCTGGACACCACAACCCTTGGTTGCTGCAAGGGATCCGGTACACCAAGTATTGGTACTGTGAGTCTCTGGTCAGTTCTGGTGCCCCACTCTTGGATGAAGGACAGATCTGACCTGTGGAAGCATGGCAACTTCTTCCTGTGGGGCTATGCATTGGTAGTCCCGGTAAGTGGCAGGACGGTGAACTGGATCTTCCTTCTTTGGTGCCTGCAGCTGCAGGGGAGTAGCTTCTCTACTCCAAGGAAGTTCTATGGCAATACGCAAAGCACTGGCAGCCCTCCAGGTTTCTTGGAGTCTACACAGCAGCAGGACGACTCGGTTGCTCCATGAGGGTTTAGTACAGCAGGCAGGCTGGCAGGGTTGGCACCAAGTAAGTTGTTGCCCCTCTGTTCTCGGGTCAGCAGTCTTCTTTGCCCACTCCTTCTTTGTGTCCATCGAATCTGAGGTCCTGGCGCCAGATGTTCCACCTAAATACTGTATTTAGAGGTGTTACAGTTAGTGTAAGTTGGTAGCCAATGGGCTACATACCTTTTGGGTGACTGCACCCTCTTTATGACCTCTTCCTGTGGGAAATGGGCATAACCCTGACCCAGAGGACGTAATTCATCTAAAAACTAAGATGGTTGAATGTTCCTTGTCATGTGCGCATCAGGTAGCCCATCTTAGGGGTGCTAATAGCCTGAGGTTGAACACACCTCCGGACTAGCTAATTTTCCTGCCTGTCCTGGTGCCAGATGGGCCCTGGCCAGGGGGTTGCGTTTGCCCTGTCTGGGGAAGCCTTTGTTCCTATATCAAAGGTGGCAGAGGCATTTGAAGTCTCCTGCCTCGATATGCTGATCACTTACTTAGTCATCCTTCTTGAAGGAGGTGTAAACACCTCCTGCCACAGCAGGCATTGTTTCAGTCCTCTGAGAACTCATCTTTGATGGCAGGCTGGATTGGACTAGCCATCCAGCACACGAGAGGGCTAGTAGAATTCAAGGGGTACCGCTAAGTTACCCTCTGGGTGCATTTATTACTAAATCAATGACTGGAATCAGTGTGGGTTTATTAATACAAGGTGTTTTATACTAAACACCATAGACTTCAGTGAAACCATTATGTAGGTGGGAAATCGTTTTGACCAGTGCCCACTACATACATTAAGATGGCTTCCCTGTTCACTTGTACTGTCAGTAATTGAACTGTCTGACACAGGAGCATATCTGCCCATGCGGATATGTCCTTGCATGAAATATAATGTACCCTGCCTTGGAGCTGTAAGGCCTGCTGTAGGGGTAACTTACAAATATTACATGCAGTGTTAGGGGACATGACACGCAGGGTGTGTGCCATGTTGTGTATTCACTTTTTAGAGCATCTTGTCCTGTAGCCTGTAGCTGCAGTCTGTCTCAATTTGGTGCTGGGTCCCTTAGAGTGGCACAAGAGATGCTGCAGTTCTTAGGGACCCTCTTTAGTACCTATGCCCTAGGTGCCAGGGGTACCACTTACTAGGGTCTTACAGAAGTGCTAAAGGCCTTGCCAATTCGGGATCAATTCCCCAGTTTTCTTGTTTTAGGGGAAAGAACACTGGTACTGGGGACTTGGCTAGTAGAAACCCAGTGCACTTCAGTCAAAGTTGCATCAAAATACCAGGCAAACAGTGGGGGGACTACTGCAACAAAAACTCAGTTTCCTACAAACGCGTGCCACCCGATTCCACACCACACCAACCTAACCCATTCACTCCATGACACAACATGCCACTCTACTCCATGCCCCTCCACTCCACACACCCCACTCCACTCTACCCCACTCCAATATACCCCACTCTACACTACTCCACTCAAATATACCCTAATGTACCCCACCCCACTCCGCCCAGTCTATCCCACTCAACTCCAATCTAACCCACCCCAATTTACACTCTGCACTTCACCCCACCCTTCTCCAATCTACCCCATTTCAATCTTTCCCTTTTCAGTCTATCCCAGTTTAATCCAGTCTACCCTACTCCACTCCACTCTACCCCAATCCACTCCACTACAATCCAACCTACCCCACTCCAATCTACTCCACTGCACGGTAATCTACTTCACTTCACTCTACCCAAATCTACCCCACTGTACTTCACTCCAATCTACCCCACTACAATCTACCACACTTCACTCAAATCCACTCAACTCCAATCTAACTCACTCCATCCCAACCCACCCTACTCCAACCCAATCTATCCTACCCTAATATACCCTCCTCAGTATACCACATCCCAACCTACCCCTATCTATTTCACTCAATGCTCCACTGCAGTCTACCCCACTCCACCCCACCCAACTGCAGCCTACCCAAACTCACTGCATTCTACCCCACCCCACTCTACCCCCTCCAATCCATCCAACTCCACTCCAGTCTACCCCACTCCAAACTGCCCCACTCCAACAATCCCTCTTCTATCTGACCCACTCCAGTCTCCCCCACTCCAATCTACCCTACTCTAATACACCCCAAAAACATAACGCTACTCTTATCTACCCCACTACAGTACAATCTACCCTGCTCCACTACTTCCCAATCTATCTCACTACACTCCAATCTCGACCGCATATCAATCTATCAGACTCCACCCACTCCATTCCATTCTACCCCACTCCACTCTACCCCAATCTGCCCCACTCCAATCTACCCACCCCAATGTACCGAATCTACAACACTTCACTCTACCCCAATTTACCACACTCCATTCCCCTCTACCCAATTTCCCCCACTCCACTTCACTCCGATCTACCACATGCCACCCAAGTCTACCCCACTCAGTCCAATCCAACCCACTCCACCCCAATCCATCCCTCTCCATCCCACTCTAATCTCCTCTACCCCACTCCACTCCAACATGCCCTACTCTAATCTACCCCATCCAATCCGCCCCACTCCAATCTATCCCTCTCCAGTCTACCCCAATCTACTCCACTCCAATCTACCACACTCCAGTCCCAATCTACTCCACCCCATCCCAACCTACCCTACTCTAACCCAATCTACTCTACTCCAATCACCCCACTCCAATCTAGCCCACTCCAAACCACCCCACTCTTATCTATCTCACTCCAATATACCCCTGTAGTGTAGTTCCCATATCCCTGATAGGCTTTTTGCATTGGAATAATATACACTATAGTTTTGACATAGGGCTGAGGTCAGTATGTCTCTATCAAGTACATTCAACTTAATTACTTGTGTGTGCCAGCTAACTCAGAGGTCACTAGAAACTTCTTGAATAAACAAGAAGGGATTTGTTTCTGATAACCGCATAAACATGACAACTTTGTTTCCCTTAGAATCAGAACAGTCTCAGAATCGTGGAAACATTAGATAACAGTTTCACTCAGTCAATCATGCATGCTTTGTTTCTACAGAGTTTACACCGAAATAGATAGGCGGGCTTTTCAATAAAAAGGGTTTATTGAACAGTCGTATTTCTCGTGCAAGAGATATGAACTGCTACAATCGTAAGACAGAATGCAAAGTATACGTACAGCGTTAGCAGTAAGATAAAATAATACTGCAATAGCATGGTTTGTAGCTATGACATATATTCATAAAAATACATACATAAATAACACAGGCTAAAATGTGAATACTTATCTGATGCTTCTAGTTAGTTCTACCCCAGGGTACCTAACATAAGTGTAGTACGAGGTAAGAAGTAGGTGCTGTTTGCCTATAGTCTAGTTGGGCTATATTTTAGATTGGTGTAGCCAAGATTTGCCAAAGTCCCTCTAGGTTCTAGTCCCCTCCATACCTTAGAATGAGTGAGGTTGGAATCTTTTTCCGGGTCTCGATCTCTAACACCCTGCAAGGGGAGTCAGAAACACTGGAGCTGGATTCTCTGCGAGGAGTATGGGGACTCGACTTTCTTCCGAACTTGCTGTGGCGAGCCGTGTCTTGCAAGTATGCAGCCGAACCGTGGTTTGCCATGGCAAGTGAAGGTATATTTATGCCTTGAAGGTGTTTAGGAATGCCAGTATTGATGTAAAAGTCGGGCAGAAGAACATCATGAATGAACCCCAAAGAAATAGATGTTCATGCATAATAAATGAGTTCTTGGAGAAATCAATAGTCCAAGCAAGGGGAAGTCCTAAAGGCTTAAGAGTCTGGTTTTCCAAGAACTCGTTGAGACGTGGATGGACAGATGTAGGTGGCCATGCCTGTATTTGGTTAGCATGGAAAATGCCTAAATAAGGGTTGGATTTCTATGCTTAAATAAGGGCAATGTGAATTGTGCCTATATAAGGGCATACATCGGGAAACCTATATACAGTATCTAAATCGACACATAACACCCCACTCCACTCAAATGTACCCCACTTCACTCCAATCTACGCTACCATAATCCATCCAATCTATCCCACTCCAATTCACCCCACACCACCCTAATATACCCCACTCCACTCTACTCCTCTCCCCTCCTATCTACTCCATTCCACTCCAATGTTCTCCACTCCAGTCTTCCCAACTGCACTCCAATCTACCCAATCACCTGCACTCCACTCTTCCCCAAACTACCCCACTCAAATTTACCCCAATGTATTCCAATCCACTCTACCCCTATCTGCCCACTCCATTCCAATATACCCCACTCCACTCTACTCCATTCCATCCCAATCTACTTCACCCAATGTACCCCACTCCATTCTTCCCCACCCCAACGCAATCTACCCCACACCACTGCAATGCACCCCACTCCATCCCAATCGGCTCCATTCCAAACTCCCCAAATCTACGCCCACTCCATTCCATTCTACTGTACTATAATTCACCCAACCTACCCCCACTCCAATCTACCTCTTCCCACTCCACTCCAATCCAATCTACCCGACTCCACTCTACCGTACTTCACTCCATTCTACCCCAATGCAACCCACTCTTCCTCAGTGTATCCCACTCCACTTCAGTCTCCCCCAATATATCTCACCCCACTCTATCCCAATCTACCCTGCTCCTATCTACCCCACTTCCATCTGCCCCACTCTAATCTACCCCAATCTACTCTACTCCAATCTACCCCACTCCACCCCAATTTGCCATAATTCAATCAACCACGTTAATCTACCTGACTCCCCCACTCCAATATACCCAACTCCAATCTACCCAAAACCACCCAACTCCATTCTATCCTACTCTACCCCCACTACACTCTATGCCAATCTGCCACATTCCACAGTACCCCCAATTTACTCCCTACAATCTACCCCACTCCGCACCACTAATGTTTAGCCATGTTCAACAGCAGCCACACTGGTGTAAATAATGGCTAAAACACATTGCCAAAGCCAATAGCTTTCGCATAGGTGAGTCCTATTGGCTTTGCCAATGCTTGTTTTATAATTGTTAACTTTCTCTGGGCATAAAGTGCACCTCATTGGTACCAGCTTAATACTTAAATATAGCAATAAGAAAAAGAAAGGTGACCAGTCAACCTTAGCAAAGGGTGTTCCATTGCTCAGCAACACGTTTCTGCGTTTTAGTAACTTTTGAACCATTTGAGCTAGAAACAATACATTTTGTTAAAATCTGTAGATTATGAAACATATGATGGATTATGTTGCAAAAGCCATAACTGTGCGAAAAACACTGCAGTCACACAATCACATAATTCCAGTGGCACTGAGTATTATACACTAAACAACAGCAAACAATATTTTAGTCATGCAAAGAACATGTGCAAGAAGGAAGACATTTGAGATGCTACTATATGGTATACGATCTTCTTCCTTGAATCTTTTCAGGCTACGTGAGAGTAGCCAGGTGAGAGATAAAATGGATTGAGTTTTGAATATCTGTGATGTTTAAACCATATTTTAGCTTTGTTTTGGCATGCCATACATCCTATGAAGTACAAAATGGCTCATATTTGAGATGGATTTGAGTATTACCCCACCCCCACACACACACACACCTTAAGGTGCCAGAATAAAATTGTGGACATTTCATTATAGCTTTTGGAGGCATACCTTTTAATGAATAACATTGCATTTTTCACAATGTGTAGAGAAGTGATTTCTTGCACTAAATTTGCAAAATACATGTTTTTGTTCATGCCTGTTCTGGGGTACTGCAGCAAAGTATTCTGCAATGAGATTAAACGAATGTATGCTTTTGATTTGATTTGATGTGAATTCTGTGGATCTCCGCATTGGAGCTAAAAGATAAAAACCATCAATGACATGATGTGAACAGAAAAGAAATGAGAAACCACAGAACATTAACAAAACAGATATGTTTGTAACGCCTTCCTTAAGTCAGTGTGAGAAGAAATTGCACGAATTTCCAGATTTTAGGTTCAGTTAATCTCAGTAATCTCCTGCCTCTATGTTCTTGTTATGGGCCTGGTTGAGGAAAAAAAGTGTGTTGTTGGATTGCAGCGACAGAGAAGGGCATATTGAACAAATAATGGACTGAGGACTAAAGCCTACAGTCCATCATAGGCCTTATAAATCAAACAGAGGCACTTAAACTGGATTCTGCATTCGACTGCAAATAGTGAAGCTTTTTCATCACACGAGAGACATGACCTCACTTCTTGAGATGGAATATTTATTGGACCACTACATTCTTGGTGAGTGGTAGTTTTATCACTACCCATGATAATAATCCAGTGCAGAAAGTACACGGGCTGCCATAGTTGGTGCATGTTGATCAGAAGACTGCTAAGGAGGTACGTGTCTATGAAGGTTTAGACCCCCATTAGGATGACGGCGGACTTTGTCCGCCCGCCATCCCATTGGAAAAAGGGACCGCCCGCCTTAAGGGCGGGGGTCCCGAAGGTGGCATTAGGATGCGCCCGCCACAGTGGCATGCGCATCCATCATTTTTAACATTGTGGCGGGCGGTGCTCTCTGCACCGCCCGCCACAATGTTAAAAATGCATGCATGCATTTGCATGCACGAAGTGGCAGGCACCGTGCGGTGCCTGCTGCTTTGTGTATGCAAATGCTGGGGGGTACCACAAGTACCTCCCGTGTGCACCCCTCACCTCTCCTTCACTCTGGGGGCCCGAAGGGGGCCCCCAGAGTGAAGACCACATGCCTTTCCATGGCGGCATCGCGGCCACGGAAAGGCATCTCACCAAGCCCATCCTAATATGGCTGGTGGTGTCTAATAGACACCGCCACCATATTAATCCTTTTCCGCCCCGGCCGCAAGGCGACCAGGGCGGAAAAGCGGCGGACGGTATTTCCGTCCGCCGCGGTCCCTCCGCCATACTAATATGGCGGGGGGAATTCAGGTGCGGATGGCGGGCGGATTGCCCCCGCCAGGTCGGCGGTGGCTACCGCCAGCCTGGCGGGGGCAATCCACCCGCCATCCTAATGGGCCCCCTAGTGTGCTCTGTTCTTAACTTGAATACAAATCTCAAATTTGTTGCCATTTATTTGGGAAAGTTGTTTCTCATCCACTATTGTGCTGCCGAGAGACAGTTGTGAAGATTATAAAGAGAGACTGGTTCCCACTTATCTGCTGAGATCATAAGTTGAGTATTCACTATGATGGTGTTTGACTGATGACAAATATAGACATTAAAATGCATCAGAGAGAGACACCTTTGTACATTGGGATCAGAAATGGGCTGATCTAGTAGACTGAGTTTGGTTTTCTAAAAATTATGTAAATCTCTAGAGGACCACACATATCTTCGATTCCTTCCTCCTTTCGGCTTTGTAATAGCGCCAAAGGATCCATTTGATGCTTCAAGATGATCCAAGGAGTAACCTAAAAGGGCTCTAACCCTCTGCATCCCTGATATCTAAAATAAATATCAGTACTTTGATTGCCAAAATAACAGCATATGCTGTCTCCCCATCGGGCCCAAAAAATAGCTGGCAAGTGTCGAGGGCATTAGAGTTCTTAAGATATTGCGATAGTTGTTTAGCCACAGTCTTCTCAAGTGATTTTCCCTCTGCAAGTTAAAGTTGATGGGGAAATAGTCTGTGCCCACTTTCCACTTTCAGAACACATCTTCCACTTCTTCCAGGTGCATTGGGTCACACCTTTAATAAGGAAGAATAAGGAATAGCTTCTGGTTGCGATCAAGAATTGAGGGCATTTGCTGTTTCAAGGTAGCTTTCGGGCAGATATTCTCCAGAGACCCGGATTGAAGGTATTTCAGGAGTTTCTTCACCTCACATCAGAAGGCCACACTGAAAGAAGGCCAGCGATGCTCAGGTCTTCTCTTCACAGTAGAATATAAAAAGAAAGCGTGATCATTTTGTGGCAGATTGATATCTGTATGAATGTCCTGTGTTTTTTGTATTGAAAGGGTGGAGAGTTTGTAACAGATGCTCTGAGATGGACCCCCTGTGCTTTTCGTGCAGGGAGTTTTAGAAAAGACTTTCAGACCAAACACATTATTTTGTGAACATAATCCTTAAGAATGGAAAGGTGTCGAAAACAGCTCTTGCCTCTAACAGGTGTTGACTTGCAGATCTTTAACTGGGATTTATAATTAGAGATATCTTTATCTCAATATTCGATAAACCAGGAGTGCTCTTGTTTTTTAGTACTGTGCTTAACTTCTAAACAATTAAAACTTCTGGGGCTGTATTATACAAACTTTTCTGGGGATATAGAATGCATGGGCTCCAGCTTTTTGCATCCCAAAGGCATATTGGTATTACAATAGGGGCTGCACACTCTTGTCCAGCCCATATATAATATGGATCACACTGGTGCAAAGTTAACACTGGCACAATGCCCAAAATGATTTTCCTCATGGGCCTTAGGACATGACCATGGCCCCTGGCAAAGGAGAGTATCCTTCATCTTTGCGCCCATGTCATATTACATACGCCAGAGCAGAGACACGGAGACCTTAAGGAGGTGCGCTGACTGTGTTCCAAATGAAGATGGTGCACAGTGCATGTGCCTTAAGAGGGTGTCGGCTTCTGAGGGACACGAGTGTCACAGAGCCCGCTAGACATACCCTGCAGGTGTGTATTAGTCAAGCACTTCACCCGCCTGCTGGGGATCCCTGCCCTCTTTAAATGTGAGTCCCCATCTGCTGCCTCAGTGAAGAGTGGACTGATGGCTTCAGATAGCCATTCTGCCTTTCACTAATGCACTGTTCCCAGTGCAGGCTGAAGGAATTGACCCGATTAGGGCCACCCGGGTCACTCTAGACCACCTCTCAGCCTTCCATACAAAGGAAGAGTTGGTCAGACAGTAGAAAATACAGGCCAAAGTTATTTATTAGTTATACACTCAAGCGGAGTCCAATCTGACCAGCCTCCTTAGAATGCTGTAGAGGGACTGACTCCCATCAACATGGTAATGTCAGATATACATTTCCAACACCCCTAAAGACCCGCCCAGACTGGAATTTTCCAGTCTGGGCGCTGATGAAAAAAAGGAGATACAGAAGGACGAGCTACCACCCTGAGACCGGGTACATACTATCTTAGTTTCAAGGTTACTCGGCCCCTGCTTGTCTCAGAGTGTGGCAGCAGGGTTACCTACTGAGAAAGGCATGCAAAAACAGAACGATCTATTCATTAGTGCAGTGAGGCTCAACCTTGAATGATGAAGAGAAACAATTGAGACAGCTTTCTGCTGTGGCAGACAGTATGGGAGAGAAGCTTATTTGCGATCATAGTACAAAACGGTGGCTGAATACAAAATGGTGCAGCAAATGCTAACTTAACTTGCACAATGCTAGAAGGAGTCAGCGGGACACATTCTCAGTCCAACAAGGCACACGTTTGCATCTGCAATGGGGACAGTACGTGAACTGCAATGGGACACAATGTCCTTGCCTGTGCCTGGCACACCCAGTTAAAGGTGTGCAGCAGCACAGAGGGGGACAGTGTGCCCTTTTTGTAATACATCTCCGGTTATTAATGGGTGTAAGCTTTAATTTAATGGCCTTGCTCTTAGCTAAATCCTCCTTCAATCTACTATTCATTCTATCTGCTGCAAGATGTAGATGGGCAAGGCTTTGAGACAAATTCATGTACACCACCTTAATACCCACCTTATTCCATAATTGAATTGAAGGTAATAATGTTTACCGCTTGTTATTGAGTGTCAATGAGTAATAGATAACTGGGCTAGAGAATGATCTCACCATCCCACAGGGCAGAAATTTTCCTAATTTCTGCCAAGTCCACTAGTGGTAACAAAATCTAGAATATCTAGAACATTATGGATGGGTTTATGTACCAGTTGTTTGAAACCATGATCTTTATTTAATTCCATGAAATCATGATGCTTGACATCTCTGGGATTATCGTTGACACACAGTTTAAAGCCACCATAAGCAATAAATGTTTTCTTCAAACAGTTATGAATTGCCACAGTAAACAATTCAACTTGTTCCTTTTGGTACATATTAAACTGAGAGAAACATATTTTTTATCGTAAACGCTTACTTTACTAATGAGTGTCATAATGACTTTGTTATGCGCAGCTGAGACTTCAGCGGGTTGATATTACCGCTACAGCACTACGCGTAGTTGAGGACAACTATTTGAGGTCTATAATATCAATGGAAAGATGATCCCATTCAGAAGTTTGGTTGCATATAAACATATCACTATAAGCAAGTACAGCCCTACCTGCCTGTCCAGTGTCCCTCGTCCTACATTAGATTTTATAGACATCTGGTCCTTTGTTAACAAAATCAGGGAAGGAGCTGTCGTCTAGCCAGGTTTTTGTTAAGGCTTAACGGCCCAATTTAGGGTTTACCTGAAGACCTGAAAACTCCTGCTGATGACAAGGGAGCGATTTAGAGTTAAGTAAAGCAACGCATAGGTTATAATTCACTGGTTTAGAGTAATCCATAGTCCTGAGAGAACTTTGAGATATTTCTTTACTTAATACATTTATATTTTTTTCTCAAAGTGGGAGGTATGACACCAGTACTCTTTTTAGCAAACCAAATATTATAAATCTCCTTTACCTCCATAGCGGCATAAAAAGTACAATTGTAAATCCCTGAAAGTTCAGTAAATGAGTACCTCAAGATGATGATGGGTGAGAACAGCAGACTCTGAAGAAGAGTTTTCCACCGGTCATGTGACAGATGGACTTGCGTGTGTCCAAAGCTTGGTTGTGCAGCAGACACTGCATTGATACATTTACAACACTCCCATGACCTACCCGATGTTCATTTTACCTCACTGCTTTTATAAATGCCCACAGGTGTGTCTACTAAAGGAATGGAAGATCAACAGTCGAATAATGAATGCCGTTCGAGCCTTCGAAATGCTTCTAAGATCGGTGATGCTTTTAGGGATACAGAACATTCTGGGATTTGAACCAGTATAGTTGTGTTTCTGCCGTGACTTTGCTTTTATTTCTTGTATAACCTCATATTGGTAGGCCATTCTACATTTTAGTATTGGGAGAAATGGACACAAGGGCCATGCAATCATGTCATACAACCCTGTCTTAAACAATCAGTTTCTACCCAAAGATGATATTGAATTTAGGATAATATGAGTCTAGAATCCCATGATTTGCTGCCAGGTGAATTAGATGCTTGATACTGTTCTTATGACACATAGGGCCTGATTTAGATTCAGAGTTCGGCGGATGGGATACTCCATCACAAACGTAATGGCTATCCTTCTGCCATAGGATATAATGCATTTGTAATACAGCGGACGGGATATCCGTCACGTTTGAGACAGTTATCCCGTACCATGAACTGTAAATCGGGCCATAGTCTCTACTCCCGGGGTGATTGTGGATGGGTCTGTGGGGTTTATTGCAGGGTTAAAGCATGAGTATTGTGTTGTATGTAGTGAACTGGGTGCATCTGAAGAAGACTTGTTGGATGTTTGGAGGCCTCCAGTTGACATGGATGGTGAGGTCACTCAAATTTTCATCGGCCAATGAATATTTTTGGTGTGTTATATTCAAGTTTGGGTCTTCTCACCAACCTCCTTGATGTGAGAGACAGTTAGTGAAACTGGCTTTTCTCCCTGTTGGATGGTGGCCATGGACCCTGTTAAAGGTATTATTTTCCAGGGCTCTGTTTGACATGGGGATCTGTACTTGCTCACTGGGTTATTGTCATATATGTGGGTAATGTGTCTGTCTTGGATGTAGATGTTTTTGGATGGCCTCATGCTTATTAGTTCATTCCAATTTTCTTGGTGTTTCAGAACTTCCTCCAAACTTTGAGGCTTGAGTGTAGAGGCACCTGGCACATTTTGCAATATACACTGAGGACACGTTATAATATCTGTTCAGCATTGTTTGTTTTTTTATCCCAGAAATGCGTTAGACCTTATTTAGTGGACTCACAAATTGCCAGGATGCCATAGTGGTTTGGGGCCATCATGGAGTTATTTTATTTTGGCTGTTTTCAAGAGACAGGTGTATGTTATGAAATTATTTCTTTGAAATGATTGTTCATTGTAACCCTGATCTCTTTTGGGAAGTAATTTGCTGGCAATGTCTTTTCTGCTTGAGAAATGGGTTCCTCTGTTGTTGAGGCCGATTGTATTGTCTCAATTTCTGAGTAGTTGAGGAAATCGTCCACTGGAAGATGGATTTGCCATTTACCAGTGTTTCAGTCAAGCTCAGGGTTTGTTTGGGATGACCTCGGTATTGATAGGTCCCAACGGCCCTCCTACTAGACTCTTGGAAAGGGATAGGTAGCAAGCTATCATACTATTATCTCTTCAACCTGTCTGACAGTTCCTCATTTTAGCCTTGATAAGGCATTGATTCCCTGCATGTGCCAGTTTCAGCCAGTGTGACATGAGGGCTTTAGGAAAAATAATGCGATTCATTTGCTGTAGGAGCTACACTTTGGTGAAGGAGAGTTTGTCATGGCCATTATATTGCACTTGCAATGTCTTTGAATGATAGCTGTGAATTGTTATTGTCCATGTGTGGGGTCGTGTCTTGGGTACACGTGTGTGGGGTTGTCTTGGGTGCAAGCTGTATGTGGTATTTTTCCAGAATTGTGTATAATTTCTTTCAGTTTCTTAGTTAATTTCCTGGGGCTTGTGGGGGCCATGGCAGGCCTCCACTTACCACTGTGACACAAAAAGGCAATACCATCTTAAAGGCATATTTAGAAAAACAATTTGGCAAAGGGATTCATCTGCCATTCGGGCTCGCTGTAAAGGACATCATTTATTTTGATTCTTAAAGCCCAGGCCCCCATGCTCTCTTAGGTTCTCTGGATTCTATCACTCATTGTACCCAATATTTTTGTGAAGCTTTTGTTTTCTTAGGGATACATACCCTGTGGCAGCTTGTAGGTGTTTCTGTTCATTTTATCAGGGATCAGAACTTTCAGTCTTTTACTTACTTTCATACTTTTCTATTTATTTCTGGGTTAGAGACTTGTTCTTCTCCCTGTTTTTCAGAGGACTCTATGCATGTGGTAAAACAAGTCAAAGTAATTTGTTACAAAATATCGATAGAGTTTATACCCTTGAAAAACCATGTTTGAATATACTTGCACAACTTTATGGAGGGTTCATGTGCAAACTATTACACGCGGCAATATAGTTAATTGTTATATTATGTATTGCTTTTCGACAGTGGCCAAGTCTGATAGTCTTTCTTCTTTTTGCCTCTCACCTGCAAGTGGGTGAAAGTCCAGTCCTTGCCTCTTTTTGAAGTTCCTGACTCTGGACCTCTCAGCTGACCAAGGAAAAGTAAAGATAGCACCCAAAAACCTTGTTCCTGCCACAAAACAGTAGCAAGTGATAAGGCTGACAAAGCTGTGAAGAGCACAAGCATTACACACCCTGACACCAAAGGTGCCAATTGAAAAATTATGTGGGTGACTGGCGCCCAGGTCTCTCTGTCAGGCTTTTCCTTGGACACCCTTTCGTTCCATTTATTTGCCTCCTAACCCTCTTTCCCGCATGTACAAGATTTATTATTAGGCTGTAGTCTATTTTCTCCATTAACAGATCTCAAAGTCAGCAGGACAGTTATGGTCTATGTCTTTTTAGATCTGTCCAGGAGAACAAAACGTAGGGTCACCTATATTGTCTGTTGCTTCATATCTGATCGCCTACCCCATGGACATCCTGGAACAGGGTAGCATCAGTGGTAAGATTGGCAATTCGTACTTTTCTTTTTCTCTGCCTCTCAGAGAATGTGGTGGCATTGATAAACGTTGACTATATGAAGGCTGAAACTTCCAGTGTGTGTAATAGTTTTTTTGCTCACCTCTGGGTTTTATAGCCTATACATAATACGAGTATTGTTACTATTCAGACCAGCTTAATATTTGGAAAATCTAAGATTCTTTATTTCAGATAAGGTGAGGTCAAGTTGCTCTGTTGGCTGATGCACAAACCTGCAGATATCTATGTTTGGCATCATGGTCACAAGTTTGAATTCCGGTAGCCTTTCATCCTTCTGAAGTCGATAAAATTACTGGCCACCAATATTTATAACTTATTCAAAAGCATGATGCCCTTCACGGTGAACAAGTACTTTACAAATAAGCATTACTTTATCACTGCTGACCTATTAATGTATTACTCTACTATTAATGATGTTGTCCTTTGTTTTCAAATTTGAAACAGAGCTTGTCTTCTTTTGTGTAATTGCCGAATAATTTTGTTGAAAAATCTAATCAAAAGGAACCTAATTTCAGCTTATAACTTAGCAAAACTTGCATTCACGTAAAAGGACTACTGAACTCATGCCTTGTTTTCACAAAAACTAAAATAAATACTGCCATTGACTGTACCTGCTTCACAGGCCAGTGTGTTGTCCTGCCCTTGCTCTTGTTACTGTTGCCTGGCCTTAAACCCTCTTCTTGAGGTTTTCCGACAAAATATTGGCTCAAATATATTGTATCTTAAATATTGTGATGCAAACTATTGTGGTTCATATCTTTTTTTACAATCTTTTTAATATTGTTGTTACAAATATTGTAGTGTGTTGTATCATTGTAATGTATATCGATTTAAGTGTATTTGGGTATGTTATTTTTGCATTTATATATTGGATTTGCATTTAAAATGTCTGTTTTTTCTATAATTATTTTACGATCATGATGTTGGGTTTATAGTGGAATAGGGCTGGGAGTTAATTTTTTTTTTTTGTAAGTCTGTTATGTATAAGAATTTTGTTGTGTGAATTGTTTCAAATTGTATTTTTTAAAATTATTTTAAAATGTATTTTAACATGTAACATTTTAATTTGTTTAATTTTAAGCTTAATATTTTAATAGCTTTTACGATTTGTAGTATGTTTTTATTAATTTTACTGTGAATTTCTTTTGTTCCTTGTTATTTAAAATAACATTTTATTGTTAATATTTTTTTATTAAAATAAAGGTGTTTCGTTATTTTTCATATGATTTTTGTTTAAATAAAGGTGTTTTTGTAATTTTTGTTTTGTTATTGCAAATTAAAAATCTTATAATTTTATGGAATTTTGTTTTAAAATGTATAATATTGTCAGGGAAGGAGGCAAACCAGAGCGCAAGTTGACCTGGCTGTTGAAATTATAGAAGTCTCATGCACACATATTATCATTGTGACAAGAGGGTGGACAAGGAGTTGCTGCCAGAGACCAATAAATTACGTACAAGGACGACCTGAAAAGGGCTTATACCAAACCTTCCAGCGTATGAAATTATATGATATATCACTATTCGAGCGAGGACGGGCTACCTCAGCTATCTGATAAAAAGTGGGATGGCAGAGGTGCTACCTACACTTCATGAGGCGAGGGAGGCTGTAGTATGTTGCTCATCCAGGATTTGTGTATTTTAGAATGTTGAAGTTTAGAATGTTGGTATGATTGAGTCAGTTGCTGAATGGGCTGAGCAGAGCAGAACACAGACTGCTCCTGGTGGGGCTCTCCTTATTTACTACTTAAATAAATACCATCTATGGATTTACAAAAAATAGAGTCCCCGTATTTATTTCCATTACAATTGGCGACGAGGATGGGATCATTCATTTTTGTTATGTGAATATTCTTAAATAAGTACTATGATATTTTTACAGTTACATTCAAAATAAGTACTTAGTGATATAATTTTTCTTCACTTAAGTTACGTGAATTTCTTTTCACTACAATTTTTGCATGCACTTTGCCTGTTGCACATGTTTCATTCCTTCATGTGGTCTTACTCCACATCCCTTTTCACCTATTTATTTATTTCTTACATTACGTTCTATTGCGGAACTCTTTTTACATATTCCAATTTCATGGGATCTAAGACAGTTTGTATTTTCACCCTACATGGTACCTGTATGTGATGTTAAATTTTTCCACTGTCTAGTGGATTTATTTTCCAGAATTCACCTAGGTGTACCTCACACACCCCCATACATATTTAAAGTGCTTTTCCTTTCTCTCTCCTGCACTTACTGTTCATTTCCATTTTCTTTCTGCTTGCCACCTCCACACTGGTCTGGCCAACCAGTGTGCCCTGGTGGTGATTAGTATGTCAATTCTTTATTTTTCATGTTTTTGTGCCACCATTGTCGCGCACATTTCATCCTTAATTTCTTTGCTTGTTTTTCTTTACATCACTCTTCCCTTTACAACTCCATCTCAATCACATCTGTTGTCTCCACAGCACTTACTTCCCCATAAGAGATGTTGAAGTGCTTTATGATGAGTAGGACGTTACAGAAGCCTAAAGTAACTGGTCAATTCATTGGTAAGTGGGATTAGTCGTGTGCTCCCCAAGAAACTATTCCATGCATTTAATCCAGTTTATTTTTGGTACATTAAGTACTTAGGTGTGATCATTGGAGGTGGTTAAGCGAGAAGCAAATGGTTGATGGAATAAATATTGTTAGGTTGTATGCATATGGTTTTAAAGAAGGAGATTAAGACAAACATGCAATTTAAAGTAGTCTAGATACACAAGAGGCAGACATTTTAATGCTGTTTTACAGAGCTTTGCTTTATGAAAGACTTGTAAGTATTGTTTTTGGGTGTATTTGTATCATCTTGTTATTCTTTGACTGTGATTAATTTTTTTTTTGCAAGGAAAAATGGTTTGCTTTCCTTGAGCGTTTATTTCTTTTTTCTTTTTTTCAGGTTTTGGATGGATTCCCTGGATTTCAGGAGTCATACTGCATGTTGTATTTTTCTCTGGTTTATTTTTGCATTTTTGTACTCTTTTATATCAACTTTGTTTTATATTTTATTTTTGGATCGTCATTTCACTGACCAGGACTTCAGCTGTGAAATTGTGTTATCTGATTTATTTGTGTTATGTTTTTGGGTGGGCAAAGGTAATTTTTGATGTTATGTTTGGTTATTTATTGAGCATTTCATATGAACTCTTATCTTCTTATCTATCAACCAGGGTGATATCCCTGGTTGGATATGATATTATGCAGAATGGACTCATTGATATTAATTAACATACCGTTTTGTGAGTGCTGGGCAGAAATATTTCTAAGTTTGTGAACAGGAATTTGATTTCTGGTCAAAAGGTGTATAGGGACTAATCCTCAATATTTGTGCACTCAGTTTTACTACCCTAAGAACAACATAGGGACATGCTGCTTTGTACTTAGAGATGATTGTGCCTATTTGCTGTGTTTGTCTCAGTCACCCATTTTAAGTCATTAATTCTGTGTCTATGCCTTTATTTTCTTTTCCTTCTCACATTTTATCCTTCTTTTCTTTTAGAGTTTTATATAGTGCAAACTAGACCCGAGACATCATGTATCTGAGTGCTTTACATGAGCACCAATTTCGTTACATGAGGACTCATTCATTTTTATTAGACACAGGGAGATTGAGTGATTTGCCCAGAATCATAGGATGTTGAGCGTCGTTGCCGAGACTCAAACCCGGTTCCATAGCTCCAAGGTTGACCACTTAGCCGTAAGGCTACATCCTCTCTGAAGTGTCAAAGTCTTTTTTTTCTAGATTTTGATCCAGCAGAGTGACAATGTCCTGCTGTAATTGTTTTTCAGGAAGTGCTTTGTTGCGTGTTTTTGAAGCATTTTCATGCTGTTTTTGGAATTGGAAAAGCATTTATATTTGTTAACTGTTTTAAGTTTAATTTGATAAGGTTAATTGGAGAATAATTTGAATTTTTTGCACCATTTACGGTAAATGGTAATTAGTGTTTTAGTTATATATTTAATGTATTAATTTCATTTTGGCTTCTTTTTATATGTGTGCATATATTTAATGTAATATAGTTTGCTTTATTTATGTTGATTTTCTGGTGTTTGAAATCTTGTTTTTCATGATTGTTGTTATGTGTCCCTAGTTTTAATGAACAGGCGATATTTGGTATTTTATATTCCTGTTTATGATGTTGTTAAATCTTAGATATTTTTTCATCATTATTTGTGTTTTTATTGTTTAAGTATATGATTACGAAATTTATGTTTTCAATATATTTTTGAAGATATTTGTGTATGTCAATATAGTTTGTTTCAATTCAATCAAATTTTATTCATGCAAACTTTCACTCATAAAAGTAGTAAATACATCTAGACATTTCATAATAGTTAAAATAACATGAATTATAAAAAAATATAAAAGAACATAGCCGTATACTAGGGAATATCAAATGTTACAGTATAGTATTTCGAGCACTGACAGCATGTCTTAAAAACGCACCTATATGTAAACTAACTTCTTCATCTGGTAATTACAGGGCTAAGGAGAATGCAGCTCTAACATGGCTAATATTTAGCTTTTTTTTAAATGTGGGATTAAAAACACCTGCTATATAACTCATAAAATTTACAAAAAAGCATAAAGTGTATCATTGTTTGGCCTGTTTTCCCATCACATGGACATGGGATAGCAGCTAAGTTCGAATTAAAATCTAAGAGGAAAGACAACAAATATTTGACTGTATCCGCTCTCAAATGGAATAATAGAGAGCATTCTCAATGCCTCAGCGGCTGTCAAAGATAATTAGAGGGTCCAAACAAAACTGTCAGAGAGATATGACATGATTTGTACTTTCCCTTGTTTGTCTCAGTATTATGTCATTCAACCCTTCTTGGCCCGCAGCTTTTCTCAATGTACTTTTCATTGGTTGTATTTAACTTTTTGCCTCTGGTGCCACCTGTTACTGGTGTGATCTACCTTACCTCCCCTACTGGTATCCAGAAAAAGAGCAGAGAAGATGGGAGGGGATCTTAGGCCACACACCCTTTCCCAATCACTCTAACTTCATCTCATTTTCCTGAAAGGACCTCCATTCCTTTCCTCAGATTTCTGATTATACTAACTCACTTTGGTGTTACTTGTTTCAATTGGTGTGCACTATTGCTGCAAGCAGGGCCCCCTAACCGAGTTAATCAGCTGATGAGTAGACTCAGTAGAACTAGATGTTGGAAAGCAGCTACTTTCAAAAGAAATGTACGACTTCTATTGTAGCAACTCTTATTGAATTGCTCCTTGCTATACCTAAGACACCCATAACCAACTGGCGCTTCCCAATCTCTGCAGACCTGGAATGTTCCCCAAGTTTTGTGCTGCACTCAATTCTCCTCAATACTGCTACACCAACACAGATTAGACCTAAGCAGTAGATATACTTTGAGGTCTGCATGCAGAGATATCTAATCATATTAATGAGCAGAGTTGACTGTGAGAAAAAGACACGCCTTTGAGAGACCGTGACAGCATATCCATAGATATTACAAAGGTAACACTTGAAGTGACCTTGACCTGCCAAGGCATTACTAATCCAAGTGAGCGTTTGTTTGCTGACAGTCATATTAGTGTGTTGTGATTAAGAACTTGTTAACACACATACCTGAACATGTTTTTCAGTATTGATATGTTTGTGACTACTTGACGACTCGTACACCTTCTGCAGCATTGAAGTATCTCACGCTCCTCGAAATGCCTATGTGAATACATACATGATGTCTTTGAATTAGTGAGTGGATAGCTGAGTGAATGGATATCAGCCTTACTGTAGGAAGGTAGATCCCTGACTATGGTTGCCCCCAACTTTTTGCCTGGTGTTTTGCTGGTTTTCTGACTTAGTTGACCTGGGGCCCTGCTATTCAGGACCCCAGGCCTACTGCTCTCTCTGTAAAATGGATTCCATGTACCTTAGGTACATATCTAAATTGGATACTGAGTCACCTTACCAGTCCCTGTACAGTGTACCTTAGGTACCCAGGGCATAGGTGTACCCAGGGCCTACCAGGGGCTGCAGCATGTATTATGCCACCCCTGGCTGGCCATCCAAATCTGACACAACTGGCTGCTTGACAGCTGGGGCAAGGTGGTGTAATCACCCTTTGCTTTAGATATAGTATACCTATATCTAACCCTAAAAATGGACACACAGATCTCCTATCAGTCACTCCTATGGCAGGCCTTAACAATCCTGAAGGCAGAGTGCTTGGAATCGTGTGAGATGGTGCTCTGGCATGAGCTGAGCCTGTCTGCGGCTTTCGGGATCTATCCCTTAGCCGTTTCCATGATATCGCATACCATATACTCTTAAGTGCATTATAATCCTCGCGGTTATATGCCAACTCTGGTATCGCTTTATCAAAACATGTCGAGTAAGGTGTCATACGAATTGGAATACTACCCCCTCGCCAATTCTGGCGACGGGGTTAGCATTCCACCCTTCTAGAGGGACACGACATGTATGTAACCCCGGTTAAAGCCAGACAGAGCCTTAGCATCCACAAAATGGATGCTGCCACCGAGACACAAGTCTGCCCTCCTGCTGCTGGGAGTCCTCCCAGAGCAGGAGGCAAGGACAAAGGGTTTCCTGCCAGGGGCGGTGCCAGCACCGTCCCAGACAGGATTTTGTGTATTGTAGGTAGGCAGGGCTTCAGAGGAAGGTGACTGCACGTGGCACCCCGGTGCTCACTGTGCATAGGCTGGCTTGAACCAGTTCCAGGGACACTCCAGACCCTGTGCTGGGGAAAAGCCCGCCAAGGAAGTGGGTGTAACCACCCCCCTCCTGGTCCCACCCCTAGGGCAGGACTTAGTCGCGTGCCAGCCCCCTTTTTCCCAGATAAAGGTAGGGACTGGCCCCCTTCCAAATCAGATCATCTTTGGAATCAAGATACCACTTTCCACGAAAGGACTTCACGATTTCTTCCTCAAGATTCTCCCTTGTGGCTAAGGAGTAGTCACCCTGCATCCGCAGGCACCATCTAAGAACACTGCGGTCTGCTGCACGTCCTTCCTCCGGAATCCGACTGCCCAGCTCGACGAGACCCGGCTTCCCTGTCACCTCTGACCTCTACCCACCTCTACAGCACAGCTGAGAACCGTGGGTGCGACGAGACCTCGAGGGACCGGCCATCGCCAAGACTGCACGACTTCTGCACAGCAAGCCCACCGAGTAATTTCCTGGTGAGTGCTTTGGGGTCTGAGAAGCCCCCACCCTGAGCAGCTCCAGCACCGAAGAGCAGCCCCCCAGCATCTCCACGATCGGCGTGGGGCCCTTCTGCTTTCTGCTGCTCACCGCGTTGTTTGGCTACTAGCCCGCTGGCTTGTGGCCTTCCGAACGACGCCCGACGACAACACTGCAGCTGGTCTGGTTGCTCCAGACTGGCCCTTGCTTCCCTCCATCGGAGAAGTACCCTGGACCCTCCTGGTCCGGCTAAGACGCCATTTTAGGTCCACCGCGTGGGCCTTGCATTTGCCAAGACTTGTTGCCCAATCCTGGGTCCAGCGACGTCGACAGCAAGAACCTTCGTGGGACAGCTCGCACCTCCATCCTGGTCGCCGACAACGCCTCCTGGTCCGAGAGACTGCAGAGCCCAGCAGCGCCCACTCACCTGACTGCGGTGACTTCGCCCGGTGCCATCCTGGTGCCCACTTAATCACTGGCTAGTGATTCAAGAACTTGGTCCCCTCTGCTTTCAGGTTTTCTTCTTCCTTGATCCAGGCTTGGATCCATCGACCTTTCCTTCACTGGTCGCCTGCCAGCAACTTCCTTCTTCCAGGCTCCTGGTCCGGCGACGAGATTCCCGACGTCTTTTCAGACCTATGCAGCTGCAGCCCCTGTGTAGTGTAGCTCCTATTTTCCCAATAGGCTCTGCGCATTGGAATAGTACCTACAGCAGTAAAGGCCTAGACCAGACGTTAACTAGGTCTACTACTGTCGATACTAGACTTAATTTTTGGGTTTGCCAGCTAAGCTCAGAGTTCGCTAGAAACTTTCTCGAATGTTCAAGGAAGGAATTAACTCCCCTGATTAGACAAGAAGGGATTTAGTTTCTGACAACCATAGAACATGACAACTTCGCTCTCCCCTAATCAAGAGTCAATCTCGAGAGTCGTGTGAGCACAAGGCAATTATTTTACTCAGTCAGTACGTGCATTCTTAGTCTCATCAGAATGTAGAGAAAAGGAAGAGACGGGCGTGTTCAATAAAAAGGTGTTATTTATTGATCAGTCTCTTTTCTCATACATGAGAAATGGATCGATATTATTGCAATACTTATAGTTAAGTAAAGTGCATACATTAAAAGCAATAGTATAAAATAATACTGTAAAAACATTGATATGGTTTCTGAGCCATATGATGTTTAAAATGATTAAAATATATTTACATACACATATACATTTGACTAAACGTACTCAACTGGTGTTTCTAAATACGCCTACCCCGTGTACCTGACCTAAGTCTAATGCGTGGGCGGGAATAGAAAGTTACAGTTTAAGTTAAGTTTGTTTTTGCCAAGTGAATAACTAAAGAATTCTCTGTGAGGGGTTATTCAGTTCTGTACCTGGAATTTAGGATGGATGAGGAATAGTATCTCTTTCTCTGCTCTCGATATTCCAGGCTGCCTGCGAGGGCTGCCCGAAAGCGCCGGTGCTGGGTCTCTCGGCTTGAGATAGCAGCGCGTCTCTCAGCGCGTCAGGAAGGCGGGGCTGCTGCCAGCGGGGTCTGCTTCTGCTCTCGGCTTCGGCAAGTATGGCTGCTCCGTCTTGTCACCACGCGTGTGTTTGCATAGGGCAAGGTCGGCAATATTTATACCTTAAAGGTGCCAAAATTGACGTAAGGATGGACATAGATACGTCAATAAAGATGTCATACGACTTGCTCGTTAGCACATTCTTTACTAAAGTTTTCTGTGAAATCAAAACAATGGCCGCACGGATTATCCAGGTTGTCATAGGTTTGATTTGTTATGAGAACGTCGTATGCCTTATCAGGGGCTGGAGGAATGTCGCTTGTCTAATTAGATCTCAAGCGTTATGACCTAATCAGATAACACGTTCCTGTGCCGTAGTGTGACTACATCAGATAACGGTATCTGCATCATGGGGGTTTTCTTGCCTCATGGGCTGACTGTTAGTTAACTTGATAGTTAGTTTAACCAGAATAGGGTCAGGAATAGGGGGACTGATTCAGAACCTATAGAAATACACGACACCCACTCCACGCTAACTATGGTCATATCTACTAATCTATGCATAGTATAACATAGTACAACATACTATAGAGTATAGTGTATACCTTACCACCCCAAAATACATAAATGCATTTCGAAATTTTCAAATATACTGAAAAATTGCAGTCATATATATTGTATGCACTTAAGCTATGAATTAAATGCAAAAGTAAACACGCATTTTTATGCATTATTGCTTATTGGTATATGAGAAATACACATGAAATGGCTCTTAATATGGCTATACAGAAAGGAAATTCGAGACCATTTCATCACATAATAAAATATTTGTGAACATCCCAGCGAGCAGCTAAAGTCTATAAAGTATCTAAAAATAGAAATTTTAGTTCTCTAGGAATAGTTTCTTACTTTAAGCAGAAGATCAGTGTCCCGGGGAAAAATATGTAGAAAAATATTTTAAGGGGCTTGCTGAAAAATATTGCTGTCCGTGAGCTGGAGTGAAATTGTTCATGTGACTTTATTTTTAAAGTTGAAGGCCGAATTCAGGGAACGCCGTGTGCGAGTTTACTCAAAAGTCTCTATTTCTGTTCTGGAGAGAACATCATATCATTCAGGCTTTCGAAAAAACTGTCAACAGCTTCATGGGAAAGTTCCACTAAGTCGGAAATAGGGGTAACCATGCATTCGTGCGCATGATTGTCTCCATTGACATTCTGATTCGCATTGCTGACAGAAGGTCGTACCTGTTCGATGCTGCTTTCATCTTGAACTTCACTACTCTTCAATCGCAGTGGTGAAGATTCCAGGAATGCCGTCATCAGGATTGGCAGCCTTTGAGGGCAGCACAAAGCTTGAACCTTGGTAGGAACCAACAGTGTATCTGCATCCACTGGCGCATCCGATTGTAGCGTCAGACAGGTGTCTAACACGCATTCTTCTCCGCATAGCAGACACCTTAGTACAGGTAAAACACACCTTTGCCACATTGGTCGAAATGATAGAAACCAAGTCATGTTCAGGTCTCTAAGCCGGGGGAGTCCCAGGATTTTTGATATCCGGTCCCGGTATCCAATGGCTAGGATCGTATCTTCCATTGTCGCGAGAGTTTGATCTGTGACATGGGTTGCCATAGCGAAAAATAAGGACTAGGAATAGGATTCCGGCAATTAGTCCTAGGATCAGGGGAAGTCCGCCAAAAATCGAATGGACGAAATCTGGAAAAATACCCAGTATGGCTTTGAATGGTGTTAATGCCATCGAAAATACTGTCTTAAATACCTTTCAGACCCCAGTGGTATCAGAAATATTTAAGATTTCGCTTAGGATTTCCGCGAAATGTACGGGGGAATTAGTTGATAATAATGTATGTATCTCTGCAGTCGTCCTTGCGACTTGTAGATCATACGTTTCTTTTGATGACGTGAGCCTTGTAGGCGTCTGAAGAAGCACTGTTTTCATTCTGCTTAAAGCATCTATTCGAATAGAAGTAATTTTCAAACTGGGCCATGCCCTTGCCTCCCTGTCTGGAAAGGAGCTGGGGAATAAAGAACGTCCACAGCACTTGACCTTCGCCGTTGTAGTTACTAGATAAGGAGTCCCGGGCATAAGACTGCAACATCTGCGGTCTACAATAAGAATGTAACTCCCATTATAGAGTCTTTGAAAGAATGGTTCTATTTCAGTTGCAGGTGCGCCTTGCTGGTGACATGAAAGGTTGTATGAATTCCCTTCACAGGCTCCATGCAAACTAATTCCGTTACACAGAAGCGTGCCGCTTAGTGACATAGCACAATTGTTGCCACTAAGAAACACTTTCTGTCCTTTATTACTGACACATGCATGTGAATAGGGCAGGTTCCAAGTTGTTTTAAGGTACCCCTTTCCCAATTTCTCGTACATGCCAGCCTGTATATATTTTTGGCAGTATTGAAACCTGAAGGTTGAGATTGGAATATTTATGATTCCGTGGATTATCCATTCACTGACAGGTCGTTCTGACATTGTCATTGGTAATCTTTCTAGTTTTTCAATGCTCAAGATTGTATAATCAGCACCCTTTTGCGCCATACCGATTTGTCTATCAGTAAGGTTAAAGATTTGGAATAGTGACGTTATGTTGATTAAACGCCAAGGCACATAGCCTGAACGCAGATTTTGTAACGTCCAGCCAAGCTGTACAATGGAACGCAATTGTGACTGACCATGTTGTAATAACAGTAAGTCTTGCGATAATATATCGATTGCTGAAGACACAATGCTGTCCAATGAAAAAATTCTGGAGGACAGAGTCATTAACCCATTGTCCACTACAGAAAGTGATTTTTCCAAATTGATACGGTCAATTTCCCGTATTCTTTCTGCTGTCTCAATTTGAGTAACCTTCCAGGCCTCATTGTATGCTGCATATACAGAGGCTGCTATGAAACGCTTTTGACGCTGTTTGCGTGGTCCCAGTATGAAATCACGCAAGTCAGCACCATCAGTAAGTAAAGTTAGGTGTTGCTTAATTTCAGGCAGTGTGGAAGTCTGTAGCCATTGAAGGCATAATTTGCCCACACTGTAGGTTGTTATTATCCCTGGGTGATGTCTTTGGGGATATCTAGGGTCTGGCCTGGTCATTTTGAAACCCTGTGTTTTATTCAGGAATCTATCTTGACAGTAATTTGTATCTGTGGGCCAGATCAACCATTGTTTCCAATCAGGATGTGTTCTGTTTTGGTTTAATATATGGTTTACGTCTATCTCTTCATCTGTATCAGAGCTATTGCTAAACATTGTTGGCTTCGGAATAGACGGTTTAATTAAATCTTTGATTTTGGCTAAGCCAAGACAGGTGGTTTGTTGAACAGTGTCATTTAAAAATATCATTTGTTCTGGGATCATGCAGGCTCTAAACAAAGCTTCTAAACCCTGTACTTGCCCTTCTTTTGTACCCCAAACACTTTTCAAATCAACATTTTTGTCCCAATAATCAAATCCAAATGTATTCATTTTTTCAAAGAATGAATCTGAATATATCAATTTTGTGTTGGTTATCATGGTTTTCATCCCTGTCTTGTTTGACAATTTAAAATAAAATGTTTCAGCATTACTTATGTTAAAACCTGAAAAATATGAATATTTGTCATATACGGTTCTAGAGCTTCCTTTTGGAGGTGTAGCACAATGTTCCCATTGATTATAACTTAAAACATTTCTAGGTTGTGCAGATTTATGTAAAAAATGGTTACCATAATGGTTATAGCAATACATACTATCATAATTTGTAGAACCTTGCAAATAATCATGTTTTGTAAATTTAGCAGACATTACTAAGTCAGACATCATGTTGTTAATACTTTCGAAGTCCCAATCATCAGCAAATGAGTTTGGTTTTGCAAAGTCACTCAAGGAGATCTTGATTTGGTGTGGATATTTCAGGATCTCGACCGGACCATACATTTCATAGTCAGTGTTGTCCCAGGCTACCCCACCAGGTATAGGATTGGCTGTGAAGTTGGCTGAAGAAAGTTCTGAAGAAAGTTCTCTTTTCTCGACGTGTGAAGATGTGTGTGGTTTGAGGATCAAGTTGATGTTCTGACTTGCTGTGTCCATTTTAGCATATTTTCCCTCAATGAAGCGTCCCAAAGTAAATACCATGATGAGCCAAAGTATGAGGATAAATGCGCCAAAACCCACCCAAAATTCAATCCATGGAGAAACCAGATATGTTTCTTTCAGATGTTTCAAAAGTTCCTTCGCTTTGTCTTTAAAGGATTTTGATGATGGCTGTGTCTTTGATTCACTCAGGCTTTCAGAGGAATCATCGAAGTTGATGAAGTAACCGGATGCAGTTCTGTCAATTGTTCCAATTGGTTCAGGATTTCTGTTTTTTGCATTTTCACTTGGTACTTCAGTATAGATCGGTGTGTCTCTGCTAAATGTCTTTATTTGGGTTTTCAGAGGTCTGAGTTCTATTGCATTGTTGCATAGTCCTTCTTGTTCTTCTGCAGGCGTTTCGAATGTGATGAGCCTTTTTGTTAGGACCTCTGTACTGGTAGCAAACCTTGGTGTTCTGCTACTTATTGGGAGTCCACTTGGCCTACTGTTTGTTATCGGCCACATGTTGTGGTTTTACCAGGTCGATGGATACAACTCGGTTCTCCTTTTTTCCAGCAAGTGGCGGTAGTACAACTGATCTTGTCCCGTTGACAGACAAGACAGGAACTGCTTTTCTGTAAGAAGGCCCAAATTCCTTCTTTACCGCGATCTTCTCCCTGACTAGATCCCCGACTTTTGGAATCCAGACAGGTCTTGCCGGGACAGGTGGTGATTCTTCAGTGGTTGTTGGCTGTTGTTTCAACTGTATGTTGCTCAGGTCTTTTCTTGTTTTGTTTAAGTCCTGCAAAATAGCCAAACGGTCTTTGACATCAAAGGTTTTTTCTATTACCACTGAAGTCTGACTATCAAGGTCAGAGATCAACATCCTAGTTCCGAATAATAATTCGTACGGACTGAATCCCTTCAGAGAATTTCTTGGCAAGTTATTTAGACTACGTTGGACACTTATTAGATGTTTGACCCACCCAGCTCCCGAACCTAATATCCTTTCTATTATAGATTGTTTTCTGCCTTGGTTTTTTCTTTACACCATCCCGTACCCTCAGGAAGGAAGTGAGAAGATTCCCGCTGGGCTGTGCTCATTTGGCCATGTTTCCCCCCCAGGCTGGATTGCCTGAGTGAAAACAATGGTCGAACGTAGCATGCTCTTAGCGTATATGCCATTTAGACTCGCAAATCTTGTATAATAGTCCGGACGTCAGCCGAGTGCTGGTGATCTACATTATAAGTGGAAACTAGCCTGTATATGTTAATCGCAAGCCATTCTTTTTGCTGGTAATATTATCTGCCTTGATACGACGAGGTATTAAACTGCTTCTCTCCCCACTGCGATCTCTGTTGCAGTTTGGGCAGTTTTTTACAAACATGGTGTAGTGCAGGCTCATGCCTGGCCACCAGTACCGTGATTGTAATTCTTCCAGAGAATCTTTTAATTTAAGGTGTCTGAGACCCTCGCCCATGTGTGCGTCTGCGATTAACAAGTTTCTCCTGTCCATGTTTGGAATCACTCTATCCCCCACTCCAGGGATTCGAGCAAAAGGGACGGAGTTTGCATCGATTATGTATGTATAATTGAGTGGATAGTTGATCGGTAGTGCTGAGCAGTCGCCGTTTGATGACGTTTTCACCGCCAGCAATGTTTCACCGTCAATGTATTTTAATGTACGCTTTTTTCGATCTACGGGAGCCGGTTTAGTGGCTGCCGCTGCGGCTGCTTCAGCCAATGAATTCCCCACAACGTGAACGCCATCACGTTGATGACTCAGTGAGAGAGTCACGTGAGTCTTTGGTAGTTCTTTTTTCAAAAGAGCTACTTGTTCCCAGAGCAGTTTCTGCTTTATTGGTGCATCTGTGTCATCTTTGTAACCGTTCTGAATCCATGTCTGCAAATCCTTGTTATATGCTTTGACGCAGTAATATGAATCTGACACTATAAGTGTCGGGAATTCGCGATCCGCATTATCCAGCGCCATTTTTAATGCTATTATTTCAGTTTGTAGTTCTGAGTTAGTTTCTACTGAGTGTGATTTTGTTAATAGAGGTCTTAGTTTACCTCCGCGCCACACTTCTTTTGTAATCTCACATGTGGGATTGTATGCATGTTCTCCCCAAACGGAGGGTTGAGCATGTCCGTCTGTATAGATTACACAGGCGTAATGTCGTAGAGGCAGAATGTCGATTGGCAGAGGATACGTCTTTTCATATTTTAGATTTTTTAATTCTTCTAGTTCTGGATCAAAGTAGTAGTATACTTTGTCCGTTGTGATTGAATTTACCCATTGTATCCATTCCGGATTCAATGTTGTTGTTGGTAAATTACAAGGTGTTGTTAGTGCCTCAAAGGCTGATTCTGCTGTTCTGACTGTGATATGTCTACCGTCAGCTATGTCTTTTTCTCTAGCTATTGCGGTTTGAACTGCACGAATGATTTTTTCTGTATTACTGAATTTCTGTTCAGCTTCTGTGTACAAGTGTGATTTAAATGCAATTGGTACCTTTTCTCCCTCATTAGAGGTCAGGTATGTGAATCCGCATCTCCCTGGGATGACTCGGATCACAAGGTTGCGTGTGTTTATCACGTGTTTCTAATTTTGTTTTAATTAGCATGTCTGTTTGTAAGGATCTCAAAATTTCTGTGTGTGTTTGAGTCCAATTGGATCTTTTAAAGTCTGGTTTAATTAGATCATAAAGGGGTTTGACCCTTTCTGCGTAATTTGCAAAGTATGTTCTTCCGAAATTTAGGAAGCCTAGAATTGACTGTAGGTTTTTTAGTGTTTTAGGAGCTTGGATTACGGCACATTTCTCTAGGAAATTGTCTGCCAGGCTTTTACCTTCACTTGATAACTCATATCCTAAGAATAGGACCGTCAGATGGGCAATTCTGGATTTTTTAAAGTTGAATTTGTAACCCTCTGCAGCGAACCCAAGTATTATGGTGTTCACTCTTTTCAAGTGAGTATCCAAGTCATCATCTGTTAAGTAAATGTCATCGACATAAGATAATGCTTCATCATCATATAGTTGTAGTAATTCTGTTACTCTCGCTGAGAATACCCCCGGGCTGTTCTTGTACCCCTGGGCTAACCGACAGAATTGTTTTTGAGTGCCATTTACTGAGAATGCAGTTAAATATCTGCTCTCTGGTGCTATGTTTTGACAAAAGAATCCATTGGAGATGTCCAGGGTTGTTTTGTATTTTTTGCGCACTATGTTATTCATTAGTGCAGCACTGTGTGAGTTTTGCACTGCAAAGGTTTTGCAACATGTGTTAAGGTGTCGGTAATCCAAAACTAGACGATATGAATTGTCTGGTTTGGAGACCGGAAACAAAGGATTGTTCATTTGTGAGGTGCAAGTTTCAATCACCCCCTGGTATTCTAGCTGATCTAGTATTTCATTTACTTGTTTTTTAGCTTCTTGCTTAATTGGGTACTGCCTTTGTGCAGTAGGTTGTGATTTTAACTGGATTTTGTGAGGAGGAGAATCCTCATCCCATCCTACATGATTTTTATATAAAGCAGGTGCTAAGGCCACTGCCCACTTTCTAGCAAGTGTGTATTTTTTATGAATCGGTATTTGATTCGAGAAGGCAGGCATAATTACTTCTTCGCCATGAGGGCACTCCCTGACAAACTCTGGTGGCCAGTCTTTTTCAGCTAGAAGGATGTCATAGCCTTTGGAGAGGTTATGCCAAAATAGTCCCCTTGTTTTCCTAGTCTTATCTCCCTCTATACGTAATGTTATCTCGTATATCTTGTGGGGCTTGCTAACTCTGGTGTCTGCAGTTTCCACTTGAAGGTATTCATTCGTGTCCACTGTCTCCAGATGATTCATAAGGACTTTGCGAGCTATGCTCACCTCTGCTGCGCTGTCTAGCATTGTCTGAGCCCACTCTCCGTTTTTCAGTTGTGTCCTCAGTATTCTCGGCATTGTTAACTACCTTGATACTGGCTACCTTCTTTTTTGGAAATTGTAATTTCTTTTTTTGTTGAGCAGGTTCCTTGTCTTTGGACTTGGCGTGCTCTTCTGATCGTCCTCTTCTTTCCGATTTCTGCGAGGAATTCTGAAAAGATTGAGAGGGACGTGTATCAATGTCTTGATATCTATCAGGTTTTTTAATATTATCCCTATTTCTAAGGTTATATCTATTCCCAGAGGGGTCACTCTGCGGTGACCTCTGTCTTTGGTTTGGAGATTTCTCTCTTCGCCTAGGAGACCTTCCTCGGGACTGGAATTTCTTTTCTTTAGGATTGGATTGTTTGTTTCCATCCCAGTTCTTTTTTGGTGAATTATTATTATTAAAAAATATTTTTTCTGGACTTGTAGTCAGTTGCGGTTTTACTGGTATTCCACCTAGACTATCTCTGCCTAGTTCTTCATAGGATTTTTCTATGATTCTGGCAATTTCAGCTGGTTGGTCTGCTATATCTGTCTCTTTTAACCTCTGGCGGATCGCCACGTTTGCTGCTTCACCTTTTATGTTGGCTAGTAATATAGCCGAGACCTGCTTGAAGTCTTTCAGTAATTTCATACCAAGAGTTAAAGCAGGTTCTGGACCGTATTCATCTTGAATTTGTTTTAGCACATCTGGTATTACCGAAATGGATGGAACACCGTGCGTTTTTGTGTAGATGGAAGCAAAGACTGTACCCCAAGTGTCACAGTCCTCAATGTGTGGTGCGATTCCCATTGGGAGACATATAGTCAGAATCCTGTGTTTTTCTAATGGGGTGGTGTCAGGAAACACCGCCTCTATTTGGGTAATTTTCTGTGCCAACCAGAATGGTATCTGTTCCCGTTTAGCTGGAACTTTACCTAGGCAGGATTGGATGTTCTGTGGTGTAATTTTATTTGTGTTCCCCTGGTGAGGGGTCAGCTGTGGAAGTTTAATCGCTGGCTGAATTGTTGAAGTCCGCATTACATACTGAACTAATTGTCTATGAATTTTTAGTAGTTGTTTTAGCTGTATTAACAGCTCTGCTGCAGGCATTCTTTCGATGTCTGGATGTGGTGTGTATCCGGCTAAGACCGGCCACGTTGCTCCTGGTCTTCCTAAAGGACCGAGCCTTGTAATGTGATTGTTATGTATTAGGGCGCCATCAAATAAGAGCAAATGCTCTTGGAATTTGAGTGGTACTTCCACCTCCTCGAAAGGAGTGTATGTTTCAGGAGGTTCCTCTACTTTGTAATAGTGGAAGTACTTTGTTACAGCATTTGCTGCCGGAAAATGTATCCATGAATAGTATAACTCTGTCTGCCGATATTCGTGTGCCTCAATTACGAATATGACTGTGCCACCTCTAGGTGTCAGTCCATTTTCTATAAGTTTTAAGGTTATAGATCTCCTTTTAATGACCGGAATGAGTGTTATATTCGGGTCAGCTGCTTGCATGGTAGCATCAGCATCTGCGATTTCAGTTGCTAATCTAACTGCCTCTCTTTCATCATCACTCTCTGCCATTTTACAGACAGGATGGTATTATGTTTGTTTGCAGATCAGGTTTCTTTATGGAACAAAGATTAGATGCACAATATTTTGGAACTGTTTATCCTTCAACGTTGACTTGACCAAGAACCATACATAGGAGTTCCCTCCTGCGAGGTTTTGGAGGATATTACCTTTCACCCACTCCAGACGTCTTTGGAGTATTTGGGAAAAGGGGTCTGAGTGAGAAAGCACGACCGAGTTACTCTAAATGTCTTACGTTAGTTTTATCGCCCTTTCCAAACGCGTTGGGCGCCATGTAGTGTAGCTCCTATTTTCCCAATAGGCTCTGCGCATTGGAATAGTACCTACAGCAGTAAAGGCCTAGACCAGACGTTAACTAGGTCTACTACTGTCGATACTAGACTTAATTTTTGGGTTTGCCAGCTAAGCTCAGAGTTCGCTAGAAACTTTCTCGAATGTTCAAGGAAGGAATTAACTCCCCTGATTAGACAAGAAGGGATTTAGTTTCTGACAACCATAGAACATGACAACTTTGCTCTCCCCTAATCAAGAGTCAATCTCGAGAGTCGTGTGAGCACAAGGCAATTATTTTACTCAGTCAGTACGTGCATTCTTAGTCTCATCAGAATGTAGAGAAAAGGAAGAGACGGGCGTGTTCAATAAAAAGGTGTTATTTATTGATCAGTCTCTTTTCTCATACATGAGAAATGGATCGATATTATTGCAATACTTATAGTTAAGTAAAGTGCATACATTAAAAGCAATAGTATAAAATAATACTGTAAAAACATTGATATGGTTTCTGAGCCATATGATGTTTAAAATGATTAAAATATATTTACATACACATATACATTTGACTAAACGTACTCAACTGGTGTTTCTAAATACGCCTACCCCGTGTACCTGACCTAAGTCTAATGCGTGGGCGGGAATAGAAAGTTACAGTTTAAGTTAAGTTTGTTTTTGCCAAGTGAATAACTAAAGAATTCTCTGTGAGGGGTTATTCAGTTCTGTACCTGGAATTTAGGATGGATGAGGAATAGTATCTCTTTCTCTGCTCTCGATATTCCAGGCTGCCTGCGAGGGCTGCCCGAAAGCGCCGGTGCTGGGTCTCTCGGCTTGAGATAGCAGCGCGTCTCTCAGCGCGTCAGGAAGGCGGGGCTGCTGCCAGCGGGGTCTGCTTCTGCTCTCGGCTTCGGCAAGTATGGCTGCTCCGTCTTGTCACCACGCGTGTGTTTGCATAGGGCAAGGTCGGCAATATTTATACCTTAAAGGTGCCGAGATTGACGTAAGGATGGACATAGATACGTCAATAAAGATGTCATACGACTTGCTCGTTAGCACATTCTTTACTAAAGTTCTCTGTGAAATCCAAACAATGGCCGCACGGATTATCCAGGTTGTCATAGGTTTGATTTGTTATGAGAACGTCGTATGCCTTATCAGGGGCTGGAGGAATGTCGCTTGTCTAATTAGATCTCAAGCGTTATGACCTAATCAGATAACACGTTCCTGTGCCGTAGTGTGACTGCGTCAGATAACGGTATCTGCATCATGGGGGTTTTCTTGCCTCATGGGCTGACTGTTAGTTAACTTGATAGTTAGTTTAACCAGAATAGGGTCAGGAATAGGGGGACTGATTCAGAACCTATAGAAATACACGACACCTGGGCTAGGTAACTTCGGCACTTCGGTGTCCCAGCATAGCCTCACTATCCAAGGGTCAGGATCCACTGTCGTTTTCTCCCTACCAGGTCGGGTTCGCCCGTGAACACTGACTTTGCCTTTACTAGCTTCCATAGACTTTGTCCCGCATCCCGCGTGAGAGTGCACACTCTGCACCCGAGTCCCCTAGGTCTCCTAGAAGTAATCTAACGATTCCCTAGTCAAGTCCTAGCGATTCCAAAGCCTATTAGTACTGTACTTACCTGCTAGTAATTTCGCATTCCACTTTTAAAGTATATGGTTTTTGTGCCCCTCGGGCATTTGTGTATACCGTGCTAACTTAAGTATTTTCGTAAGAGTTTTGTTGTGTGCCTAGCACCCTGTCCTCATAAAGAGTACAGGGTTGTTGTGATTCTAATAAATACATTGTTTATTTTCATAACACTTGTGTGGTGTCCTTTCACTGGGTGTTCAAGGGGTAATGTGATGGTAAAACAGCTGGCTTAACACGCCCTCTAGAATCTTAGCCTTAGACTGCTCGTATCCATGCTACTAGGATAGCTGGTCTATAAGGTTGACTTACAACCAATCATCAATAAGGGTTGTTTGGACTGATATATAGTGATCACTAGAATAGTGAACACTGCACATCAGGCCAACTTCTCACATTGGTGGCAGCGGTGGGATTTGAGCTTGCTGTTGTTTTACCACACATGCCCTAAGAATATCTTGTGAAAGATCACATAAGTACTAAAGGTACATATAACTTAGCTTAGAATACTCTGAGTTCTACTGAACCAGCTGTTGTAGCTCCTAGGGCCTAGCACACCCTAAACTACAACTCTAGCAAGGGATCAGTAGGCAGACACATAGTGTAGGTAAGTGCACCACTTACACCTCACTAGAAAAGCATGTCTACCCAGGGAGAATCTACTGAGACTCCCCTGGTCAGTGTTGACCCTCCACAGGTCACTTCAAGATATGCAGCTCTCAGTTTTCAGGAGATGAGACAAGTCTGTACCTCCAGGAAACTGAAGCAGGGGTCTAACCCCACCATTCCCTTTCTGATAGGTCTCTTAGAGACATATGATGCCAGAAAGATTTCTCAGTTACATGAGAATATGCCAGCCTTAGAGGGAACCTCTGGGGATCCAGACCTCCCCAACACTGCAACTGCAGTTGAGGAGGAGGATCAAGAGGAACTCTCTGGGGATGAGGTAGACAAAGGTCTTGAGGTAGTCAGAAGGCTAACTAGGGCCAACTTAGACCTACTTGGGGAAGGATCTGGGGGACCCCCAGTACTGACCCTAATGAGGCCTAACCTTGGAGTTAGGAGAGATAGATCTCCTTCTAGGGACTCCATTAGATCTCTGCACTCTAATGCCTCTTCTCAGGGGAGAAGGAACTCTCCCCAGAGGAGATTGACTTCCCCTCAGAGAAGAGAGCATGAAGCAAGGATGAGACAAGCTAGACTGAGGATTGAAAGGGAAGAACTTGCCCTGGCCAAAGAAAAGCTTGCATTTGCTAGAGAGCAGAAGATGAGTGGGTTAGCTCCCACTGGTGGCAGCAATCTCCCAAGAGATAGAGAGAAGGGTTTAGATACTAAACACCTGACTAAAATAGTGCCCCCCTTTAAGCAAGGGGATGATATCCAGAAATGGATGGCTGCTTTGGAGAGGGCCTGCACTGTGCAGTGCATTCCCCAGAGTCAGTGGGCAGCTATACTGTGGCTCTCCTTTGATGGTAAAGGTAGAGATAAGCTCCTCACTACAAGAGTGGAGGATGCTAATGATTACCAGGTCCTGAAAAATGCACTGGTTGATGGGTTTGGCTTAACCACTGAGCAGTACAGGTTGCTGTTCAGAGACACCCAGAAAACTCAGTCTCAGGACTGGTCTGACTTTGTTGATTGTGCCACTAAGGCTTTGGAAGGCTGGCTACTGGGTAGTAAGGTTACTGATTTCAAAGGATTGTATAATCTAATTATGAGAGAGCAAGTCTTAAATAATTGTCAGAACCAGTTATTACACCAGCACCTGGTAGACTCTGATCTGACCTCTCCACAAGAATTGGGTAAGAGGGCAGACAAATGGGTCAGAACCAGAATTAGGCCCAAGAACCAAGGTGGTGACCAGAAAAAGGAATCAACCAAGCCTCAAGAGAAGGGTGGGAATAAATCTACAGATCAAACCACATCAGGGCCCCAAAAATCCTCTGAGGGGGGTGGGTCCCAGAATCCTTCCAACAACCAGAAGAAACCTTATTGTTATCCCTGTAAACAGGTGGGTCATTTAAAAACTGACAGCAGTTGCCCCAAGAATAACAATAAGGAAAACATACCCCCAAGTAACATTCCCAAACCTCCTGTTACTACTAGTAGTAATCCCCCAGGTGGTGGGAGTGCCCCCAAGAATTTGGGTGCATTTACTTTGGGAGTTCCTGGGGACTCTGGCCTAACCAGGTCCCCTGACTTAGATACTCTTGTCTGTGAGACTGGCATGGGGTTTGCCAACTTCACAACTTGTCCCAACACTTTGGGCAAGTACAGACAGGAGCCCCTCATCAATGGTATAAAAGTTGAGGCCTATAGAGATACAGGGGCTAGCATCACTATGGTGACTGAGAGCCTAGTCCCCTCAAGGCAACTTTTACCTGGTGCCACATACCAGGTGACCAATATTGATGGAGTACAGAGAGATCATCCCATGGCAGTGGTCAATCTCAGCTGGGGAGGTGTCACTGGCCACAAGAGAGTGGCAGTGTCACCAAACTTGCCTGTAGATTGCCTACTGGGGAATGATTTAGAGCTCTCAGCCTGGGCTGAAGTTGAGCAAGAAACCCATTCTAAAATGGTAAACACCCATGGTAAGGTTAGTGGGGCAGTGATAGCCACAGCCCCAGTCCAAGATGTCCTCCCTGAACAGGTCAGGAGGGTTGTGCCAGTCACAACCCAATCTCAGACAACTTCCTTCCCAGAACAGGTTGTCAAGGCTGTAATGGTAACAGCCCACACCCAAACTGAGCCCCCTCCTGAAAAGGTTGGGAGAGTTGTGATGGCCACAGCTCAAACTCAGACAGATGATAGTGTTGTGAAGCCTGAAACTATGGATCACTCCACTCAGACAGAGAGTACTGAGGAGGAAGAGAAATCTCCCTCCCACCAGACTTTAGGAAAGGATCAGCCTCCTCAGGGAACTGATCTGACCCCTTGTGAAGAAACTGCCACAGAGGTAGTCAGGCCTAGCCTGGCAGACCCCCTGATGTCAGTGGACCCTTCCAAGGTGGGACCCAGTCTGGAGCAGGTAACCTGCCCCTCTCTACCCTGCCTCAGTCAGCCCAGGGCTGTAGAGGTCAGGGAGGCCAGTGTTGGACCCCAAAGGGCCCCCTGTCCAAAAGAATTCCCCAATCAGCAGATTAAGGGCACTGAAGCTAGTAATCCTAGCCAAGTGAAAATAAAACATACTCCTGAGGGATCCCCCTTAAAATTAGTTAGGGACCTCCCACAGATGGACACTGTTGGGCACAGCCAAACTTGGGACCTGAGGGCCCCAAACCTGACCTGTCCCTCCAGTAAGCCAAACAGAGGGACCCAACCTCCAGCTGTAGGTAGCCAGAGGTTGACCCTGAGAGCCCAAAACAACTCAGTCTTGGAAAGAAAGGCCTCTATGGTGGAAAGTGATTGGAGGAAGCTGAGCCCAAAATTAGTGGAGCCTCACTTCAGTACTCCATTTCAGCACCAGCCTTTTACTTTGCCAAAACACACCACAGGTAGAGATTCCCTATGGTGGAGACCCTCAGACACCCTTAGGGTGAGGGATTGCTTAGTGGACCATGAGATAGGGGGTGACCATGCCAGTGCTGGTACTTCCTTATATGGCCACTCAGGCAATATAGGCTTACCTGGCAAGGCTAGCCTTATCTCCTTTCGTTTGGGGGGGGGTTATGTAGGAAGGTAGATCCCTGACTATGGTTGCCCCCAACTTTTTGCCTGGTGTTTTGCTGGTTTTCTGACTTAGTTGACCTGGGGCCCTGCTATTCAGGACCCCAGGCCTACTGCTCTCTCTGTAAAATGGATTCCATGTACCTTAGGTACATATCTAAATTGGATACTGAGTCACCTTACCAGTCCCTGTACAGTGTACCTTAGGTACCCAGGGCATAGGTGTACCCAGGGCCTACCAGGGGCTGCAGCATGTATTATGCCACCCCTGGCTGGCCATCCAAATCTGACACAACTGGCTGCTTGACAGCTGGGGCAAGGTGGTGTAATCACCCTTTGCTTTAGATATAGTATACCTATATCTAACCCTAAAAATGGACACACAGATCTCCTATCAGTCACTCCTATGGCAGGCCTTAACAATCCTGAAGGCAGAGTGCTTGGAATCATGTGAGATGGTGCTCTGGCATGAGCTGAGCCTGTCTGCGGCTTTCGGGATCTATCCCTTAGCCGTTTCCATGATATCCCATACCATATACTCTTAAGTGCATTATAATCCTCGCGGTTATATGCCAACTCTGGTATCGCTTTATCAAAACATGTCGAGTAAGGTGTCATACGAATTGGAATACTAACCCCTCGCCAATTCTGGCGACGGGGTTAGCATTCCACCCTTCTAGAGGGACACGACATGTATGTAACCCCTAACCCCGGTTAAAGTCAGACAGAGCCTTAGCATCCACAAAATGGATGCTGCCACCGAGACACAAGTCTGCCCTCCTGCTGCTGGGAGTCCTCCCAGAGCAGGAGGCAAGGACAAAGGGTTTCCTGCCAGGGGCGGTGCCAGCACCGTCCCAGACAGGATTTTGTGTATTGTAGGTAGGCAGGGCTTCAGAGGAAGGTGACTGCACGTGGCACCCCGGTGCTCACTGTGCATAGGCTGGCTTGAACCAGTTCCAGGGACACTCCAGACCCTGTGCTGGGGAAAAGCCCGCCAAGGAAGTGGGTGTAACCACCCCCCTCCTGGTCCCACCCCTAGGGCAGGATTTAGTCGCGTGCCAGCCCCCTTTTTCCCAGATAAAGGTAGGGACTGGCCCCCTTCCAAATCAGATCATCTTTGGAATCAAGATACCACTTTCCACGAAAGGACTTCACGATTTCTTCCTCAAGATTCTCCCTTGTGGCTAAGGAGTAGTCACCCTGCATCCGCAGGCACCATCTAAGAACACTGCGGTCTGCTGCACGTCCTTCCTCCGGAATCCGACTGCCCAGCTCGACGAGACCCGGCTTCCCTGGCACCTCTGACCTCTACCCACCTCTACAGCACAGCTGAGAACCGTGGGTGCGACGAGACCTCGAGGGACCGGCCATCGCCAAGACTGCACGACTTCTGCACAGCAAGCCCACCGAGTAATTTCCTGGTGAGTGCTTTGGGGTCCGAGAAGCCCCCACCCTGAGCAGCTCCAGCACCGAAGAGCAGCCCCCCAGCATCTCCACGATCGGCGTGGGGCCCTTCTGCTTTCTGCTGCTCACCGCGTTGTTTGGCTACTAGCCCGCTGGCTTGTGGCCTTCCGAACGACGCCCGACGACAACACTGCAGCTGGTCTGGTTGCTCCAGACTGGCCCTTGCTTCCCTCCATCGGAGAAGTACCCTGGACCCTCCTGGTCCGGCTAAGACGCCATTTTAGGTCCACCGCGTGGGCCTTGCATTTGCCAAGACTTGTTGCCCAATCCTGGGTCCAGCGACGTCGACAGCAAGAACCTTCGTGGGACAGCTCGCACCTCCATCCTGGTCGCCGACAACGCCTCCTGGTCCGAGAGACTGCAGAGCCCAGCAGCGCCCACTCACCTGACTGCGGTGACTTCGCCCGGTGCCATCCTGGTGCCCACTTAATCACTGGCTAGTGATTCAAGAACTTGGTCCCCTCTGCTTTCAGGTTTTCTTCTTCCTTGATCCAGGCTTGGATCCATCGAACTTTCCTTCACTGGTCGCCTGCCAGCAACTTCCTTCTTCCAGGCTCCTGGTCCGGCGACGAGATTCCCGACGTCTTTTCAGACCTATGCAGCTGCAGCCCCTGGGCTAGGTAACTTCGGCACTTCGGTGTCCCAGCATAGCCTCACTATCCAAGGGTCAGGATCCACTGTCGTTTTCTCCCTACCAGGTCGGGTTCGCCCGTGAACACTGACTTTGCCTTTACTAGCTTCCATAGACTTTGTCCCGCATCCCGTGTGAGAGTGCACACTCTGCACCCGAGTCCCCTAGGTCTCCTAGAAGTAATCTGACGATTCCCTAGTCAAGTCCTAGCGATTCCAAAGCCTATTAGTACTGTACTTACCTGCTAGTAATTTCGCATTCCACTTTTAAAGTATATGGTTTTTCGTGCCCCTCGGGCATTTGTGTATACCGTGCTAACTTAAGTATTTTCGTAAGAGTTTTGTTGTGTGCCTAGCACCCTGTCCTCATAAAGAGTACAGGGTTGTTGTGATTCTAATAAATACATTGTTTATTTTCATAACACTTGTGTGGTGTCCTTTCACTGGGTGTTCAAGGGGTAATGTGATGGTAAAACAGCTGGCTTAACACGCCCTCTAGAGTCTTAGCCTTAGACTGCTCGTATCCATGCTACTAGGATAGCTGGTCTATAAGGTTGACTTACAACCAATCATCAATAAGGGTTGTTTGGACTGATATATAGTGATCACTAGAATAGTGAACACTGCACATCAGGCCAACTTCTCACACTTACCTAGTCCACTGGGGGACCGGACGGCTGAGTGACATGGGTAGAAGACGGGTTCTGAAGAACTGTGCAGGTATAGATAGCTTTGAGTACACAAAGATATAAATTAGACCGATGGAGTCAGAATGGCTCAGGATAATGCTTCGGACAGGCGAGGGTACAGCTGACCTGCCTAAACGCCCCAAAAGAGCTGCTGACTATGTTGGTTCAGTTTGTTGAATGCATGAGGGGCTTTTTCAGCCATTGAGTTACTTCTGCAGGCAGGCAGTCAGGATCCAGGTTCTCAAGTACTCTAGACAAGATGCAGGAGACTGGTCAAGATGGAGACAGATATGGTTCAGCACAGACAAGTGCCGAGGAATTATGATCTTTTTGTTACCACCATAGAAAAGTCAGGCCTGAAAGTTGGCAGACTACAAGTTAAAGTGTTATTATTAAAATATCATACCTCCTTCTTGATATATTCCATTAGGAAACAACAGAGGTGTAGAGTTCTTGTATGACTATTTGGGAATATTTCTAACCCAACACTGATCTTGTGTAGCGCAAGAGGAGCATTGGTGGAACTTGCAACATGTGTACACGAAGAATTGTGCTAGCACTTTCTTAAGACAGCTGGTGGAGAAGGTGGAAAATTGCCACTTCTCAATGTTTAAGCATAAATACCTAATTAAGGACTGACTTTGTACTCTTGTGGACTGTTGTTCACTTATCACTAACAGTGACTGCTCTGCACACCCTCGATAATCAAAGGCGTCGGGGTGGAAACCCTTTCTGCATCTTGTACCTACAGGTGGAACAGCTGGAGGGCTTTGAAACTCGTCACCTACCAAAGGTTTCAGCTGAACTGCTTGAACAATGAAAAGGGGGTCCTGTTTACACCATGCACAGATGTAGGCTAGAAGCCTATCATATCTTTTCCACAGCAAGTCGCAGTGGAAACTTAGCCACACACATCATTGTTGCATTGACAGTTCTCAGAACTGGGCCTTACTAGGAAATGTGGAGCATTTCATAAAACCAGAGGTGTACCTTTGACCTATCAATGTCCGCGCCCTTAATTTTTGTTGCTTCTTACATCCAGTTTAGCTGGACAATGACTGCAATTAATTGTATTTGGTATCCTAACTCCATGTCCACTTGAATACTGGAGTATGGTATTTAGAGGATACACAGGTACGTATTTGTGTGGTATGTTAACACATTTATAAAATCCTTGCGGTAAAACAGTGTTCTCCAGCGAGTAGCTCTTGAGCTGCTGGGAGCTCTCCGCCTACCTGTGAATAGCTCTCCTGGTTGCAGCCCATCTCACTAATTTTGAAGCTTAGCTTGAGTGAATTAATAACGTACACAAACATTCAAAGTGAAAATAGTTCTCACCAAATGGAAAGATACAGCCAAGGCAACCTTCAAGAGATGGCTCAACTGTGTGACGTACCTCAGAGGTGCGGATAGCACTGCCCTGCGGAGCTCACCATGGAAACAATACTCCAGGGGAATGTGGGCGTCGTTGGACACATTTCTGGACCCATACGAACCCCCACGAACAGAACTAGCAAAAGGGACCAAAGGGCCCCACACAACCCCCCCATGAGATCACAATACAAACTCGAAGGACGCAGACTTCTGGCACACTAAGGCTTCTTCTCTCTTCTTACTCTTTATCCTTTCCCCTTTCACTTATTCCTATTCTCTTAACAGGGCAGGTGATAGAAGGGGCAACCAACCATATATACTGTTTAACTGTATTCCCAAAATGCACAGCCAGTTTGGGCTACCACCCTGTAATGACAAAGCATTGGTGATTATATGTATAAAAATCAATACAAATTTGTTGAAATGAAAAAAAACTGTGTATCTGACTGTTGAATGCATTGGGATAAGCCCATACGATTAGAAGTGGTTTAGGATGTGAAATTTAACATATGGAATACCAATGTTGTAACCCGTCATTGGCTTGCTAACAATTTGGCTGTCTTTACTGTTATGTTCAATAAAAAGAGTTTAACCCGTTCCGTGCTTGTGACAGAACCACTCCGTCAGGAGCCACAGGCGCGTTTGCTCATGACGGAGTGGTTCCGTCATGCCGCGGCTGCTCCGCCCACGCTGCATTAATTCCGCGCCTGCGTGGCTGAATTAATGAGCGGGCGGGGCCGTGACGGAACCACTCCGTCATGAGCACAGCGCACCCTTGGCTCGTGACGGAGTGGTTCCGTCACAATCATGGCGGCGCCGCACGACCCTCCCCTCCCCCCCAGCGCCGCGGCAGAATTACCCCCCTGGCCAAGGGGTTAAAAAAACAAAAAAACTGTGTATCTGAGATTAAAATGTATGTATTTTCTGAACTCATAGGTTGATGTTTGGAAAAAGGGTCTGAATTTCCAAAATATATTTAAAGCTGATACTTCAGTGATAAGCAATGTAGTAGTGGGGCACTTATGACCAGTATTTTTATCTTGGTGCCAGGAGCATTGAAGCTATATCGACAATGTATTACTCATGTAATGGCATTCCAACTCGACAACTCCTTTTTTCCATTACTGATGCATTTCAAATAGACAAATACTCTTATTATATAAGGAAGTTATTTGCAAAAAAAGAGTATTATTATTCGAAACAAAAGAAATAGGATCCTTTGCCCTGTCAAAAGTTGTGCGAAGAGGCGTTTTATAATTCTGACTGTGAACCTCAAAGAGAATCACAGCATATGGAGGCGGGTGACAGAGGAGTGAGCAGATGACTTAAGTGTTGTGTTATTGATGAGCAATGCAAATGAACCTAGCTACAGTATAATCTCACAAAAAATAACTGCTTTGTTGCAAGAATTCCAGGAAATGTGTTCTTTCTAACCAGTTCACAAGTTTTCCAAAACAAACAGCTCATGATGCATGCCACATGTCCAAGTAGCACTTGTTTGCATTGTTTTTTTGCGTGTTACTTTTTTCAGTGCTCGCTTGTTAAACAGTCTACAGTTTTTTGGGTGGAGTAATAAACAACATACAAAGGAGTGACACATATCATGCACAGAAAATGCATATAGAATGCAGACGCTCATCTTATATCCAGAGATTTAGTAACAGAAGTTCCACAAGGTACTAGTACAAATACCTCTCCTGCCAGTACGAAAAATATGAATTGTGAAGCACTTTGTGATGTGTTGTTCATATACACAGAGCTAAAACAGGCATGAAAAAATAAGATCTTTCACCTGTATCACACATCAGCTATTTCACCTGTATCACACATCATTACCGACTCTTCTAGGCAGTGGAGGCTGGTGGACGCGCTCATGTGGGTTGTATTTGACTTGGTGCCTTTGGCTGGGTTGGCTTAGCTGCTTCCCGGCTAATATTGTGCAAAAGAAACAGACTGAAGCTTTTTGAGTATAGCAAGAGGGAGATAATAGGGCATGAGCAATGCAATGAGGACTTGTGGCCCACACGAGGAATTAGTATGTTGGCCTTTGTTAGGGTTTCTGGTTGGCTAGGGTATGCATCTAAGCCAGGCAGAACCCACCACTCTGGTCAGGGTAAGGGAGATACACACCCACGATAACCCTTTTTCACCTCCTTCGTAGCTTGGCAGAGCAGTCAGGCTTATCCCAGAGGCAATGTGTAAAGCGTTCGCGCAACACACTCTCACACCAGTGACACACTTGGCACACCATAAAAAGAGACTCCACACACGTTTATAAAAAAAGGGTCTCATAAATTGAATATAAAACATATAAGGCCAAGGATCTTAAATATCACTGTGCCACTAGGCATTGTCATAAAAATGCATATAAAACGCATAGACCACAGTTACATGAATCACTTTGCCAACTAGGCAATTGTCATGACATCACATAGACCATAAAGCGCTTTGTGGTATGGAAAGCACATTAGACCACAATGTTGGGTCTCATGTTCTTTTTATTTTAGTATGTCTCTTTAAATACTGTGTGTTTACTTATGAGCCTAGCACATGCCACCATGACTTATGTTCCATCCTGGAATGGTGGCATGTGGAAAAGGTTAGAGGAGTTGTAGCTTGCTGTCGCTCTGGCCGGTCGTTATACTGGATACTTCTCTACTTGTGCCTCAATAAAGAATTGTAATACAACTGGATTATTCATCTTCTTTTCACTGGTGACGATTGGACAATGCACAGTTAGGATGTGTATTGATTTGAGAGCTCTGAATGACAGAATATGGGTAGATAGGCACCCCCTCCCGAATATCACGGAAATGTTAAATACTTTGGAGGGTGCAAATGTATTCTCTACCTTAGATATGTCATCATCATACCACCAGATTTCTCTCAAAAAACACAGTTGTCATCTTACTTCTTTTGTAACGCCCTCTGGTGCATATCGCTTTAAAAGAATGCCCTTCAGGCTAGCATCAGCGTCAGCTGTATTCCAGAGAGTAATGGAATCCAAGTTTGCTTGTGTACCAAATGTAAAGTGTTTTCAGGACGATATGCTAATTTATGGTAAAGACATGGAAGCCCTTGATAAAACTCTAGCTACCGTTTTGTCCATTCTAGCAGATTGGGGTGCAACTTTAAAAGCAAAAAAGTGCAAATTTGCTGTAGAGGAAGTAAATTATTTAGGTTACAAATTATCAGCCAAAGGAGTAGAACCCAAAGAAGATTTAGTATCTGCCATAAAATGTTTCCCTACTCCCCAGAATAAAGATCACCTCTGATCATTTTTTGGCATGTTGGAATTTTATGCCAGATTTATACCCAATTGTAGCAGCAAAACTCACGGGTTGAGATTAATCATGATGAAAAATCAACATATCGAGAGGTCAGATGATCTTGAAAGTGAGTTCCAATCCATAAAAATGGAGTTGAGTAGTGCTATTCCTTTGCAACACTTTAATACACATGACCATTCTATTGTTGTCACTGATGCCAGCCAATACTGTCTAGGTGCCGTACTACTTCAAAAAAGAGATGGGAAAGAAGTAGTGGTAGCTTTCGCCTCACACACTTTGAGGGGTGCGGAATCAACGTATTCAGTGGTGGAGCGTGAAGCTTTGGCTTGCTGGTGGGGTGACAATTATTTCAGACATTATTTGTGGGGTTCTATGTTTACAATTCGAATGGACCACAAGCCTCTTGTTAATTTGTTTTCCACCAAGGGTGCTGGAAATGCAACTCCACGTATTGCGAAGTGGCATTATAGACTAATGGAATTTCAATTTCAGATAGAGTATATTCCTGGAGTTAAGAATATTTTCGCTGATTGTCTATCTAGACTTCCTTTGGCAACTGAACAATCTGGTGAGTTAGAAGAGGAGAAGTTTAGCATTGTGGCTTCTTTACTAGATTCAAATTTCACATGTATTTCAGAAGAAGAATGGAAATCTGCCGTTCACTGTGATGTTGTGCTACAAGAAATCATTACCATGTTGAGTAAAGGTTGGTCATCTACACGGGAGGAGATAGATGCATTTAAACATGTTTTTCCGGAATTGAATTTTGAGTGTGTTATACTCAGGTGACTGGATTTGTTGGTTGTTCCTGTATCTCTTCAAAATAAAGTTTTGGAGATTGCTCATGAAGGTCACATTGGAATGAGGGCAATGCAAAGGAGACTAAGAGAGATATTTTGGTGGCCTGGCATGGATCGCTCTGTTGAGCATTTTGTAAGAGATTGTATCTCATGTGCCACTAGTGATAAAACCCAAGTGACTTTTCCTAGTCCTGTAGAAGCTATTCCTGTACCTGACAGACCATGGATTAAGTTAGCTTTAGACATCATAGGGCCAATGTATGTTTTGGAGGAGAAATGTAGGTATGGCATGGTTTTAATAGATTATGGATCAAAGTGGCCGGAGGTGAAATTTGTAAGGTCTGCTACCACTGATGAGGTGGTGATTTTTCTCCAGTCGTTGTTTTTGAGAGAAGGTGCTCCCATTGAACTTGTAACGGATAATGGAGTACAATTTGTGTCCAAGGAATTTCAAGAATTTTTGTCCCATTGGGGTGTTAAACATATCACTACTTCCTTATATCACCCTCGCAGCAATGGTCTTGTGGAGCGTTGTAATAGAATAATAAAGGATAATATTCAATTGTCCATGGTAAATGGTTTAATATTGGAAGAAGGAACTTTCCAATTTATTATTGGCATTACGCACCACTCCCAATGCTGTTACTAAGGTTTCTCCATTTACCTTATTAAAAGGAAGGTCAGCCTCTTCCAAGTTAGTCAGACCTTGGATGCGGGATTTGAGTGAGCCTAAAATTAATCCTGATACAGTAAAGGCTAATTGTCTGTTAGCCCAGGGCAAGTACGTTACCAAAGAACCATTAAGGGGGAGGAGACAAGCTGTTTTCAAAGAAGGTGATTGGGTTAGAGTGAGGCTTCCTGGTTACGTCACCAAAGGTAATTCCAAGTTTTCATGTCCCAAACAAATTGTGTCTGTAAGGGGCAGGTCTGTGATGTTATGGGATGGCAAATGGTGGAATAAGGAAAGATTGTCAAAACAGAATTTGCATGTTAATTCTAGCGTGGAACAGCAAAGTGTGCCAATTTCTGTACATCATGGTCCTGGTACTACACAAGATAAACCTGGTATCAGAGTTTCTGTTAAAGTAAGAAAACCACCTATTAGGTACAAAGATTATGTATAATTTTGTATGTTTTTTTTATATATTTGCTTTTAAATGCTTTTAAGCTTGTGTTATTTTGTTCCAAATATTAAGGGGGAAGATGTGTTGGGTCTCATGTTCTTTTTATTTTAGTATGTCTCTTTAAATACTGTTTACTTATGAGCCTAGCACATGCCACCATGACTTATGTTCCATCCTGGAATGGTGGCATGTGGAAAAGGTTAGAGGAGTTGTAGCTTGCTGTCGCTCTGGCCGGTCGTTATACTGGATACTTCTCTACTTGTGCCTCAATAAAGAATTGTAATACAACTGGATTATTCATCTTCTTTTCACACAACTCATATAAATCACTTTCCACTAGGCCGTTGCCATAACCATGTAGGGAACTAAAGCAAATACTTAAAACTTGCCCATGGCATGAAGATCATCATAAAAACATTAGGCCTAAAATCACAGTTAGTGTCACTTGTAATACAACATACCTCCTGACATTAGGTCATCACATGCAGTTTGTTAGGTTAGGAGTACAAATACATAAGTTACCAAATTTTTCTGCCCATGAATCACCAAGGGTTCTAAGCATACACACAGCATGTAAGGCCTAAAACACCTAACTTATTTAATCTGTGCAAGAATGTCAACTCTGAGCAGGTCCATGAACTACTAGGTAGTGCTGTGAACCTGTAGGAGGCAGCTTCTCTGCACTACTACCAACCTTCGTATGATAGGATCACTGGGCCCCCAGAGGACCACAATGCCATGCTGTAAAAGGGAGAACCCAAGGTATGGCAACTTACTCCCTGCAAGACCTTGGAACCCAGAGCACCGGTGCTCCTATGAGGCAAGACCTTCTGGGTTCGCGGGGCGTACCCCGCCCTTGGCCAACTTCCTTCTGGATTGCTCTGTTGAGGTCTTATCCTGAATGCCACAGCTCTGAGATAGCAGCCCCCATGGGCATGGGAACACACCCACCTGTCCGCTCACCAATGACCCCAAAAGCTCCTGGGGCCTCCATCTACTACGGTTCATGGGAGCCACAAGGATTTCTTTCTCTTGTTGGCTCCCCGCTCTCCTTTGTTGCTGCCGGTCATGGAGAGCGGGCTCGGAAGTGCTCACCTGCCTGGCCCGCAGCCGAATAACAGTGGAGCTCCTCCACTTGCTTTCGGGAACACAGTCCTGCCTGCCACGCCCACACCAAGGCTTAACCATGCGGACCTTAACATCTGACTGGTTTCCGGCTGCCACGGTTGCTTCCTGGTTGCTGGAGAGCGTCCTCGCTGCTCTCGGCACAATGTCCTGCTGGGCTACAACGAGCCGCAGCTTCTCTCCCTGGCTTCAGCAGATTGCTAGGCAATGACTGACTTTCCTGTGAGGCCCGCTTCACGTAGGAGTGGTCGCTCTCTCTGTTTTTTTCCCTGTTACCTTGGGCTCAGTCCAGAACATGCCCAGCGGGGCAATCAAGGGAGCACAGGGAAGCGTCCCAGCAAGAGAAGCCCGGGCGGCTTCTTAAGCAGAAAAAGCACCCGGTAGCTCCCAGATGAATACACAAACTCCTCCATAGTGCAGGAGAGTTTGAAACAGTACAAGGAACTCCCACTAAAGTGAAAAGACAAGGGTGGAAGAACCCAGCGCTCACCATGCGCTGTTTGGCCAAATTGTAAAAGAACAGTCCAGTCCTTTCTCCTGCTTCAAGCAGGTTGACTATAGCCAGTATCCTTCTTGAAGCCTTTTGTATCCCTGAGATTTCCAAATCGAGGCCAGCACACACAAGCCTTTGGAGATTCTTCACAAGCAGGATACCACAGCAGGGCAAAAAGAGTCAGTCATTTTCCTCCACAACAGACAGAAGCAGCAACTTTAGGTCAACCCACCCCTCACTCAGAATAGTCTTTCCATTCTTCTTCTTGGCAGGGCCTTCTTGTTCCTTGAAGTAAACTAAAGTCCTGGGGTTTTAGGTGCAATAGTTATTATACCCCATTTTGTCATTGTTCTCTTTTCTGTAAAGGTCTCTGAACCCAGCCCAAACCAATCCTGTCCTCCGTGGTGCAGTATGACCACAGGGGACAGAGGCAGCATTGTGAAAAAGGAGACACAGCCTATTCAGGTGCAAGCAAAACTCCTCCCACCTCTAAATGAAGACCAGGTCTATTCAGCCCAGCGATGAGTCACCTAGGCAAGGCAGGACACACCTCAAACTCCTCCAGTGACTGTCTAAAGTGAATTCACATCCCAGCTCCTGTCACTCAAACACCAGATGCTGAATATACAAACAGCCAGAGGCACACAGAATGGTAAAGTATGAAAATGCCCACTTTCTAAAAGTGCCATTTTCAAACACAGAATTTATAAACCACCTCTACCAAAAGGTGCGTTAATAAATTCTGAGTTCAGAGTGCCTAAACTCAATTTTTCTATCTGGTCCCTATGGAAAGCTCATATGTAAACATGTTACAATGCAACCCACATCATAAGCCTATGGGACAGATAGCCTTTCAATAGTGAAAAGAAATACACAGTATTTCACCATCAGGACATGTCACACACCCCAGTACATGTCCTACCTTTCCCATACACTGCACCCTGCTCATCGGGGTACTTTGGCCTACCATAGGGGTGCCTTACATGTAAGGAAATGGAAGGTTTGGGCTGGCAAGTTGGTGCACTTGCCAGGGTAACATGGCAGTTTAGAACTGCGCGCGTAGACAATGCAAGGGCAGGTCCGATATACATTTACAGGGCTACTCATGTGGGTGGCACAACTAGTAGTGTACGCCCACTAGTAGCATTTGTGGCACACACCGTGCACTTTACTAGGACCATACAAGTAAATCAAATATGCCAATCAATGTTAACCAGTCATATCACAATATTACAGAGAGCATATGCACTTTATCACTGATCAGCAGTTGTAAAGAATCCTATAGCCAACAAAAACAGGATAAAAAAAATAGGAGGCAAAAAGTGTGGGGATGACCGTGCAGAAAGGGCCAATTCCAACAGCCTTGTTTCACCCACACCAGATAATCAATAAAACCAAATTGTGAGGGCCTGACGTAGATAACTGAGTGGCAGATATGTAACATCTATGTGAGATGAGCAAAACGTGGAGAAGTGAGAGTTGTTGACAGAAAGTGTGGCTTGGTGAGGAGGAAAATGTGGAAGTGGACTGTGCAAAATGTTGAGAGAAAGACCTTTCAGTAGTGGGAGAACTACGAGTGACATGAATAACAGCAGATTCAGGATAGCAGAACCCATTTGGCATTTATGAGGAATTTATTCAAACAATAAGAATACAATGTAATGTGTATGGATTAAGCTTTGAATGTGGTAACAACATGGTAAATTACAATGCACAAAACTATGTACTCAGAAGGGTAGTGTAGCTGGACAATTTTCATTTAATAGTTATAAAACATTGGCAAAGCCAAAGGGTCTAACTGGTTGTTAGGGAAAGTGTAATAGTTGGGATACTTTCTGAATGTTGTTTCCACCAATCCTAATAAGAAAGTGTAAAAGTGAAGCAATACATTGGTTTACAAGAATATGGAATCTGAGAGGAATACCCCTGTTGAACAGAATTCATTAGCAAAGTTAAGCTGTACCCTCAGAGAAGAGTGCTATAAAAAGAAGTCAGAAAATGAAGCCTACGTTTTAAGTGATAAATGTAAAATGCATAAGCCACAACTATTTCATAGTAGATACTTTTGATGATGGGCCAGTATTTTCAGAGTCTCTTTAGGAAAGCCTATGTTGCACACATTTGTCCTTTTTTAAAGTGAAGGACTGAACGTTTCAGTGGCTGAATTTTAACTAACAAAGGAGATATGGTGTTACTCTAAATAACAAGGAAAAACATTTTCCCCAAAACGTTTTATGATATGCAACATTCAGTCGTGGCCGGCATTAATCCCAGGTGAGGGGGCGGGGGTCGCACTGGGAGGAGGGAGGGGCTAATTATAATTGTTTTTTAAAGAAAAAACGTGCACGTCTGCCGGCCGGTTCCCACGTTTTCTCGGCCCAAGTCCTGCTCGGCACTTGCTCTGGCTCTCCTGCCTCTGGCAGGAACAGGAAGCAGGCAGCCTCCCACCCCTCCCCTAACCCAATCACAACTCTGCAATGGCAGCATTGTGATTGGTTGAGACGCCGCCAAGCCAAGGGCCTACAGGGAGGCCATTTTCTCCATGTACCTTGTAGGAAGGTAGATCCCTGACTATGGTTGCCCCCAACTTTTTGCCTGGTGTTTTGCTGGTTTTCTGACTTAGTTGACCTGGGACCCTGCTATTCAGGGCCCCAGGCCTACTGCTCTCTCTGTAAAATGGATTCCATGTACCTTAGGTACATATCTAAATTGGATACTGAGTCACCTTATCAGTCCCTGTACAGTGTACCTTAGGTACCCAGGGCATAGGTGTACCCAGGGCCTACCAGGGGCTGCAGCATGTATTATGCCACCCCTGGCTGGCCATCCAAATCTGACACAACTGGCTGCACGACAGCTGGGGCAAGGTGGTGTACTCACCCTTTGCTTTAGATATAGTATACCTATATCTAACCCTAAAATGGACACACAGATCTCCTATCAGTCACTCCTATGGCAGGCCTTAACAATCCTGAAGGCAGAGTGCTTGGAATCGTGTGAGATGGTGCTCTGGCATGAGCTGAGCCTGTCTGCGGCTTTCGGGATCCATCCCTTAGCCGTTTCCAGGATATCGCATACCATATACTCTTAAGTGCATTATAATCCTCGCGGTTATATGCCAACTCTGGTATCGCTTTATCAAAGCATGTCGAGTAAGGTGTCATACGAATTGGAATACTAACCCCTCGCCAATTCTGGCGACGGGGTTAGCATTCCACCCTTCTAGAGGGACACGACATGTATGTAACCCCGGTTAAAGTCAAACAGAGCCTCAGCTCCACAAAATGGATGCTGCCACCGAGACACAAGTCTGCCCTCCTGCTGCTGGGAGTCCTCCCAGAGCAGGAGATAAGGACAAAGGGTTTCCTGCCAGGGGCGGTGCCAGCACCGTCCCAGACAGGGTTTTGTGTATTGTAGGTAGGCAGGGCTTTAGAGGAAGGTGACTGCACGTGGCACCCCGGTGCTCACTGTGCATAGGCTGGCTGGAACCAGTTCCAGGGTCACTCCAGACCCTGTGCTGGGGAAAAGCCCGCCAAGGAAGTGGGTGTAACCACCCCCCTCCTAGTCCCACCCCTAGGGCAGGACTTAGTAGCGTGCCAGCCCCTTTTTACAGGATAAAGGTAGGAACTGGCCCCCTTCCAAATCAGATCATCTTTGAATCCTGAAACTACTTTCCACGAAAGGAACTCAAGACTTCTTCCTAAGATTTCTCCCTTGTGACTAAGGAGTAGTCACCCTGCATCCGCAGGCACCATCTTAAGAACACTGCGGTCTGCTGCAAGTCTCTCCTCCGGATCAAGACTGCCCAGCTCGACGAGAACCGGCTTCCCTGGCACCTCTGACCTCTACCTGCATCATCAGTCACGCTGAGATTCGTGGGTGTGACGAGACCTCGAGGGACCGGCCATCTTCAAGACTGCACGACTTCTTTCCAGCAAGCCCGCCGAGTAATTTCCTGGCGAGTGCTTTGGGGTCCGAGAAGCCCCAACCCCCTGAGCAGCTCCAGCACCGAAGTGCAGCCTCCCAGCATCTCCACGATCTGCGTGGGGCCCTTCTGCTTTTTGCTGCTCACCGCGTTGTTTGGCTACTAGCCCGCTGGCTTGTGGCCTTCTGAACGACGCCCGACGACATTTCTGCTGCTGGTCTGGTTGCTCCAGGCTGGCCCTTGCTCCCTTCCAAAAGAGGAGCACCCCGGACCCTCCTGGTCCACTCAAGACGCCATTTTGAGTCCACCGCGTGGGCTTGAATTAGCCAAGGCTTGTTGCCCAATCCTGGGTAACTTCGACGCCGACAGCTTCATCCATCGTGGGACAGCTCGCCTCTCCATCCTGGTCGCCGACAACGCCTCCTGGTCCGTGAGATCTGCAGAGCCAGCGTCGCCCACTCACCTAGTCGAGGTGACTTCGCCCGGTGCCATCCTGGTGCCCACTTAATCACTGGCTAGTGATTCAAGAACTTGGTCCCCTCTGCTTTCAGGTTTCTTCTTCCTCGATCCAGGCTTGGATCCAACGAACTTTCCTTCACTGGTCGCCTGCCAGCAACTTCCTTCTTCCAGGCTCCTGGTCCGGCAACGAGATCCCCGACGTCTTTTCAGACCTATGCAGCTGCAGCCCCTGGGCTAGGTAACTTCGGCACTTCGGTGTCCCAGCATAGCCTCACTATCCTAGGGTCAGGATCCACTGTTGTTTTCTTCCTACCAGGTCGGGTTCGCCCGTGAACACTAACTTTGCCTTTACTAGCTCCCATAGACTTTGTCCCGCATCCCGCGTGAGAGTGCACACTCTGCACCCGAGTCCCCTAGGTCTCCTAGAAGTAATCTAACGATTCTATAGTCAAGTCCTAGCGAGTCCAAAGCCTATTAGTACTGTACTTACCTGCTAGTAATTTCGCATTCCACTTTTAAAGTATATGGTTTTTCGTGCCCCTCGGGCATTTGTGTATAACGTGCTAACTTAAGTATTTTCATAAGAGTTTTGTTGTGTGCTTAGCACCCTGTCCTCATAAAGAGTACAGGGTTGTTGTGATTCTAATAAATACACTGTTTATTTTCATAACACTTGTGTGGTGTCCTTTCACTGGGTGTTCAAGGGGTAATGTGATGGTAAAACAGCTGGCTTAACACGCCCTCTAGAGTCTTAGCCTTAGACTGCTCGTATCCATGCTACTAGGATAGCTGGTCTATAAGGTTGACTTACAACCAATCATCAATAAGGGTTGTTTGGACTGATATATAGTGATCACTAGAATAGTGAACACTGCACATCAGGCCAACTTCTCACATTGGTGGCAGCGGTGGGATTTGAGCTTGCTGTTGTTTTACCACACATGCCCTAAGAATATCTTGTGAAAGATCACATAAGTACTAAAGGTACATATAACTTAGCTTAGAATACTCTGAGTTCTACTGAACCAGCTGTTGTAGCTCCTAGGGCTTAGCACACCCTAAACTACAACTCTAGCAAGGGATCAGTAGGCAAACATATAGTGTAGGTAAGTGCACCACTTACACCTCACTAGAAAAGCATGTCTACCCAGGGAGATTCTACTGAGACTCCCCTGGTCAGTGTTGACCCTCCACAGGTCACTTCAAGATATGCAGCTCTCAGTTTCCAGGAGATGAGACAGATCTGTGTCTCCAGAAAACTGAAGCAGGGGTCTAACCCCACCATTCCCTTTTTAATAGGCCTCTTAGAGACTTATGATGCGAGAAAGCTTTCTCAGCTAGATGGGAATATGCCAGCCTTAGAGGGTACCTCTGGGGATCCAGACCTCCCCAACATTGCCAATGCAGTTGAGGAGGAGGAGGATCAGGAGGAACTCTCTGGGGATGAGGTAGACAAAGGTCTTGAGGTAGTCAGAAGGCTAACCAGGACCAACTTAGACTTACTTGGGCTAGGATCTGGGGGACCCCCAGTACTAACCCGAAGTGGGCCTAACCTTGGAGTTAGGAGAGATAGATCTCTTTCTAGGGACTCCAATAGATCTCTGCACTCTAATGCCTCTTCTCAGGGGAGAAGGAATCCTCCACAGAGGAGATTTACTTCCCCTCAGAGAAGGGAGCATGAAGCTAGGATGAGACAAGCTGAACTGAGGATTGAAAGGGAAGAAATTGCCCTGGCCAAAGAGAAGCTTGCCCTGGCAAGAGAGCAGCAGATGAGTGGGTTAGCTCCCACTGGTGGCAGCAATCTCCCAAGAGAAAAAGAGAAGGGTTTAGATACTAAACACCTGACTAAGATAGTGCCCCCCTTTAAACAAGGGGATGACATCCAGAAATGGATGGCTGCTTTGGAGAGGGCCTGCACTGTGCAGTGCATTCCCCAGAGTCAGTGGGCAGCTATACTGTGGCTCTCCTTTGATGGTAAAGGTAGAGATAAGCTCCTCACTACAAGAGTGGAGGATGCTAATGATGACCAGGTCCTGAAAAATGCACTGGTTGATGGGTTTGGCTTAACCACTGAGCAGTACAGGTTGCTGTTCAGAGACACCCAGAAAACTCAGTCTCAGGACTGGTCTGACTTTGTTGACTGTGCCACTAAGGCTTTGGAAGGCTGGCTACTGGGTAGTAAGGTTACTGATTTCAAGGGATTGTATAATCTAATTATGAGAGAGCAAGTCTTAAATAATTGTCAGAACCAGTTATTACACCAGCACCTGGTAGACTCTGATCTGACCTCTCCACAAGAATTGGGTAAGAGGGCAGACAAATGGGTCAGAACCAGGATTAGGCCCAAGAACCGAGGTGGTGACCAGAAAAAGGAATCAACCAAGCCTCAAGAGAAGGGTGGGAATAAATCTACAGATCAAACCACATCAGGGCCCCAAAAATCCTCTGAGGGGGGTGGGTCCCAGAATCCTTCTAATAACCAAAAGAAACCTTATTGTTATCCCTGTAAACAGGTGGGTCATTTGAAAACTGACAGCAGTTGCCCAAAGAATAACAATAAGGAGAACATACCCCCAAGTAACATTCCCAAACCTCCTGTTACTACCAGTAGTAATCCCCCAGGTGGTGGGAGTGCCCCCAAGAATTTGGGTGCATTTACTTTGGGAGTTCCTGGGGACTCTGGCCTAACCAGGTCCCCAAACTTAGATACTCTTGTCTGTGAGACTGGCATGGGGTTTGCCAACTTCACAACTTGTCCCAACACTTTGGGCAAGTACAGACAGGAGCCCCTCATCAATGGTATAAAAGTTGAGGCCTATAGAGATACAGGGGCTAGCATCACTATGGTGACTGAGAGTCTAGTCCCCTCAAGGCAACTTTTACCTGGTGCCACATACCAGGTGACCAATATTGATGGAGTACAGAGAGATCATCCCATGGCAGTGGTCAATCTCAGCTGGGGAGGTGTCACTGGCCACAAGAGAGTGGCAGTGTCACCAAACTTGCCTGTAGATTGCCTACTGGGTAATGATTTAGAGCTCTCAGCCTGGGCTGAAGTTGAGCAAGAAACCCATTCTAAAATGGTAAATACCCATGGTAAGGTTAGTGGGGCAGTGATAGCCACAGCCCCAGTCCAAGATGTCCTCCCTGAACAGGTCAGGAGGGTTGTGCCAGTCACAACCCAATCTCAGACAACTTCCTTCCCAGAACAGGTTGTCAAGGCTGTCATGGTAACAGCCCACACCCAAACTGAGCCCCCTCCTGAAAAGGTTGGGAGAGTTGTGATGGCCACAGCTCAAACTCAGACAGATGATAGTGTTGTGAAGCCTGAAACTATGGATCACTCCACTCAGACAGAGGGCATTGAGGAGGAAGAGAAATCTCCCTCCCACCAGACTTTAGGAAAAGATCAGCCTCCTCAGGGAACTGATCTGACCCCTTGTGAAGAAACTGCCACAGAGGTAGTCAGGCCTAGCCTGGCAGAACCCCTGATGTCAGTGGACCCTTCCAAGGTGGGACCCAGTCTGGAGCAGGTAACCTGCCCCTCTCTACCCTGCCTCAGTCAGCCCAGGGCTGTAGAGGTCAGGGAGGCCAGTGTTGGACCCCAAAGGGCCCCCTGTCCAAAAGAATTCCCCAATCAGCAGATTAAGGGCACTGAAGCTAGTAGTCCTAGCCAAGTGAAAATAAAACCAACTCCTGAGGGATCCCCCTTAAATTTAGGTAGGGACCTCCCACAGATGGACACTGTTGGGCACAGCCAAACCTGGGACCTGAGGGCCCCAAACCTGACCTGTCCCTCCAGTAAGCCAAACAGAGGGACCCAACCTCCAGCTGTAGGTAGCCAGAGGTTGACCCTGAGAGCCCAAAACAACTCAGTCTTGGAAAGAAAGGCCTCTATGGTGGAAAATGATTGGAGGAAGCTGAGCCCAAAATTAGTGGAGCCTCACTTCAGTACTCCATTTCAGCACCAGCCTTTTACTTTGCCAAAACACACCATAGGTAGAGATTCCCTATGGTGGAGACCCTCAGACACCCTTAGGGTGAGGGATTGCTTAGTGGACCATGAGATAGGGGGTAACCATGCCAGTGCTGGTACTTCCTTATATGGCCACTCAGGCAATATAGGCTTACCTGGCAAGGCTAGCCTTATCTCCTTTCGTTTGGGGGGGGGTTATGTAGGAAGGTAGATCCCTGACTATGGTTGCCCCCAACTTTTTGCCTGGTGTTTTGCTGGTTTTCTGACTTAGTTGACCTGGGACCCTGCTATTCAGGGCCCCAGGCCTACTGCTCTCTCTGTAAAATGGATTCCATGTACCTTAGGTACATATCTAAATTGGATACTGAGTCACCTTATCAGTCCCTGTACAGTGTACCTTAGGTACCCAGGGCATAGGTGTACCCAGGGCCTACCAGGGGCTGCAGCATGTATTATGCCACCCCTGGCTGGCCATCCAAATCTGACACAACTGGCTGCACGACAGCTGGGGCAAGGTGGTGTACTCACCCTTTGCTTTAGATATAGTATACCTATATCTAACCCTAAAATGGACACACAGATCTCCTATCAGTCACTCCTATGGCAGGCCTTAACAATCCTGAAGGCAGAGTGCTTGGAATCGTGTGAGATGGTGCTCTGGCATGAGTTGAGCCTGTCTGCGGCTTTCGGGATCCATCCCTTAGCCGTTTCCAGGATATCGCATACCATATACTCTTAAGTGCATTATAATCCTCGCGGTTATATGCCAACTCTGGTATCGCTTTATCAAAGCATGTCGAGTAAGGTGTCATACGAATTGGAATACTAACCCCTCGCCAATTCTGGCGACGGGGTTAGCATTCCACCCTTCTAGAGGGACACGACATGTATGTAACCCCGGTTAAAGTCAAACAGAGCCTCAGCTCCACAAAATGGATGCTGCCACCGAGACACAAGTCTGCCCTCCTGCTGCTGGGAGTCCTCCCAGAGCAGGAGATAAGGACAAAGGGTTTCCTGCCAGGGGCGGTGCCAGCACCGTCCCAGACAGGGTTTTGTGTATTGTAGGTAGGCAGGGCTTTAGAGGAAGGTGACTGCACGTGGCACCCCGGTGCTCACTGTGCATAGGCTGGCTGGAACCAGTTCCAGGGTCACTCCAGACCCTGTGCTGGGGAAAAGCCCGCCAAGGAAGTGGGTGTAACCATCCCCCTCCTAGTCCCACCCCTAGGGCAGGACTTAGTCGCGTGCCAGCCCCTTTTTACAGGATAAAGGTAGGAACTGGCCCCCTTCCAAATCAGATCATCTTTGAATCCTGAAACTACTTTCCACGAAAGGAACTCAAGACTTCTTCCTAAGATTTCTCCCTTGTGACTAAGGAGTAGTCACCCTGCATCCGCAGGCACCATCTTAATAACACTGCGGTCTGCTGCAAGTCTCTCCTCCGGATCAAGACTGCCCAGCTCGACGAGAACCGGCTTCCCTGGCACCTCTGACCTCTACCTGCATCATCAGTCACGCTGAGATTCGTGGGTGTGACGAGACCTCGAGGGACCGGCCATCTTCAAGACTGCACGACTTCTTTCCAGCAAGCCCGCCGAGTAATTTCCTGGCGAGTGCTTTGGGGTCCGAGAAGCCCCGACCCTGAGCAGCTCCAGCACCGAAGTGCAGCCTCCCAGCATCTCCACGATCTGCGTGGGGCCCTTCTGCTTTTTGCTGCTCACCGCGTTGTTTGGCTACTAGCCCGCTGGCTTGTGGCCTTCTGAACGACGCCCGACGACATTTCTGCTGCTGGTCTGGTTGCTCCAGGCTGGCCCTTGCTCCCTTCCAAAAGAGGAGCACCCCGGACCCTCCTGGTCCACTCAAGACGCCATTTTGAGTCCACCGCGTGGGCTTGAATTAGCCAAGGCTTGTTGCCCAATCCTGGGTAACTTCGACGCCGACAGCTTCATCCATCGTGGGACAGCTCGCCTCTCCATCCTGGTCACCGACAACGCCTCCTGGTCCGTGAGATCTGCAGAGCCAGCGTCGCCCACTCACCTAGTCGAGGTGACTTCGCCCGGTGCCATCCTGGTGCCCACTTAATCACTGGCTAGTGATTCAAGAACTTGGTCCCCTCTGCTTTCAGGTTTCTTCTTCCTCGATCCAGGCTTGGATCCAACGAACTTTCCTTCACTGGTCGCCTGCCAGCAACTTCCTTCTTCCAGGCTCCTGGTCCGGCAACAAGATCCCCGACGTCTTTTCAGACCTATGCAGCTGCAGCCCCTGGGCTAGGTAACTTCGGCACTTCGGTGTCCCAGCATAGCCTCACTATCCTAGGGTCAGGATCCACTGTCGTTTTCTTCCTACCAGGTCGGGTTCGCCCGTGAACACTAACTTTGCCTTTACTAGCTCCCATAGACTTTGTCCCGCATCCCGCGTGAGAGTGCACACTCTGCACCCGAGTCCCCTAGGTCTCCTAGAAGTAATCTAACGATTCTATAGTCAAGTCCTAGCGAGTCCAAAGCCTATTAGTACTGTACTTACCTGCTAGTAATTTCGCATTCCACTTTTAAAGTATATGGTTTTTCGTGCCCCTCGGGCATTTGTGTATAACGTGCTAACTTAAGTATTTTCATAAGAGTTTTGTTGTGTGCTTAGCACCCTGTCCTCATAAAGAGTACAGGGTTGTTGTGATTCTAATAAATACACTGTTTATTTTCATAACACTTGTGTGGTGTCCTTTCACTGGGTGTTCAAGGGGTAATGTGATGGTAAAACAGCTGGCTTAACACGCCCTCTAGAGTCTTAGCCTTAGACTGCTCGTATCCATATTACTAGGATAGCTGGTCTATAAGGTTGACTTACAACCAATCATCAATAAGGGTTGTTTGGACTGATATATAGTGATCACTAGAATAGTGAACACTGCACATCAGGCCAACTTCTCACATACCTGCAGTGCAGCCTGCATGGAGAAAGGGCAGAGTGCACATGATTGGTTTTGGTGGGCTCGGAGAGCTGAACAGACAGTCATTGTGCCCTCAGGAGTGGGCACATCACTCCTCCCCTGCTCACAGAGCAGCCCTGCCCACCCGCCTGCCCACAACCAAACCCTTCTGTCTGCACTACCATTTTATGTTTCTGCTTCTCGCACTGCGAGAAAGCAGTGGGGCAACACTCCTCCGCCCTAGTGGAGGAGCGTACCCTGGCAACATTGACTTTGTGATTTCCTTACTATAACGCTGTTGACCCGCAGTCACTCAAGTAGCTATTGGACAACATAAATAAGGTATAACATATGGCAACGAAAGTTCTCGGGCGCTTAACATTTTTTGCACGAGGGAATTCAACCTCTTTGAGGTAACATAATAAAGAGACCTTACCTCTTAACCCCTTCCAAGCTGGGCCGATTCCGCCGCTGTGCGGTAAACAAACGAACAGGGCGGGGCCGTGACGAACCCCAGCCGTCATCAGCACACGAGCACCGTGGAGCGTGACGGCTGGGGTTCGTCATCAGCATGGAAGGGGTTAATACCTTTAGCCAGCATGTTGAAATTGAGGCCAAACAAACAGGTCAATTCTACCTGAAGTTAATGCCCAACACCGATTTCTGGATTTACTTTTAAAAACAGTAATTTTGTTTAACCCACCTCAGGATAGGAGATGTGCTTTAAATGCTTTTGTGTTGAAGCACTTCTCCTTAGTCAAGTTTGATTTGGCAACTACAGTGGGATAGCAAAAATGTTACTTCCACACACAACAGATACCAAATTCTGTAAGGTTGATTTATGGAGACTTTAGTTCCTCAGAATTAGCTTCCACTTAATAGCTGGTTACTGTGGGTGGTGTGGATGGTGGATCAGTTGTTATTTAAAGTTTGAAACAATGTTTTTATGTATATTTATTTAGATTCTATAGTCGTCTTAACAATGAGCAAGATTGCAAGTGCACTATACACATGGTAGACACATGGACTCGGAACTTGCTAGACAAAAATTAAAGTAAACAAAAGTACTAGACAGCATAACAGGAAACACATGTTCAAGATGGGTATTCCACCAGAATACTTATTACAGAATATCTGGGGCCAAAATATTGTGGCAGAAATATTGAGGAACAAACTATTGTGAAGGTAAGTTTATATAGGTAAGGATAGGTTTACTATAGTTAACCCCACATAAATGTACGTTGACGTTTTATATATCTTCAAGGTACCTAGATGTGGATTTAAGAATAATAAATCTATACTTACCTACATGCGCGTACCTTCTCAACATTTTGGTCCCCAATAATTTGGCCCCAGGAATTTTGTCCTCGATATTGTGTCATACAACCAGAAGCATGTGGAAATGACTTAACAAAGGATAACATCTACCAGTGGATCAATCAGGCTTGTGTACATGATGTGTTAAGAGATAAGGTTCAAACGAGCATTCAGTTAATAGGTACCCGGTAAAGGTATGTTATGTTATAATGGATTTATTCCGCGCGCGCAAAATAACAGTGACCCGATGGAATGAAAGCTTTAGCACAACTGCTTGAACAGGAAGGTTTTCAGTTGCTTTTTAAAAAGTCTGAGGTCCTGATTGCACCGTAGTTCCAGGGGCAGGGAATTATATGCAATAGCTGCTTTGACGGACAGAGACTGGCCCCCCAGCCGCGTTCTGCGGAAACGTGGGATCGCCATCCGTCAAAGGGTGGCTGAGCACAGCGATCTGTTGGGGACATAGAAAGCAAAACGCTTCCTAATGTACATTGTTCCGAGATCGTGCAGAGCTCTGTGTGCTAGAGTGAGAACCTTAAATTGCACTCTCTGAGCCACATATATATATGCAGGGGTAGATGTATTATTTTGCTGCACTGTATTGTGCAAGGGGGAAAAGGATGAGAAAATAGTGCAGAGCCATATTTATTAAAAATATTAAAAAGGACCTGCTGCTGCTCTCATCCCCTGCAGTGGTGCACAATCAGGCAGCCCAGAACCACACACGATCTTTGTAAAATGATATAGAGGCGTGAGCATGATGTCTAGCATAGGATTTGTGCAGGAATACTACTCTTTCACTACAAAATCCTATGCCTTGACAAATTCTAAAACATTCCATACATTGGACCTGTGCTGTACAGTGGAATTTTTTGGTAAGTTAGTGCCCGCTTCAAGAAAGCATTGTTTTTTTTACGCAAATCCAAGTCTACCAATCTTAGCAGATCGGGCATTGAGTCAAAAATGATGTTAGATATCTGGCCTCTATTTCTTTTTTCCATGCCAACAGCTATTGATCTAGATAAAATTCAGTTTGGTCATCCAAGTAGTCTTGTAACATCAATTCCATTGTCATACTTGTTGAGATGTGCTTTTTCTGAGATTCCTGCACCAGTGTGCTTCATTTAAGTCATGAAACTGCCAAAAACCAAGCCAAGGCAATTTACTATCAGGTGTATCTTGGGTAGGTTAATGTTTTATCAGTGGCCGGTGCTGCTGCTGTTGCAGTTGCAACATTCTTGTGGACTCCAAGCCACTACTGTGCTGTCCAGAAGAAGCACTTCAATTCTTCTTTGCCCTTGAAGTTGTGGACTCTTACCTTCCAGTTCAACTGCTTTCTAGATGATCCAGAAGCTGCTGATGTAACCATTTGCTTCTTCATTGATATTAGTGCATGTTTGTTCCACCTTACACAAATGGGCCTTTAACAAATGAATAATCACGGGGGGGGAGTATTACAGAATGTTGACTCAACTTCTAATGCATATATGTCTACCAACAAAAAGAGGCAACTCACTTTTACAATCTTTTCATGTCTTCCTAATATAGCCCAAAAGAACACTCTCTTTTTTCTAGGACTTTCACCCACTACGATTTCTAGTGGCATGCTCCATCCTCAAATATTTGCCTTGATACTGTATGTATGTGGGGGTTCTCAACCTTCGTGATTAAGGAAGTACATCTAAAGCAGGGGGATTTAAGGTTAAAATTGCCCATATGATGTCCCTGTTGTTTGCCTTTATTAAGGGGCACCGTGGCAAGATTAGAAACAAATTGTGATGCTATCGAGAGTTTTTGGGAAATAGTCCTATTTGCACGGTTACCCCAAAAGTTGTTGCCTTCCTCCTCCTATTTTTCAGATATTCTTTGTGTTGGCTTTTAGGACTCTGGGCACTTTGCCACTGCTAACCCGTGCTAAAGTTCATGTGCTCTCTCCTCTAAACGTGGTAGAATTGGTTTACACTTGTTTGGCATATTTAATTTACTTATACGTCCAGAGTAAAGTGCACTATATGTGCCCAGGGCCTGTAAATTAACTGCTTGTGCCACCCACTTCAATAGCCCTCTAAGCATGTCTCAGACCTGCCACTGCAGAGCTTGTGTGTGCAGTTTACTGCCACATCGACTTGACATATAAAACTACTTACTAAGCCTTTACATTCTCCTTTTATTACACATAGGTCACCCCTAAGGTAGACCCCAGGTAGCCCTATGGGCTGGGTGCACTGTAAGTAAAAGATAAAACATGTACGTTTATGTGTTGCATGTCATGGTAGTGACAAACAGCCTATTTTGTTTTTCACTACTGTGAGACCTACTCTTCTCATAGGCTAGCATTGGGAATTCCCTTATATACGTTTAATTGTAATTCCTGATCAGAACGAAGTAGCCTTGTCATGTTTGGTATGTTTAGAATGGTAATGATAAATCCTCCTTACTGGTGAAGTTGGTTTTTACATTACTATTTTAGAAATGCCACTTTTAGAAAGTGAACATTTTTCTGTACTTATAACTCTGTGTGCTTTGCAGCCTGTCTCCAGTACACGTCTAGGTTTGGTGACAGCTACACTTTGTGCATTTTCTCTACTAAGCCAAAGCACAGGAAGGGCTGGGTGTGACAGAGGACTCATCTGTATTCTGATAGCCTTCCTGGGCAGGAAGGGGGAAAGGTGGCTCACACTTACATCTGAATAGGATGTGTACTGTCCTCACACAAAGCACTGATTGGTCCCTCAGGGTTAGCCTGTCAGACAGGACTGTGCTGAAAAGGATCCTTGTACACTTCAGAGAGTTCTTTTGAAGTCACACCCTACATCAAAAGCACTTTTGGGTATAAGTACAGGGTCTCTGACCCCCTAAAATAAGACACTTCTGGATCTTCAACTGAACTTCTGTCAGAAGGACTGCTGAGCTGCTTAAAGAACTCAGCTGGACTGCTTTTTGGATGGACTGCTCTTTTCTGCTTGTTGTTCTGCTGCCTGCTGCTCCCTGACTCTGCTGAAAGAGGAGCTGGATTCTGCCTTCCCTTCAAGTGATATCCAAGGGCATGCTAGCTTGCCCCCTGTTCTTCTGAAGTCTCAGGGACTCAGGAACACAAACAACTTCCTACAATTCTGCTGGCGCTGCTGTACTTCTGTGAGCCCTACCCTTGCCTGAGGTGACTCTCCAAGCTCTGGGCATCAGAAGCGGGTTCTGCAGCTGCTTTCCTCACCTACAGCTCCTTGGCCCCTGAAATCAAGCTTTTGGGCTCTTTGCAATCGTGAAGAGGCCTGTTTGCAGTGAAACTGTGCAGCTCACTCAAAGGACCAGCACAAGCCGCTGCAGCATCGTGTCTTTGCACAGCAAGGATCGCCATCCGCAACTGGAGGCCCGCCTGCTTTCCCCGACGCCTGATCGACTCTTCGTGCATTAAACAACTGGGAATTAGGCATTTTAGAGAGTACCCCCATGCTTGTAGAAGTTAGAGTTGTTTCAAAGAAACCCCACATCTTTTTTTTGTGTAAACATACTTGGAAGAATATCATCATGTAACTCATGGAACAACCTATATATTCTCCTTTGCTCTTTTTCCAGTAGAATTTGGACACCCCTGGATCTGGCAGATTATTTTTTTTGTAAATCTTTTTATTAAACAAAGAAACAAAAATACATAAATAAAGATACTCAGGTGAATGCCATCAATCCCAATGCACAGGTTACAGTATCATACAGAATGGAATGTACTACATTCAATATTTAGGGTCCGTCGGATTCTTGAACTGCCTCATCCAGGCCTGGCATAGGCGGAGCACAAATTTCTCCCTGATGACTATTCCATGCCCCCCAAATCTTACCACACTTCCCCGGGCAGCCCCGGGCCACGAAGACTGACTTTTGTCTAAACATACACCAGTCAAGGTCCTCCGCCCACTTGGTGACCCGGGCGGCTGGCTGGCACCCCAAAGTTGAGCAATATTACGCTTAGCCACCATATATGCCAACGTGACCCACTGCTTCTGATACACACTTAAATCGGATGGCTCCCAAACATTCAACAGACATCTCCGGGCCTCTGGCTTCACCTCCACTCCCAACACTCCTCCTAACTCAGCATGTATCCCGGCCCAGTACGCCCGAATCATATCATAGTGCCACAATGTGTGCAAAAAGGTACCCTCCTCACCGCACTCCGGCCTACAAGCTCCACTCTCAGCCCGCCCCATTCGCACCAGGCGTGGCCCCGTGATATAAGACCTATGCAGGATCTTCAGCTGCACCAATCGGAGCCGCATCTGTATGGCAACAACTTTGGGGGAGGCCACCGCTTCTGTCCAATCCTCATCGCCCAACTCCAGCCCATCTGTGCTCCCCTGAGCTCTGACTTTCAACAATGGGTTCTTTGAGTGGTTAACGAGTTTTCGATAAATTAGCGATATTGTTTTCTCCGGGATATGCCCATCCAGTACTCGGTCCTCCAGAGGGGACGCCTCCGGGAGATCCGTGCCCTTAGGGACATGCGCAGTAAGAGCATGCCTCACCTGCAAATAACGGAAGTACTCATTCTGGTGCAATTTATATTGCTCCACAAGGGACTCAAACGTGTGAACCAAGCCCTTCCCCCACACATCTTTTATCCTAGTGATTCCAATGAGGTGCCACCTATCGAAACCTTTAGTCTTCCACATGCTGTCCAAATTCTCAGAATTAAACGGGGGTTGCCAGGGTAAGTCGACCCTCCCACCCGAGACTATTATTGGCCGCATGCCACACCCGTATCGCATGAGCAGTCGGACCAGTCAGAGGAAATCTACCAGGTCTGGAATACAAGGCTCTATCAATCATCCCTCCTGGGGCCTGGCCTCGGTCCATGGCGTAGCCTGGGTCCCCGGGAATCCCATACACAATATGGTTCACTGCGGCCAACTGAGAAGCCCAGTAGTACTTGCGCAAATCTGGAAGCCCGATCCCACCATCATACCAAGGAGGGTCAACTTGCCAAAAGCTATACGGGCAAAAACAAACAACAATGGACCGCACACTGCTAGCCCCTCCTCCGGGTCACCCCTAAGCACTCTGGTATGTGTAGTGCCTGAAGTTCGAAGAATTACTGAAAGTTCGTAAGTGGTTCACCTATGTAGGTGCAAGTAGATACTTGTTGTTCCCCCGATCTCTAGACCAGGGACATGGCCGGGGTTTCGGGATATCTTCCCTCATCAGTAGAGAAAGTCAATAGGAGTGGAAGAGAAGGCCGCCTCGTAACCGTCACGGGCCTCGTTGCCCAGCACGCAGGTGCGTCGTCCAGAAGCTCGTCAGCTTGGGAGGCTCAAGGGAGCCCTTATGTAGAAAAAACAGCAATGGACCGCACACCGCTAGCCCCTCCTCCGGTCACCCCTAAGCACTCTGGTATGTGCAGTGGCTGAAGTTCGAAGAATTACTGCAAGTTCGTAAGTGGTTCACCTATGTAGGTGCAAGTAGATACTTGTTGTTCCCCCGATCTCTAGACCCGGGAGATGGCCCGGGTTTCGGGATATCTTCCCTCATCAGTAGAGAAAGTCAATAGGGGTGGAAGAGAAGGCCGCCTCGTAACCGTCACGGGCCTCGTTGCCCAGCACGCAGGTGCGTCGTCCAGAATCTCGTCAGCTTGGGAGGCTCAAGGGAGCCCTTATGTAGAAAAAACAGCAATGGACCGCACACCGCTAGCCTCTCCTCCGGGTCACCCCTAAGCACTCTGGTATGTGCAGTGCCTGAAGTTTGAAGAATTACTGAAAGTTCGTAAGTGGTTCACCTATGTAGGTGAAAGTAGATACTTGTTGTTCCCCTGATCTCTAGACCCGGGACATGGCCCGGGTTTTGGGATATCTTCCCTCATCAGTAGAGAAAGTCAATAGGGGTGGAAGAGAAGGCCGCCTCGTAACCGTCACGGGCCTCGTTGCCCAGCACGCAGGTGCGTCGTCCAGAAGCTCGTCAGCTTGGGAGGCTCAAGGGAGCCCTTATGTAGAAAAAATAGCAATGGACCGCACACCGCTAGCCCCTCCTCCGGGTCACCCCTAAGCACTCTGGTATGTACAGTGCCTGAAAAAACATCAATGGACCGCACACCGCTAGCCCCTCCTCCGGTTCACCCCTTCTGGACGATGCACCTGCGTGCTGGGCAACGAGGCCCGTGACGGTTACGAGGCGGCCTTCTCTTCCACCCCTATTGACTTTCTCTACTGATAAGGGAGGATATCCCGAAACCCGGGCCATGTCCCGGGTCTAGAGATCAGGGGAACAACAAGTATCTACTTGCACTTAAATAGGTGAACCACTTACGAACTTTCAGTAATTCTTCGAACTTCAGGCACTGCACATACCAGAGTGCTTAGGGGCGACCTAGAGGAGGGGCTAGCGGTGTGCGGTCCATTGCTGTTTTTTCTACATAAGGGCTCCCTTGAGCCTCCCAAGCTGACAAGCTTTTGGAAGACGCACCTGCGTGCTGGGCAACGAGGCCCGTGACGGTTACGAGGCGGCCTTCTCTTCCACCCCTATTGACTTTCTCTACTGATGAGGGAAGATATCCCGAAACCCGGGCCATGTCCCGGGTCTAGAGATTGGGGGAACAACAAGTATCTACTTGCACCTACATAGGTGAACCACTTACGAACTTTCAGTAATTCTTCGAACTTCAGGCACTGCACATACCAGAGTGCTTAGGGGCGACCCGGAGGAGGGGCTAGCGTTGTGCGGTCCATTGCTGTTTTTTCTACATAAGGGCTCCCTTGAGCCTCCCAAGCTGACGAGCTTCTGGACAACGCACCTGCGTACTGGGCAACGAGGCCCGTGACGGTTACGAGGCGGCCTTCTCTTCGACCCCTATTGACTTTCTCTACTGATGAGGGAAGATATCCCGAAACCCGGGCCATGTCCCGGGTCTAGAGATCGGCGGAACAACAAGTATCTACTTGCACCTACATAGGTGAACCACTTACGAACTTTCAGTAATTCTTCGAACTTCAGGCACTGCACATACCAGAGTGCTTAGGGGCGACCCGAAAGAGGGGCTAGCGGTGTGCGTTCCATTGCTGTTTTTTCTACATAAGGGCTCCCTTGAGCCTCCCAAGCTGACGAGCTTCTGGACGACGCACCTGCGTGCTGGGCAACGAGGCCCGTGACGGTTACGAGGCGGCCTCCTCTTCCACCCCTATTGACTTTCTCTACTGATGAGGGAAGATATCCCGAAACCCGGGCCATGTCCCGGGTCTAGAGATCGGGGGAACAACAAGTATCTACTTGCAGCTACATAGGTGAACTACTTACGAACTTTCAGTAATTCTTCGAACTTCAGGCACTGCACATACCAGAGTGCTTAGGGGCGACCTGGAGGAGGGGCTAGCGGTGTGCGGTCCATTGCTGTTTTTTCTACATAAGGGCTCCCTTGAGCCTCCCAAACTGACGAGCTTCTGGACGACGCACCTGCGTGCTGGGCAACGAGGCCCGTGACGGTTACGAGGCGGCCTTCTCTTCCACCCCTATTGGCTTTCTCTACGATGAGGGAAGATATCCCAAAACCCGGGCCATGTCCCGGGTCTAGAGATCGGGGGAACAACAAGTATCTACTTGCACCTACATAGGTGAACCACTTACGAACTTTCAGAAATTCTTCGAACTTCAGGCACTGCACATACCAGAGTGCTTAGGGGCGACCTGGAGGAGGGGCTAGCGGTGTGCGGTTCATTGCTGTTTTTTCTACATAAGGGCTCCCTTGAGCCTCCCAAGCTGACGAGCTTCTGGACAACGCACCTGCGTGCTGGGCAACGAGGCCCGTGACGGTTACGAGGCAGCCTTCTCTTCCACCCCTATTGACTTTCTCTACTGATGAGGGAAGATATCCCGAAACCCGGGCCATGTCCCGAGTCTAGAGATCGGGGAACAACAAGTATCTACTTGCACCTACATAGGTGAACCACTTACGAACGTTCAGTAATTCTTCGAACTTCAGGCACTGCACATATCAGATTGCTTAGGGGCGACCCGGAGGAGGGGCTAGCGGTGTGCGGTTCATTGCTGTTTTTTCTACATAAGGGCTCCCTTGAGCCTCCCAAGCTGACGAGCTTCTGGACGACGCACCTGCGTGCTGGGCAACGAGGCCCGTGACGGTTACGAGGCGGCCTGCTCTTCCACCCCTATTGACTTTCACTACTGATGAGGGAAGATATCCCGAAACCCGGGCCATGTCCCGGGTCTAGAGATCGGGGGAACATCAAGTATCTACTTGCACCTACATAGGTGAACCACTTACGAACTTTCAGTAATTCTTCGAACTTTAGGCACTGCACATACCAGAGTGCTTAGGGGCGACCCGGAGGAGGGGCTAGCGGTGTGCGGTCCATTGCTGTTTTTTCTACATAAGGCCTCCCTTGAGCCTCCCAAACTGACGAGCTTCTGGACGACGCACCTGCGTGCTGGGCAACGAGGCCCGTGACGGTTACGAGGCGGCCTTCTCTTCCACCCCTATTGACTTTCTCTACTGATGAGGGAAGATATCCCGAAACCCGGGCCATGTCCCCCGTCTAGAGATCGGGGGAACAACAAGTATCTACTTGCACCTACATAGGTGAACCACTTACGAACTTTCAGTAATTTTTCGAACTTCAGGCACTGCACATACCAGAGTGCTTAGGGGCGACCCGAAGGTGGGGCTAGCGGTGTGCGGTCCATTGCTGTTTTTTCTACATAAGGCCTCCCTTGAGCCTCCCAAGCTGACGAACTTCTGGACGACGCACCCGCGTGCTGGGCAACGAGGCCCGTGACGGTTATGAGGCGGCCTTCTCTTCCACCCCTATTGACTTTCTCTACTGATGAGGGAAGATATCCCGAAACCCGGGCCATGTCCCGGGTCTAGTGATCGGGGGAACAACAAGTATCTACTTGCACCTACATAGGTGAACCACTTACGAACTTTCAGTAATTCTTCGAACTTCAGGCACTGCACATACCAGAGTGCTTAGGGGCGACCCGGAGGAGGGGCTAGCGGTGGGCGGTCCATTGCTGTTTTTTCTCCAAAAGCTATACGGGTGTTGCGCACCCCAGAGGAGCTGCCTCTGGAGTGCCTCAATCTCCCTAAAATACGTAGCCGGCACCGGGTCCATCGAATTCTGCAAAGCATACAAAAACCGAGGTAACGCCAACATTTTAAACAAAACAGCCCTCCCGAGCAAAGAGAGAGGAAGGGACCTCCAACGTTCCACGTCTGTCCTACACCTGCTCAACGGAGCAGCCAAATTACTCTCATACCTCAGCTTCGGATCAAGTGTAATATATATACCTACGTACCGAAAGCCCGTCGTCTCAATCCGCACAGGACACGATTGCGGGATAACCGGCGGGTCACGCACCACCACAAACATCACCGACTTGGCCCAGTTAATGACCAATCGAGAGTATCTGCTAAAGATAGCCAATACATCCAGGAAAGTCCGAAAGGACTCCCTGGGCCTAGTATAGTGAAATCTTGTCTTCCCATTCGGGAGTCCACCGCAAACCCCGGATCGACCTATCCCATCTCACCCATGTCCATCGCGAGTGCGAAAAGCAGCGGAGACAGTGGGCACCCCTGCCTGGTCCCCCTCTCTAACTGAAAATCACGGGACTTACAATTATTGATAATCACTCTAGCTAGGGACTTTGTGTATAACAAGTGCGCCCAGCTGATAAACTCGCTTCCAAAACCCAACTTCTCCAACACGGCAAATAAATACCGCCACTCCACCCTATCGAATGCCATTGAAGCGTCCAAGGAGACCAACACCGTCGGCTCATGTGTTTTCGAGGCCCCCCCCGAGGACCCCCTGCAACCGACGCAGATTCAATGCCGTATTCCGACGCGGCATAAAGCCATATTGGTCCGGATGAATCAAGCACGCAATCACCTTGACCAGCCTGGGCGCTAGAAGTTTCGCCAATATCTTGGGCTCCGCATTAAGGAGTGATATGGGCTTATAGGAGGAGCATTGTGCCGTGGGTTTACCCGCCTTATTAAGGACCACTACGTTAGCGACTCGTTGATCGTAAGGAAGCTCACCGCACTCCATTTTTTCCATAAACATGGCACGCATATAGGGAGCCAGTTTATTCGCGTTCAACTTATATAGTTCGATAGGGATCCCGTTCGGACCAGTTGCCTTACCCGATTTTATCTGCCTAATCGCTTGGGCCACCTCGCCGACCGTCAATGCGGAATCAAGGTAACTGCTATCTTCCTCCATCAAACAAGGCATAACGATATCCCTAAGCATCTCACTGTTTTCTGCCACCGTAAAGGCACTCCCGGCCGTATAAACTTTCTGGTAATAGTCAGCAAACTCATCTGCCACTGCCTGCGGATCCGTGAGCATCCGTGACCCCGACCCCTCCAACTCCGGTATAAGCACGGAGGCCCACTCCCCACGCTCCAGCCAAGCAATCAACTTTCCGGCCTTATCCCCGTATTCATATATACGGCTCTGGACCGCCGCGTGACTCGCCACTGCTCTATCCCTGACAAGTGTTCTATACTCCTCCTCTCAGAGACGCAACTGATGGATGTACCCCGGTGTATGCGTCGTGGCTATCTTCTCTTCGAAGCGCGCGACTTCCGCCTCCTTCTGAACAACTTCCGCCTGCGCTCTCTTTTTCTTCCCGGACACCAGGGACAATACTTCCCCCCTCGCCACGGTTTTATACGTTTCCCAAAGGATTTGAGGGGAGTCCACCGAGCCCGTATTCTCCCGAAAATAGTGATCAGACATCTGGAGAATTTCTTTCTTAATGGCGGGGTCTTTCAACTGCCAAGCACTAAGGGGAGCGACTCTGCCAACCGCCGGCAGGTCTAGGTTAAGGTCCACCCACAACGGGGAGTGATCAGATATTCCTCTCCCGAGATAACGCGCTTCCCGGATCCTAGGCGCCATTGCCGCTGGAAGCAGCACGTAATCTAGCCTAGACAGGCAACCGTGAGCCGCCGAGACATGAGTATAATGCGTGGCTGTCGGGTTGCGCATGCGCCAGCTGTCTATAAAACTCAGCGCTGCCAGAAAATCCGGCAACCATTTCTGCGATTGTCTAAGCACACTGGCGGGCTACGATCCATCTCGCCATCCAACACTGAATTAAGGTCACCGCCAAACACCAAATTCCCAAGAGGCAGAGAGAGGAAGACATTGCCCAAATCACGAAAGGTCTCATTCTGCAGGCCAGGTGGCACGTATACCGACAATAGAGTAACCGTCCGGCCCCCGACCTGCCCCGAAACACCCGCATATCTGCCCCTCTGATCAATCCAAGTACCATGTACCGACAACGGGAATGAGTTCTTAACCAGGATCCCAACACCCCTAGAACCAGTGGTGAACCCAGCGTGTGCCACTAACTTATACCCACCCCTATGAAGTGCCAAACATCTATTGCCAATTAAGTGCGTCTCTTGCAGTAATACCACATCCAGAGAATGTTGTCTAATAAGCTGACTCACCATCCCTCTCTTGATCTTATCCCCCAGGCCGTTCACGTTCCAACTCAATACTTTCATCCCCGACCCTCTGATATTACGTGTCTCCGTACCCATGCAAAACAATCCTCACAACAATGTCGTCACCTGAGATCAAAAAATAAAACAAACCACACTCATCCTCCCACACATTCCATACAAACTCTCCCCCCACCCTGCACTCGGCCTTCGCCAAACCCCGACCCAAAAACCAAAAATCTCACGTCATCGCTGCCACCCAACACAAACAGCAAACTGAACCAAATTGACAAAAGAAAGAAAATACAACCACACAAAATCAAACCCAACCCCCCACCCTGCACCCCTGCTCTCGGCGTCCGCCAACCGCCAACTCGCAGTGTGCCTGTCGCCCCATGCACTAACTAACCAACTATCTAAATATATATTAAGGGAGGATGTCAGAGCCCCGCATCCCTGTCCCCACACCCTGCAGCCATTCCTCACGCCTTATACGTCATACAATTGTAGGGGGTAGTCTCAAAGAAAAGTCTCGCAACTAGAATAGCGCCCACCCGCCCGCTCCGGTTGAGCAATGCAGTACTCATCACTCTTGTTCCTGTTCACCACGGCCGTCTTCTTCGCCTCTCCCCCGGGGCTCCCCCCGAGGGAGGAGACTCTCCAGCCAGTCAGAAGCAACTGCCGGGTTGTCGAAGAACCAAACCTTCTCCTCGGCCTCCACCCGCAACTTGGCAGGAAACAGCATAGCGTACTTTAAACCCTTGGCTCTGAGCCGCCTCGTGACTCCGAGAAAGCTCTGTCGCTGCCTCTGGACCGCCTGGGTGTAGTCGGGAAAAAAGTTAAGGGTGGAGTTCTCATATCGTAGGGGCCCACCAGATCTGGAGAACGGCAGGATAGCGTCACTGTCTCTAAAATGAAGCACCCTTGCGATCATCGGGTGCTGTGGAGCTCCCGGCTTTGGTCGTCCCCCAGGAACCCTGTGCGCACGCTCCACAGTAAAGAAGTTTCCCAGACCCTTGTGGAGGATTAAATCCTCCACAAAGGGGTCAGGGGCCCCACCCTCCGCCTTCTACGGAACTCCAATAATGCGTATATTGTTTCTTCGGAGTCGCCCTTCGTATTCATCCAGTTTGTGACGAGTAAAGTCATCCGAAGCCCTAAGATCCCGGACCTCATGCTGCAGCTGCGAGACGTCGTCTGTCAGACTTGCCGTTTTGATGTCCAATGATTTGACCTTCTCACTGGTTTTAGTGAGATCGGCACGGAGCAGGTGGGCGAACCTCTGGGCAACTTGTACCGATCCATTTTATTAGACTGCACGGCTCTGGAACCTTTGGTCGACCTAGGGGCCTGTCTCTCACCCTCAGGCCGCGTCGCCATTTTGGACTGACAGTCGAAGAATGCGAGTTCACAGCGATGGTAGACCACAATGAGATAGAGAGGCAGCGGGTCCGTCGCCCCACCAGGACAAAAGTCGACACTCCTCTAGCGCTTGGACCGCCTCCGTCTCTCGCAGCTCTCACCAGATCAGACGTCGAGCATCGCCAATCCACCAGGCAACTCACTAGGTGCCGGCTGGGCCCGCCGCCGCCACGGGCAAGAGTGTGTGCAATCAGATGACCACCCAGGGCTCGCGATCGAATTAGCGGCATCAGGAGGTATTCCCGGCAAAGATGCACAGCCCTCAGTTAGGTACATCAGCTCCGGACCATCGCAACAGGGGGGCCACACCATTAAAGTCCAGAGGCAATGACCGACCAGCGGCTACTGACAGCCAATCTACAGGATACTTCCAGGCATCCGGCAGCAATTTAACAAAACAGGGCACTTATATAAATTGCACCCCAGCAAACACCTCACAGCTGGTACTGCATTAACTGCTGAGAAATGCAAAATTATCAAACTTTGAGCGCGCCAGGCCAGGTGAATGTCCGTGGGCTGCACCCTGAGTTCAGAAAGGATTTGTATGACGCTCACTCAAAAAGTGCCACAAATAACACAGGGGGGGGGGGGAAGGATGTCACCTCGGTCCGGCCTCGTGGGAGAAACAGGCGTCAATGTGGGGGTAACGTAAAGCCCATGGAGACTGTCTGCGGCAGGGACAGGCTTCCTCAAGAGCTGCCCTGTCTCCTTCACTCACAAACCACCTGCCTCTCGCACCCGCTGTCCCAGCCTCAGGGTTCCCTCAGTGTTCCTTTCTTGTACCGCTCCTCCAGCTGCCTAGACCGTGTCTCTGCCTTATGAAGTATTGGTGCCTCCTGTCTTGCAAGTGCCAATTGCATGGACTGCTTCTCCACCCTTCTGTGACTGTGCCTTGGAATGCAAGCGGCCCCCCGCAGCCCTAATCGCCGTCCAACCAACCAATACGGGCGTCCAGCGAGCCGCGACACCAATGGCTCTGATGCGCACGTCTTAATGGCGGCACTTTCGCGGGTCTCCCTGCAGATACGCAAAGTCCGCAATGGCAAGAAAAAAGGGGGGGGGCCTCAGCCGAGTCCCCACAGACACACCACCGGCCGGCAGCGGGCCAAAGTCACTCATTAGGTGTCCGGGTTTTCAATCCGCTTCGGGATGCGGCCGGTGACTTCCGGTCAACGCACCCGATGTTATTCGGTTCCTGGCCAGCCGTGCATTCACGAGAGCTCCCGGCTCCACATCAAGCGAGGCCCCAGACTTCTCAAGCCAGCAACTCCGGCTCACCGCGACACTCCGAGCCCGGAATTTCTTCCGCTCGCACTGCTACCTCTCCGCCAGATAAAGCCATCGTCCGCGCCACAGGATAAAAGGCAGCATATGTGGAGCGAGGAACGGGTTGTCCGGAGCTACTGGCCTACGCGGCCATTTTCTACGGACGCGTAGCTCCTCCCCGGATCTGGCAGATTTTAAAGAATTTTTGGCACAGTCCTAGATTTAGAAACTCGAGAAAATTGTGAAAAGGCTCACACACCCTAAAGTGTACCCTTACTCAGCAGCAGACACACCAGAAAGGCCTCGGGGGGATAAGGAAGGGACTCATCAGCAGAGGATTGGTCATGAGATTCAGATAGGTGGAACAGTGGAGGGGAACATAGAGGAAAATGGAGTAACAGATACAGAGGCCTAAGCAGAACAGCAGTGAATACTCTATAACCTTCCCAATCTCCCTTGTACCAAGGCCCACCACATCGACCACCACATATTGGATGGCACATCTCAATTCAATCAAAGTTCCTGGCACCCAGACTATGTTTCCTTTTTTTGAATGAGGCTAAGGATGAGGTAGGAAAAGACTAAAGCCCGCAATACAGTGAAAAGGATCAGAAGTCAAGAATGAATACAAGAAGCAAGATAAGGGACCAGATGCAACACCAGGAACAAGTCGGATGACCTAGTTAGTTCCCAGACTATAAAATAAGACCCTCTCCGACAACCAGGTAAGGGTGCTCAACAAGGGACTAGTCTTTGTCCCTACCCCATCAATGGACATGTTATGACTATGGTAGTTCTGACTGGTTTTGAGCTTTCGGGTTACTTCTCTATTTTTTTGGTAACTGTCAAAATTTGCTGATGTGATTTTTGAAGTATTTCGCAAAGTTAACCATGTTGTTTGAATTTATCCAGCATCTTGTTCTTTCTGTTTTGATAGACATATGCCTCAGTGATTACTCATTCTTAATAGTTGATTACATAGAAAATGCTGTAACACTGCTCTAGGATGGAAAATGTGTGCATTTAATAGGTTATTCCTATCAGTGGGTTTCATTTAGAGGTCAATGGTCCGTGACCAACCGTTTGGAAATAATTTACAAATGCGTTGTATATACCTTTACAACATGGTTAATCAATAACCTAAAAGCGGAATTTATGCATGCACAATAACAATATTTATGCATCCATATGAATTTGATAGACCACACATCAAAACAAACCCAAAAGATGTGTACTTAATACGATTTGTTTATTGATCGTTTTCTTGATCTGATTACTTTTCGTAGAGAAGGTGGTAACACACATGAGTCTGTTTTCTACGGTATTAGCTTTTTTGTGGGGTGTCAAAAGGAATTCCCTATGGTTATACCAGGCTCTCTTTTGGACCTTCTTGAGTATCCTGATAGGGTACCCCCTGTCTCTCAAGTCTTTTAAGGAGTTCAGTGGATTCTGTGAAATAATCCTCCTTTTTGGAACAATTAGGCCTCAACCTTAAGAATTGCCCATAAGGTAGGTTATCTCTTAAGCTCCGGGAATGGTGGCAGGAGTATCTTAATAGAGTATTGTGCTCGGTAGCTTTGCGGTAGATGGTAGTTTGGAGTTTCCCTTCCTCCGACTTAATGGAAGTGTCAAGAAAGTGTATTTCTTTCTTACTGTGGTCTAGGGAAAATTGTATGTCCTTCGGTTGAGTATTGAGCCAACTGTGGAATGCTTCTAGTTCAATCTCAGACCCCTGCCAGATCATGAGGGTGTCGTCAATGTACCTGCGCCACAGAATGATATTCTTCCTGTGTGGGTTGGAGGCGTTTAAAACATACCTTTGCTCAAAGGCGTCCATAAAAATGATGGCCAGATTTGACGCTCCTCATCTTATCAAGACCTGTACCTACAACGTTCTATTGTCCCTCCCTTGTATATTGCATTGAATGCACATTCAAGTTTACAGAATTACATGTAAATCATTGTTGGACAGGCTTGGACGAACTGGTTTCTATTACCAGCATCTGTAAATAACGAATTGAATACCTTTTACTCTGTAATTCACCCCTTCACTACACTATTCCAACACTTCCTATCCCTTCTTCCCTTTTTCGCGCAACCTATATGGTGGTTGTCCTAAATAGGCATGATTTGCTCTGAAATAAACAAATCGTATTAAGTACATATCTTTTTTTTTTATGTGTGGTCTATCAAATTCATATGGATGCATAAATATTGTTATTGTGCATGCATAAATTCCACTTTTAGGTTATTGAATAACCATGTTGTAAAGGTATATACAACGCATTTGTAAATGATTTCCAAGCGGTTGGTCACGGACCATTGTTCTCATTCCCGCATTGCGCCCAGGTCCGTCCTGACTTTAGGGGCTACCCCATTATCGATAATGGTTCACTTAGAGGTCAGTCATGAGTTTCCCTTAATGTGGAGAAATTACAAAGTCAAAGAATTACACCAAAGTATTACAGATTGTATCAGTTAATTTAATTGTGAAGTGGGTTGTCTGTAGAAATTGGGCAAACTGAGCCACTTCCTGGGATGACCTCCCCTGTTGGCCAAGATGTGAACAGTAAAACTGAGTCGTTGTTCTGTATTTACCCCAGTGGGATGCAGTAATATATATTAGAAGTTGATGCAGTATTGATGCAGTATTGGCATATTACGATGCGGTATTCCTGCCCATCATCATACTTATCTTTTGCAAGTGATAGATGGCATTACAATTGAAATAATTGTTAAACAGGATACAATTACGTAGCTTAAATACACAATTAATAGAAATCCAAGCTTCAAAATGATGGGCGATCAGCTCCTTAGTTGTTGCTACTTCCTCAAGGGTCGGCATGGTCAGATAGAGGTTTGTGACATCTCATGTAAAAAACACCAGTTAGTTCGATAATTATATCATCTAAATGTTTGATGGGGTTTGTGGTATCTTTTTAATGGTTGAATGTGCTTGTCAGTAGTCACACATATTTTGCAGCATTTTCAAACAAGATGTTTTTTGCCTTGTTCTAAAGGGGTTGATCTGAGGAATTACGACTTTGGAACCTTGTTTGATAATGTTGGGAGTACTCTCCTAGATTTAATGATTATATTCTCTCGCCAGAAGAACTCTGAAATATGATAACAGATTGAGTGTATACTATTTAAGAAATATCTGACTTCTGGAATTGGCTTTCGTGTTTTGGAAGAAAATTACCCTTATGCCCTGAAGAAGTCATTGGGTGACTGTGTCCCATGACGAAACACGTGTTGGCACTGGTTTTTGTTCTATTGGCTACATTTGTGTGAATTCTATGGACTATGAAGATTGAGATTATGATGAAGAACATTTGATGTATGAAAATAAAATAAAAAGAACTGATCTAATGAACTCTGAAACAGAATCGAATTTGATTTGGTTCATCTTTTCTCTTTAGAAACTGATAAGATACTGTTTGATTGTGCTCGGGGACAACCTATTTTCTTCTTGTATTCTCTGGTCTACAGAGGAGCCTTTTGGGGACGCAGGTGGCCGTTTTTCCCTTGTTCCCTTGAGCCACTTACTTGGAAAACACTGGATGAGCTGATGTTGCGCAAGGATTACCCAGCCACTACCATGTATTTTTTGATCTGAGGAATGCTTGAGCAATTTTGGCAAATAGTTCAGTACTGGTATTTGCAGATGTTAATTTATGAGGTATGCTTTAGTAGTTTCATCAAGTGTACCCACATTTCAAGCTTCTACTACCTCCTGGATTTTCAGGAAGAATTGTTCAGTTGGATCAGATGGGAATTTTATATACAATTTCTCCTTTAAATAAATCTTTGCTTATTGGATGTATCGGGCAGTCTATGATTGTGACTACTCTCCGTCTTCACCAGCTTATATAATCAGTAATGATTCATCATATGAGATTGTAAATTGTAAATTTCATATACATGTAGATTACCTTTTTATGGTGGTATCCATTGGAATCTGAGCATATTTTGGTTTCAAAGTAGTTACCATTCATTGTGGTGATAAAATGCAATCCCTTTAGAATGTTTTGATAAAATTGGAGGCATTTTTTGGTAGAAATATTGACAACAAGGGCATCTTTTATGTTGGTTGCAGCACTCGTTGCTGGTGGGCGCTGTATAGCTAAGTCTACTCTTCCGCATTCGTGCTTTCTCTAACTAAGAGACTGATTAATTTGCTGAAATAAGTGATTATGTGCCTGCTATGTATGCTTGTCATACATGTCCTAGACTTCTTTGCTGTGCCAGAAAGACAAGAATGTCGGTACTACAATTCTGTCTTCTGAGTTTTAAGTTTCGAAAGCAAATTAAAACTCCTCTGTTTCCTTAGGACTCATTGTAGTGGGAACTACAACGCTACTAGCGCTGGGATGCTCCCGAGTAGCCATGCACTTTAGAAATGCCTTTCCATTCCTTTCCATTCCATTCCAAGACATATTTGCATATGGCTGGGTCCAAACTGGTATGGAGTAGTGAGCAAAATAAATGATGGATTAAAACCAGATCTGTGACTGGGGGTGAATGATTGCATTGTTCAACACTCTGTATATCATCTATTCTTTTTGCTTTTGTTGCCTTAAGTGGGAAGGGTATGCCCAGACATGGGTTCCGTGCTCACTGTGCCACTAGATTCAAGCTAGCCTGGCAGATGAAGGGTGATACCCTGAAACCATTCCCAGGATGCTAGTGTCCGGTCTGGGAGGGCCTGGCCTGACGGTTCGGGCTGGTCTGTTCCCATGAGGCGCAGGGCCAAGGCTGATTTGCATGTGGCTGGGTCGAAATTTAGGTGGTGTGGGGAGCAAATAAATGAGGAATTAAACCAAGATCCGTCACTGGGGGTGAATGTTTCCACTGTTCAGCATAACATCCATGATCTGTTCTTTTTGCGTTATCAGCCTCTTCAAAATTAGAGGTTGATTAATTTGCTGAAACAAGTGACAGAAAGACAAGAATGTCAGTACTATGATTCTACCGATACATTGACCCTATGGAAGCTAAAGGCTGCAACAACTGTGCAAAAAGAGGCTATTGGAAGCATCTGTCTCTTAAGTAAATAGTGCATAATTTTGAAAAGCCAGATAATAAGAATATTAGTCACCATTCGTAATACAGGGATCTGAATCTGGAGCTGATCAATCAAACTATAGTGTCCTAAATAGTCTCTCTCCTGTCAGACAGACAGTGATCCATCTCATCTGGGTCTTATGTGCACAATTTAGATCGAGAACAGGAGAGAGAAAGATTAGAGTGTTGGCTGCTAGTAAAGTTCTATTGCAATGGATGCATATCAGAATATCATAGTAATATTATCTGATATAAATATCATGTTCTAAACACCATTTACAAAAATATTTTTCATTTTCATTGGGTGTCGGTTTTCTATTATTAACTCCAATGGGATGATATTTTTGCAAATGATATTTAGGATCCAACATTCATCTCACACTATAGTTTAATACGATGCCATTACAACAGTTAGTGGTCAGAGTAACCATCAATCCTTAGACTTGACATTGAGATGTTAGTGAAGATGGGACCAAGTACCCCACCTTTGTTGGTGGGACACCAGGTTTGCTTGCTACTGTTTCAGATCATCACTCCAGAAGACAAAGAAGGAACATTTATGACAGGAACTAAGAAACTGGAATGCCTTCACTTCCTTAAAAGCAAGGAAAATGTGTACTACAAATAAAAGCGTGGACTCTTTTTTTGTGTGCTTGCTGCAAGTGGAGAGCCTTGAAGCACACTCTGAAAGATTGCCTATTAGACCTCTGATCTTTTCCTGTTTATGCCTCTGCCTTCATGGGCCAGTGGTGACAAGAACAGTGCCAAAGACCAAGTCGGGGTTAGCAGTTTGCTAGCCTTGGCCACTCTTTAATGATGTTTATCACTGGATCATCACAATCCTGTTCTCCTTTTATCTGACAATCTTGATGTAACAACTATCTGTCTCATTGTTTTGATTATGGCATACATTGAGCAACGTTCAGCTGTGTGTTTCTGATCGGTGCTGTCTGCAGCACATGCACTAAGTCGTGTAGTTTCTGAGTTCAGTGTATGCTGCTGTAGGCAGAGCAGTCTCTTCGGGGCTGTAGCTCCTTTCTGTGCTTGCCCACCTACTCATGATGCAGCCTGTGAATAGAAAGATGCTCATCCACATTAGTGTAACTGAAACTATTACAGCCATGTTTTCTTGCTCATATTCACCGTGCATAAGGAAGTGCCCATCATTGATGCTTAAAGCCTCTCTGCGCATCTTGACTCCTGGGATGTATGACGTTTCAACACATGCTTTTACAACGCATGCCATTACGACGCAGGTTTTACAACGCAAGTCGTTACAACGACTTGCGTTGGGGGGCGCTGGATAGTGAATAGTTTAATTTACTATTCCAACTCCAGTCCCCGTGGATAGTAGGGAAGGTGTTGGATAGTAATTAAACTTTTCCCTATCCTGGAGCGCAATGCGTTGTAATAACTTGCGTTGTAAAAGTTGCATCGTAATGGTAGTGCGTTGTAACAGTTGCGTTGTAAAGGATGTTCCCCTGACTCCTGTAATGAGAAAGTGTTGATTAGATTGCTTAGCTGAACATAGTTTACATTTTTGTTACATTTGGAGGTCATCTTCGCCCTTTCTCGTGATCTTGGACTCCTATCTAGTCCCTTAGTGTTCCTTTAGCATGTGATTCTCCTTGAGAGCCTGTTTATGAATATCTATATATTTGTGCTTTGACTTGGAGATCTCGCTTATTTTATGATTGCTAGGGCAACATCTGATTAGCTGAGTTACAGATAGTTTTCTATTGTTAATAAACCTCTTCAGATTTCGATTGCTATGTGCTAAGATGTTATTTAAGGAGCACAAGGACTTTAAGAATCTTTCTCTACCAATGCTCTTTTTAATTCATGAAATGAACTGAAAAATGTGTTCTAAAACATATCAATACCCGAAGGTGTCCAGGCGCTAAACCATCAAGAGGCATTGGCACAATGAGGGAAACAAGGTAAAACGGTCCAGGGTCTAAGATGATAAAAAACCATGTTTTCAGATGTTTAAGAAAAACCAAAAGATTGTCAGGTCCAGAAATTTGGATGGGTAAGGTGTTCCAAAGTTTGGCCACTGCATAAGCAAATGAGCGACCACCCCATCTGGCTCTACGAATCTTAGGCACCACTATCTTCCTCACTGGGCATATGCCACTGAAATTTCGACAACAAAAACCTTGGACCCCTTTTATGCGCTGCCATAAAGACCATGCATAGGACTTTAAATATCACTTGTTTCTTGACTGGAAGCCAGTGAAGGGTCAGAAGTGCCCTTGGCCAAGTGGGAGATGTTTTGGGATGCCTAAAACAAGTCGAACCACATTATTTTGGATGACCTGCAGTTTGTTGATGTTCAGGTAGAGTGTTACAATAATCAAAACCAATGCCATGACCACAGATTCACACAACTCTTCCGAAATGAATGGAAAGATTTTTTCGTAGATCTAATATTATGGAAGCATGTGCTGGTAGTGCGGTTAACCTCAAGGTTAAATGACAAGGAATTGTCAAAAATAACCCCAAGATTCTTGGCTGACTCGACATGAGTAGGAAGATGACAATAATCTGAGTGTGATCTGCATAGGACAACACCTGAAAACCAAAGGATCTGACCATGGCTGCCAAAGAGAAACAAAGATTGAAATGGGTAAGACTAAGTGATGTGCCCTTTGGCACCCTACTAGAAAGACTATAAGCTTTAGCCCTAAACTGTTCACAACTTACCACTTGCACCCTGTGAACTAGAAAAGAATGCAGTAAACTGAACTCATTGCCGTCCACGCCAAGATGCAGTAATTGCGTTGCCATAAGATTTAGGGAGACCATATTGAAAGCCGCAGACAGGTCAAGCATGACCAGAACTGTAAATCAACCTGGCCCCTCATATTGTCACCCGCTACAACGAGGGCGGCCTCCGTACTGTGACCACTCCTGAAACCAGTCTGGGAAGTATCAAGAAGATCATATGTATCAATAAATGTAATCAATTCCTAGTTCAAATACTTCCCTAGTATTTTTGCAGGAGTGGGCAGCAATGAAATGGATGATAGTTTTTGAAATCCCCAGGATTAAGATTGGGTTTTTTAAGCAAAGGAAGGACAATTGCCTTTTTTCATAGACTGGGATATTTTCCAGCCTCCTTGACCTTATTAATGGTCAGATGTTCTGCGACAATGTTCTAGGCAAGTTGCAAGATTTTAGGTGGGCAGGGATGCAACAGAGAGCCAGTTGTAATACTCATCAAACACTCTTTAACTTAATGCACCATAACTTGTGATAAACAAAATAGCACATGAGAGTTCTTTAAAGAAGAAGAAGGAGGGACAGTAAGCAAAGTTTCCTGATCACAAGGGAGATCAAACTCAGAGAAATATTCAATATTGTATCTATGAAAAAAATGGCTAGTTCATCACAAAAAACTTGACACGTTTTAGACATGCTGTGGGAAAGAAGGATTAGATAAAGAATTGACAAGTTTAAAAAGTTCATTAGAAGAGTTTTTAGCTCACCTGATTTTCTCTGTAAAGAATGCAGATGTGGGATAAAAAATAGCACACTTGTGTTTCCTCTATGTGCTGTTTTTATTGATTCCTACAAATTAGTTCGAATCAATGACAAATGTGATTGTCTTGTTTGTTTCTCTGTCAGATACTGTGTTTATGTTGTCTTTCGGATTGTCTGGTTTTTAACTTGTCATGAATTTTACTTATGATATTTTTGTAAATGATTCATTTATATATTAATTACATTTTTATTCAAAACATATTTTTGAAATTCTTAGATTGAATTGTTTTTGCAACCTCTAACTCACTCGAGACTGGGAGTATGAATGTTGATTGGGTGTCTGGATTTTGAATTAATAAATCTATAGTGCAATCCAAAGGGAATTATTTACGACTGGAATGTCTGTAAAGATTCCATTGAGGATATGTCCCACCACATGAGTGGGAGAATGAGCTAACTGAGGAAAAACCCAAACTGTACATAAGCTCCCCAAGGACACTAAAACTCGAATTTACTAAAATAGTTTCTAAATAATTACCCCAGAACGATAAGAAGCTGGCACATGAACTTGGAGGATGGTAAATGAAGGGACCCAAAAAAAGAAAACACTTATGGATTTTTATTTCAAATACCGGCGCTTCACATTCACCATGTGACTGACAAGCAAGAGGTTCAAGAGAACAACGTGGAGAATCCTTAAAAATGTTAACCAAACCATCACCCATCGTAAAGGGTCGATCGAGTCTGACAATAACATAGCCAGACGGTACTGCTTCCATAAGATCAGATCCTGAATCTTCCCTCGCCCAAGCTTATGTAATAAAAAGTTAGTCCAATCTCTGAGATTGCATAAAGTCCTTAACTTCAAGCCTATTTTTGATTAAAAAGCATGAGTTAATTAAAGCGCATGCAAGTGCAACATTGCTTGATGCCGCTACAATCTCAGGCCCAATGTTTCCCTTAATGAAGGTGTCATGTGAGCCCTCCCAGCCCAATGGTCTAAACTGGAAAGAGGGACCAGGGCAGGTACTCCCAAACAAACAGTCCCTGTTAAGAGGATGGCACCCCAACATTTTACAACGAGGCCAGAGCTCCAATAGCTGCGATGTTGAGTACTTTAAGAGGTACAGGCCTCCGATTCTGACCTGCAACTGACAGCATCCCTGGCACATGGTTGTGGGCGTAGTCACATCATGTCAACAGAACCCCCTTCCCCGCAACATCACCAAACATCCCGCAAATAACACACAAGACACCAGTGTTAGTTTGGGGAAAGTTGCTGCAGGTTTCTTCCATACAACGTTATATAATCATAGTGGGTTATCTTACGGGCGATCCAAGGGCAGGCCGCATTCTCGCCACCTGCCCGCCTGATGAGCCAAGCAGTGCCGTGGCGAACCACCCATATGCTGCACCATTATGGTAATACATCTACTCACGCCCCTTGCGGGGCGTATCTTGGCAAACCCCCGGTTGCACAGGCACACAACTGCCCGAAGGACTACTGGGGCACCGACACGGGTTCCAGGTTTTAGGCTCTGGCACCCCTATGTGCCCGCTGAAGTACAGTGCTGCACCTCTCTGCTTCCGGATCGCCCTGTAACTCCGCCTGCAACGAAAAAAGTACACATTAAAAGTTCCAACAGGTGCCCCCCCCAACTGACACTCAGGGTAAGAGGTAGGGGGAAAAGAGTGTCCCTGAAGTACGACGCGTGGCGTCCGGAGCAGCAAAGAGGCTACTAAAATGGCGAGGGGAGGTTAAATACCCCCCACCCTGCCTGCCGCCCCGGACGTGCGTCATGGCCCACCCCCCTCCCGCCGGGACTCCACTTGCCTGGGGAGGAGTGGAAGACTGAAGGTAGGGGGCGGGGGAGGCCCTCCGCGACTACGGGCCCGCCCTCCTGATGGCCACCGGGTGGCCTCGGGCAGCCGCATAGTCACATCATGTCAACAGAACCCCCCGCCCGCAACATCACCAAACATCCCGCAAATAACACACAAGACACAAGTGTTAGTTTGGGGAAAATTGCTGCAGGTTTATTACATACAACGTTATGTGATCATAGTGGGTTATCTTACGGGCGATCCAAGGGCAGGCCGCATTCTCGCCACCTGCCCGCCTGATGAGCCAAGCAGCGCCGTGGCGAACCACCCATATGCTGCACCATTATGGTAATACATCTACTCACGCCCCTTGCGGGGCGTATCTAGGCAAACCCCCGGTTGCACAGGCACACAACCGCCCGAAGGACTACTGGGGCGCCAACACGGGTTCCCGGACCTCCCATGAGGTTCCAGGTTTTAGACTCTGGCACCCCATTGTGCCCGCTGAAGTACAGTGCTGCACCTCTCTGCTTCCGATCGCCCTGTAACTCCGCCACAGCCCGGCCGGCAGCCACCGTCGCCGTCCGGGCCCCCCACCACTTCGCTACCTAGATTACCTGCAACCCTTGCTCTGCAGAGCTACTCGTAAGTCTAGGAGGAACAAGTCCAAACCGACTGGTGAAAGGTGAACCCCATCAACCTCCACGAACCCCTGATCCTGTCCTGAATCATTGCATGCCTGATGAAACCAATACCCTTCTGTTGGGTGAATTAACTCATAGCGCTGTACAGTCTTCGCCTAGACCGGACTACAGCTTCACATGAATTAGCGCCCTGCCACACCTGTGTGGCACAATTTCTGACCCCAGACTTCACACTCCCCCACTACTCTGCAGATTTCCCCCAGGTAAACTTATTTCATCTTCTGCCATAGTGTAGCCTTCCCAGGTTTGTGAGGTCAATACCCCCCAGGTGTATGACCAAGAGATGAGAAGGGGCCCCCACTGCTGTAGCGCTTCCTTTAATCTATACAATAGGCTGATCCATCGCCTGCCAGGGAAACCCAACCACACACATTCCGTGTCCGAGAAATCCTGCGTCCAGTTCTCGATCGCAGCCCGACCGACCGACCTGGTCATGAGAACATAAGAAGCACCCAGTTTACCTGGGCATCTTCTAAATCCTACTGGCTTCACACAGCTGTAGGGCCAGAGCGCATGCTAAACCAGTTTAGTGGTATTGCCACCTGGCACCCTGCCGATTGCAGCTCTAAGATTGTGAAGCATGTGTGTCCCCGGGGTACGATGACATTGAACAGTCGGAGATACCCCTTGTAATCTCAGGATATAGATCCTGGCAGGATAACCCAGGGGCAGGAAAGTCTGTGAGAAACCAGGGTGAACATTTGTACTACTATGTGCCCTTTTCCAGGATAAAGGAAAAAGGGAATGCCAAGGTCAACGGTCCCTGACGCCAATAGGCCCTGGCTAAAGCGCGGGTGGGTATGTCTTAACTTAACTGAAGCGACCTGATACCTGCCCTGGCTGCAGCAGAATGCCCACCTAGTGAACACGGTACCTCATTCTATCGGTGCCTTCCGGTGCACCCCATGAAGTTTTTGTTTTTTTTTTAGCCAAAGGCACAATGCAGTCTCAGCAAGACGCTGTGCCTCGCGTTGCGTAGAAATTTCCAGAGTAAGTGAATTTATTTTTTATTTTTTAACTTTCGCCCCATAGGGCAGGAGACCAGTGGCAAAGGCAGACTTCTATTGTGGCTTCTGACGTTGCCGCTGGATATGTATTATAACCACGATACACGCCAGTACCAAGGTTTACGATGCAAGATAGTTGCAAAATTGACTGAGCCACAATCCAGGGTTCTGATGTCAAATTCGCTACCTCTGGTTAGCCCTATATGACTGACACCGCACTCCAGTCTGTGCATTGTGTGAACATGGCCACCATTGAGTGTGAGCAGCGCCCCGTGAAGTATACTTGGCTTCGTGGCCGCTGATGCACCAGAAAGGTGAGGTAGTAGAAACAATACTTGCAGAGTCCTGGCCAGGACAGACCAACAATTTTTCTAATTGCCATCAATGGCGCCTGCATCCATCGGACATTCAGAAGGGCCACATGCATAACTCCTAGTGGCCAAAGGACCATGTTAGCCGAGCAGCGAAACTTCACTCTAAGCCAGAATACGAAACAGACTTCTCACAGTGCACGCCACCCAGGCGCCAAAACCGGACCCCAATGTTTACACCGAAATTCCAAACACCAAAGGAAAGGCACCACGAAGCAGACTTCTCACAGTGCACGCCACCCAGGCGCCAAAACAGGACACCAAGGTTTACACTGAACTTCCCAACACCAAGGAAAGGCCCCCAGGCCGAGCCCTATGCCTGGTGTGGGGGGGGGGGTGCTCTAATGCTGTGGATGGGGTAGGAGTGGAATTCTCACTACCGGGGCAAGCTATGTAATTGAGACTGATAAAAACTTACGGAGGCAACTCGCTGAAAACTGTTTGCGCTGTTATGCTTGGGGAGGCTGGCGCATTACCGGGTCCTTGCCGCCCATATCTTGAGTGCCGACCCAAAGCACCAGGGCTAAAAAGCACCCCCTGACCCAGGATAATGTGGACAAAATTGGAGCTTCCGTACCCCAAGTACGCAGTCGCAAAATCAAACAGCCTCGCACATTCACTTCCAGAAAAAGGAAGATGCTCAACTTGACATGTTTAAGAAAAGCCCCGGCTAACTAGGTATGATTCTAGCACTCATATGAAGCAGATGGAAGGAATAAAACATGCACCTACTAGACCTCGACATAATACCCTGTAGCGGCTGGTGCCTACCGCGGTGTAAACTGACGCCCCACCCAAAACAGCAGTCTGTGGTCCAAAACATGCGCACAAAAACACTGGCTACAACACCAAATAGGCTTAATAAATTCTTGACTATCAAACGCTGTTAGTAGCTTCCGTTATCGTCGCCCAAAGCAAGAGGTAGTGAACTCAGCCCCTTGCTGGCCTACGTGTTTATTCCAAACAAAACTTATCAAGCTTGCGCATAACAGACATGCTCAAGCATACGCTTCAAAATTCGGCTATCCTCACGCTCAGCCACATCTAACTCATCTAGTCTCCGAAGTCCAAAGTGTTAACTGTTAGAGATAAATACAGACGTAGACACCTAAACCCATCCTCGTTGGGACACCCTTTGTCTAAGACACATCTTTAACTCCTCCTGACATGAACTACCAGCCGGAGGCAGGTGTAAAAGCCTTAAAATACCGCGGCCCACCGTAGGGATAATTGGCCAAGACCCATTGAGCCATAGTGGGTAGGCGTCAAGGTAAATGGGTCTGTGTCACAGTACAACATTCAAACTAGACCAAATATTAGCCCGGCTTTAAATAGCCAAAACATTCGCGCGACCGCTTCAACGTCTCTAACGTGTGCGAAGACTTAAGGGATCCAAACTGGTAATGCATGACTCATCAAAGTCAGTTCACGGATTTACTGGCATATTTATGATATACCCTCGATTATACATATATAATTGCCTGTTTACTATTCCAGCCTTCTCCAGTCCAGCAAACACCAACAACGTATGTACCACCCATGCACTGGCCTCTACGTGGTTTTCATATAATGGCACTTACCGCGCCTCTACAACACATTGTGTTATAGCCCACAATCAAAACATCTACATGCCCTTGTGCACAACGTGCTAATTTTCAAAAGTAAAGTATGCTCGGCGGCCAGCATAGGGTTTGTGAGGGTATTGCAAGGAGGTTACGAGCTCGGTGGTGAAGTGTGAGAATCTAAGGACTGTCAAATTACAACTTTCATGACCTTGTGTCTTGGTGTTAAATAACGTATATCGTTTAGAAACTCTTTTTTTATCTCCAAGGTTTACCCCATCAATTAGCAACCTATCTTATGCTGTGAGTACCGCAAGTTTAAAATAATGTCTTACATGCTCACTGTGCATTCTGTCGCAAGCTGAGAGCCTCTTGCACTGAACATACAGAAGTTACCAATTTCCAGGGCACCAGCCCGGATTAGCTCTGTGGCTCTCTGGTTACAGACACAGCCTCTGCAGTGCGTTAAATTAAAAGACGATTCAAGTTGTAAGCTGGTGCCTTACCCACTGATAAACGCAACTTGACTTATGCTGTGATATTATATGTAGTTACAGAAACAGTTTTATACTCATGCCTATACCCCACCCCATGCTCCCTCACTCCACCTCCATTATGCGCAGACTCACAGTACTCATACTTTGTTCTGCACTTTGACCGCTGGTTACATGCAGTGTTGCACTATAATATCATAGATCTCCCCCATGGTGTTATAGAGACTGAGTGTGAACATACAAGTTCCCATCCATGCTTTCTGGCAGCTACAAATACCTACAATGCCGCGTGGGATTATGATACTGAAACCCACATGCCATGTTCTGCGGTTAGACCCGGTTGTCACATCTGGCCTACTAACATTATGCCAGGCTTATAAATTAATAAGCAAACGAGTGAAGACCGCGTGTGAACTGTTAATACACGAACTGCAAATAAGAAATCGCGCCTATCTGAGTTGCCCTGCGGCAACACTGTAATATAAACTAATCTGTTCACTAGAGTGACTCCATACGTCTCACCCATATACACGTTTGCAGATTGTATTACAGGTGATAATACGGATCCCACCGAGTCTGATGGCCTGCCAGAGGCTGAAATAGGGCGTCGACCGGCACGTGCCAGCACCTGCTCATATGCTCACTTGATTATTGTGCAAGATTGAACATCCAGGCATGCATGCCCCGCTAAGTCCCAATGGCCTTCCTAGCACGGGCAGACAATGGCTGCTCAGCAGGCCCGAGCGTTTGGATCCACTGCTACCAGCGTGACCCGAGTTAACCCAGAACGGCGTTGGACATCCGCATGGAAGTAAAGTGCTGAAAGAGGCACTAAAGGGGTGGGAATGTACGCGAGAAGGTGTCTGAAACACGATTGAATCAAAAGCAGTTTAGCTAACTGCTGCGAGGTGGACATGTAACTGACAAGCAGGGCGACTCAATGCGGTTCTGCGCCAGTGGACTGTCCGGTGCTCGCCGTACGATCAATGAGCCACTGGGATACAGGAAACGCACACTGGCTGAAGGTGCGAAGAGCCGCAACACACCAAGGGCGACACCCAAGCCCACGGCATGTCTGGCGCACCAAGATAGTTGCTTGCGCACCGTCCCCGCCGCATCCCTACCTCTTGATGATACTGTCTAGGAGTACCTCCCCCCTGCTAGGTCTTAGGGATCGAGGAGGAATTGGGCAGTACGGCGCTCCTCGTGCCTGCCCTCTACCGCGTCTCATACCGTATCTGAGTCAACCTCGGCCACCGGGCCCAGTACGCCTAGCAGGTAGCCAATTAGCAGAATCTCTCTGTGCAACCCCGAAATACAAGGACCGGAGACACCCTAACAGTGCCAGGATAAAAGCCCCAACAGGGCAGCGAAGCAGATACTGTTGCGATAACATATTCACCAACCCTTGTCTCAGGGTTCCCAACTCACCGGATGGGACTGAATACCAAGGTCACCTTAAGCGCGAGCCGCTGCTAGGGCGTGAACAGGTATGTGCAGACCCAGCGCAGCCAATCGTACCGCCCTTATGGCTGCTATGGGAGGACCTTCGGAGGGTGGTGCTAAACATGGCTGCCCAGTTCGGTGTCCGGTACAGTAATCAAGCTGCTCTCCGCCATCCGCTAAGAGCCATTGTGGCTAATGGTGGCCGCAACACAATTCCGGCACTAGTCTGCCAACTGCTCAACTACCGTCCGAAATCTAATAGAGCAGCTACTCCGGCATACCAATAAACTAAACTAGCCGGGCAAGCAAAACCACATTGTAATTCAATTATTCGCAGTGTAGCAATAGAAAGTGCAAGCGGCTCTGGGAATTATAAAGCAGTGATACTAGTCTGAGGGTATGTGGATCGGTCACAATTCTGAATAAGACTTGCACCAGATTGTGCGCCTGCACATCGACCCGTAGCGGCGAGCGGTGGCGCGCTAAGCGCCCCGCTGGCTGCCTGACTAGCTGCAAGAAGACCAACTGGAGATGCCCGGGAGAGACCCCAGAGCCTCATACGTGCGGAGCAAGTGCACTACCACCGAGCGACATCCCCTGCCTAGCTCTGACCTTGCTACCACGTCAGCATCCACTATTTTGTGCCGGGGATGGTGGGTACAGGACCTCACCGCAGACCTGAAGCCAGGCGGG